>NW_027361677.1:21597500-22809166 GCF_039654945.1 Dendrobates tinctorius
TCTTCTCCTTGTACACTGCCCCTATTGGTCAAACAATCAGTAGATTTGGTTTCCAGTACCATCTCTATGCTGATGACACCCAATTATACGCTTCTTCTCCTGACATCACGCCAGCCTTTCTAGAAAACATCGGCGATTGTCTAAACGCTGTGTCTAACATCATGTCCTCACTATATCTGAAACTGAACCTGTCAAAGACTGAACTCCTGGTGTTTCCTCCCTCTTCTAATGTACCTATGCCCGACATTGCCATTTCTGTGTGTGGTTCCACTATTACTCCCCAGCAACAGGCCCGCTGTCTAGGGGTCATACTTGACTCCGAGCTTTGCTTTGCCCCCCACATTCGATCACTTGCTCACTCTTGTCATCTGCACCTCAAAAACATTTCTAGAATCCGACCTTTTCTTACTTTTGACTCTGCAAAAACTCTGTTTCTCTTATTCACTCTCGTCTCGACTATTGTAACTCTCTTCTAATCGGTCTCCCTCTTACCAAACTCTCCCCTCTCCAATCTGTCTTGAATGCTGCAGCCAGGATCATATTCCTCACCAATCGTTACACCGATGCCTCTACCTTGTGCCAGTCATTACACTGGCTACCCATCCACTCCAGAATCCAGTACAAATTTATTGCCCTCACCCACAAAGCCCTCCATAGCTCAGCACCACCCTACATCTCCTCCCTTGTTTCAGTATACCACCCTACTCGCACCCTCCGTTCTGCTGATGACCTGAGGTTAGCATCCTCAATAGTCAGAACCTCCCACTCCCGTCTCCAAGACTTTACACGTGCTGCGCCAATTCTTTGGAATGCACTTCCCAGGTCAATACGATTAGTCCCCAATCCCCACAATTTTAAGCGTGCCCTGAAAACTCATTTATTCAGACTGGCCTATCGCCTCAACACATTAACCTAATCTATCCCTGTGTGGCACAGCCAAAAGTTTTACCATAACCAGGTTCCCCGCATCATGTTCCCACATGCTTTATGCATCCATCAGCCCTCTGTGTCTGTACTGTTACACACTTAACATTATGGCTGATCCAAACAATCAGGGCAACTGTTACCACCCACCTTTTGTGTCTCCCTTTTTCCCTCATAGACTGTAAGCTTGCGAGCAGGGCCCTCATTCCTCTTGGTATCTGTTATGATCTATGTGATTATTGTTATGCTGTAATGTCTATTGTCTGTACAAATCCCCTCTGAAATGTAAAGTGCTGCGGAATATGTCGGCGCTATAGAAATAAAATTTATTATTATTATTATTATATTATAATTTATTATTATATATCTATGTATTCTATGTGAATATACCTATTCTATCTATTATTTTCTAACCTGTCAGTGTGATCTTACTGTATAGTAACATAGTTTTGAAGGCTGAAGAAAGACCTTATGTCCATCTAGTTCAGCCTATTTTTAGTGCAGCTGTTTTGCCTTCCCCAGGATCAACAATGCAGAAAACCCACAGAGTAGAACCCAATTTTCTCCATAGGGAAATAAATTCCTTCCCCTAAGCTGAGTCAACCATCTACCTATAATATTCTGTTATTCGTAACCTTCTATACTGTATGCGGCACATGAATTGATGGCTTTTCAAAGGACACCGGTGGGTAAAAATCGGACAGCACTCGCATGGTCTGAGTGCTGTACGATTTTATTCTCGCACCCATAGGCTTGCATTGGCGAGTCTCGGTGACAATTTTACAGGCACGCTGAATATGCCAGAGAAAATAAACGGTGATGTGAGCTGCCCCATAGATTAACACTGGGCTGAGTGCTATGCAATGTTTTCTTGCATAGCACTTGTCCGTATTCTACGGTAGTGAGTCACAAAGTTGCCTCCACACCCTGCCATACAAGTGGCCACACACCCACAGTTCACCCCACAAAATTAAAACACCCATAGTGCCTCTTTGATACATTGTGATTCAGCCCCAGTGTCCCCTACACAGTATGGTGCCCTCTTGTATGCCCCCTCCACAAAGTCTGATGCCCTCATAATCTCCCCATAGCAATAGTGTCTATCAGATATTATGCAAATTCTGTAAATAATTAAAATTCATAAAACTATTTTATGGTAAAACTTGTAGCTAGTTTCCAGGATGTTTCCTGTTCATGTATCACACTAGTTACCAGGAGGAATTGTGTAATTTTTTTTTGCTGCAGGTTATACTGATAATTTTTATAAGACCTGGAACATGTTTGTTGCTACAGTATCTCATTACATCTGCTCATAAAAGCTTCAAATTCTCTTACTACATCCCGTTTCTGCCACACCTAGAGAAAAGGGAAAGTAACCCTACTATTAATCAGGTGGTTGATATATGGTGAACCGTAGAACTTTCTTCATGCAGACGTTGCAAAGAAAATCAGAGTGTCCACACAGATGGACAAACGGACAGTATCTAAATTGGAGAACAACAGGATAATTTGTCCAGATGGAATGGCAATGATGCAGCCACAACACGGCTGCCAGCCACAGCTGCAACTAAGCGCTACTGTTCAGAAGTGGCGTCACGAGAGTCCGATGGGCTCCGGTGCAAGACATGGACCTGCCCACCCTCCTGCATGTTGGTCAGATATATGGGTCCTTGTAGCGTTCTAAATCCTATAAGGACATACAAGTCACACCCCCTCCCCCCATTAAGTGGTAATGTCCCCAATATGTTTGCCCATCCTAGTATATATGTCCCTCATCCTAACCCCCCATCCTGGTATATATATCCCTCATCCTGGTATATACAGTATGTCCTTATTCTGGGCCCCATTTTGGTATATATTTCTCTTATCCTGGGCCCCGTCCTGGTATATATACCCCCATCTTGGTATACATGTCCCCCATTATGCCACTGCTCTTTAATGCATAGAAAAAAAAATGATTCTACTCACGTACCCTCTGCTCCCCCAGCACGCGGCGTCCTCTTCTTAAACCGGTAGCTGACTTCAGCATGCAAGTGAAGAGAACGCATAACGTCACTACCAGGCACCCCAAGTCATGTGCATGCAGACGTCAGCTCAGTTGGTGGCCTGATTGGCCATCAGCGTGTATAGCAGTGCACAGACCCAGCGGGTCTCTGAGCCACAATACACTTCAGCTAAATATGCTTTTGAGGACGCACATCCCGATGGACTTTGCGCTGGTTTCAGCGGGCCCCTTACTCGCACGGGCCCAGTCGTGACTTCGGCGACCGCGATCGTTACGCCCCTGCTGTTCAGCGATTGTTTAATAAGTATTCACTTAATTTGGCAGGGGAATGGCTGTTTCCCACCAAAACTGTGCAGCAATTACAATCGGTTGCACGGTTTCACAGTAGAAATAGGTGATGAAAATCAAGAGATTGCTTATTAGACAATCATCAAACAGCAGCAGATAATTCCTGCTGCCATTTTCAACCGCGTCATGGCCACACCATGGGCGTGACCGGGCCACTCTGTCGGGCCTTGCCCGTATAGAGCACAACTTCTCTAATTAAACTAAATTGGCAACGTAGGATAATTCAATACATAGCCATGAACTTTAAACAAATCCACGGCAAATTTAGCCACTAATTTCACTGTATACATTACAAAAATTTGCATCTCCACAAGAATAAGCATACCGCATTCACTCACTGTGGTGTGAACACAGCCTAATAGGGGGAACCTGTGGAGTAGCCACATTGTAATCTGGTCTTTGGCATCCATTGGGATTCAGACTTCATCAGTTTATAGGGTTGAAGGATCTCCTATCTCATACAATGTACTTGTGCATAGACTGTGGTGTGAACACAGCATATAACTGCAAATGTAGTATAGATAATACAGACACTAAAATGCTACTTTCATGAAGCAATCTTTAAAAATGTCGCCACACCACCAGCTGACAAGCCTATTCAGAGGTTTTGTTGCATCATTTAATATTGGCTTTGTCATCTTACCTACAAGTCTGAGCATCAGACATTGTAAACTAGCAAGAAAGTCTGAGGGAATGTGGGAAAAAACGCTTTGATGATGACAGGAGTATTATCTTGGGTGTGAAACCATCAGTATCCCATGCTGAATCTTAGTCATTCAGACAGGTGTCTGGAAGCGAGGAGAAAGCCCACATTGAAAATCCTAATAATTTATCTGTCCTGCAACGTTGAAACAGATCCATCACCAAGAATCTGAATGATGCCCTCACTTAAAGGTTCTGCAGCTTTTATTGATTAAAATGGAAATGGTAAAACGTCTGCACATTATAGGGAGATGTGGGGACTGGGTATAATGGTGGGAAATCTCGGATTCTTTGGGAATAAAAAAGATATTAATTAAGCTAAGAAGAGGCTGCTTTCACTGCTGTCGACCCTGTATATCTGGTCTAATACTGGAATTATCAGGATGCTAAAGTAATAAGAGGCTGCTCATACTTCTGTCTACCCTGTATATCCTGTTTAACACTGGAGATACCAGGATGCTAAAGTAATAAGAGGCCTGCTCACACTGATGTCCACCCTGTATATCTGGTCTAATACTGGAAAGTATCAGGATGCTAAAGTAATAAGAGGCGGCTGCTCATACTGCTGTCTACCCTGTATATCTTATCTAATACTGGAAGTATCAGGATGCTAAAGTAAAAAGAGGCTGCTCACACTGCTGTCCACTCTATAAATCTGGTCTAATAATGGAGATATCAGGATGTAAAAGTAAGAAGAAACTGCTCACACTGCTGTCCACCATTTCTATCTAATCTAATACTCTGGGTTCTGAGATAAGAAGAGGCTGCTCACAGTGCTGTCCACCCTGTCTAACTGATCTGATACTGTAAATACCAGAGGTGCTAAGGTAAGAAAAGGCTGCCCACACTGCTGTTCACCATGTTTATTTAATGTAATATTGGAGAAACCAGGGTTCTGAAATAAGAAGAGGCTGCTCACACTGCTGTTCATATGATCTAATACTGGAGATACCAGGGGTGCTGAGGAATAAAGAAGATGCTGCTCACACTGATGTCCACCATATCTATCTGATCTAACACTGGACATTTCAGGCATGTTGAGGTAAGAGGTTGCTCTCACTGCTGTCCTATCTGTTTGATCTAATACTGGCAATACCAGGGGTTGTAAGGAAAGAAGTGGATACTGACACTATTGTTGACCCTATTTGATGTAACACCGGAGATACTAGGAGTGCTGAGATAGTTAGAGGCTGCTCACACTGCTGTCCATCCTGTTTATTTGATTTAATACTGGGGAAACCAGGGATGATGAGATACATATAGGCTGCTCATAATGCTTTCCACTATGTCTATGTGATCTAACACTGGAGATATCAGGAGTGTTGAGGTAAGAAAAGGCTGCACACGCTGCTGTCCTATCTATCTGATCTAATACTGGAAATACCAGTGGTGGTAAGGTAAGAAGATGCTGCTAAAACTATTGTCCATCCTGCCTATTTGATATAATACTGGAGAGTGCTGAGGTAGAAAGTGGCTGCTCACACTGCTATCCATCCTGTTTATTTGATTTAATACTGGAGAAACCAGGGTTGCCAAGATACAAATAAGCTGCTCACACTGCTTTCCACCTAGTCTATCTGATCTAACACTGGAGATATCAGGAGTGTTAAGATAATAAGAGGCTGCTCACACTGCTGTCCACCCTGTTTATTTGATTTAATACTGGAAATACCATGGGTTCTAAGGTAAGAAGAGACTGTTCACACTGCTATCCACCGTGTCTATCTGATCTAATACTGGAAATACTAGGAGTTGTAAGGTAAGATAAGGCAGCTCACACTGCTGTCCATCCTTATCTGTTCTAATACCCGATATACCAGGGGTGCTGAGGCAAAAAACGGCTGCTCACACTGTTGTTAACCCTGTCTATCATAACTGATATTTGAGATGCTAGGAGTTCTGAGGTAAGAAGAATCTGAACACACTGCTGTCCACCCTGTCCATCTGATCTAATACTAGCAGTACCAAGAGTGCTGAGGTAAGAAGAGGTTGACCACACTTCTGTCCACTCTATCTATCTGATCTAATACTAGAGATATTGTGGGTGCTGAGGTAAAAAGACAATGATCACACTGCTGTCCGCCTTGTCTATCTCATCTAATACTGGAGATACCAGGGTTGCTGAGGCAAAAAGAGGCTGCTCACACTGCTGTTCACCCTGATCTCATACTGGACATATCAGTGGCGCCAAGGGAAAGAAGAGGCTGCTCACACTTCTGTTCACCCTGATCTAAAACCGGATATATCATTGGCACCGAAGGAAAGAAGAGGCTGCTCACATTGCTCTCTACTCTGTCTTTCTGAATACTGAGCAATTGCTGTGACTTGGAGATAGATTGATAGCTATAGTAGGTGGAATAGATTATCGTCAGGTCACAGATGATGCATTCAATATTTAAAATAGCAGAAACATTTTTTTTTTTTTTTTTTATTTTACATACCTTCATGTTGGAAGGTAATTAATAACCAATCCTCCATAATACTGTATATCAAACATATTAATAGTAGGGTCAATGCTATGTATTTCTCTCCCGCGGACATACATAATTAGCATCTTATAAGATTGTATTCTGTGCCCTTTTAGTATTGCAGTAATTGAATCGAATGCCACTGGGCTAAGGCTTAATCCAACATGTCTCATTGCACAAATTAAAATGACAAAGTCTGCTTGGCCTTGGAGAATATTCATCTTTATTGCCTGCTGCACTCTTCATACATAGCATTTAGATAAAATAAACCTTGAGCGAGACTGTGCAAGATAGATATTGTCAAAGGCATTGAACGTGTTTCACTGTATTTTAATAGGACGATAAACGCTGCGTTTATTATCTAATATAGTTTTATTATTACATTTTATTAAATTATTTTAGCAGTATTTAAAATGATTACTTTATCATTTTTTTACAGTAACTTTTGGTTGTGTGGAGTATATTAATCGCTGCAAGAAAAACAGTGATCTAGGTCCAGATTCCCCATATGTCATCATTACTGCCACATCAGACCCATATGGCGCTCTGAGTAGCTTGACCTACCCTACATCTTCTAAGCTCAGCCCATAAATCTGCGCAGATTCGAAGTTAGTAGACATAGATTCCAGTGATGTGTCACTTATTGGGCTGCTTGCTGTAGTTTTGCTAAAATCATTGTTTTATCAGTAAGCCTACTGCCATGCAGTCAAACCGCACCCCCACCACTGATTGGCAGCTTTTTTTCCTATGCATAGAAAGCTGCCAGTCAGTAGCGTGGGTGGGGATTATACAGAGCTCAGCATTCAGAGAACTGCAAGATAACAAAACAGTGACGTTATCTAGACTGCAGTAAGTAGTGCAGTAAGTTATACATGGCTGGAAAAAGGGTCTCTGCCTCTACATCATGCTTCTCTCAGATGGTCAATCAAAAGATTCCCTTTAAAACACAACAAAAGTTGATGTCTATCATAAATCTATGCAGTGACTTAAAGGGAACCTGTCACTTGCCATAAATACAATAATCGGTTTTCTTTTGTTCCTGCATCTCCCTGATCCTGAGATATTATCTGTATATAAGTCATCTAGTCTTTTTAGCCAAGTAGGCAAGGTCCTCAACCTGATTCCCAGAGATAAAAGTTGAAGATCACGCCCACTTGGCTAACAAGACTAGATTTACATACAGTGAAGAGGAAGCCATATCTCAAGAGCAGAAAGGCGCAGGAACAAAAGAATAAAGGGGGTTTTACACTAAGCAATATCGCTAGCAATATCGCTAAAAGGTCACTGGTTTTGTGACGTTATAGCGATATTGCTAGCGATATCGCTATGTGTGATACTTACCAGCGACCGGCTCCCCCGCTGTCCATCGCTGATCGCGCGAGAATGTCCGGCTCCATTTCTCGTCGGGCGCTTCCTGCTGAGACTTCCTGCTGTGACGACGAGCGACGCGTGGAGGCGGGCGGGAGGACGCCAGGATCGCTGTGTGTGAATGGTAAGTATCGTGCGCTGCGTCGCTGCTGCATCGCTGTGAGATCTTTCTGTATGAAAGCTCACTAGCGATCATTTAGCGATGCACCAGCGATCCTGACCGGGTCGGATCGCTGGTTGGATCGCTGGTGCATCGCTAAATGTAAAAGGGCCTTAACAATGCCGGATTCAGGAGAAGAGCAGCATTTACACCTGGTTAGAAAAAATACATATATATGCAAGTGACAAATCCTCTTTAAATAATGTTTTTAGTTCTGTAAAATAAATGTCTGTAACCAAACTGTTGTGACTTGTATTATTAACAAAGAAATAGAAAAAAATAGTAATAGTTATAAGATCCAGCCAGTAAATGGTTACGTCTCAGTAGTTGCAGGTGTCATAGATCCATCTAGATTGTTCTTCACATTGAGAAATTAGCCCATATTGATCGTCCGGAGCCGCCACCCCGTCCTGTGATCTGAGTCAGCAATGTGCCAATATACTACGCCACTCACTCTCTATCCCTGAGAGATCAGAGTCACAGACAGTTGTTTCTTTGAATAATTTTACATGTATTATTAATTGTTAGCCGCCCAAAATACATCAATCACACAAGAGTGAAAAAGACTTGGGTATACTAATAGATCACAGACTGAATATGAGTCAACAGTGTGATGCAGCAGCAAAAAAGGCAAACGCAATTCTAGGATGTATTAACAGAAGCATACAGTCTAGATCACGTGAAGTCATTATTTCCCTCTACTCCTCTTGGTCAGACCTCATCTGGAATATTGTGTCCAGTTTTGGACGCCACATTTTAAAAAAAGACATCAACAAACCGGAGCAAGTTCAGAAAAGAGCAACCAGAATGGTGACAGGTCTGCAAACCCTGTCTTATGAGGAAAGGTTGCAGGATTTGGGATTGTTTAGTTTGCAAAAGAGAAGACTGAGAGGAGACTTAATAGCTGTCTACAAATATCTAAAGGGCTGTCACATTGTAGAAGGATCATCTTTATTCTCATTTGCACAAGGAAAGACGAAGTAATGGGATGAAACTGAATGGGAGGAGACAGATTAGATATTAGAAAAAACTTTTTGACAGTTAGAGTGATCAATGAGTGGAACAAGCTGCCACGAGAAGTGGTGAGTTCTCCTTCAATGGAAGTCTTCAAACAGAGGCTGGACAGACATCTGACTGGGATGATTTAGAGAATCCTGCTTTGAGCAGGGGGTTGGACCAGATGGCCCAGGAGGTCCCTTCCAACTCTACGGTTCTATGATTCTAAGAGTCACCAGAGCAAAGGATGGGCAGATCATTATTGCTCCAATAAAACACAAGAAAAAGGTGCATTTTTATTCTCACTAAGGTCGAGAGAGTACAGACCCTGATGTCTACTGAGCTCACATTGTCCGCAGCGCTGTTGATGTGATATCAGCACCGCAGACAATAACAGACACTAGGATCAACAATGGACCTGGGGAGGGTAAATAAAGTGATTTATCTGTCTTGTTAAACAAATGGGCACCCAATTGACAGGGGGGTTTCTAAAACCCCTTTAACTATAATTGAGTCCAACAGGTTTCCGTAAAGATGTTGGTTGCTATTTTTTTATGAAACTGACGCAGGTGTGAACATACTCTGAAAGATTCATTTGCTAATTGCTCCAAACGGACTTCGATGGATCCCATAGATTTAATAGGGTGCATCGGAACTTCGGTATATATAGAACAGTGTCACAGGCTGCAATATTGGTGATGTAAAAAAAAAAGTCTCCCAGAGTGTGAACAGTGCCGAAAACGACCCCGGTGATCGCTCAGATCGATAAGTGCATCAGTAAATTGTTTGATTTCCACAGGCTTCAATCTTGGATCACGCATATGGGAATGCCATAGTGATGCCCGTCAATGTACTGCCATTTAATAAAAAAAACGCATCGCATATAAATCACAAATTAGAAAAAAAAGGAAATATAAATTGTTATGATATAAAAAAAAAGCACTTTTGTAACACATGTGTGGACCTGGAACCTAAAAGTGGCCATTTAGGGTTAATTCCGTTCCCGTAGTATGCGGCAGCCTGTGCGAGTATTTTCAGCTCGGTTTCCTGCGCGAATTCAATTTCTTAATAACCCACCGTGATAAACTGCCAATTTCTGCCGCTCTGTTCATTTTTCAGCACTGGGGGAGGGTCCGCTCCCCAGGCTTCTATTAATAGGTGCACTGCGGGGATGGATGAGATTAGGAAAGGAAATCCCTGTTACAAGGAAAGTGTCATTCCAAGAGCAAATGCTGCCGCGCAAATATCTGCTATAGGCCACAATCATAAAGCCTATTAATTAAAAAATTATTGACGTTCCAAGAGGTGTTTAACCCATTCATAACCAAGCAATTTTCCACTTTTGGCCAATTTTTTTTCCTCCCCTCCATTCAAGTGTCAATTTCCTTTTTTGTTCCGTTTTTTTGTTTTTGTTTTGAGGGTCGTAGTTTTGAATGACACCGCGCACTTTACCCTATAATGTACTTTAGTAAGGGGAAAAAAATTCAATTACAGCAAAATGGTAAACAACAAAAAAAATCTAAATTCCGCAATTGTTCTTTGCGTTTGTTTGTATTTTTGGTGGGGGGGTCATCGTTAATTGTGGGTTAAAAATGACTTGGAAACTTGATTACCCAAGTGAATATGAATACGGCGATATCAAACATGGATTTTATTTGATTTAAATGATGAAAAAAAATAAAGAGAAAAAGAAAAAAAAAAAAAAATAATATATATATATATATATATATATATATATTTTCTGCGACCCATTTCCATTTTTCCATCAGTGGACCTGTACGACAGCTTGGTTTTTTTTGCATGGTGAGCTGACCTAGTCATTGATACCATTTTTGAGGTATAAACGATGTTTTAATAGCTTTTCATTGTATTTTGGAGGAGGGATGTGGTGACTAGAAAAACAGCAATTCTGACATTTTTATTTTTTCCTGTACGGTATTTACCTGGTTAAATTACAATATATAGGGATGGTCTCCAGTGTAGCCTAGCATAGGACTACAGCACACCCCAAGGTGTCATTGCAACCCTTCGATACCCAGCAAGGAGGGTGAAAGAACAAAACTGCACGCCCCAGAGATTGTGCACCTAAAATGCTGCTGTCTGAGATAGACTTGGGTTAAATCAGCAGTGACTGAATCAAGCTCAGATCGCTGCTGTTAGAGTTGGATGCCGTCTATGTAACACAGCCAGCTTTTGCCATGTGACAAGCAGGCTCAGGTCCTGAGCCCACTTCATACACCGACACCCGACGTAGGACATATCAGTACATCTTAGGTTGGGAAGGCGCAAATAACATTTTTAGTATTTGATTTATGAATTCTATGATTTGCCTTTTTCCAGCCACATTTTTTGGAATGGAGCCTTTTTTATCCCTTTCTCAGCCAGACAGCCGTATAACTCTCACGAAGATCGCATTGCAATCCTCGTACTGGCTGACGGCTCTCCTGACCTGAGCATGACAGCATGTATATTTACGCTGTCACGCTCAGGCCAAGAGAGCCGACAGTCAGTCCGAGCATTGCTATGTGATCCTCGCGTGAATAATATGACCGTGTGACTGCGCCAAAAATGTCATCTACACATTTTTTTAGATAGAGTATGTTTATTATTTTAGCGTTTCTACTATATCTTTTTTCCTTACTTAAATCCATGAGGTTCATTTTCCACAAAAAAATACAGAAAAAATTCATTAAAAAAACTCATAAAATTCCATGTGGATTTCCTGATGCAGTTTTCCTGTAGAAGAAACACAGCAATTAAAAATGTTACGTGCAAACAAAAAAAGCAGAGGATTGTGTGTTTTCTATGTAGAAAATCTGCTGCATGTTATAGTTCAGTTCTATGGGAAGCCTGAAAAGCACAAGTAAAATCGCCATTACATTTTTAGATGCAGAATCAATGTGATTTTGCACTAAGAAACGCATTAAAAGTTGGAAAGATCATTAAAAAAGCAATAGAGTGGATTGCTAGCTTTAATATTTTTCTGCAGAAAAAAAAACTGCAGCATTTCCACTATAGGGAAAGATGATCTTTTATGTAATTTTTATAGCGTTTTTGAAGTTCTATAGGGAAAGGCATAGTAAAAAAAAATGCCATAAAAAATGGCTTACCTAGAACAAGCAGTTTTGAAGAATGGCAAAAAACTTCAAAACTGTAAATAAACATCTTGCATCCTGAGAAAGACCCATCCCTTTAGTGGTATCAAAGCTACTGGCACTTTGATGGCGGCTTATTTTCCCTGAGAACAAAAGCATTAGGTATTAAAATTCAACATCTCTGATTCTTCTTTACCCCGCAGGAAAAAAAGAACTGACACTGTAAAAACATGCCCAAATCCTTTTTCCGTGTATTTACTGTTTGGGGGAGAGTTGTGAGAACCCAAAAACACATAAGACCCTCACTGACCCCACCAAAATGCTTAGGGCTATTCTTATTGATGCGTGCCGCAGCCATTTAAAAAAAAAATGCTAAGTCATTTCCCTAACCTCTCCCAGTTCTTGATACGTACCCAAAGATAAATATTCCTCCTAGTGAAGCCCATTAATGTATGATACCTTATTCATGGCCCAAACAGTGCCCCCCCCACACACTATGATGTGCTCACAGTGCCTCCCCCACACACTATGATGTGCTCACAGTGCCTCCCCAACAAAGTATGATTCCCCCACACAGTATGATGCCCCTACAGTGCCTCCCCCACACACAGTATGATTCCCCCACAGTGCCTACTCCACACAGTATGATTCCCCCACAGTTCCGTCCCCCACACAGTATGATGCCCCCACAGTGCCTCCCCCACACACAGTATGATTCCCCCACAGTGCCTACTCCACAGTATGATTCCCCCACAGTACATTCCCCACACACAGGATGATGCCCCCACAGTGCCTCCTCCACCCACAATATGATTCCCCCACAGTGCCTACTCCACACAGTATGATTCCCCCACAGTACATTCCCCACACACAGTATGATGCCCCCACAGTGCCTCCTCCACCCACAATATGATTCCCCCACAGTGCCTACTCCACACAGTATGATTCCCCCACAGTTCATCCCCCACACAGTATGATGCCCCACAGTGCCTCCCCCACACAGTATGATGCCCTCATAGTGCCTACTTCACACAGTATGATTCCCCCACAGTTCCTCCGCCACACAGTATGATGCCCCCAGAGTACATTCCCCACACACAGTATGATGCCCCCAAAGTGCCTCACCCACACAGTATGATGCCCCCACAGTGCCGCCCCCACAAAGTATGATGCCCTAACTGTACATTCTCCCTCAGAGGCCGGACACACAATAATGTTCCCATAGCCCCCACACAGTATGGTACCCCCACATCCTCATAGACACAGCATGATGCCCCCAAACTCTGTCTATATCTCTCACACTCTCCCACACAGTATTATGGCTCCATAGTTTTAACACACTGTATCATGCCCCCAGACTACATTTCACCACATATATATTACATGTATATTGCTCCCACAATCCCCCCCAAACACATATTATGGTGCCTCCAATACTTCTGAGACACAATATGAGGCTCCAACACAGTCCCCACCCACCACAGTATGACATCCTCACCTCCTCAGTCCTCCAGAAACACACTATGATGACCTCACAGTATAATTCCTACATAGACTCCCACACAGTATGATGCACCCACATTACCCTCCACTCAATATAATGCCCCACAGTGACCCCACAGAGGATAACGCTTCCACAGTATCCTACATAGAATAATACCTCTACCGACAATTCACACAGTGTGATGGTCCCACTGTGCCCCCCACACAGTATAACGGCCCCCACAACCTCTCATAAACAGTATGATTTCCCTATATAAGTAAATATCCATATACAGTTGTGGCCAAAAGTAATGACACCCCTGCAATTTTGTCAGATAGTACGCAGTTTCTTCCTGAACATTATTGCAAACACAAATTCTTTGGTATTATTGTCTTCATTTAATTTGTCTTAAATGAAAAAACACAAAAAGAATTGTCTGAAAGCCAAATTGGATATAATTCCACACCAAACATAAAAAAGAGGGTGGACAAAAGTATTGGCACTGTTCGAAAAATCATGTGATGCTTCTCTAATTTGTGTAATTAACAGCACCTGTCACTTACCTGTGGCACCTAACAGGTGTTGGCAATAACTAAATCACACTTGCAGCCAGTTGACATGGATTAAAGTTGACTCAACCTCTGTCCTGTGTCCTTGTGTGTACCACATTGAGCATGGAGAAAAGAAAGAAGACCAAAGAACTGTCTGAGGACTTGAGAAACCAAATTGTGAGGAAGCATGAGCAATCTCAAGGCTACAAGTCCATCTCCAAAGACCTGAATGTTCCTGTGTCTACCGTGCGCAGTGTCATCAAGAAGTTTAAAGCCCATGGCACTGTGGCTAACCTCCCTAGAGGAAAAGAAAAATTGACAAGAGATTTCAACGCAAGATTGTGTGGATGTTGGATAAAGAACCTCGACTAACATCCAAACAAGTTCAAGCTGCCCTGCAGTCCGAGGGTACAACAGTGTCAACCCGTACTATCCGTCAGCGTCTGAATGAAAAGGGACTGTATGGTAGGAGACCCAGGAAGACCCCACTTCTTACCCCGAGACATAAAAAAGCCAGGCTGGAGTTTGCCAAAACTTATCTGAAAAAGCCTAAAACGTTTTGGAAGAATGTTCTCTGGTCAGATGAGACAAAAGTAGAGCTTTTTGGGCAAAGGCATCAACATAGAGATTACAGGAGAAAAAAAGAGGCATTCAAAGAAAAAAACACGGTCCCTACAGTCAAACATGGCGGAGGTTCCCTGATGTTTTGGGGTTGCTTTGCTGCCTCTGGCACTGGATTGCTTGACCGTGTGCATGGCATTATGAAGTCTGAAGACTACCAACAAATTTTGCAGCATAATGTAGGGCCCAGTGTGAGAAAGCTGGGTCTCCCTCAGAGGTCATGGGTCTTCCAGCAGGACAATGACCCAAAACACACTTAAAAAAGCACTAGAAAATGGTTTGAGAGAAAGCACTGGAGACTTCTAAGGTGGCCAGCAATGAGTCCAGACCTGAATCCCATAGAACACCTGTGGAGAGATCTAAAAATGGCAGTTTGGAGAAGGCACCCTTCTAATATCAGGGACCTGGAGCAGTTTGCCAAAGAAGAATGGTCTAAAATTCCAGCAGAGCATTGTAAGAAACTCATTGATGGTTACCGGAAGCGGTTGGTCGCAGTTATTTTGGAATCGGTCTCCCTCTTACCAAACTCTCCCCTCTCCAATCTGTCTTGAATGCTGCAGCCAGGATCATATTCCTCACCAATCGTTACACCGATGCCTCTACCTTGTGCCAGTCATTACACTGGCTATCCATCCAATCCAGAATTCAGTATAAACTTATTACCCTCCATGGCTCAGCATCACCCTACATCTCCTCCCTTGTTTCAGTATAGCACCCTACCTGCGCCCTCCGCTCTGCTGATGACCTGAGGTTAGCATCCTCAATAATCAGAACCTCCCACTCCCGTCTCCAAGACTTTACATGTGCTGTGCCAATTTTTTGGAACGCACTTCCCAGGTCAATACGATTAGTCCCCAATCTCCACAATTTTAAGCATGCCCTGAAAACGCATTTATTCAGACTGGCCTATCGCCTCAACACATTAACCTAATCTATCCATGTGTGGCACAGCTAAAAGTTTTACCATAACCAGGTTCCCCACATCATGTTCCCACATGCTTTATACATCCATTAGCCCTCTGTGTCTGTACTGTTACACACTTAACATTATGGCTGATCCATACAATCAGGGCAACTGTTACTACCCACCTTTCGTGTCTCCCTTTTTTCCCTCATAGATTGTAAGCTTGCGAGCAGGGCCCTCATTCCTCTTGGTATTTGTTATAATCTATGTGATTATTATGCTGTAATGTCTATTGTCTGTACAAGTCCCCTCTGAAATGTAAAGTGCTGAGGAATATGTTGGCGCTATAGAAATAAAATGTATTATTATTATTTTGGCTAAAGGTTGTGCAACCAAGTATTAGGCTGAGGGTGCCAATACTTTGTCTGGCCCATTTTTTGAGTTTTGTGTGAAATGATCAGTTTTTTGCTTTTTGCTTCATTCTCTTTTGTGTTCTTTCATTTAAGACAAATTAAATGAAGATAATAATACCAAAGAATTTGTGTTTGCAATCATTTTCAGGAAGAAACTGAGTATTATCTGACAAAATTGCAGGGGTGTCAATACTTTTGGCCACAACTGTATAAGCTCCTCTGAGCTGGTCTCTCTTGCCTAGTTGTATATCCTGAGAATATCACATAACCTGAAGGTTTTTGCAGACCTTCATTACTTGAACCAGACAGATCAATAGAGCAGGGAACTGACAGCCCCCTAAATCCACTATTGGGTACAACTATATATTTGTCCTAGAGATACAGATTTAGTCGAACTTGGGACAGATCCCCAAATTTAGGAAAGTCCCTTTAAATTCAGGACTGTTGGGAGGTATGAGATTGTGCGCAGATAAAGATTTGTTTACGACTTAATCGATCGCCTTCGCTTAATGGGACACCGTATCTGCTGGGCGTAATGACTTCCCTTATCTGTTTAGTCATCAGCTGCATTTTCTTTGTTGACACTGAACGGGATCAATAAGGAGATCCTGACTCTTCCAGAGGTCACAAGATGGATGACTATAGAAGATGACACTGAGAAAGATTTCTGTGAACTGGATTACTTTACTGTATTCAATCATATTTTGTGAGACAGGGCCCCGGAAATTAAAGGGGTTAGCCTCCTTTTGGGATTTTTTTTTTTACTTACCTGTATGGATTTTGGGATAGAAATCCCTTTTTGGGGGGTTTAATTACAAATGTTATTTTTATTTAAGCTTGTTTTCCCTGCAGTGCATTGACAAGGGATAATAAAGTATTATATAATTCTCACTGAAAGGGAACCACCAGGTTTTTGCTACCTAATCTGAGAGTGGCATAATGTAGAGGCAGAGACCCTGAAAGCGTTAATGTATCAATTACTAGTCTGTTTAGTGTAGTTTTTATAAAATCAGTGATTTATCAGCAGAAAATAATCACTAGAGGACTAGTAAATCTGCTGCCAGATAGTCCAACCACACCCCCACCACTGATTGTCAGCTTTCTGCCTATGCACGGTATACACAGAAAGTAGCCAATCAGTGGTGTGGGCGGGGTAATACACTGCTCAGCATTCAGAGAACTGCTAAATTTGCAGCAGAAAAAACAGCTAAAAAATAAAACTGCAGCAAGCAGCCCAGTAAGAGACACATCGCTGGTATCAGGGTCTCTGTCCCTACATTATGCTGCTCTCAGATGGAGTAGCAAAAACCTGGTCGTAGCAAATGCTCTTTAAAGGGAATTTCCAGTATGATGATATTGATGACCCATTGTTAAAAATACGTCATCATCAATATTCGATTGGTGGGGGTCCGACACTCGACCGATCATCTGTTATCACCTTTGTCTCCATCATATTGATTAGCAGCCGCTAACAGATTGGGTAGATCAGCTCCATGCACTTCTTACATCTGTCCACAGCCAGAGATGGTAACAGCTGATTGATGGGAGTGCCGAGTGTCGGACCCCCACTAATTTCACTGGAAAACCCCTTTAAAATGAATAGATTAGCTGAGTCATTCATTTTCTGTTTTGGCTCAAAGGTGGAGGTCCTTCATCAGGGTACTTGTACATACCATAAAAATGGTTTTTTTAACCAGATAATCCCTGCAAATGAGGGCAACAATCCCCTGAATTCATTCCTTCAGCTCTACAGACCTCATGTATCCAACATGACTGTGAAGTGCTAACCTTGCCATCCGTAGAAACCAGTCATAGATCACTTATGGCCTAGTCTGCCAGCATTGGTGTAGGCGCTTTATGGGAGCTTTAGTCCCACACCCCCCAAACCCTTGGACCACCCTAATCCAGCACAAAAACACCCATTTGTGGACTCGGTTTTTGTATAAAAAGTCTCGAAATGGCCCAGGACACTGCAAATTTGCCAGAACCGATAACAAAAATCGGTATGGTCAAAATTTCGGCACAGTTGGCATGTACGAGCCTGCCCTAAAAAAGTGAATGTAGTCAATGACTGCTAGGGGTCCTCAAAGTCCTATAAAACTTGTCAGCCTCGTCATACAGCCTGCTGACTGATCCGTTGCCATAGCAGCAGAGCAGAGAACTGTGACAACTAGGCCGAAGCCTCTGCTCGTTTCCATGACAACACACCTAATCCGTGCCTGACAGAGAAACAGGTTTGCCCTCACAGCCTTTTTATGTGAATGAGCACCTCACCTGTCAGCGCCCAGGGACTGAAAACCAGGGCAGCCTAATAGTCCTCACCACCCAGAGTGTGCCGCAATCTACGAAAACCTACTAGTAGGTAATAGCCTGAGGCTGACCGCTCTAAACTATTCTAGCTTCATCTATGGGTGGAAACAGAAAGGCTTCCATTCACCGCCTGCAAACAAAAACCCTGAACATGACATGAAATTAAAATAGAAAGTTTAATAGAAAGTCATGAAATGTCAGATTAGTAATAGTTTAAAAGCTATGGACACATTTGACAATGAAAAAAAACGTTTTTTGAAGATGTTAGTAGTTACCTTTATTTGATAAAATGGCACAAAGTTTCCATCTGCAATCATCAGATTGTGGGCGTATTACCCAGTAAGGCCTCTTTCACACTTCCGTTTTTTACAATCAGTCACAATCCGCCAGGTTTTGAAAAAAAAAACGGATCCTCAATTTTTTTTTGAGGATCCGTTTTTTTCCCATTGACTTGCATTAATGGCGGATTGTGACGGATTGCTGTCCGTTGCATCCGTTTTTTGTGAGGATCCGCCAAAAGTTGCTGTCCGTCACCATCCTCAAAAATTTCAAAACGGAGCTTGTAACGTTTTTTTCTCTGGCGGATCCTGCAAACACTGATTTAACCCGAATTTCTTTCTGGGTGCCGGACAAAAAAAAAAATTCATTCTCTCTCTCTCTCTCCCCTTCCCGGCCAGCGATTCCTTTAAATTTCTTCATTTTCAGGATCCGTCTGAAAACGGATCCTGTGCCATCCGTTCACATCAGTTTAGAACGGATCCGCTTGTCCGCCTTTTTGGCGGATTATAACTGATGCAAAAAACTGAAGTGTGAAAGAGGCCTAATATAGGCTGGATGTAAGGTCTGTTGGTCTCTCCCAGTAATATAAGCTGGATGTGAGGTCTGTGTGTCTCTCCCATTAATATAGGCTGGATGTGAGCTCTGTGTGTCTCTCCCATTAATATAGGCTGGATGTGAGGTCTGTGGGTCTCTCCCAGTAATATAAGCTGGATGTGAGGTCTGTGGGTCTCTCCCAGTAATATAGGCTGGGTGTGAGATCTGCGTGTCTCTCCCAGTAATATAGGCTGGGTGTGAGATCTGCGTCTCTCCCAGTAATATAGGCTGGATGTGAGCTCTGTGTGTCTCTCCCAGTAATATAGGCTGGATGTGAGGTCTGTGGGTCTCTCCCAGTAATATAGGCTGGATGTGAGGTCTGTGGGTCTCTCCCAGTAATATAGGCTGGGTGTGAGATCTGCGTGTCTCTCCCAGTAATATAGGCTGGATGTGAAGTCTATGCGTCTCCCAGTAACATATGATGAATGTGAGGTATATGTGTCTCTCCCATTAATATAGGCTGGATGGGGGGTCTGTATATCTCTCCCAGTAATATAGGCTGGATGGGAGGTTTGTATATCTCTCCCAGTAATATAGGCTGGATGGGAGGTCTGTATATCTCTCCCAGTAATATAGGCTGGATGGGAGGTTTGTATATCTCTCCCAGTAATATAGGCTGGATGGGAGGTTTGTATATCTCTCCCAGTAATATAGGCTGGATGTGAAGTCTGTGCGTCTCCCAGTAATATATGATGGATGTGAGGTATATGTGTCTCTCCCAGTAATATAGGCTGGATGAGAGGTCTGTATATCTCTCCCAGTAACATAGGTTGGATGTGAGGTCTGTGTGTCTCTCCCAATATTATATAGAAAAAATATCTGGCACTCCCAATGCAGTAAAAATGGATTATTTTATTCACAATGAGGTAATCCACAAGGTTCACATTCATATGTAAAGTTTAGGTCACTATCCTGACCTTCTTCAGACACTATAAACCCTTGTAGCGACCCTGTGTCCCTCAGTATAGAAGGCAAAAGGAGCCTGATGCGGCACTGCATAAGTAGCCGTGGTCCCAGAAGAGCGCTCTACTATTTAGCCTCTTTGCACTACTGTATAGCGCTGCACTACTATGTAACACTCGGACCACGGCTAGTTATGCAGTGCCGCATCAGGTTCTTTCTTTTGCCTTCTATACTAAGGGACTCACAGGGTCGATACAAGGGTTTATATTGTCTGAAGGAGGTCAGGATAGTGACCGAAAAGTTACATATCATTGTAAACCTTTTGGATTACCTCATTGTGAATAAAATGATCCATTTTTACTGCATTGGGAGTGCCAGATGTTTTTTCTGCATATGATTGCGACTGGTATCCTTTTCTGCGCACCCCTCATGAATATTACGGAGTGACGTGTCTCTGTGCTTTACTCTCCCAATAATATAGGCTGGATTTCAGGTCTGTGTGTCTCTCCAGTAATAGAGGCTGTATGTGATTTCTGGGTGCCTTGGGTTACATGCTGAATATGATCTCTGTATATATCTAACATATTACTGTCTTCATTATCACATATCAACACAGCTTCTATCCTGTACATGTTTTCTTTTCATGTGCTTTCCTCCTTACCTATAGGCTATTATCTCTGCTCTCCACAAGACTGTCCATGCCTTTTCCACTCTCCATAGTGTGGAGAAATGTGTACAACTCCCTCCATGCTGCTATCTCTTAAGTCACGTCCACATTTGATGGCTCCATGATTTGTTTTTTTTGCAGAAGACTGCGTCTGCCCTCAGCCTGGGTACATGCTGTCTGTAATGAGCTACAATGGTGTTTCTGACAAAACAAAATAAAGTCAGCCTGTACTATATTCATTGCACATACTACATAAAGTATCTGACCCCCAAAGATCCCTTTCATAAGCCAGACACTCATCACCCTCAGTCAGGAGGAAGGCAGAGGAGGAGAACTGCCGCAAAAGTTACCGCATTACAGGAAGAGGATGCATATATTTACATTCCCCTACTAACTCCTATGGGGTATACTTGAGCAAATGTTGTCTCACATTTACTGACAAGAGGTGGTAATTTTGCATATTTTTCCTACAAAAGAAATACCACCTTTTCCTCAGTCTTAAAGGAAACACGTGGCTTGAATAACCAGCAGATATGGGGGGTTAACCGCATTTTTTATGCGACAGGTTCCCTTTAATTTTAGCAAAAATATATATTTTATAGCAACCCTGAAAGATTGACCAGATATAACGTATCGGTAAGTAGATTTTCTTTGTTCTAAAAAGTCTGCTGCCCCGCATAGTCTATATTATAAAACCAGAAGCAATTAGTAAACATTAAAAAAATAATTTGACCAAATTATGGCAAATATAACGTTCACATGTTGCATTTTTGCTGCGTTTTTTTCCGCAGGCAAAACCTGCTCTCTTGATAGTGAAAAAGCTGCTCACAAAAAGCAGGTTTTGCTGAGATTTTGATGCTTTTTATTGCTGCGTTTTTGTTGTTTCTTGTGCATGTTGATAAAGTTTAGTGGTCCCCAAAAAATCTGAATTAACTTCCTTAGGTTTTTGCACCAAAACGGCAGTAAAAACTGAGACCTGCATTTTTTGCTGCGCTTTTGCGCTTACCCATTGTTTTCGATGGGTGAAAAAACGCTGCAAATACGCCGAAAAAATGCTTAAAGAATTGACATGTTGCAATTTTCCAAATACGTCAGGAAAATAAAACCAATGTGTGTGCATGAGATTTATGAAAGCTGAAAATTTGCATTAAAAAAGCAGAAAAAAAACCATGCTGCTAAAATGCAACGTGTAAACATAGCCCTAGGTTGATTTCCAAGTGAAAGATCAATGGTATATATGGGAGATGTAATATTATCTGGCTAGGGAATTTCAGCTCTGAAACCGGCAGAATAGTGAGTGCAGCTCTGGAGTATAATACAGGATGTAACTCAGGATCAGTAATGTAATGTATGTACACAGTGACTGCACCAGCAGAATAGTGAGTGAAGCTCTGGGGTATAATACAGGATGTAACTCAGGATCAGTAATGTAATGTATGTACACAGTGACTGCACCAGCAGAATAGTGAGTTCAGCTCTGGAGTATAATACAGGATGTAACTCAGGATCAGTAATGTAATGTATGTACACAGTGACTGCACCAGCAGAATAGTGAGTGCAGCTCTGGGGTATAATACAGGAGGTAACTCAGGATCAGTAATGTAATGTATGTACACAGTGACTGCACCAGCAGAATAGTGAGTGCAGCTCTCGAGTATAATACAGGATGTAACCCAGGATCAGTAATGTAAGATGTAAGGTATGTACACAGTGACTGCACCAGCAGAATAGTGAGTGCAGCTCTGGGGTATAATACAGGATGTAACTCAGGATCAGTATTGTAATGTATGTACACAGTGACTGCACCAGCAGAATAGTGATTGCAGCTCTGGGGTATAATACAGGATGTAACTTAGGAACAGTGCAAGATAAATAATGTACAGTGGGTACGGAAAGTATTCAGACCCCTTTAAATTTTTCACTCCTCGTTTCATTACTGCCATTTGGTAAATTAAAAAAAGTTCATTATTTTCTCATTAATGAACACTCTGCACCCCATCTTGACTGAAAAAACAGAAATGTAGAAATTTTTGCACATTTATTAAAAAGCAAAACATGAAATATCACATGGTCATAAGTATTCAGACCCTTTGCTCAGACACTCATATGTAAGTCACATTCTGTCCATTTCTTTGTGAGCCTCCTTGAGATGGTTCTACTCCTTCATTGGAGTCCAGCTGTGTTTAATTAAACTGATAGGACTTGATTTGTAAAGGCGCACACCTGTCTATATGAGACCCCACAGCTCACAGTGCATGTCAGACCAAATGAGAATCATGAGGTCAAAGGAACTGGCCAAGGAGCTCAGAGACAGAAATGTGGCAAGGCACAGATCAGGCCAAGGTTACAAAAGAATTTCTGCAGTACTCAAGGTTCCAAAGAGCACAGTGGCCTCCATAATCCTTAAATGGAAGAAGTTTGGAACCACCAGAATTCTTACTAGACCTGGTCGTCCAGCCAAACTAAGCAATCATGGGAGAAGAGCCTTGGCGAGAGAGGTAAAGGAGAACCTCAAGATCACTGTGGCTGAGCTCCACAGATGGAGCAGGGAAATGGGAGAAAGTTCCACAAAGTCAACTATCACTGCAGCCCTCCACCAGGCGGGCCTTTATGGCAAAGTGGCCCAATGGAAGTGGGTCGCCCTCCCAGGGCTGTGGGGTACTCTGTACCGGGCCGGTCTCTCAAAGGGGAATGTCACAGCAGCGGTTAACCGGTCTGTGGCCCTGGGTGCCCATGTAAAAAGGGGTTAAGTGATGGAATAAAGTTTATGAGTGAATGATTCATGACGCCACCTGAGGTGTTCGGCAATGAAGATGTTAAGCCGACGCTGCAGACAGATCCTCTGGGACAGATAGTGTAGTGCAGCAATGATGTTGTGGCCCTCCACAGGTAGGGCAGTAGTCCCAGGGCAGTGTAGCTGAAGAGATAGGGGAGAGACATAGATGGTGCAGTGTTGGCGGAAGAAGGCAAGGACACAACAGGGTGCAGTTTCTTTACCTTTACTTTGCTTGGCAAATGCAGTCCAGGGTCCAGATTACAGATGGCACAGGAGCTGGCTAGCCTGGAAGCAACTTAGGAATCTCTCTATGCAGATGGGTTGTGTAATCTCCTTCCTAGCGCTTATTTTTAGGTACGTGCAGTACTGTATTACACTTAAGTTCCACTTGCTTATTCTCTTTAGAACTCCCTCGTATGGCAGACAGCTGTAGCCTTCCTCTTCTGGCTCACACGTCGCTCTTGTGCCTCCAAGTCTTATGTGGGAATAGAGCATTTACAGCTTCCTATTCCTCCAGTTTCTGTTGCAGGACATCAGTGTCCGTACAGCCTTGGAGACCGGGTTCCAGATCATGCGCTATAGCTGAGAATGAGCCTGAACTCTCTGCTCAATCTCCCAGCTCTTCTCCTCACGTCCACACACGCTGCCCTCCTCACACGAACTCCCTCTAATTTTCCCTCCTGGCCCCCAGAGAGTAGCTCCTCCCCCAGCTTTGGTTCAGAGCTCCCTCTGCTGACCTGGAAAGGAAACTATGTTGTGTGTATTGATCAACTGCTAGAGAGATCCTTTATTGCTTCCAAGCATGACATCACCCTCCCTAGGAGGAAGGCAATGCCACTGTGGCGACCATACTCCTGGGGGCGCTACAGAAGCCTCTCCTCAGTGCCAGACATATGAAAGTCCGCATAGAGTTTGCTAAAAATAAAAAACCCATGAAGGACTCCCAGACTATGAGAAATAAGATTCTCTGGTCTGATGAGACAAAGATAGAACTTTTTGGTGATAATTCTAAGCGGTATGTGTGGAGAAAACCAGGCACTGCTCATCACCTGCTCAATACAATCCCAACAGTGAAACATGGTGGTGGCAGCATGCTGCTATGTGGGTGTTTTTCAGCTGCAGGGACAGAATGACTGGTTGCAATTGAAGGAAACATGAATGCGGCCAAGTACAGAGATATCCTGGATGAAAACCTCTTCCAGAGTGCTCTGGATCTCAGACTTGACCGAAGTTTCACCTTCCAACAAGACAATGACCCTAAGCACACAGCTAAAATAACACTGGAGTGGCTTCAGAATAACTCTGTGACCATTCTTGACTGGCCCAGCCAGAGCCCTGACCTAAACCCAATTGAGCATATCTGGAGAGACCTGAAAATGGTTGTCCACCAACGTTCACCATCCAACCTGACGGAACTGGAGAGGAGCTGCAAGGAAGGATGGAAGAGGATCCCCAAATCCAGGTGTGAAAAACTTGTTGCATCATTCCCAAGAAGACTCATGGCTGTACTATAGCTCAATAGGGGCTCCTACTCAATACTGAGCAAAGGGGCTGAATACTTATGACCATGTGAGATTTCAGTTTTTCTTTTTTAATAAATTACGGTAGCAAAAATTTCTACATTTCTGTTTTTTCCAGTCACCATGGGGTGCAGAGTGTACATTAATGAGAAAAAAAAAAAATCAACATTTTTTGAATTTACCTATTGGCTGCAATGAAACAAAGAGTGAAAATTTTAAAGGGGTCTGAATACTTTCCGTACCCACTGTATTTATATATTTACAAAGTTATTCTGTCCAACCCAAGATTAACATGAAGGTCATAGGCTTCCATGCAAATCTGTAACAGTTCCACTAATGAACGTCTGCACCCCCCATAGTCACAGAACCCAATAACTATGGTAATTCAGTGGTTAAGTGCTCATAGATGTTAGGCTGGAGTCACACTAACCTGCGTAAAATACGGTCAGTATTTTACATGCGTAATACGGATGACAGACCCCTAAACAGTGCTCCGTATGTCATCCGTAATCAAGGTGTGGTCGCGTATTTTGCGCATGTCAGCATCCGTATGTAATCCGTATGGCATCCGTATGGTGAGATTTTCTCGCAGGCTTGCAAAATGGACATATAATGGAGCCCTATGACAGTTTTAATAAAGAAATGAAAGAATAGATATAGACACATAGAATGCATATATATATATATATATATATATATATGTATTCTATGTGTATATATCTATTCTTTCGTTTCTTTAATAAAACTGTCAGTGTGAGTTTACTGTATCGCGCACTGAATTGCCGGCTTTGCTAAAAGACACCGGGTGCGTATTTCTCGCAGGTCACATGTGTGCTCCGTGTGTAATCCGTATTTTTTGCGCACCCATAGACTTGCATTGGCGTACTACGGGCGTAGTACGCTGACAATCGCAGCATGCTGCGAGTGGCACGGAGCGTAGGATACGGAGGAGAAATATACGCCTGGTGCGAGGGACCCCATAGAGAATCATTGGTCTGTGTCTAATGCGTGCTTTTTGCGCCTCTCACGCACCCGTATTCCTCGCCAGTGTGACTCCGGCCTTATGGAATAAATAGAGTCATGTTTTAGACAATATTTAAGTACATCCTGTAATCTATATATCAGCAACGCGTTCTGCAGTGCTGTACATAGAGAGTATTCATCTGCCAGCATCGCTCTACTGTCTCAGTACGAAAACTCCTTAAAAATGTAGAAACTTTATATAGAAGTAGACTTGGTCCTTTTCAGACCCCCGATTCCAGTGTGAGCACCCACACGCGCCGTCATCATTTGCATCTTACTTGGATGTCTGATTCAAAAAGCTGCTGAAAAAGTTAACCCTAAAGTGTCGGCTCTGACGGTTCCTAGCGAGGAGCTTGGACACACAGCTCTGTGCTCCCTGCAGAGTCCTGTTCCTCCAGGCGCGGCGCTGTCCTCGCTCTCACACACTGGAGGTGATGTCCCAATGATGTTTATGGATGAGATGGATGAAGGGTTTTTTCCAGGTTGAGGAGGATGAGAGAATGAGCAGCCTGTTCCTCTCTCCTCTCCTGGATCCAGTTTCAGACTCCAAACAAGGAGATTTTTGTGTTTAAAAAAAAAAAAAAAAAAAAAAAAAAAGGGGAATTTTATTTATATCCCTGTAGGAAAGTAGGAGGCGGGCACGGCCGTTGGGCCGCTCCGCGCACAAGGTAAGGCGACCAAAAAATACTTTTTTTTTTCTATTACATGTTATTAAAAGTTTTCTCTACCGTGCAGTATGGAGGGAGGTGAGATATGGAAGTAAAGAAGAAAAAGTTCACATATGTCCCCGACATATTCTGCAAATGGTAAGTGATTTTTGAAAGATTTTCTGGTTCTAGTCGCTGGCGCACTAGTAGTACCACCATGCCTTGGCAGCCACTAGATGGCAACTTCCACCAGACCAGGAGGTAGAATACTATATATTGGGAAAATTACAATAAAATTATCTTTTATCGGTCTTTTATGCCCTATAATTACTGGGCTACGCTCTTGTGCCGGCTCCTGCCTATTCTGCATGCAAAGCAGGTCCGGTGTTGAAACCCTGGAATTGTGGCCATTGTTGGGCTGTTACTATGGAGCTTCTACGAAAATTGTCTTTTTTTCTTGTCTAATGCATTGCTGTAGCCGAGATCTCGAGTTGGAGCCTGAATTAAGTCCGAGTAGACGCAAAAGACCTTCTCTAAGGAAGCTTTGTATCTGGTGCACAGAGCCAAGATGTGGTCATTAGATGCCACGTTTCAGTGAAGAAGGCCAAGATCTGTTCACCGTTACCGTATACACTGTATGCTGTACATGTATTTTTATAATATAATCTTTTTTTAATATGTGAGGCTATGGAATATATCCTCTTTTCACAATACTGACAACTGTAATGCTCTGTTGGTATTGGTCATAAAGCAGTTGTCATACTAGTCAATGGTGAGGTCTACTGGTCACCATCCTCATTTTACTAGCCTGGGCTCTCCAAACACGAAAGCTTATGTAGATCCTCCTTTCTCAGATCAGTGTTTGCTTCACAGGGGCCAAACCCAGGACTGGGTTCCTTCACACAATCCTAAACCATTTTTTTCAATCTACACCAATTTTTCAATCTTCATGGTGACATGTCTTTTTCACACACATACCCTATGCTCATAGGCTTTGCCTTCTTTACTACAACCGTATTTCTCATTGGCCTTCCTTCTCTCTCGAAGACCCTACTCTTGAGGGCTCTGACTACTAAATTTGTCTCTTACATTCTACCACTGACATGACAGTCAGACACTTCCCACTTTGGTCCAGGCCCTCAAGGGTTCCCACTTGCCACCTCTTTTTTGCTTACATTACTAAGCCTAATCTGATTCAGGATTGGACAATAAGGACATCCTTTAACCTACCAGGACATTCCTCAGCCTACCAGGACATTCCTCATATACCAGGACATTCCTCAATATACCAGGACATTCCTCAATATACCAGGACATTCCTCAGCCTACCAGGACATTCCTTAACCCACCACAGCATTACTCAATATACCAGGACACAGGACATTCCTCAGCCTACCGGGACATTCCTCAATCTACCAGGATATTTCTCAGCCTATCAGAACATTCCTCAATCTACCAGGACATTGCTTAACCTACCAAATCATTCCTCAATCTACCAGGACATTTCCTCTGCCTATCAGAACATTCCTCAATCTACCAGGAATTTCCTCAATCTACCAGGATATTCCTTAGCCTATCAAAACATTCCTCAATCTACCAGGATATTCCTCAATCTACCAGGACATTGCTTAACCTACCAGATCATTCCTCAATCTACCAGGACATTCCTCAGCCTATCAGAACATAACTCATTCTACCAAGATATTCCTCACCCTAGAAGGACATTTCACAATCTTCCAGGACATTCCACAGCCTACCAGAACATCCCTCAATCTACCAGGACATTCTCCAGCCTATCAGAACATTCCTCAGCCTACCAGTAGATTCCTCAGGCTACAAGTAGATTCCTCAGGCAACCAGAACATTCCTCAGCCTACCAGAACATTCCTCAGCCTACCAGAACATTCCACAGCCTTCCAGGACATTCCTCGATCCACCAGGACATTCTTTAGCCTACCAAAATATCCCTCAATCTACCAGGACATTCCTCAGCCTACCAGAACATTCCTCAGCCTACCAGGACATTCAATAGCCTGCCAGAACATACCTCAATCTACCAGGACATTCCTTAGCCTACCAGTTCATCAGCCTACCAGAACATTCCTCAGCCTATCAGGACATTCCTTAGCCTACCAGGACATTCCTTAGCCTACCAGGACATTCATCAGCCTACCAGAACATTCCTCAGTCTACCAGGACATTACTCGATCCACCAAGACATTCCTTAGCCTACCAGGACATTCATCAGTCTACTAGGACATTCATCAGTCTACCAGGACATTCCTCGATCCACCAGGACATTCTTTAGCCTACCAGAACATCCCTCAATCTACCAGAACATTCCTCAGCCTACCAGAGGATTCCTCAGCCTACCAGGACATTCCTCGATCCACCAGGACATTCATTAGCCTGCCAGAACATCCATCAATCTACCAGGACATTCCTTAGCCTACCAGAACATTCCTCAGCCTACCAGAACATTACTCAGCCTACCAGGACATTCCTCGATCCACCAGGACATTCCTTAGCCTACCAAGACATTCATCAGCCTACCAGAACATTCCTCAGGTTACCAGAACATTCCTTAGTCTACCATGACATTCCTCGATCTGCCAGGACATTCCTTAGCCTACCAGGACATTCATCAGCCTACCAGAACATTTCTCAAACCGGCAAGGCAACAAGACATCAGCACTATCATGTTTCCTGCCCATAAAATCAGGGATTTTCCATAGTCCGCAATAGGATTTAATTACAGTCTTTCTATGGCTGACTCATACAGACTGATGGTACACTAATTAATCCCATAGGCCAATCCCCTCTACATCTAGAGTCTCTCAGCCCCCAGACCAGTAGCCCCTAGCCATCACATTGTTAGTTGAATGTCTGCACAGTGATACACCATGTTCGACAAGGAAAAGTAGCTGACCACATCTGTCTCAAGAAGTTGCCCCCAACTTGGCAGTAAAATGACAAGTCTACAAAGTTCCCAAGTCTTGAATTACCAGTCCCAAGAGGTATTTCCAAGCTTTGGCAGTCCATGGTGTTTGTGTAGCAACACGGGGTATAGGGCCAAGACATGGAATAGTGGGTGTCCAGCAATAGGGCCTTCACTAAATTTGATATTGCTGGTGTTTTCAAACAATATGTCATCAATATTAGTTGTCAGAATACCCCTTTACAGATTGTATATAGGATCATATATCGGATCTACAGGTAAAAATGTACAGCAGAAAATACAGAAACATTACTGGCCTTCTATAATACATGTGTCGCTATATTAATTATTGATTTCAGTGCATTTGATAATTGACATGACCCTGGATATACCACTGCCCCCACCCGACGCTTGGTGCCTCCTGTAGGGGTTAGTAGTACGTGGCTCGCCACAAGCAGGTCTCTCTAGCTACCTGTTCTATAAATCTTCTTTATAGGCGATGGCCCTGGAAAACCATACTTTAACTATAGTTAGAACCAAGTTATCCAGTGGAAACTGGACTTATGTAACATCCAATGATGTACGCTCCATGACTCACGGGCAAGCTGTCACGTTGAACCTGGCGTCTGATCCGCGGGCAGGATGTTGTAGAACAGGAGGAGCCGAGCAGAGATATATAGTTCTATAAGGAAAGATTCAGTGTAACTTGTATTTTGTCCATTTTAATCCCTGCTTATTCTGCGGTTAGGAGTGAAGAGGGCGGTACAGTACAGTAATAGCTGTTAATCCCTTTCGTAGAACCGCCCACTGGACTCCTAAACACAGAAAGAGCAGGGATTGAAACAAATAACATACTAGTTATCCTAAAGCTTTACCCATAAAATGAAATATCAATCTGCTCAGCTCTTCATAGAAATGTTTAATTAAATTGGCAATTGGGTGTTTCCCGATGTGGGGGCGTGTTCTGACACTGTACACTGTCCAATCAGAATCCAGTGTCAGACTGTGCATTGACATGCCCCTTTAACAAGTAGAATAGTAACACCCAGGTGTCAATTAGTTCATAAAACTCTAAGAACAGCAAAAGAGCAGCACAACATAGGGTTTTAAAGGGTAACTTTAACTTTACAGAGTAACCATGGTTTTAATTTTTATTACATACCGTAAATTAATAGTGCACAAGCAAATAAATTTTATAAGATATCTTATCAGTGAAATGTGCTTTTTCAGTCTAAATTCAGGGGTTAAAGCTGTTAAATCTGTATTCATTGAAGACACATTTCCCATTACTGAGATAAGAGATGACAGTTGGTGCTTTTAAAATTCTATGGAGGGAGGAGCTAGCGGAACACACAGGCATTTAGAGTTCTGCATAGAAACTTATAAGCACCAGCTGACATTTCCTATCTCAGGAAAGGGAAAATCTGCATTCACTGAAGACACATTTTACCCAAATTTTTAAAATGAAAGATCAGTCCAGGAGAGGAAAGAAGCAGATTTATCTGATAATATGTATTATATAGTTTTTTTTTATTTTCACCTGAACTATGGATTTATAAAAAAAAAATAAAAATAAAATGACAATTACTTTTTAATAAAAGATGGCCCTGAATTGTTACTTTATGGCATAGCCATATATACTAAAACATACATGAGATCACTTTTTTTTTTTCAAATCATCATTAAATCACCCCCTTTCCTTTCACCCACCAAAAAAAACGAAAAAAAAAAAAAACAACAAAAAAACACTTTTCTACTTTAAAAGTCTGAGGTGTACTTTTTTAAGCCAAAGCCAAATAAATCTAAATATGTGACAGATACTCAGACACTTCGGAGGTACAGAGCCAGTTAGTCCAAACATGTTTCCATTTTTAGGATTATGGTCCGGGACGCTTGTTCTAGAAGTAGATAAAAATCAGAAAATGTGAGTGTTATATGGTGAGATGTGTATCCAGTGTCCTGCGGGGTTTATATCTTGAAAATGTGTCAGTGACGGAATGGTGATGGATCATGTAGCCCAGTGTATCAGTATAAGGCCATGTGCACACTGAGTTTGCGGAAGACTTTTTTTTTTAGAATATGTCTGCTAAATAAGCAGCTGGAAAATCGATAAAAAATACTTGAAAGAATCTTCATATTCATTAATATTTTTAAAATAACTTGCAGCTTTTTTCGGACAGGAACACTGAGCGGAAAATATGCAAATTTTTTTTGTTGCTTGCAGGTTTTTGGAGGGTTTTCCCGTGGATTTTGTGAAGTCTTTCTACTGTCATTTATTTGAATTTTGAAGAGACCACTAGCACTTTGGTTTAATTTTGTTGCGCCAAAAAATGTCTCTTTTAAGCTTCCCCATGGACTTGTATGCCCATGTGCGACCAACGCATTTTAGACAATGTTCACACACAGTGTTTTTTCCTGCATTTTTTTTTTTTCTGCACAAAAGAAGATGCTTTTAACAGTACGGAAAAAGCTATGAGAGATCAGAAACTTCATGCACGCTTTTTATTTCTTGACTGAATTTCAGAACTGCAACATTTTTGAAATCTGCAATGTGTCAATTGTTTCGGTGTTTTTGCAGCTTTTTATTTTGCTCCAATGAGAAAAGGCAAAACAACAGCAAACGGGTTTTCCTGTATTTTTGCAGTGTTTTTTCCCCTCCATATTGGGTAACAAAAAAATGATTAAAAACAAATCACACATATAATCTGCACTGAAAAAGGCAGCAATAAACAAAGCAAAACCTGCCTATTGAAAGCAGCATTTTTACTGCTAGGCAAAACCATTGTATTTAAAACTCAAAACTTCGCAAAAAACTTGGAGTTTCCATCCAGGGAGTATGCGCACACTATTTTATATTTATAATACAAGTAGCTATATAAATGAGTAAATAAATAAATAAAAACTGGGAAAGCTCAACAAGCGCCTAGAAGACGCCCGGACATGTTTTGGAGCATTTTGCCATCTATTTTCCTTGAAAAAAGCAGTTTCTTAATTTTTCAATAATAAAAAACAGCTGGAAAACAACAGTAGGTAAAAAAGACTTCACAAAAACCATTGGAAAACCCTACAAAAAATGGCGGTAGCTAAAATTGTCATGAAAAACTCTTAGAAAACTACCTAAAAAAGTACATAAAAGACACCAGGGGGGAAAGAAAAAAAAAAAAAAAAGGTGCCAGAGTTTCCTGCTTGAAAAACTCGGTGGGTTTGCCCAAGTTTTGTGCTCATATCCCTAGGCTGTGTGCACATGGGGTCTTTTTGCAGAGTTTTCAGAGCAGAAACTGAGTGGAAACTCCAAGATTTTGAGGAGTTTTGAGCTCGAGGAGAAATCTGTAGCGTTTCCACTGCAAGAACTCTGAGCAAAAAGACTGAGTGTGAACACAGCCTTAAAGTGCCAGGAGTGGTTCAGGATCCTAAAGACTAGGTGTCTGCAGCCATCACAGATCGTGGTCTGCTCCTGATCCTAGCTCAGCATAGTTTCATGTTTTAGCCCCAGTTCTTGTTTCCGGTAACTTGGGTGTTTCCATATTTCATGAAGTATCTTGCCATGTAATGATATCTAATGTTCGTGTTAATTACTGACATACTCTTCCAAATATCCAGTGCCAACTTTGTGCCTGTAAGATACTGGGGATCATCAACAAAAATTTTAATTAGTCCCCTCCGGCCTGGAGGTATTATGTCAGAGCGCTGTCGTACGGAAGGGTGTGGCACGTTTCCAAAACTTCGGCTTTGTTTTGGGATGAGGAAAAACAGCCCGTTCCGTAAATTCTAAATCGGTAGGTATAAGGAAATGATCAGTTCCCAGCAAAACACATGTATAATTTTCCCGAGTCTGAACTAACTTCTAGCGCTAGTCATAATGGAGAGGGAGTCTCGCTCCAAGTTTTGGTGTAGAGAGCAATGGTGATTGCAGGTTTTCGGCGCTGTAAATATCTAATACCTACCACAATTTGAATTTCATTGTGGGTCCCGGCTTGGTGAGCACCAATACTGATCTATATAACATGGCAGAAGGTTATTTTATATGTAATATCTCTTTAACAGGGTTGACCCACGGACACAACCTTTGGTCATGCACCCTTACATGGCATATGGATATAGAAGTAGATCCCCCCATAATTGGGATCCCCCTATTTGAGCCAGAACAGATAAATGCTCTCTAAACGTGGCTTCAGTTCTCGAGAATTTAAAAACTATGGATTCCTTAGACACTGAATAAAATTACTAAATATATGTTAGTGGTTATCTCTAGATAATAAAGTTGCACTTGGTTTCAGAATGCAATTATCATTCCTTCTTTCATTTTCAACCCCCTGATATGCATTTTGCAGCCCGTTCCAAGATTCGGATTTTTCTATGGTGGGAGTGTCTCTCTCAGTAATAAAGGCTGGATGTCAATTCAATGACTTTACCAGTAATATAGGCTGGATGAGAGGTCTGTGTTTAACACCCAGTAAAATAGACCAGATGTGAGCTCTGACTCTCAGTAATATAGGCAGGATGTGAGTTCTGTGTGTCTCTACCAGTAATATACGCTGGATGTGAGGTCTGTTTCACACCTAGTAATGTAGGTTGGATGTTAGGTCTGTGTGTCTCCCAGTAATATAGGATGGTTGTGAGGGATGTGTATCTCTACCAGTAATATAAGCTGGATGTGAGCTCTAGGTCTTTACCAGTAATATAGACTGGATGTGAGGTCTGTGTCTTTACCAGTAATATAGGCTGGATGTGAGGTATGTGTCTCTCCTAGTAATATAGGCTGGATGTGAGCTCTGGGTGTCTCCACCAGTAATATAGGATGGATATGATGTTTGTTAGTCTCTTCCTGGTATATATGCTGGATGTGAGGTCAGTGTGTCTCTCCCAGTAATATAGGCTGAATGTGAGTTGTGTGTGTCTCTCCCAGTAATATAGATAGGATGTGAGATCTGTGTCTCTGCCAGTAACATATAAGTGGTAGTATGGTACTCCTGTATATGGTGCACAAGTAGGATCCTATCCCTTATAAAGTAGTGAAAAAAACTTGGGACTGAGTAAAGAAGTGCCTTCTACTCCCCCACAGTGTTAGCATAAATGTTCTGCGTTTTGCAATCTGTTAAACTGATGAAGATCATTTGATCGAAACGTCTACACTTTTTGGATTTACTGCACTATAAATAAATATATTCAAAATATTCTCTGATTATCTATAAGTGCCGAGTTTTTTTTTACTACTCTACCAGTAATATAGTCTGGATGTGAGGTCTGCATCTCTACCAGTAATATAGGCTGGATGTGAGATCTGTGTCTCTCAGTAATATAGGCTGGATGTGAGGTCTGTGTGTCTCTCAGTAATATAGGATAGATATGAGGTCTGTGTCTCCCAGTAATTTAGGCTGGATGTGAGGTCTGTATGTCTCAGAAATATAGGCTGGATGTGAGGTCTGTGTGACTCTCAGTAATATAGGCTGGATGTGAGGTCTGTGTGTAATATAGGATGGATATGACGTCCGTGTCTCCCAGTAATATAGGCTGGATGTGAGGTCTGTATGTCTCTCAGTAATATAGGATGGGTGAGGTCCGTGTCTCTCTCAGTAATACAGGCTGGAAGTGAGATCTGTGCGTCCCTCCCAGTAATAGGCAGGATGTGAGATCTGTGTGTATCTACCAGTAATATAGGCTGGATGTGAGGTCCGTGTCTCTACCAGTAATATAGGCTGGATGTGACATCTGTCTTTTTCCAGGGTGCTGCTGTCTTCATTGGCTCATATATGAGCACAGCTTCTATTCTGTACCTGCTTTATCGTCTTGCGCTTTCCTCCATACCTATACCTTCTTTTCTCTGCCCTCCCTGATACTGTACATACTAACGCCATCCCTGTCTCTCCCACTAAATTGTATGGTGGGTAGCTAGCAGTACATTCACAGTCATCGCTCAACATACAGAGCTGCGCCAATTATGATGCGCCACTGCACCTTAAAGTGAATCTGGCACCCCCAAAATGCAAATTAAACTACTTATGCAGTTATATAGAGGACTTAACCTCAATAAGAAAAAAAATCACACCTGTGGTATGTATTTCAGTGTTTTAGTGGCTTAAAAAAAGCATTTTATTTTATATGCAAATGAGGGTGCTTTGATGCACTCCCTCAAATTGCATTGTGAGTGCTTCCCATTTTTGTGATTGACAGAGCTTGCTTGTCTAGAGTCAGAGCAGCCAGAACACAATCCGCAACAGATTAAGTCCAGGCTACCCTGGGTGAGCGTGGGCTGTCCATCATGATAAGGGGAATCGCTCGGAATGCAGAATGAGGGGGCAAAACTGTGCACTGAGCCCTTAACCACACCAAAGGTCTGCCGCAGCACCCCCAATTTTTATATGAAATAAACCATTTTTTCTCAGTAACTAAAACACTAAAATCTATACCACAGACATGATTTTAATAGGGGCCAAGTCCCCAATATAACTGTATAAGTGGATTAGTTTGCATTTTAGGGGAGCAGACTGCTTTACATCTGGGGCTACATGGTGACTTTTGCCACGTCACAGTTTGTGTAGCTGAAGATCCCATTGCTATATAATGGATGGGGGCAACTCATTAGGTGCCAAAGCCCCCAAGAAACAAAAAAAACAACTCGCTCCAGCTATGTGGTCACGGTACCTGGCGGGTCGCAATGCAACCCCATTCATTTGCATTGTAGCGGTTGCATAGTGATCTATGGCCATGCAACCTGTGATGTTTAGCCTCAGCAATAATAAGCCGATCAGTGGAAGAACCAAAAGTCAGAGCCCACTGATGTGAGAAGGATAAGTCATCGATATTAAAGTCACAGAAAACCGCTGTAATATTTGGTATTGATATGGGGGTTTGCATCGTCTGATTACTTATAGCAGTCAAAGGACTGCTATAAGGACAGACTTATAGCAACAAAGATCAATGAATGTAACGTTCCCCTATAACAACCCAAAAATATCATATATTCTCCCAGACAGCAATAAAGGAAACACCTGCTGTCAAAATCCCTCTATTACCAGCTGCTATTAGCCCTCCGCTCTAAATAGAACATGTTATGTGCCTAATGAATGACATCTCCCCATCCAGTGTCTGCAGGAGGGACGAGCCTGCTGCCACCATCACTGGGGAGCTCACCATTCACTTTCATCCTGCAGTCACAGAAGCACATGGAGAGGAGAGGTGTGCACAGCCCCACAGCTCCTACACCAGATGCATCACATGGAGAAGAGGTGTGCACAGTGCCACAGCACATGGGACTGAGGAAAGGAGGCGCCTGATCACAAGGTGGGGTGAGTTACCAAAAAGATAACATGGGGGTGCAAGGGTGGTCTGTGACTGTTCTGTAGGTGGTGGGCTGGGGATGGGGGGAGGTGAGTGCAACCTGCTGATGGAAGGAAGGCAGAAGGAAGCACAAGGGAGGTGAGTGCAGGAGAGATGAAGGCAGAAGAGTGCAGGGTATAATGGCATGTTAGACAATAGTGTATGCAGGGATTGCAAGAGGGAAGAGGAGTGCAGGCAAGGAATAAATACATGTCTATGGTACCTATGGGGTGCAAGGTAGAAGGCAGGATACATGATGGGTACAGTGTGGGGAGCAGGAAATGTGAACACAACGTAGGGTGCAGGAGAGGGGGACACATGGGTGCAGTGTAGGGTGCAGGAAAGGACAACACATATGGGTGCAGGAAAGGAGGACACATATGGGTGCAGTGTAGGGTGCAGTGTAAGGTGCAGGAAAGGGGAATACATGTGTGCAGTGTAGGGTGCAGAAAAGGGCAACACATATGGGTGCAGGAAAGGACACATATGGGTGCAGGAAAGGAGGACACATATGGGTGCAGTGTAGGGTGCAGAAAAGGGCAACACATATGGGTGCAGGAAAGGAGAACACATGGGTGCAAGAAAGGGAGACACATGGGTGAAGTGTAGAGTGCAGAAGAGGAGAACACGTGAGTGCAGTGTAGGGTGCAGGAAAGGTGATCAGAATGTAGGGTGCAGGAGAGATCAAATATGGGTGCAGGAAAGGGGGACACATGGGTGCAGTGTAGGTGAACTTATGTGGGTGCAGTACAAGGTGCAAGAAATGTGAACATGTATGGGTGCAATGTAGGGTGCAGGAGAGGTGAACAGGTATGGGTGCAATGTAGGGTGCAGGAGTGGTGAACACACGTGGGTGCAATGTAGGGTGCAGGAAAGGTGAACACATATGGATGCAATGTAGGGTGCAGGGAATGTGAACATGTATGGGTGCAGTAAAGGTGAACTCTTATGGGTGCAGGACAGATGAGCACAGGAATAGACAATTACATGGGTGCAGAGGAAAAACTATACATTTTGTAAGAGGAATGCAGCATAGAATAATGTATAAAATGCATAAATTTCCATAAGAATAGATCAAGACAAGAAATGACCAGATTTCCAAGTGTAGAGGGGGCACAGTGTAGAGTGCTGCAGTGAGTGCATGAAGTGTACAGAGATTGCTGGAGCTGCAGTGGGGCAGAGGTGACATGATTGCATAGGTCCAGTAGTAATGAGAGGGTCCAGGATGTGTGGAGAAGAAAACCAAATAACACCCAGACTTGTCCTCTGCTGGGAGAGAGAAGATGCTCAGTGCTGCAACTGAGAAATAATCCACATAGGGGTAAATGCAAGGTGAGACGATCAGTGCATGGGATGGAGTACTACCAATGGGGTCTTTGCTGCATGCTTGGTGATATATTGCTGACTGCCGCTTTCTCTCCTTTCACAGACCTTGCGCTGTGCTCCCTGCCGTTCTGCATTGTGCACTGGACAGCAGCCACGGAGGAAGCGGCTGCAGCTAGATGCATATAGAGTATACCACCCGCCCGACATCCTTGTAGAGATGCAATATATACCACCCTCCCTCATGCACCTAGTATTAGTTTTTAGTGTCAAATTCCACTTTAATTATCTAATACCTAGCAGTTATAGAACTACAAGTACCAGAATTTACTCACATAAGACTTGAGGTGATTCGAATCCAGATTGATATGGGAATCTCTGAAATTTGGAACGTTTCAGAAAGCGGAAGTTCAAGGTTTATAGTTTCATTTCATAACTACACTGGTCACTTGCACATAGTTTTTGAATGAACTTAGCAGGAGGTTGTTCCAAACATCTTGGAGAACTGACCACAGATCTGTGGATGTCACTTGTGAAATTCTGTCTCTTCCTGTAATCCAAGACAGACTGGATGATGTGAGATCAGGACTGTGTTGGGGCCAAATCATCACTTCCAGGACTCCTCGTTCTTCTTTACGCTGAAGATAGTTCATTGGCTGGATGTTTGGGGTTGTTGTTCTAATACAGAATACATTTGGAGCCAGACGCCTCCCTGATGGTATTATATGATGGCTAAGGGATCTGCCGATATATCTCAGCACTGAGGACACCAATTCCATATGGTAAAAGGCATCCCCAAACATGCTTCACTGTTCCTGTAGACACTCATTATTTCAAATTTTGACTCGTCCGCAGGGCCGGCGTTTGGACCAGGCAGACTAGGCAGATGCCTGGGGCCACCACCTACAAAGGGGGCCCCCTGCATCTGCAGTCCATTTAAGAAGTGCCCAGAGGGTGTACAGCAGTGAATAATGCTGTGCATTGCTCTGAAGTCTTGGAGTGTCTCTCGCAAAGCCCCTTGAGCCCCCCTGTCTCTTTCTCCCTGCAGTCAGGTTAAAAGTTGAGAGTGAGGGGGAGGGGCCGATTACAGCACAGTGACACTGTATGTCTCCTCCTGAGTCCTGATCATGGCTGCTCCTAGCACTGTCCTGAGAATGGATATGCCTAAGTGAAGCCACAGAACCTAGTAACAGCAGCAATAACAGGTCTGAGTGCAGTGATTTACTCACTGTGGTCCGGAGCTCTGTGCTGATCGCTGCAGGATCAAGATCCACAGCCACATACAGCAGCGATCAGCATCATCTCTGACCACAATCACTAATCACTGCTTGTAATGTGACAGGGCGACCTCCTGTCACTACTGTCTGGATGACACAAGACAGGGATATTGTCTGCTGAATCAGGGGATATTTATGATATAGAAATAAATGAATTCCCATGTGAAATAATAAGGGTACACCATACACATATACAGTACAGGTGTGCATAGGAATCAGCATTTTTGGTGCATTTTTTTTTGCAGCCAAAGTCGGCTCTCTTGGCAGTAAAAACACTGCTTTCAAAATGCCCATTTTTTAGGGTATGTGCAGATGATCCGGAAATGGCAGCAGTTTGGACACAGCGGACATGTGCTTCGTCTAAAGTGCTGCCATCTTTTCAACGCAGGTGATTCCGCATGTGTTCATTGAACCGTGCGGAATCACCGCATCCTATGCATTGTAAGGGTGACATTTCTCTTGCAGAGAATCGCATCTATGGAAGATAAATTGACATGCTGCAGTCTGGAGAATCGTACTGCATGTCAGTCTCTGCGGGTGAGGTGCGGGCGTATGTGCACGAAGAGAGGACATGGAATTTCTAGAAATCCCATCCACTATGCTGTAACATCTGGCCGCCGCGGGCTGAATGCTGCGGATGTACGCAGCATCCAGAGTTTACTGATTGTGGACACATACCATTAGAGCTTTTGCTGTTTTTTTTACAATATGCATTTTGTCTACAGTACATGTTTAATAAAGTTAGTTTTATTCACCAAAAACACAGCGGAAAAACAACGTTGCGACATTTGCAGCTTTTCTAAAACTTTTTCATTGCTTTCTACGGGTGAAAAAAATTGCTGAAAGAAGTGACACGCTGCAGATTTAAAAAACGCTGCAGTTGTGATATTCAGTCAGGAGAAAATAAAAGGGTGTTCAGGAGAATCCTGAAAATCTCAGTCTTTGCTTGTGCTGTAAAATGCTGTAAACTTCTTATTTGCAGAAGAAAAAGCTTCAGAAATTCTGCCTATGAACATGGCCAAGAGCGGCTTTTTAAAGTGCCAGCAAAACATATGAGATTTCTGAAATCTCCTGCATGCGCTTGTTTTTTTTTCTGACTGAATTTCAGAACTGTAGCGCTTTTTATATCTGCAACGTGTCACTTCTTTCAGTGTGTTTTCACCTGTAGAAAGCAATGAAAGAATATAAGAAAGAAAAATGCAGATATTGAACGGCATTTTTCGCTGCAATTTTTTAAGTGGTTTTGGTGAATTAAACTATTAGGTCTCGTTTACATGTTTAGTATTTGGTCAGTATTTCACATCAGGATTAGTAATGCAGAAACAGCAGTGGAACAATGAGAGGAAAAGTATAGTAGAAACGCAGCACCACTTCTGGATTTATCACCCTCCTGGTTTTGACTTGCACATACTGATGTGAAATACTGACCGAATACTCAACGTGTGAACGTGGCCTTACACATACTGCAGACAAAGCAAACATCCTCACTTTAAAAAAAGCTGAAAAAAGTATAAAGAAAACAAGCAACGCAACAGAACAGGTTTTGGCTACTGAAAAAATGCTTGTGAACATAGCCATAGCGTTTCAGAGTAAGACTATCTGTGGTGTTACATAGGACTGCAGGTGACATGTACTACATTATCTGTTCTCAAAGAGTTATCACTGTGCTATCTGTGGTGTTACATAGGATGAGGTCACAGTCATGTGACTAGTCACATGAGCCGGGGAGGGCTTCTGTTCTGCAGTGTGCTGTGCTGAGGGAATTGTATGGCGATCGGTACACACTCCTTTCTGAATTGACATGTGGGCACGGTGGCTGATTCGCAGTGCGGGAAAACTACAATCCCGGCTGGGATAGCGGGTGGGAATGTCAAAATCGGGACTGTCCCGCTGGATCCAGGACAGTTGGGAGCCCTGCTGTGCTATCTGCAGTGTTAAAAAAAAAATTAAGAGGGGGTTGGGTTACAACTCTTTGTCTTGGGGCTTGGGCCCCCCAATCTTTTCTGACCATAGCAACGCTCCTGTGTAATGCTAATAGTGGCAGACCCGTTGACTGATATAAGGCCCCTGAATATGAGGGCCACAGTGCCAGCACAGGTCCCTCTGCCACCTGTATCCGCATACTGCTCATGTAATGTAACCTAAGTGTGTGATTTTACAATGTTAACATTTGGGGCCCCACTTTAAACTTTTGCCTAGGGCCCCACTTTGTCTAAAACCGGCCCTGCTCGTCGGTCCAGTGCTCCTGCTGCCATTTTTCTTCATCTCAGTTCCCATGTTTTTGTGCATAGTGGAGACACTTGGCCTTGTTCCCATGTGGAAGGTACGGGCTTTTTGGCTGCAATTCTTCCATGAAGACCACTTTTGCTAAGACTTCTCCAAACAATAGATGGATGTAGCTTGGTCTTCCTCAGTTGGTGCCAGTTCTGAAGTGATGGCACTGCTGGACAAATTCAGATTTTGAAGGGAAATAACATGATATGTCTTTCATCTGCTGCACTAAGTTACTTTGGCCGACCACTGCATCTACGATCTTCAGCGTTGCCCGTTTCTTGGTGTACTCCATAACTATCAGTAAGAACTATCTTCAGAGAAGTACAAGGAGTCCTGGGAGTGATGATACGGCCTGAGAGAGCCCTGATCTCATCATCATCGAGTCTGGGATCACATGAAGAGACAGAAGTATCTGCACAAGCAACATCCACAGAAGATCTGAGGTCTGTTCTCCAAGATGTTTTGAACAACCTCCTGCCGAGTTCCTTAAAAAACTGTGGGTAAGGGCCCTGTTACACACAACGATACTGTGAACGATATCGTTGCAACGTCACCAGTTTGGTGACGTTGCAGCGATGTCGAAATGACATTGTTGCATGTGACACGTAGCAACGATCAGTTGGCTGATCGTTAATTGTTGCCTAATGGTCTGGGCCATAAATCTATCATTTGTCTCCTGCTGGGCAGCACACATCGCTGCGTGTGACAGCGAGAGACCAACGATCAGCGAGTTCCCAGCACCATACAGCAGACTCTGGGAGCTGGTATCCAGGGTAAACAGCGGGTAACTAAGCGCCGCGCTGTTTACCCTGGATACCAGCGTGCTCGCTGATCCTGATCGCTGGTGAGTCTGCCTATGTGACAGCTCACCAGCGTTCAGCTAACTATGTCCCAGCGATCCCATCCACGTCGGATCGTTGGGACATTGAAGCGTGTAACGAGGCCTTTAGTGACAAGTTCCTAGAAGAACAGATTGTGTTTTAAAGGCGAAGGGCAGTCACGAAATATTGATTTGATTTAGATTTCTTTTATTTATTCACTTAGCATTTTGTTTTTAAAGCTTTCTTACTTTGCATCATTTTTTTTTCCAAACCCACTGATGTCTTTGGGACTGGTCTACAGCCTTATGTTTATGGCTGTCTCCAAGGGCAGATCTTTTGGGGTTGGACAAAGGATTGAGCAGTTGGATTTTAACATGTCCAATCCTTTTATTCTCAGGGGAGATAAACTGGCTCTCTAAGGGTCTAACCAAGACTTATTCACCTCTCACCTTTCTGAACAAAGAGAGACTCCATGTGTATGGAAGGGATTGGTGAAACGGTTAAGGCCAAACGGTCACTAATGTGTATGACCAGCTTAGGAATAGATCTTCCTCTGGTGGACCTGGATGTCCATTTATTTCAATGGCTGACTTGTGAGACTAATGGGGATATGTGAACTTCTAAACTTTATTTTTACAGCCTTGGAGATGCCCTTTAAATGGTATCAGAAATATAGGGGGTGACCGTATCCCCATCTGATGCACCCTGCAGCATCTACATGCAGTTCATTATAAGATCACTATGGTTTTAGGCTTTGAAGCTTCTGATCCTGACTTTAGAAGTTCAAGCCGTAGACCTGTAACCTGTCATTAGGTGCCCCCTCCTCGTCATACCGTGCTTTTGAAGACTCTTTGTTCCTTTAGATGTTCCCTTGCAGGTAGCTTTTTCATTTCCTCCTTTTCTTCATTACCCTGATAATTAGTAAGACTATTTGACAATCCCACAAAACTCTTTTTCTTTCTAACATTAATAGGAGTATAGAGGATCTGACCTCCGCGATACGCGTGACCTCCTCAGAAACAATTCTGGATCCAAATGTAACAAATTTTAACTCCAATGGGACAAAATAAGACCAATAAAACCACATTTGACCTGGTAAGATTGGCAGCATGGCTGCCGGGTGACAGGTCTTTTTCTGACTGCTAAGTTTAGAACAATTCATCTGAGAATTGAGGTTTGCAGAAAATAAAAAAAAATCAGCCCTGCACCTCTAAATAAGAGGATTCGACAAATGTAGCCGTAATTTTGGACATAGGGTGCCATAAGTAATGCTTAAAAGTTTGAGAACTTTTGCAGAAAGTAAAGTGAGTATATAATTAAAGTCATTACTGCCCGTAGGTCCGCTAGAGTTGGCACTGGTGGAGTGGCATGTGTTGACTTGGTGCTGCAGTTATGTGTGGGCGTCCCTACTTACTTTCTCTCTGCTTTATTCCTTTGGCACAGATGCCTGGACGGCTGAAGACGGCCCTGAAGATCCTAGGCACAAGCCTGTTTGCAGTGCTGGTGCTGGGGGGCATCCTCGCTGCTTATGTGACCGGGTACCAGTTTATACACACTGACCGCCATCACCTCTCCTTCGGGCTGTATGGAGCTATTTTGGGGCTTCACCTCCTCACTCAGAGTCTTTTCGCTTATTTGGAGCACAAACAAATGCGGAAAGGTGGCGAGGGTCTTGTCGGGACCTCCAGGGTGGCACTGTGCATTGCGGCCTATCAAGAAGACCCCGAGTACCTAAGGAAATGTCTGCAGTCGGCACGACGGATCTCCTACCCGCACCTCCGAGTCGTCATGGTCATTGACGGGAACTCGGAAGACGATAGGTACATGATGGACATTTTCCGAGAGGTCATGGGATCAGAGGGCACATGCTGCTATGTGTGGGACAACAACTACCACGATGCCCAAGAAGGCGGGCAGGAGGGCGAGCGGGGGGTGCAGGAGCTGGTGCAGAACTTCCCGTACACTTGTATCATGCAGAAATGGGGAGGAAAGCGAGAAGTGATGTACACCGCCTTCCGGGCTCTTGCCGATAGTGTGGATTATGTGCAGGTAAGAAACTGCAGATTATTTCCGCATGTTCACACAGCGCAATTGCTACGTACAACTTTAAGGACTGACCCTTTTGTACTACTCACCTGATGCCCAATATATCACTAATGTGCCCTTACACCTTAGAGTCTGGTGACAGTATTCCTCCCAACCTCCCCATACACATGGACGCTCACTTTAGCTGAGCATGCATGTGCTTTTGTTGACTAGAAGGGAGCAAGCAGCTAACAGACACCTCTGATGCCATTTCTCAGGGGTGCCAACGTTGTCTTTCTGGGGAGAGTAAATGCCTCATCAAAATTAGTGGGTTTGGCCAACATTAATCTAAGGCTATGCTCACACAGAGGTTTCTGAGGCGGTAAAAAGCAAAAAAAATTTTCTTAAGTGAAAACTGCTTTATTAAGCGCTCAGTTTTTAGAGGAGCCCCCCCGGAACAGTTTTTTTTGGCGGCCTTGTGATCGGACAGTGGTTAGATTGGAGGTTTCCGCTTTATCTTTTTCCACCAGGCGTTATTTAAAACCTCTTCAGGAAAAAAAAGCTCCAAAAACACATCATATGAACAGTAAGGATATTTTTTTATGGTTTTTCGGAGCAGAAACTAAGCGGAAACTCATAGTTTTTCTTAGAAGTTTTTAAATTTGCAGGAGGATTTGGAGAGTTTTCTCTCCAAAAACTCTTTGAAACAACAAGTGTACACAATGCCTAAAGAGGATTAGCCGTAGAATTGAATAGGAAGAGTTTTCCAAGTATTTTTGAAGTAGTTTCTTCTCCAAAAAACCTCTGTGCATGTGGATGTAAAGCAATGTCCTCCCTCACGTCTTGTGATCCTGAGACCTTGTGCGTTGTCATTCCCGTCAGCCATAATATAGATATACTGACCGTGAACACTCGTGTTCTGTCCTTCACCGAAAGGTAACAGATTAGAGGAACATATGAGAATGTAGGAACATTCAAAATCGTAATGAAAACGCTACTAAAAATGTAGTAACATCACAGACACTTTTTTTGGTACAGTTTTCTGCCGGTACGTGTGAACGTACCCCTAGCTAACAGTGTATAGTCAGTGTCACAGTTTCTGCGAGTTGCATGCAGATTTTGTGGCAGATGTGGCTCTAATTTCACACCTTGCAGTCTTAAGGCCCCGTCTCACATAGCGAGATTGCTAAATGCGTCACCGATTTTGTGACGCAACAGCGATCTCGCTACATGTGACACATAGCGGCGACCGCCCCCCTGCCGGATATCACGGATCGTGCTCGAATGTCCTGGGCCATTTTTTCATCGTCGGTGTCCCGCTGGCCAGCATGCATCGCTGTGTTTGACGCCGACGAGCGACCTAGTTGGCGACGCAGAACTCAGGGACGCAGGCTGGAATCGTTCAGAATAGCTGCTGTGTGACAACGCACCAGTGATCCTTACCAGGTCGTATCGTTATCGGGATCGCTGGTGCGTTGTTGAAGAGATCTGCCTGTTTGACATCTTACTAGCGATCATTTAGCGACGCACCAGCGATCCTTACCAGGTCGTATCGCTGTCGGGATCACTTGTGCGTCGCTATGTGAAACGGGACCCTTAGTTGCAAAAAATTTCTGCACCTGAAAAATCAGTTCCATTGAATGGGAGAGTTGCAAAAATGTCTGCAATAAATTCCACAGCAAATATGCAATGTATGACCACAACCTTCATCAATACGAAAAAGGATCGGGGGAAATGGCACATTTCACACATTACTTTGCATAGGGTAAAATTTCCAAATTTGCACCTAAATCTGCAGCATAAATTGACAGACTACAGATCCCAAACCTGTGACTCCGGTAAATTAAGGTGATGGAGATATTTCCCAGTATGTGCATGAGATCTCTTAAATGTTGATGCGCTATGCCGCCACTGTAGAACGCAACGGATTTCCGGAAAGTGAATACTCGGGACAATCTGCTGTGTTTTTGCACAGTAAAAGCCTTGAAATCTGCCTCAAAGGTCAATTTCTGTGCAGAAGTTTTCAGCAATGTGTAGATGAAAGCTCATCTGCTTAGTTCATACTGTAATTTTATGAGAAAATCTGCACCAAAGACAGACAGTTGCATTTTTAGGTTTATGTTTTGGCAATTCAAAAAATGCATTAAAAAAAAATCTACATCAAATCCGCACCAAAAATAAAAAAACATAAAAAAGTACAAAACTACAATTTGACAGCAACAAAGCAGCATTCCTGCTCCTGGGGAACATGGCCTAAGACTGTACCAACCGATTCATGTTAGTGATTTGAAAAAATGAATTTTCCACTTCCCAATTCCCCATCACCAATTCATGCTTTCTTTTACCCCTGGCTGTAGGTTTGTGATTCCGACACAGTACTTGATCCGGCGTGTACCGCAGAGATGCTGCGTATATTGGAGGAGGACAGTAAAGTTGGTGGGGTTGGAGGAGACGTGCAGGTGAGAAGTTTTCTGCTTTCTGCAGTCACAACTTTTATATTTGGTATAGTCAGGGTCATCATCAATCTTCACATAATGGTACCAACGCATTTCGCACTTTTTATTTTTGCAACTTAATCACAAGTTTAACTCAACTCCACCATAATGTCCTTCTCTCCCACACAGATATTGAACAAATACGACTCCTGGATCTCCTTCCTGAGCAGCGTCCGGTACTGGATGGCATTTAATGTAGAACGAGCTTGCCAGTCCTACTTCGGCTGCGTCCAGTGCATTAGTGGTCCGTTGGGGATGTATCGGAACAGCCTTCTGCAGTACTTCTTGGAAGACTGGTACCATCAAACCTTCCTGGGTCAGAAGTGCAGCTTCGGAGACGACCGACATCTCACCAATCGAGTGTTGAGCATGGGTTACAGGACTAAGTATACAGCACGCTCCAAGTGCCTGACTGAGACCCCCACCAAGTATTTGCGCTGGTTGAACCAGCAGACCCGGTGGAGTAAGTCCTATTTTCGGGAATGGTTATACAACGCGCTTTGGTTCCACAAGCATCACCTATGGATGACCTACGAGTCTGTGGTCACCGGCTTCTTCCCTTTCTTTTTGGTGGCCACAGTGGTGCAGCTCTTTTACCGTGGTCGTATCTGGAACATAATGCTTTTTCTTCTGACCGTCCAGCTCGTGGGCATAGTGAAGGCAACCTACGCCTGCTTCCTACGTGGCAATGCTGAAATGATCTTTATGTCTTTGTATTCTCTCCTCTACATGACCAGCCTCCTACCCGCTAAGATTTTCGCGGTGCTCACCATCAACAAGTCAGGATGGGGAACGTCAGGGAGGAGGAAATTGGTGGTGAACTTCATGGGTATGGTGCCGGTGTCCGTCTGGTTCTGCGTCCTCTTGGGTGGTCTTGTGTATACAGCATACTGCCAAAGTCAGGATCCCTTCACCGAGACTGAACTCTTATTCCTGGTGACTGGAGGCATCCTTTATGGCTGCTACTGGCTGGCATTGCTCAGCTTGTACCTGGCAATAGTCGCAAGGCGGTGCGGGAAGAAGCAGGAGCTGTATAGCTTGGCATTGTCGGAAGTGTGAATGGAAACCGTTTTATAGATTATTGAGGATATGGCGGAGTCAACCAAATATAAGACTGGTAGGCCTTGCTTCCAAAATGGTAGAAGTGCGGTCCTATTTGAGGGTCAGTTCTCACCAGCAATGTCTTACTATGCAAACATATACCTCAGGCAAATCGAAAAAGAAAGAGAGCAATTTGCCAAAGCAATACGAGCCATAATCGGCACAGCCTTAACATATCCGTAAAATGTTGTAACGGTACGGTGCCACAAACCTGCAACTGTGAGAAAGTTCTACGAAGCCCCACCGCCGGCGGGAAGAGGCTACTCAAACGACGCTATCCATAACCCATGCCAAAAATTACCGTAAAATCCTGCAGGACGATAAAAGGACACGTCTCTCCTACCAGGCTGTCGAGATGATTATTCCCAGCATGAATGAGATTTGCATGGCATTACATTTTGGGGATGTGATCGCTGTGGTAATTCTCTAATAACACAGGGATTAGTGCAATAAGATCCATGTATTATCCCCTGCCTCCATATTTATAGATGGGGGTATATAAACAGCAATGGCACAATATCTTTTATTTATGGTGTACTCACGTATTCATATCTAGTTTTGGGAAGGCCACTGACCATAAAGGATGCCATTGACATGAATGATTGACCATCTAATGTGTATAGTGGTGCTCTGACTATCCCCGACAGCATAGGATTACGCAGCGCCTCTCGTTTTTACATTGGGTATTAGGTAGGGGACAGTTGCAGTATACGTGCCATGGTATCGCCTTGCGAGCATCAGGGACTCTCAATGCCCTATGCAGAAATGAGAAGCACTTCACAACCCCTTTGTGTTGGATCTTTTGTTCTCAGGTATAATGGAGGCTTATTTCTCTTTCCCATGGACACTTGGCTTAGTGGTCATGCGTTTGTATAAAGGGGGTAAGCAGCACTAGCGGTGGGCCTAACGGATCAATCAGCTCTAATCTGTCTTCTGTGTTTCACAGTCCATGCACGGCCATCTTTGGGTCTCATATATGCCTATGAGTCTGCTAGGTCAAATCCAGTCGGAAAACTGGACTCGGTGCAAAGCTATGAAATGCAGATGTTTGAAGCAGGCCTTTAGGCTAAATTCACACGTAGAGTATCTGAAGCAAAATTGTGCGGATTCACTGCAGCTTTCACCCTTTTGCATTTAAAAGTGTTCATGAAATCTGCACAAAGAATTGACCTATTGCAGACTTTAACGTCAGCCCCTTGGGTTAATTTCTATGCAAACATACCTATCAGTGTCCACAGATTGTATCACTATCATTAAGATGTGCAGATAAACATCAGATTCTTCTGTCCACCTTCCATGGGTATAATCTGCGATGCACAAAGCTTATGGTGGATACACTCAGACCCGCCTCATATAACATCTCCTTAACAGTAGAATGATGTATCATCCCTTTATGCTGTGGCTATGCAATCCCCCCCACATAAGTGCAACTTGAACATTTGCTCAGGGCTATGTCTCATCTCCCATGCTTCTATGTTTTCTGGTTTACAAGGAATATGCATCGTATATATGACACCAGCAGCCTCGGCTCCAGCTCTCAGGGTTTCCTAGATACAGGCGAGGGTTGGGTCGGTCCTATTACATGTAATTTAGAGTAATATGTGGACGATTCAACAGCTTCACGCTGTATAAAAAGGGTTGGGCAGAGATCGATCGTGTTTTGCAGGTTCCATTTTCATCCGTCCTCGGTAGTCTTCCACCACGTGCCATAAAGCAAACTCTATGCACATGGCTGGATTCGGGACGGTCTCTGCATGCAGCATGAACAAGGACAAGTTCCAGGGTCCACGTTAGTACGTTTTAACTTTGTACAAGTTTGGAATCTTTTACAAAAATGTATTTATTTTGTGATTTGCATTTTGGAAATCGTTCTTTTTACAATGTTCATAGAATAAAAAGACGGATTCAGAAAAGACAATGTTCTTCTCCGCACACCATACTGGACCAGCAGAGTCGCAAGGTGTAGATTCTGCAGACATGATCCAATCACCCATAACATATTCCTACACAGGAGTATCTCACGCAACGTTCCTATAGTCCTTAATGACTCATTATGACTTATGACCCTGCATGATCATATCGGTGTGTTTTTGCCACCCTGGTATCAATGGATCAGCACAAAAGGTTCATCCATGCTTTAGGGGTTCTTTCTCCAACTGCATAAGAAGCCTGAGGTCTAGAGAAAGACAGACCTACAGGAAAAAGTGTTGTGCCTGTGTTACAGCCGAATGTCCAAGCCAAAGTGCGAGTTAAAGGGGTTCTCTGGCACCACTCATTTCTGCACTGATCCCCAATGCCTGTCTGGACATGTGCATGACCAGCAGATATTGTCGACACGTCCCTGCAGGCATCCGACTACACAGCTCACCTGTTGTTTTAGTGTGCAGTGCTAGAGAGCCTCTTTTGGCCAGATATCTGACAATAGGCTTTAACTCTTTTCTGTATTGCCACGTGGACTTCATCGAGGAGGGTCCATCCGGTCTATTACACAGAATGGTTATAGCAGTCCTGGTCCCTTATTACCCATAAATTTTAATTATTTAATACAAGTGAGGGTTGGTTTTCTTTATAGCAAAACATATTATACATTTTGGATACAAAAATCAGAAAATTGAAGCAAAAAAAAAAGAAAACTTTCTTTTTTTTACAAAACGCATCACTACTATGCTCAGTGCCCCATTACTGGACCTGTGAGATTAATATTTCCTGGGAATTGAAGATCTCAGTAATGGGTGTAAGAAATAGTCCTCCTACTAAAAAGTAGCAGTTAACAGGGTTGCCCAGCTCAAACACGTTCTAGGTGGTAACTTATTGATAAAGAATGAATAAGAGTGGCTGTCGGGGGTGTGACCTGCTGCCCCATCTATTAAAAGGATAAAAGTTCCCATATTGGTTCGTTTCCAGACGTTCAGACCCAAGTAAGTTATGACCTAGATTGTAAACATTAGATAACTTGTTTTCCCTGGACAACCCCTAGAGAATTCCCACTGACTAAACATTTTACAGGTGCCCTAACAAATACATGATGCGATTTCACCTACTCGGTGGTCTTAGGTGTGCCAACTGGGGAGTTGGAGGAATATGACAGACTGCAAATCAAGGCTCACATCTCCTGGTCCCTAAGGAGTCCAGGGTTGCAGACGAAGTTCTGCTCCACCACACTGCACCACACTGCCCGTCTCCTGCTCCTCACACCTTCTTGGGCACATTAGTGATGATGGGTTTTGGGCGGGTTTTAAAAATGATCTTCCTCTTAATCAGCGCGGTGACATTGTATTTTGTCTCTGTCACATCTCCCGTGTCCATTGCGTCTGATGAGGAGGACCTGGTGCTCTTCACCAGAACTGCAAACGGCTTCTCAAGACGAACAACTTTACCGTATAAGATGTGATGTCCGATGATAAGAACAGGAACCCCCTGGAGAAGAACAATACAAAATAGCAATAAGCTCAGGGGAGGAGAAATATATGTCCTCCGTATATAGAGTATTCATTAAAATGTTGCACTGGGCACCTCCGTGTGATATGGCATTGCAGCGTGTAGATCACTGTAAAGAAAAAGTAGCCTGTGATCTGAATATTGTGGATGCATATGACACCTAGTGGCTTCATATAGTATTACACTCAAACTCGATATACAGTGGAGAGAATATTTGATACACTGTCGATTTTGCAAGTTTTCCCACCTACAAAGAATGGAGAGGTCTGTAATTTTTATCATAGGTACACTTCACCTGTGAGAGACAGAACCTAAAAATAAAAAACAGTAAAGCACATTGTATGATTTTTACATAATTAAATTGCATTTTATTGCATGAAATGAGTATTTGATCACCTAGCAACCGGTGAGAATTCTGTCTCTCACAGACCTGTTAGTTTTTCTTTAAGAAGCCTCCTACTCTGCACTCATTACCTGTATTAATTGCACCTGTTTGAACTCATTAGCTATATAAAAGACAACTGTCCACAAGTTCAATCACTCTCCAACCTTTCCACCATGGCCAAGACCAAAGATCTGTCTAAGGGATGACAATTGTAGACCTCCATAAGGCTGGGAAGCGCTGCAGGACAACAGGCAAGCAGCTTGGTGAGAAGGCAACAACTGTTGGCACAAATATTAAAAAATGGAAGAAACACGAGATGACTGTCAATCTTCCTCGGTCCGGGGCTCCATGTAAGATCTCGCCTCGTGGGATAAGTATGATTCTGATAAAAATCAAGACTCAGCCGAGAACTACACGGGAGGACCTGATTAATGACCTTAAGAGAGCTGGGACCACAGTCTCAAACATTACTGTTAGGTAACATACTACGCCATCATGGATTAAAATCCTGCAGGGCGCGCACATGTCCAGGCCCGTTTGAAGTTCACCAATGATTATCTGGATAATCCAGAGGAGGCATAGGAGAAGGTCATGTGGTCAGATGAGACCAAAATAGAACTTTTTGGTATCAACTCCACTCGCTATGATTGGAGGAAGAAGAAGGATGAGCACAATCCCCAAAACACCGTCCCGACTGTGAAGCATGGTGGGGAAACATTTAACTTTGTGGGCGCTTTTCATCAAAGAGGACAGGATGACTGCACCGTATTGTAGTGAGGATGGATGGGGTCAAGTATCACAAGATTTTGGCCAACAACCTCCTTCCCTCAGTAAGAGCATTGAAGAGGGGTCATGGCTGGGTCTTCCAGCATGACAAAAAACAAAAACACAGCCAGGGCAACTAAGGAGTGGTTCCGTCAGAAGCATTTCAAGTTCCTGGAGTGGCCTAGCCAGTCTCCAGACCTGAACCCAAGAGAAAATCTGGAGGGAACTGAAACCCAATGAGGACACACTGAGGAAGAGGAGCCATGAACTCCTCGAAACACGTTGGTTAGTTTTTAGGTCACTACTGGCCTCCATACTTTTTTGTGAGGTCACGCTCTCTCCGAGTACCAGATGACATTTTTCTGCGGCTGGAGCGCTCCCGATTCTACAGTGTGGACCTCAACCCCTAATACGATAGACTAAATATAGGACGGACACACTGCCGCAACTATTTCCATTCGGAACTCCACCATCTGTATATCGGTCCTTATTAGCAACAGCACAAGCACCTTCAGTGCCAGCTTAATTTGCAGTATATCAAATAATTATTTTCTCCACTGTAGATATACATTTTTTTTTCCACTTTTCCTGGTTTGAAAGCCCACAAATTAATAATTTTCCAGCAATTACCAACTATTACATCTCCAGGCACAAGTATCTGATAATACTGTGAGAGCGCCAACTTCACAGGATGCCAATAATCCTATTAATAGATTTTTGGGGTAGAAGATTCAACGCAGATCGTGAACTGGCACTGTTCACATCTGTGACACCATATCACCAATGCTCTGCTGCTCTTTAGAGATATTTTGCTTTTTGTGCACTTGGACGCAGTGTGTCTTGCTGAGACTTGTACTTTTCTAACAGCTGAAAATAATAATTAAAAAAAAAAAAAAAAATACAGCCCACTGACAGCCTGTAGCCTGCCCACATATGGTCATTCAATCACAACGCTAACCTATGATAACCTATGAACCAGACAGGCCATCAATATGAGACCAGTGGGAGGTTTGATCACTGCCACCTCGATTAGCTGCTGATAATAGCAGAGCGGTGGGGGTGTTGGACCCCCACCAATTTAAAGATTGGTCATCAATATTACATGTCCTGATAGCCTCTTTAGGGTATGTGCACACGTTGCGGATTCGTGTGCGGAATTTTCAGCGCAGAATCTGTTTTTTACAGATGTGGATTCCTATAATAGAATGGGTGTTAAAAATGCTGTGAAATCCGCACAAAGAATTGACATGCTGGGGAAGAAAACCCGCAGCATTTCCACGCTGATTTTTCCGCAGCATGTGCACAGCGTTTTTTTTTCCCCATAGAATAGCATTGTACTGTACATCACTTGCAGATCCGCAGCGGCAAATCCTCTGCGGATCCGCAGCAAATCCGCAATGTGTGCACATACCCTCAAAGGAAATGCTTATTAGGCTGGCATTGCAGCCCATTAGTGTCGTGAGGTGACACAGGTAGCACTTGCTATTGAAGCTGTGGTCACTGAGGGGTTAAACATCCCGGATCAGAGTTATTGGAAGGTCCCAGAAGATGAATTGATGGCTACTCTCTCACTTGTGGTTTTGCACATTGTGTGGAGGTCTGTACCAGATGCCGCACACTGGTGACGGACGGTCCCGGCTCACCTCCATGGTGTAGTGCAGGTCGCCCATCACCTTCCCGGCTAATCCATCCTGTTCCCGGGCTTCGATCTCTCCCTGCAGCTCCATCAGTAACCACTCCGCAGGCTGCCCCTGGACGTCCCTGTAATGACAGAGGGTGAGATCAGCGCGGCCGGTACCATCATAGTCTGGGATACGCACTGACAGCAAAGGGTCATTTACATCCTGGCAGACTGGAGGCACCACCTGCAACCTCTGCAGGATCTCACACCCACAGGGCATGATGGGAATTGTAGTTCTACAACAGTTACAGAATCAATAGCTGTACGTGCTGGGATTTATAGTCGCACAGCTGTGACGTTATATACCACAGGGCATGCTGGGATTTTTAGTCCCAACTGAATCAACCACAGGGCGTGCTGGGATTTGTAGTCCCAACTGAATCAACCACAGGGCATGCTGGGATTTGTAGTCCCAACTGAATCAACCACAGGGCATGCTGGGATTTGTAGTCCCAACTGAATCAACCACAGGGCATGCTGGGATTTGTAGTCCCAACTGAATCAACCACAGGGCGTGCTGGGATTTGTAGTCCCAACTGAATCAACCACAGGGCGTGCTGGGATTTGTAGTCCCAAATGAATCGACCACAGGGCATGCTGGGATTTGTAGTCCCAACTGAATCAACCACAGGGCATGCTGGGATTTGCAGTCCTACAATAGGCCCATAATTAGAATGACAGGACATGTTGGGAACTGTAGTTATCCCGCAGCTACAGAATGAAAGGCAGGGCTTGATGGGACTTGTATTCGCCTTTACATAAAGCATGGTTGGGACTACTGGAACTTATGGAATTCTACAGGACTTACAGAATCAGGAAAACAAGACATGCTGGGACGTGTAGTACTACACGTCTGTAGGAAGGGGATTGGACAGGCGATGTGTGCAGGGTATGAGTGAGACAGGACGTGCTGGGACTAGTAGTTCTACAGCATAACTGACCTGGACACAACTATCTGCACCATCCTGCTCCGCGGCCGCCCCTGAGGGAACTGAACTTGGCGCCTCAGCGAGGAGGGGCGGGACCTGAGCGGTGACGTGTTTCCGCTTCCGGTTCACTGAGCAGCACACGTGAGGAGGAGCGGGAGCAGCGCCGGTGGAGACGGTGAGTGTGCTGTATACCGACTGTACCTGGCATTATATATTCCTTCCCCCAATACTGGAGCTTTCTGAGGGTCTGTGCTCAGCAGTTCGTGGCTTTCCAGTCATGGCAGAACTACAATTCCCAGCGTGCCTTCACATCTCAGGACATGCTGGGTGCTGTAGTTCTGCAGCCTGTGAAGAATTCCACATTGCTGACCACTGACATCCATAGACCCAATACCTCCCCAGCATATGGGGCTCGGACCCCTCCATCGGCCGCTGTGGGGTGAGCTGTAGGGTTGGGGTGTTCTGTGTTCCTTGCGGGTTGTTGAGATGTCGCTCGCGGTCTTCAGTGATTGCAGCGTCTGGAGGGGGATAAGACCGGATCAGAGCAATCTCCAATCCCGGCCATTGCTGCAGGGTGTCCATTATATGATATGGCAGCCTGCGCCGTACATGTGGGGTTATAGAGCCATGTAGGGGGCCGCTCCGGGGCTAGACGGGCCCTCAGTCGCTTTGTTTCTTCTCTTCCTCGCCTTCGTTTGTATTTTCGGGTCCATCCGGCTGTGTCCGGCCCGCTCTGTGCGGTAAGAGCTGTGGTTTTTATCGTTACCATTGTGGGGCCTGTATGACGTTCTGATCCCTTTTTATTCTAATTCTTTTGGAGATGAAGTAGCGTTTAACTTGTTTTTACATTTCTCACTTGTGCAACACATTGCAATACTATAATATCACAATCTTTTGAAAAAACTATCCCTCTCCTATGGAGCCCAGTTTCACAATTGACAGCAAGCAACTAAGAGGTTAACCTGCTGTGGTCAGACATTGATGTAGCAAATGTCTCGGTGACACTTTGCCACCAGCCCTGGTCCGTGGGCTCATATGGGCTGCTCAGTGGTTAGCACTGTTGCCTTGCAGTCCTGGGTTCAAGTCCCACCAAGGACAACATCTGCAAGGAGTTTGTATGTTCTCCCCGTGTTTGTGTGGGTTTCCGCCCTCATTCCAAACACATGCTGATAGGGAATGTGGATTGTGAGTCCCAAATGGGGACAGTGATGGTAATGTATGTAATGCACTGTAGAATATAATGGCGCTATTTAAGTAATGCATAATAATTGCCAAATTCGTTTCTTATGTTATTTTGTAAAGATGGGGGAATTCACGGTGCACCGCGTCCGCTTCTTTGACTATGTCCCGTCTGGCGTGCGCTGTATGGCATATTCAGACCAGACCGATAGACTCGCTGTGGCTCGTAATGATGGATCTATAGAAGTTTACAACTTTTCTGCCAACTACTACCAGGAAAAGGTATAAAAATAAATGCACATAGTGTTGTCGATGTCCAGCTATTTCGAAACTACAACTCCCTGTATGGATTTTTTTTTTGTTAACGGAAAGTTAGTATATGACCGTGTTTGTTGTGCAGATTATTCCTGGAGATGACAGGAGGTCCACGGAGTCCATTTGCTGGGCGGCCGCCGGTGAGCGGCTTTTCTCTTCTGGTCTGAATGGAGAGATCATTGAGTATGATCTGAACAGGCTCTGTGTTAAATATTCCTTGGATGCTTTCGGAGGACCCATCTGGGGCATTGCGGCCAATCCCAGCAGCACCCACCTTGCTGTACGTACCACGTCCTTCACATTTGTACTTAATCCTTGTTTTAGTTGTGTGATCTCCATTCATTTCATTGCTGCTGCATTTCTTTACATTGTAGGTTTGCTGTGAAGATGGCTCTGTGAAGCTTTTTAGCATTACACCCGAGAAAATTGTCTTTGAGAAGATCTTGGATCGGCAAAAAGGTGATTGCTGGACGATTATTTGATGTAGTCGCCTTCTTCTGGCTGATGCTGATGGACAAATGTCACCTAATTTTTTTTTTCTCTATCTCCCTGTGCAGATCGTATCCTATGTCTGGCGTGGCATCCATCAGGATCTCAAATTGTCACTGGTTCTGTCAATGTCATCAAAGTATTCAGCGTCTCATCAGGTGAATATGACGCAGGGTGTGTGGTCACATCAAAGTAGAAAGCTTTTGCAACTCTGGTCATATTGGGATACTGCACTGGATTTTACTGTTGTTGTATCCTTTTTGAGGATTTGAAGTGGTTTTCCAAGCTTGGGGTTCAAGTGTGCAGTCACTCTGTGACTGTAGACTTGTATGTCCTTACAGTTTGCTGGCAGTATAGTGACCGCAGAATTAAACCCCAAGCCCGGAAACACGTTTAATGCTTAATTACATAGTCCCATCTTAAAAAGTACAGGTATATGGCGAGGCTTGAACCTCATTTAATGATCTGTCAGGGTCCGACCTGCAACACTGGTTCCTGCAGTGTTCCTCTGGCTGAAAACTGTGCAGAGAAACATGAGCCACCCTAATAACTTTATAGAAGCTGCACTTAAACAAGTAGCCTTGAACACCCCAGCTGCTCAAATCTTGTCTGTAAATCTATGTACAGTAATGGATCAAATGAAACCTGCTGCCTGTAACAGTTTATGGAGAGGGAATGAAGGCAAAGCTGGAGGGTACTAATAGCATTAAAAAAAGCACAAGGTTAAATTGCTGAGCTTTCTAGTGCAGAGCGGAAAGTGCAAAAACTGCAGGACACAAGTAATGTAATGGCCAAGCCCAGTACTAGTGTTATTCCTTGTGTACACTCGATACCTTATTCTGAAATGGCACATGAAATTACTGGTATGGCATATGCTATAGATTGGAGCAAACGTGTCTCTAGATGTAAGAAGAAACCCTTAGGAGATTAATGTAAATGCATTGGATTAAAGTTTATGGCCAACTTTTTAAAAGGGAGAGATACCCCGCAGCCTGCACCCGCTGGGCATTAGGCACCACACAGTGATTCAATTGTTTTTTTTGAGTGTTTCTCTTGAAGGGAGTCTGTCACTGCAAAATGACTTTTCAAACCAAGCACAAACGTTCGGTGCACCCTTGGGGTGGCTGAGCAGTTCAATGCACTACCAAGCTTGTTTTCGATTTATCTCTATTCTCTTGCAAAGCCAGAGCTGTCAATCAGAGAGGAAGAGGAGGAGGTGAATGAAGAAAAAAAAAAAGTTGATGGGAAGTTGCACTGAACTTCTCTGCCATCCCAAGGGTGCACTGAACAACTGAGCCTGGTTTGATCAGTCATTTTGTACAGACTGATAAAATATCATATCTATATGACACTGTTGGTGTCTTGGGAAATCCTGACTCTGGGCACAAACGCACTCTGCACCCAGCTTAGTCTAACATATGTTGATTCACATTAGGTCACCTTCTACATACAATGAAGCTGGACCTCCGGCCGGTGAGTGGGAGGAAGCGTGAATGCATTGTGTGGAGTGTGGCCGTCCTCTCCTGCGGAGAAATCGTCAGTGCAGATTCAACAGGAAAACTGCAGTTCTGGGAGATAAAGAACGGAACTCTTCTCCGCACGTACAACGTGGCCAGCTGTGACCTCCTGTGTCTCGCCGTGGCCAAGGTGATACTCCTGCTCACTGGGTGTTTGTGTTATAAGCTTCTGAATTACAATTCTCACCCGTCCTGTTGTTTGTCCTGCAGACAGAGGACAGCCTGCTGGTGGGCACGGCTCAGGGCGTCATCTTCCAGTTCCAGCATTTGTCCGTTCAAGCAGGAAAACCAGAACAGCAGTGGATTTGCACAAAGCCATTTCGATATCACACTCACGACGTAAGAGCTGTAGCGCACAGCAGCACCGCTCTCATCTCTGGTGGTACGTCAGACACCCACCCCCCACCTGCGGATTAGTTTAGAAGTCACTTTCTCCTGCATTGTTTCTAAAGCTTCTCCTTGTCTTCACAGGTGTTGATGGTCACATTGTTTCCCGGCCGTTGATGGAAAAGGTGCAAACTAAATCCTACGAAGCTGCTCTAAGAAAAATAACTTTTCCACACGTAAGTCTGGATATGGCTGATAAAAGTTACTATCCCATGCAGGGATGTTTATTGTTAATCTGTCTCTTTCAACAGCGCCATCTTATATCTTGTGCCCAAGCCTCCCGACTGCTTCTCTTCCAGTTCCCTGAACATCTTGAGTTGTGGCGACTGGGACAGACAAATGAATCAGGTAAGCGGGTCAAAACATCAAATACCTATATTAATGAGGAAGCTGTGAGCTCACAATTTATGCATCAGGTATTTCTAAGAAAGTCAGACTTGTTGCTTCCTCTGTACTGTACACTGCATCTCTGCTTATTCCCATTTAATAATGTATGAGCACGAGGGAAGTGGTTAAAGGGGTAGTTTCTTTTCAATAAGGCTAGTGTAAAATAGGAACTACACCCCCTAGTCAGAGAGAGAGATTAAATACTGTATTTTGCAGATTATAAGACACACCTCAAATTTTTGGAAGAAAAATAGGGACATTTTTTAAAAATAAAATGGTGGTGCTTGTTATAACAAGCTTTTACAGTAGCTAACCTGAGGCATGGCTGTAGAGTGGGGTCCCAGGTGGTAGGGTTGCTGCCGCAGAAAGTTGGGGAGGCAGGAGATGCTTTGGGCCCCAGGCTGGTTGGATGTGGTGGTTTTTGTGAAAGCCCGCATTGAAAAGCATGGAAAGTGCGGGACCGCTGGCTTTCACAAAATGTCGGCGGAGCCCTTGCACCACCAACCACCCCCTCTTATCAGCCTGGGACTCACAGCTTTGCCCCACTCCTGCTGCCAGCTGGGATTCCGTTCCACCACAGCCGGGAAGCTACATTCGGATGAAAAGATCCACCCCCAATTTCCCCCCAAATTTAAGGGGGGAAAAAGTGCATCTTGTAATCCAAAAAATATAGTATTTGCTACATGTGTAATAACCATTAAGGGGGTTAACTAGGACTAGTTAATTTCTCCTTCCCCCATAATGTCACCCGTACATCCGTGGTGCCATCACGGGTTCTGAGAAATCCTGTTACCGGTAAGTATCTGTGTCTTTCTCCTTCCCCCATGACTGCACCACGGATGTACAGGTGCCGTCATGGGCTCTGAGAAGTTCTGTTACCGTTAAGTGTCTATGTCCTTCTTTTTTTTTTTTTTCTTTTTTTTTTTTTTAAACTATGGCCCTAAGAACTTAAGAGGCTGGTACCTACTGGCCTCTTGTGCTTGGCGCTGATCTCAGCAGTCACAGACCTCCTCTGCTGGCAAGTCTGTGGCTTCCACTGACATCACATTAACAGAGTAGCGGCTTCTTTTCCGCTCTGCCCTGATGACGGGGCAGGCGTGATTGACGACGTAATGTTGATAGGCAACGGGTAGCTGGCAGTCAGTGTGCATGGAGCCGACTGTCAATCAGCATGATGCCAGCAGTCATGCCCTGTTGACAAAGCAGCCCAGAAGAAGAGCTGCTGTGTTGATGTGAAGCAGCAAAATCGTTGGGAGGAGGTCCATGACAGGTTTGAGCCGACACCGGATAGAGCAGGCAGGTAGTTAGCAACTACCTGCCTGTTTACTTTTTAGGCCCATAGTAAGAAAAAATATATATAGACAACCCTTTTAAATAAGCGTGAATCCTGGAAATTTGCAATAAATATTTACATCATAACTGCTTTGGTCGCTCAAAAGACAGTCCAGACGGTGAAATACTCATCAAATAAGAAAACTTTAGAAAGCCAGTTGGATAGGATAAGTGATAATTTATTATGTATAGCCTACAAATAATTGGCGCCGTCAGATAATTATGAAAGCTTTCATTTTTGGAACTTTGTTGTAGGTATCGATGGGGATCTTCTAAATGTCAGTCAGGAAGAAGAACTTCTTTTGCAGCTGAAGAGAAAGGTGAGCAATGCCAGTGGGTGGCAGCACTGAGTCACTGGAGCGAGGGGTTGGAGATATGCGTGGTTCATGCAGCCATCTATATATTTTGCACTGGCTCTTCGGTGCAAAAACATAAGGAAAAAATGCTAAAAAAAATATCCCAACTGTGTGTGTGCGCAAATATATATGCACATACATATGTCAAAGCATTGCCTAATGTGTTTAGGTTTGTTGGGGGTGACCACTCTCATTTTCTTTCTCTTTCAGGGGTCTGAGTGTATTCGCTGTAGCGCCATCTCCCGCTGTGGCTCATGGCTTTCTTATGCCACAACCTCCCGTCTGTTTCTTCATAGGCTGCACTACGACAACAACAATATAAGTATCACCCGGGTGAGTTTGATCTGCCGAGCGCCAAACACACGCAGACTCAAACACTGTATATTATATATCCTCACATAATAAATGTCTTTTATCTTGAAACAGGTTCCCAAAGTGCCTCAGACTGGAGCTCTGCAGCTTCTTTTCTCCCCTGACTCTAAACGGCTCTACATAGGGTCAGAGGGGGGACGCGTTCATGTCCTAGAGCTATCGGAGGGTGCTTGCCAACACCGTCACACCCTGGAGCCGCCAACAGGTACTGGAAATCATATTGTTATATAGAAAAAAAAATCTGATCAGAAGAACATCATGTCCGCGGTGCTGGCTGGCGCGGTTATCAAAACCAGCGGCACTTCTGTACACGCACCTTTGTGCTTTTTACTGAGGCCATTTTGTTTTGCTGTTTTGGAGGTTTCTGGAGTATAACCCTCAACAGCCTCAAATTGATTAAGGTCACCAATTTGTGATTCCCTAAAAACCTCCCATAGTGTATGTTCACTTGATGCCTATTTCACTGATTTTGGCTCATAATTCTGCTTAAAATCTATTGATCAACCACCTCCAGCTTCAACTAGTAAAGTTGTCCACCTCTGATTTTAAAATCTACGTCATGGGGGGGGGAAAAAAAAAGAATAGTTAACTTGTTAAGGTTTGTTCACATGGATTTTTTTGTTTTTTTAAAGCTGAAAAATGTAACCTGGATTTCCATGTCAAAATCCATGCATTTTTGGGGGGGAATTTTAGCTACTCCGTGCCTTTTAGATGCCGGGGAACACGCTGAGGTTTTGTGCCCCTGAGTGATCTGTCCCTGTTCACATATTGGGAGAGACCTGTCAATCAAGGGCAGCGGACAAGCCTGTTGGACTAGTCTCTTATGCGGCTCTGTAGTTTGTAAAGTGTGTTTTTCCCTGATGCATACTGCCTGTAGATTGAGCTGCATGTATCAGGTTCCTTTTTAAGCTGTTAAAATAAGCTCAGAAAGGCTGAACATGTGAACAGTAAGTCATTTTGACATTGCCGGGCATCTGTTCATTCTTTTTAGTTATTGTAAATGTTTTTCGAGTGGACTCTGCCTGAAAAAGACGTCGTGTTTCACATAACCTTATGCTGTTTTAGAAGTGGTTTTGAAGAGGTTTTTGAAGCTTTTACTGGTTTTCTTTTGATTATGTTTGGAGTGGATGATGTAAGGAATCTGCATCAAAGTAGTAACTTGTCCCTTTTATTTTGTTCTCTTTCCCCACTGCAAGATTTTCAAAATAAGGAAGCATGTTGCCATAAAATACGCATTGCTTTATTAAAGTACATACAAGACACACATACATAATAAAAGGAGATGTGTATACCAGTGGGTGTCACAGATACATAGCATCCAAAAAATGGAGAATAGAGGGCTCAAAACACAATACTGTACCGCCAAAAAAGAAATACAATATGATCATCATGTGGGCGCTGTATTATAATTTACTGTAGTCATGCGCCCAAATGTATCATATACTACTATAATTGTATACCATTCACCACCCAGGACGAAGCTAAGGCGAAACGCGCGTCGGGGATTGCGGTGTCACAGGTCATGTATACTCCTTTATGAGGGACTGCTACCATATAAATTTAATGGGGGTAAACTTGTTTGTATTATGCCCCCTGACTTACCGTCAGGATGATGTTCACACTCAGGATTTTCCATGTATACAATTATAGTAGCATATGATACATTTGGGCGCATGACTACAGTAAATTATAATACAGCGCCCACATGATGATCATATTGTATTTCTTTTTTGGCGGTACAGTATTGTGTTTTGAGCCCTCTATTCTCCATTTTTTGGATGCTATGTATCTGTGACACCCACTGGTATACACATCTCCTTTTATTATGTATGTGTGTCTTGTATGTACTTTAATAAAGCAATGCGTATTTTATGGCAACATGCTTCCTTAGTCTGTTAGGTTTACATATTTGGTGGGAAGCGCCATGTTTTCTAAGGCCCTTGTTGTGGGAAGATTTTCAAAATGTTGGTAAAAAAGAGAGCAAAACATGCAAAAAAGATGGATTTTTGGTTCTTACCGTAAAATCTCTTTCTTGGAGCCTTCATTGGGGGACACAGAATACCATGGGTGTATGCTGCTGCTGCTAGGAGGCTGACACTATGCAAAAACAGAAAATTAGCTCCTCCCCGGCAGTATACACCCACCGACAGGCACCAAGCACCTCAGTTGGTGAAAAAGCAGTAGGAGAAGCAACGAGAAAAACTCGAAACATATGTACCAACCCAACAAGGGACTCTAAGACCCAACACGGTACAACTTAAACAGGGAGGGTGCTGTGTCCCCCAATGAAGGCTCCAAGAAAGAGATTTTATGGTAAGAACCAAAAATCCATCTTTCTTTATCGCCTTATTGGGGGACACAGAATACCATGGGACGTCCCAAAGCAGTCCCAAGGGTGGGAACAGCAAAAAGGAATGAAAGTAACCGAAAGGCTCAGGTCGGCCGGTGCGCCACCGCCGCCTGCAGAACCTTCCTACCAACCACAGCATCAGACGAAGCCTGGGTATGAACCCTGTAGAACCTCGTGAAGGTGTGCAAAGATGACCAGGTTGCAGCCTTGCAAATTTGCATGCCCGAGGCCTGGTGACGAGCAGCCCACGAAGCCGCCACAGCCCGGGTGGAGTGAGCTCTTACTCCCGGAGGGGGCCGCTTTTCCTGAAGACGATACGCTTCCAGAATGGTAGAACGAATCCAGCGAGCGATCGTGGATTTGGAAGCCGGAAGGCCCTTCTGACGACCTTCAGAGATGATCAGCAAGGAATCGGACAGACGAAAGGAAGAGGTCCTGGCAAGATAGACACGCAGGGCTCTAACTACGTCCAGTTTGTGGAGAGACTTCTCAAGAGGATGAGACGGAGCGGGACAAAAAGAAGGAAGGACGATATCCTCATTGATATGGAAAGCACCTTTGGAAGAAAAGAAGGAACGGGCCTGAGGACGGCTTTGTCCTGATGGAGAATGAGGTAAGGGGAACGACATGACAAGGCCGCCAATTCAGAAACCCTTCTGATGGATGAAATGGCGATCAAAAAGGTGACCTTCCAAGAGAGAAGGGACAAAGGGATGTCCTGGAGAGCGCCAAGAACGAGGTTGAGATCCCACGGATCTATTGGCGAATGATGAGGAGGAGCCACGTGGGAAACCCCTTGCAGAAAAGTTTTGACCTGTGGTAGAGAAGCTAGCTCTCTTTGGAAGAGGATAGAGAGAGAGGAAACTTGGCCCTTGAGCGTACTGAGGGACAGACCCGCGTCCAACCCAGACTGAAGAAAACCAAGGATAGATGGGATAGAAAAGGACATTGGGAAGACTCCTTTATCATCACACCAACGGAAAAAAGCCTTCCAGTACCTATAGTAAATGCGGGAAGAAGCTGGTTTCCTGGCTCTGATCATAGTTTGAATAACCTGACTGGACAGACCTGATTACTTCAGAATTGCGGTCTCAACGGCCATGCCGTCAAACTCAGAGACTGAGAATTCTCGTGGTAAAGGGGGCCTTGCGAGAGAAGGTCTGGACGGTCCGGAAGCCTCCAGGGAACGTCCGCGAGCATGTTGACCAGTTCCACGTACCAAGGCCGTCTTGGCCAATCTGGAGCGACTAGAATCACTGGTACGCCTTCCGATTTTATCTTTTTGACCACCCGAGGGATCAATGCCCGAGGCGGGAACAGATACGGAAGTTGAAACTGGGACCACGGAGTCACCAGTGCGTCGCATGCGACGGCTAGAGGGTCCCTGGACCTGGCTACGAACTGTGGCACCTTGTGGTTCATCCGAGAAGCCATGAGATCGACATCCGGGGTGCCCCAACGGTCGCATATCTGAGAGAAAACCACGGGGTGCAGGGACCATTCGCCGGACGCTAGGCCCTGGCGACTCAAAGTCGGCTGCCCAATTTTCCACCCCTGGAATATGGACGGCGGAGATTGTCGGAACGTAACGTTCTGCCCAGCGTAATATCTTGGCCACTTCTGACATTACTTGTTTGCTGCGCGTGCCCCCCTGATGGTTTATGTACGCCACAGCCGTGGCGTTGTCCGACTGAATACGGACCGGCTTGCCGGAGAGGAGGGGCTGCCAATAAAGAGGGGCCAAGAAAATTGCCCTGATCTCCAAAAGATTGATTGGAAGGAGAGACTCCTGTGGCTTCCAGCGGCCTTGGGCCGCTTTCTGATGGAACACGGCTCCCCATCCTAGGAGGCTCGCATCGGTGGGGATGATTTGCTACTGAGGCGGAAGAAAGGACCTCCCTTGGAGAACTGACGCTGGCCGTAGCCACCAAGCGAGAGACTGCCTCACTCTGAGAGGAAGCCGAATAGGACGGTCCAAGGACATCGTGGTCTTGTCCCAGGCTGAAAGCAGAGACAGCTGGAGGGGGCGAAGGTGAAACTGCGCAAAGGGCACTGCTTCCATGGAGGCCACCTTCTTCCCCAGGACCTTCATGCAGAACCGAATAGGAATGGGAGCAGGCCTCTTGAGAGTTCTGATGCCCTTGGACAGAGTTGTAAATTTTTCCTTTGGAAGAAAAACACGGGCTAGCTCCGTGTCGAATTCCATACCCAGAAAGGTCAGACGCTGGGAGGGGATCAGAATGGACTTCTCCTTGTTGACCAGCCAACCTAGGCGGCTGAGAGTGTCCAGGGTTATCTGAAGGCTCCGGAGACAGTCCTAGAGAGACGAACCCTTGATCAAAAGATCGCTCCAGAGGGATGCTCATCATCCCTTATCTGGACGAAAGATGGCCATGACGGTCGCCATCACCTTCGTGAAAACCCGGGGCGCTGAAGCCAGGCCGAAAGGAAGAGCTGTGAACTGAAAATGGTCTCCCTGAAACGCAAATCGAAGATACTTCTGATGTTGCACACATATTGGAATGTGCAGATAGGCATCCCGAATGTCCACCGAGCAGAGAAATTCCCTGGGCTCCATGGAAGCAATCACCGACCGAAGAGACTCCATCCTAAAATGAAGAATCTTCACGTGGCGATTGAGCAATTTGAGGTCCAGAATAGGACGAAGAGAGCCGTCTTTCTTCGGGACTACAAAGATATTGGAGTAGAACCCGGAAAACCGTTCGTCTGAGGGAACGGGAACAATGACTCCGGCGGAAAGGAGGGAGGAAATGGCCTGCAGAAAACCCGGAACCTGGGCCCGCTGTCGCGGAGGCCGAGACCGGAAAAACCGTCTGTTCGGGAGTGAAGCAAATTCGATTTTGTAACCGGATGCGACGAGTTCTCTGACCCAAGCGTCGTCTACAACGGACAGCCAAGCATCCGCGAAAAAGGAAAGTCTGCCGCCCACCCTGGAAGAAATTCCAGGTGGGGGTGACCCGTCACTTAGACGAAAATCTGCCGGAATTGGCTCCTGCAGATCTGGAATATTGTCCTCTAGATCTCCAGCGAGGAGCGGGTTTGTAGGAAGGTTTCCTCTGATCCCGCTCCCTGGTGGCAGGCGGCCGATCCTGTTGAGTGGCTCTCTCCGTGGCAGGGAAGGGACGAAAGGGCCTGAATGGTCGAAACCCCCTTCTGTTGAAGGGACGTTTTGGTCGAGACTGGGGAAGCGAAGTACTTTTACCTCCAGTGGCATCGGAAATTATCTGATCCAGCTTTGCTCCAAAGAGCCTAGAGCCATGGAATGGCAGATTGGTAAGCGACTTTTTCGAAGTAGTGTCCGCATTCCATGACTTTAGCCAAAGGACTCGGCGTACAGCTACTATGTTGCTGTTAGCCCTTGCTACGCAGCCGGCCGCGTCCAAGGAGGCGGCCAAAAGGTATTTTCCCGCCTGGTTAATCTGATCTGCAAGATCTGCTAACTCGTCTTGAGGAGCTGACGCTAAGATGCCTCTGCGAAGAATTTTTACCCAAGCGGAAATGACCTTCGCCACCCAGGCGGATGCGAAAATAGGGCAGAGAGAGGCGCCAGATGCCTCAAAGATTGAATCTCTGGCTAAGTCTATCTGCCTGTCAGTAGGATCTTTGAGCGATGCCCCGTCAGGCAGCGAGAGTACCGTTTTAGAGGCTATCCGGGATACTGGAGGATCTACCTCTGAAGCCTTGGACCACTTAGAGAGCAGTTCTGCGTCAAAGGGGTACAGAACGTCCAAGTACTTGCGGCCTGAGAAACGTTGCTCAGGGCGCTCCCAGTGTTTGGATAAGGTAGTATCGAAATCGTTGTGATTGGAAATGTTCGAGACGGAGGTCTGGCTCGTCTAAGGAGAACCGAGCTTTCCTGAGCTGGAGCCTCATCCTGTTTAAGCTTTAGTGTTTGGAAGATAGCTGCAAGAAGACTATCGACCATGTCCCGCGTTTTAGAAACGCTGTTCCCCTCTGAGCTAGCTTCCGAATGAGAATCATCGCCTGACTGAAGGCTGTCCTCTGAGGAAGGAGAAGGAGGCCTGGGAGCGGAAGGGCCCTGCGAGCTCGAAGACGAAGTGGACAGAGCCCGCTTCCTAGAAGTCCTTCCCTGTCTGTCTCTCTGAAGGTCGCGGTCAGGTGCGGACGACTCACCCCGAGAGGTGGTCGGGGCAGAGGTGGCTGAGGATAGCTGAGGTAATCGTTCTAAGACCTGGACCAGCGACTGTGATACTTTTGTCAAGTCAGAAACAGACTGTGACATTGTAACGGCCCACTCCGGAGGGAGAGAGGAGGGAAGAGCGCCCTCCGCCCGAGATTCTGTGCGTTCCTGAGATGCTGACATATTGGAAGGACTGCAGGGGGGGCAGAATGGGGACGACTGACCCGATGCCCACTTCTTTTTACAGCGCGCACAGGCGTAATAGGTAGCGGTGGGCCTGAAGCAGAGATCCCCTGAAGGGTTGGGCATAAGTGAACTGCACTGAATGGCCGCAGAAATTAGGGAATAACTGCCGAGGAGAGCTAATCCCTGTCCCAGAGCCGAGCCTACCGAGATTCTGTGCGAGCAGCAGAAGAAACGCCGAAGTGTCCCCCAAGCAGCGCAGGAAGGAGTGAAAAACCAGGAAATCCTTGTGCTGGAAGATGGGGGGCGGAGCTTAGCGGCTGCGCCGTGATTGGCTACCAGCGACGGAGGGGGCATGACAGAGAGGGGAGGCTGGCATTCCAAAGAGAAAGAAGCCCTGTGATGGGCTAGAAAAGGCGCGCTGAGGAACGGAGGAGGGAGCAGAGAAATTCCCCTGGCTGAGGGGAAAGTGAAAGTGACGGCGCCCGCGCCGGCGCTGCAACCCCTTGCCCACCCCGACATACCGCGCTCAGGAAGTAATATGAAGCGGTCCCCTGCTTGCGACGCTGCTGCGGTGAGTGAAGGGATCCGCAGCGTCTCCCTGACTAGAAGAGGGGAAGGGATAGTGTCCGCATTCCATTGTGTGAGCGCGCGGCAGGCAGAAAGGGCGGGAGATTCAAAAACAGTGGACCTGTAATCCCAAGGTCCAACTTCTCCCTTGCACTGAAGCCTATGCGGGGCCGGAGGGAACGTACAGGCACTTACCTGACGTCCCTGAAGAGGATGACCACAGGGGCTCACGGGGAAACGGCAGGCCGCTGGGGGGAAGGGAGTCCTCTGTACCCGCATCCTGCAGAAGACGGCTTGAACCACCTGCGATCGCCGTCTTCCTCTCAGCCCTGTCCCGAGAGGGGTGAGGAGGGGGATTCGGCAAGGACCAGCCACCTGTCCACAACCCTTATCACCGGAAGGTGATAGGGAAAAGTCCTGCCTGCGGTACTGAGAGTTGCGATGTGGATGACACCACACTGCTCGCTCAGCCGCATGATATAGGAAATCAGGGTGATAAGTATACCCTGTTTCCCAACGGAAAAACCTAAAAGATAAAAAGAAAAGATTAAAAAGTTCAAACTAAACCCTGAAAGGAAAAATTGGATTAATAACTGCGGATCTGGGAGATCCCGGTCCGCCTCCTACAGACACTAAGCACAAACTGGGGTGCTTGGTGCCTGTCGGTGGGTGTATACTGCCGGGGAGGAGCTAATTTTCTGTTTTTGCTTAGTGTCAGCCTCCTAGCAGCAGCAGCATACACCCATGGTATTCTGTGTCCCCCAATAAGGCGATAAAGAAATAACGCTCACTGATTAGCAATGTGGATTTCCAATTGAAATCAATGTGAAGAGTATTGGAAAGCAAATCCACATAGAAAAAAATATCGTCATTTGGAAACCATAGCGGGTGGCCATGTACCAGTTAGCGCCATTGAATGAGGCTATTCCACATCCAGACTATGGCAAAGCCGCAGCATAACTGATCCTTTTTACTATTTCATATATTTGTCACATGTTGTGTATTCGTCTCCACAGGGTCCTCCCATCCTGTGCATCTTTTGGCTGCAAGTTCGGATGGATCCCTGCTGGCAGTGGCTTCTGCCAACTCTCAGATTGATGTATTTAATGTGAAGGAGCTGAAGGTGCGTGGCATCTCCTTTATTAATGCAGTTTGCAGAAATTACCAGTGTGTTATGTTCTTTGAATTAACCCCATGATGTCTTTACTGTAGTATGAATGTTCAGTACCTCAGTACAGTTCTCCTCCTACTGCAATCAGTATCCATCCATCCATTAATGACCTGGTGATTGCTCACGCCGATCAGCAGGTAGGTGCAACTCCGTCCTGGGAAACACGTTCTTCAGGTGTGGCCGTAGGATACAACTTTTGATGTTCCGTCTCTCGCCCCCCAGGTCCTGGAGTTCAGCATTGCTAAAAAGCAGTACACAGACTGGAGTCGAAAAGTTCTACAGTATGGCCTCCATCGCGATTGGGTGGAGCGTGATACGCCAATCACGGGCATCACGTTTAACCCCTCGCGGCCTGATCATATTCTTATGCATGATAACTATATGTTCTGTGTCTTGGACAAGTCCTTGGTAAGTAGCAGTACTGCATGAGATCTGCATCGACAGAGAAATTACATTTTTTTTTTTTTTCTGCTGTTGGTTGCCGATGAAATAAAATGTTATATTTTTTTTGATCATTTAACAATAAGAAGTTTTCATGGTTGGCCAATAGCAAAAAAAGAAAAGACTACTTTTTTTTTTTTTCATATATATATTTAAAAAAAAAAAAATGTTTTTATGTTGTAGCATGCATCCATATATCATTGTATTTACTATTTTTTTCCAGCCTCTGCCAGATGATAAAACAGCCCTCGTCAACCAGAAGTCGCTGAAGCAGCTTTCGGAGAGTGCGAGGCGAAGTCACGCTCATGCCTTTAAAATAACCAGAAAGTTTCAGGTAGGACATCGATCCTTAGTTTTCAAAAGTTTGGAGAGTTATCTGATCTGTGATAGATCAAACATTGGGACTCACAAATGATCCCTAAAACAGGGATGTCAGAATAGACAGTTTACCACACGTCCCACTAAAGGGGTATTCACACTTTAAATTTAGGCTGAGTGCACACGTACTTTTTTGCCCTGCGGATTTTTCCGCGCAGAATGGAAGAAATCCGCAGGTCAAATGACCTGCATTTTTCCTGCGGATTTCTTCCATTTTTTTCATGCGGTTTTCCATTGCGTTTATCCCCCTGCGGATTTGGTGACAGGGGAGATGGGAAAACCGCACAAAAGAAGTAACATGCTGCAGATTTTGTACCGTGGAAAAATCCGCAGCGTCTGCACAGCGTTTTTTTTCCATTCATTTTAAGGCTACTGTACATCACAATGCTGATATGCAACGTTTCTGCGCGGTAAAATCCGCTGCGGATCCGCTGCAAATCTGCATCGTGTGCACACAGCCTAAAGCTTTCTTGTTTTATAAAGAGAAGTTCTGAAACTTATTCTAATATACGTTGTGCTTCAGTTTCTCAATATTGAGATTTCTGCTTATTGTCAGTGAATAAAAACCCGTATAGGTCTCGATACTGAAAACCTCCATAATAGTAATCTGAGTATTTGCGACACTATTGTCCAGACTAGACATTACTTTGAGTAACACAATCTATATATTTTTAAGGTTTTTATTTGATTTTTTTCCTTTTAACTGACATTTATTTTTTTTTCTCTTCCCTTCTCCCCGTTTTATTTATTAACCCTTCCGGTTGTTGTTGGACGCCCTGCAGCCTTTGCTTTTCATGGACTTGTTGGACGACGGGGAGTTAGTTCTGGTGGAGAGACCCTTCACTGACATCCTGACTCGGCTGCCTCCACCGATGAAACAGAAGAAATTTGCAACGTAAAGCTGCATCCAGATCTTTCTGTACAGATTTATCAAATTGTCTTATTATAACGAGGAGGTCCGAAGATTGGACAGGAGACCGGGAATGGACCGTGTGTAAAAAGCTGCACAAGAGGTTAATTATTTTTTTTTTTTAAGGACTGAAAATGACGTCTCTGTCCATTTCCACCATTAAACATCTACATGTGGCCTTGCTTTGGTTCCAGAGTTTTTTTTATGTTTGCTATGGAATATTTAGCCCAAGCATTAAAGTATTTGTGGGAAACATAAACCAGGGAGGAGGGTGAAAACTTTTCCTTTCTGTATGGGAAGCTGCAGGGTTAACGGGAAATTGTAATCAAAACTTCCTGCGTTATCGGCTGCTGTTGGTTGAACGCCTGGTGTCTTTACTTTGTGGTTTGTTAGAAAATTAGTTTTTTGTTTTTTTTTTTTTGTAACAATATTACAATTCTGATGACCTGGGCGCAGCGATTGAATAGGACCACGTCCATGACGGTCAGCCTGCTGGCCGGGGTCAGAGCACTTAGCAACCACTAATTGTTGGTAAAACTCCCTCATTATTTATTTACAGCAGTCATTTCACGCTGGGTTCTTCATTAAGACTGCCGGCTGACGTTTCCCTTTACAAACTGCAATAATAGCATTATACGTGGTGAATTGATTCGTATGAGCAAATGTCAAGGAAAGGAATCGGCATCAAATCACTTTTTGTAGAAAGTGACCAAGTGAAGAATGCTCTTTTTGCAGAAATGAAGACAAAACCTTAGTCTATATTTCTTTATCGCTTCCTACTAACTACTGTTAACCGTCATTCAGACGTCCGATGTTTCTACGAAGGAGAAAAAAGGGACCATTTTGTTAAATCGGATTTTTGTGGTCCAAGTATCATCGCCAAGAAAAAAAATTCCCCGCCTTGTCTTTGTAAATTGAACCGCACTCTGATGTCATCTGAGCACAGTTCGATATTTTATTTTTCACAGGCCCATACACTTGCATTGCCGATTTTGATCTGACTCTCTTATCAGTCGGATGTGTCTTCGTGATTTTCCGCGGACTGAAGAATCACAGACATGTGAAATGCCCCATAGACTATCACACGTATGAGTGCTATCCGTGAAAACCACAGAGAGCGCTCGGACACAAAAATCTGTTGTCTGACTGAGCCCTAGCTCTGTATATAGGACAAACAACGGCTCCTGCAAAACCCTAAAAGATGACCACGTTGTGTTGCAATAAACTGCCACCATTATTGATTATGTGCGGGGTCTGAGCAGCAAATAGGATGGGGCTAAACAAGACAACCCTTTAACAATAATTCTCTGAAAATAGCATCCTTTAACATGGCGTGAGAATAATCAGGATTCATGAGTTCCTGGCATAGGGATAGCGAAGGATGTTTTCACTATTTCTGCACTTGAAGTTCCGCACCTAAATTAATTTTTGCGGATATCGCTGTGGTTGCTGTTGCGGATTTAGCGCCAAATTCATCCTTTCAATTGAGAAAAGTAAGATCATGATATCCGCGGCATAAATTGACATGGAGCAGATGTAAAATCTCCCAGTACTTCTCTCCGCAGCACGTGGATGAGATTTGATAATGGTGCTGGTGCTATAATCCCCTGCGGCGTCTTTCTCACTTTTATTAGTCCTGGCTCATCTGTGTTTATAGTGATCATTGTACTTTGCAGGACGTGTGTGAGTTAAATTTGCAGATCTCGGAGAGTGCATCCTCAGGAAGGAAGGAAGGAACGCCTCGTGTTCGTGCCGGGCTTCCCAGATAAGCAGCTGTCACAAGTCACAGATTCGCTGTGTGCAGTTCACTTATTTCTTGTATCTGGGAATGGAGCTTTTGAGGGCTGAGCGTTCTGGGAAGTTATATGCTGGCAGCTATGGGATGTTTTCCTATAGTGCATTGCCACGTAGTAAACACTAGTCCTGTTCTTGTACACACAGCACTGACAAGAAGGGTGAATTAAAGTGATGAGTTAAAAATGGGGCTATGCTCACACTGACGGCAGTGCGTATTACATATCCCCCCTCTATTTAGTCTCTATCCCATTTCCAAAATGGATAGAGACTAGAAATGAGCGATTTGCTAGACACTGCACCCGTCTGGCATCCAGTCCTGAGTTGAGTCATGACATCGTAAGAGGCCACGGAGGACTGGCCTGGATGCCGCACTAAGCCAGTGTGTTATCAAAGTGCTCAGACCTTATAAATACAGATACAGACCCTTGTATCCCTCCCCATTGTAAAATGATTCTAATATTACATCTCGTCTTGTATGCACAGACCCCCAATATATATAATAGGGAAGACCTCCCTGAAAAAGTTAGACTCCCCTTGCATTATACAGCCCCCTAAAATGTACACATGAGCACATTGTCTCAAATAGCAGTGCCCTATAGCTATACTGGCTACAAGGGCAAGCTTCCATTTCCTTCCCCCATACCCCCAGAGTAAGAAGCACTGCCTGAGCTATTGCGATAAGTGGGGCTCTCCAGAGTCTGTCCTGTGGCCAGTAGGGTCCTAATATGGGCTTGAACCACTTTGGGTTATTTCATTTCATTTTCTACGGCTGCCCCAAATCATAATGCTGCTCCCTAGTAAGGTTTTCAGATCTGATGCGACTTTATATACGGTTTGGAAAAAGTTATTTGAAACTCTTTGAAAGTTTTTTGATTATAAGCCGTGTAGAAGAAGTGACTTTTTCCATGGCAAAGTATCATCACTTCATCAGGGGAAAAGAAAAAACATGCCACTCTCCAAATCCTTTACATATACCACAGGAGAAATCTTAAAAGAAAAAAAAAAAGAATAAAAGTCGAGAAAAATCTGGGAGTGAAACTGTGTGTGCAGCAGGAAATATTTATACTTTGCAGAACTGTGAACATTCACAATGATTGTGAGATCTGCTAATCGCCTGACCTCACAGGAAGCCTCGCTAAGAGACCGCAGCAGAAAACTGGGCCGGCAGTGACACTCTTGGGCTATGTGCACACGGTGCAGATTTTTCCGCAATCCGCAGGTCAAAAGACCTGCAGTTTACCTGCGGATTAGCCTGCGGTTTTGCCCAGCGGTTTATCACCTCCACAATGGAGGAGATGGTAAACCGCAGCGGAATCCGTAGAAAAGAATCACATGTCTATCTGCGGATTTGAAACCGCAGCAAAAACCGCGCAGAAAAATCTGCACCGTCTGCACAGCGGTTTCAATTTTGCATAGGCTAGAATGGTACTGTACATCACCTGCAGTTCTGCTGCGGATCCGCACCGTGTGCACAGAGCCTTACTCTGAACATTCGGGATTATATTCTCTATGCGCAGCTACTCAGACCGAAAAGTAAAACTCTGGTTTGGAGCAATTTAAAAAAATCTGAGGGAATTGCTCAAATGGCAATTACCTGATATAATCCAAGGTTACATTAGGAGAATAAAGACTTTTTTTTTGGCTCCTGCTCGTGGATTACCCTCTATCCTGCCCCACTTATGTGCAACTACAAATCCCAGCATGCACAAAGCTGCAGAAAGTCATTGAGACTTGTATTTTTTTTATTTTTTCCAGATTGATGATATAACTTCTTCCACTTGCAGATGTTATAATAGTTGCAATCGCTTCTTATGCAAGTTCCAACCCAGATTCACGTACATGACACAAGAGAGCGCTTCCCCTTTTTTTCTCTGTATTTGTATTTCTAGTTTCCCCTTTGAATAATTGCACTACCAGATCCAGCCTACTGACCGGAGAGGCGCTGTTTCCTCTGATGATCTGCACTATGTCAAGCAGTGACTGTTTTTTCACTTTCGCTTGGCATGTTTTCCCTTTATTAAAAATAAAAAAAAATGCAGATATTTGGCAGGGGAGTATGCAGATGATATCCATCAGAGGCCGTACACCTGCTTGTGTAGCGCCTTCACCCCCCGGGCAGCGCGGAAAGAAGAATGCAAATAATCAACATCGGCTTAGGCTTGGACGTGACCTTCAGGAAATTCTCATAAGGCTTCAGGGAGAATGTGATATGTGGGCAGGATAAATGGTGGCATTATTAACGGGTGTCTGCAGAGGGTGTGCTGGTCATAGATGGGCCCTAAAGTCTAAGGGGGTCCACAAGATCCCCCCGCCACATAGGGGACCAGTACGTGAACACCATTAAGCGCTCCGGATTTTAACATTGTTGGGTCAGATCATCGATGCCGTGGGCCCATAGCGGCATAGGGTGGTCTACACCTGAGCTGTGCCCCCCAGTGCAGTCTCGGAGCGTCGGCCTGGATGGGGTCGGCTATCTGCTAACGTGCAGACGGCTGGAACACCTCCAGAATGTCAGCTTTAGTGTCTGGATCATTTTCCTAGCGGAGAGGATCTTACATACTTTAAGATCTTTAATGGGGTATTCAGATTAAAAATATATATATTTTTCACCCTTTAAATCCCTCATCTGATCCTGCAGCGACATCTCCTTGTTGACCACTGCAGCCAATCACTGACCTCAGCATTGATACTTGGGGTCACCACTGTGGCTATTGATTGGCTGCAGCGGTTAGGAGAACTGGACCTATTGGACCCTTCCAGGACCCGAGTGCACCTATCATAGTCCTCCCCTGCATAGAGCTGATCTCAGCCAATGACTGAGAGGAAGGTGATTCCTAATGGATCGGCCATCAAACCGCTATATCCGTGCGGTGGGACGTGCGGGGTCTTGTCGCTGCCCATACATGAGTGGTCCGGCCCTTCTCTCTCCATAGCGGCCATCTGCAGGCTATGGGGGTCTTCACTCCTGGAGCCGCACTGATCACAATTAGCCTATGTTCACACAATACGGTTTTTTTTTCTGCATTCAATAACGCCCATTTTGCAGCATTTTTTTCGCTTTTTTTGCGCTCAGATTACATTTGTGCTCTGTCTACACTCCGTGTTTATTAAAGTCAGTTTTATGCACCAGAATCGGGTTTTTTCCCATCGTTTCGTCACTTTCTCATTGCTTTTTATGGGTGACAAATGCTGAAAAAAGACCAAAAGAATTGATATAACAAACTCAGCAGTTCTCATATTCATCCAGGATTAAAAAAAAAACATTGAATTACTGACAACGCCTAGCTTCTGTTTGCACTGCCAAAAAAAATGCAGAAAAAAATGCTGCATGTGAACACAGCCTTAGGAGGAAACTTTAGAAAAGCCATTTCTTCAGTTGTAATAAATATAAAGGCTCTAGAAAGTTTGGGAACAATTACTTCATGGGGGATACAAGTATTTGGTGGATCAGGAGGGAGGAGAGGTGTAAACTGATGGACTGGGGTGCGTTATTAAACCGCCTCTGTGGGACGTGTGACCTGTGCCTGGCCCCCTGCTGGCATGTGTGCTATTAGCCACCAGGTGGCGCTGCGCAGCGTGTGCGGGAGGAGGGAGCCGCCGCCGCCGCCGCTGACACTGGCAGGAAGTGTGCACGGGAGGCAGCGACCATGGCTGTGTGGACCCGAGCCTCCAAGTCCGGGCTCCTGGAGCTGCTGCTGCAGGACCACTGGGTGCGGGTGCAGGCGGAGCTCTCCGGGGAGGCCCTGAGCCTGACCTCGGAGCAGGAGCCGGCGGCACTCAATGGCATGAGCAATGGCACGGAGGTGGCCCCTGGCAGCCCCCGCAGGGGCCCCGGCCGCTCCGGGACCAGCTCCCCCCAGGCAGGCTCGGACTGCGGCTCGGAGTCAGGACTGGGGAGCCCCGGGGCCAGGTTCCCCCTGGACAGCCCGGAGCCGGCGAGGAGGGTGAGGGTGGTGAAGCAGGAGTTTGGCGGACTGGGCATCAGCATCAAGGGCGGCCAGGAGAACCACATGCCCATCCTCATCTCCAAGATCTTCCCGGGACTGGCGGCGGACAAGAGCCAGGCGCTGAGGGTGGGGGACGCCATCCTGTCCGTGAACGGTGCCGACCTGAGGCATGCCACCCACGACCAGGCTGTGCAGGTGCTGAAGAAGGCGGGCAAGGAGGTGACACTGGAAGGTGAGCTGCCGGGGGCTGTCTGCCAGGGGATAACAAGAGGACTGTCTACCAGGGAATAGCTGCCGGGGGACTGTCTACTGGGGCGCTGTCTGCCGGGGGCTGTCTACCAGGGAATAGCTACCAGGACTGTCTACCAGGGAATAGCTACCAGGGGCTGTCTACCAGGGAATAGCTATCAGGGACTGTCTACCAGGGAATAGCTATCAGGGACTGTCTACCAGGGAATAGCTATCAGGGACTGTCTACCAGGGAATAGCTACCAGGACTGTCTACCAGGGAATAGCTACCAGGGGCTGTCTACCAGGGAATAGCTACCGGGGGACTGTCTACCGGGGGCTGTCTGCCAGGGGATAACAAGAGGACTGTCTACCGGGGGACTGTCTGCCAGGGGATAACAAGAGGACTGTCTACCAGGGAATAGCTGCCGGGGGACTGTCTACCGGGGGCTGTCTGCCAGGGGATAACAAGAGGACTGTCTACCGGGGGACTGTCTGCCAGGGGATAACAAGAGGACTGTCTACCAGGGAATAGCTGCCGGGGGACTGTCTACTGGGGCGCTGTCTGCCGGGGGCTGTCTACCAGGGGCTGTCTACCAGGGAATAGCTACCAGGGACTGTCTACCAGGGAATAGCTACCAGGGACTGTCTACCAGGGAATAGCTATCAGGGACTGTCTACCAGGGAATAGCTACCAGGGACTGTCTGCCAGGGAATAGCTACCAGGGACTGTCTACCAGGGAATAGCTATCAGGGACTGTCTGCCAGGGAATAGCTACCAGGACTGTCTACCAGGGAATAGCTATCAGGGACTGTCTACCAGGGAATAGCTATCAGGGACTGTCTACCAGGGAATAGCTATCAGGGACTGTCTACCAGGGAATAGCTATCAGGGACTGTCTACCAGGGAATAGCTATCAGGGACTGTCTACCAGGGAATAGCTATCAGGGACTGTCTACCAGGGAATAGCTATCAGGGACTGTCTACCAGGGAATAGCTATCAGGGACTGTCTACCAGGGAATAGCTATCAGGGACTGTCTACCAGGGAATAGCTATCAGGGACTGTCTACCAGGGAATAGCTACCAGGACTGTCTACCAGGGAATAGCTACCAGGGGCTGTCTACCAGGGAATAGCTACCGGGGGACTGTCTGCCAGGGGATAACAAGAGGACTGTCTGCCAGGGACTGTCTACCGGGGACTGTCTACCAGGGGATAACAAGAGGACTGTCTACCAGGGAATAGCTGCCGGGGGACTGTCTACTGGGGCGCTGTCTGCCGGGGGCTGTCTGCCAGGGGATAACAAGAGGACTGTCTACTGGGGCGCTGTCTGCCGGGGGCTGTCTACCAGGGGGCTGTCTACCAGGGAATAGCTACCAGGGGGCTGTCTACCAGGGAATAGCTACCAGGGGCTGTCTACTGGGGCGCTGTCTGCCGGGGGCTGTCTACCAGGGGCTGTCTACCAGGGAATAGCTACCAGGGACTGTCTATCAGGGACTGTCTGCCAGGGAATAGCTACCAGGGACTGTCTACCGGGGGGCTGTCTGCCAGGGACTGTCTACCGGGAGACTGTCTACCAGGGGGCTGTCTGCCAGGGAATATCTACCAGGGACTGTCTACCGGGGGACTGTCTGCCAGGGAATAGCTACCAGGGACTGTCTGCCGGGGGCTGTCTGCCAGGGACTGTCTACCAGGGAATAGCTACCAGGGACTGTCTACCGGGGGACTGTCTACTGGGGCGCTGTCTGCCAGGGAATAGCTACCGGGGGGCTGTCTGCCAGGGACTGTCTACCGGGGGACTGTCTGCCAGGGAATAGCTACCAGGGACTGTCTACTGGGGCGCTGTCGGCCAGGGAATAGCTACCAGGCACTGTCTGCCAGGGAATAGCTACCAGGCACTGTCTACTGGGGCGCTGTCTGCCAGGGAATAGCTACCAGGGACTGTCTACTGGGGCGCTGTCTGCCAGGGAATAGCTACGGGGGGCTGTCTACCGGGGGGCTGTCTACTGGGGCGCTGTCTGCCAGGGAATAGCTACCAGGGACTGTCTACCAGGGGACTGTCTACTGGGGCGCTGTCTGCCAGGGAATAGCTACCGGGGGCTGTCTACCGGGGGGCTGTCTGCCAGGGACTGTCTGCCAGGGAATAGCTACCGGGGGACTGTCTACCGGGGGCTGTCTGCCAGGGAATAGCTACCGGGGGACTGTCTACCGGGGGCTGTCTGCCAGGGAATAGCTACCGGGGGACTGTCTACCGGGGGCTGTCTGCCAGGGAATAGCTACCGGGGGACTGTCTACCGGGGGCTGTCTGCCAGGGAATAGCTACCGGGGGCTGTCTACCGGGGGACTGTCTGCCAGGGAATAACTACCGGGGGCTGTCTACCGGGGGACTGTCTGCCAGGGAATAACTACCGGGGGCTGTCTGCCGGGGGACTGTCTGCCAGGGAATAACTACCGGGGGCTGTCTACCGGGGGACTGTCTGCCAGGGAATAGCTACCGGGGGACTGTCTGCCAGGGAATAGCTACCGGGGGACTGTCTGCCAGGGAATAGCTACCGGGGGACTGTCTACCGGGGGACTGTCTGCCAGGGAATAGCTACCGGGGGACTGTCTACCGGGGGACTGTCTGCCAGGGAATAGCTACCGGGGGACTGTCTACCGGGGGACTGTCTGCCAGGGAATAGCTACCGGGGGACTGTCTACCGGGGGACTGTCTGCCAGGGAATAGCTACCGGGGGACTGTCTACCGGGGGACTGTCTGCCAGGGAATAGCTACCGGGGGACTGTGTGCCAGGGAATAGCTACCGGGGGACTGTCTACCGGGGGGACTGTCTGCCAGGGAATAGCTACCGGGGGACTGTCTACCGGGGCACTGTCTGCCAGGGAATAGCTACCAGGCACTGTCTGCCGGGGGCTGTCTGCCGGGGGCTGTCTGCCGGGGGCTGTCTGCCGGGGGCTGTCTACCGGGGGACTGTCTACCAGGGGGTGTCTACCGGGGCACTGTCTACCAGGGAATAGCTACCAGGGACTGTCTACTGGGGCACACCGATCATGGATCCAGTGTCATTTCACTGGACTTCTCACTGGAACTTGCACTCCTTTTTTTTTTTCCTTCTAGTGGTTTTAGAATAAGTTTTTGGCAGAAACTGCGCCCCCTCTTGTCCATTGGCGGTGCCTGGTATTGCAGATTGGTGGCAAGATTGGGCACAACCCGTAGACACACAGCAGTATGTTATAAGAAAGTGATTCCTTGTACATGATTTCTATCAGCCACCAAGTGGGAATTTAAGAGACCCCCAGAAAGAACCTGACATGCCCATACACCTCCAGTCGCCCCGCATTACATGAACGCGCAGCTCGGACGAGTGCTGGATTTTTCCGATTGGCAGAGGGGAATAAGCTGACGCCGGACACTTCTGGGGAGCATTTTTCTCACCGATGGGACATGCTGAAATACAACATGCCCGATCCTTTCTCCCCATCATTATCATCCACAAGTAGAATGACAGTTATTGTAGGCTTTTCCCAAACTGATGGATCTATATATAATGGGGCAGTCCAGAAGCTGAGAGCGCTGGGTTGTAACGTCGGCCATGTTGGCTGTCACCCAGCTTTCCCAGCACCAGATATAACTTGGAGGTGACAGAAAAACATTTTTACCAGCTATTACTATTCTTACTCCTCTCCCGGTAACATTTCCTAAATACTATTGCACCACATAAAATGAAACTTGTGTTATACTGACCACACCCGAAACTTACTGGTTTCAAATTGCATAGATTTTCCTTGTTTTTTTGAATACCTGATTTTTAGTCATTTTCTTGCACTTCTGTCTATCACTTGTAAAATCTTAAGCAATAGGCAAAAAAAAAGTTAGTAGAAAACTGGATATTCGTGTTCCACTGACATGACTTGGAGAATATATCTGCCTGTATTATACTCACTATTCTGCTGGTGCAGTCACTGTGTACATACATTACATTACTGATCCTGAGTTACACCATGTATTATACCCCAGAGCTGCTCTCACTAATCTGCTGGTGCAGTCACTGTGTACATACATTACATTACTGATCCTGAGTTACATCCTGTATTATACTCCAGAGCTGCACTCACTATTCTGCTGGTGCAGTCACTGTGTACATATATTACATTACTGATCCTGAGTTACATCCTGTATTATACTCCAGAGCTGCACTCCCTATTCTGCTGGTGCAGTCACTGTGTACATACATTACATTACTGATCCTGAGTTACATCCTGTATTATACTCCAGAGCTGCTCTCACTATTCTGCTGGTGCAGTCACTGTGTACATACATTACTGATCCTGAGTTACATCCTGTATTATACTCCAGAGCTGCACTCCCTATTCTGCTGGTGCAGTCACTGTGTACATACATTACATTACTGATCCTGAGTTACATCCTGTATTATACTCCAGAGCTGCACTCACTATTCTGCTGGTGCAGTCTTTATTTTTTATTTATTTATTTATTTTTTTTAATGAAGCTTAAAATAAAGCCTAGTGAAAACACAAAAAACCTGCAGGTCAGTTCTTATAAGCGAATCCTGGAGGAAATGTTTCCAAATTAGACACTATAGAATCAAAAGGCTGCAGAGCACACCTCAGGAAAATAACTCTTAAAAGTTTCTTCAGCAAAGAAATATTATGTTCACCCAGCTGTAGTTTACTGTACATGTATTAACCCAATAAATGAAAAACGTGCAGTCCCCCCCCTTTTTTTTTTTTTTTATAACCAGCAAAGGTAAAGTAGACAGCTGTGAGCAATATTATCAGGCTGGGAAGGTCCATGGTTATTGGGCAATTCCCATCCTAAAAATACCAGCACCAGCCCGCAGCCGCCCCAAAAGTAGTGCATGACACTTCGCCTCAGCTCTTGGAGCAGTGGCAATTTGGGTAATGGTAGTTCGAGTTAATAACAGCTGTGGTTTGTCAAAATTCCCAGCTGCCATCAACCCCTGGGGTTAGTGATAGGGAGGTGTCTATGAGACACCCCCATTACTAACCCAGTAATTAAATGAAAAAAACACATAGGAAAAAATAGCGGTCACGTTCCTGCTATTCGCAGACGCTGGAGGCAACGCGGAACGTAGACTGTATCGGACTTGGGTGGAAACATTTTGGGTAATAATTTGGCGAACAAGGGATTGTCTCCTTTTTTATTTTTTTTTTAGTTTTCCATTTCTTTACTACTTTGCATTCGTTGGATTATGGCAGACCTGCATAGGATTTTTTTTTTTTTTCAATAAATTGGTGATAGAGGGATTTTTCTGTGTATATGTGTTATTACCAGGTTAGTAATGGGGGTGTCTGATGGACACCTCTCAATTAATAACGCAAGGGCTTGATCACAGCTGTCAACAACCCCAACTACCATTACCGCGATCGCCACCGCATCAGGGCAAACAGGAAGAGCTAGGCAAAATGCAGGAATTGGCGCATCGAATGTGACGTGCCAATTCTGGGGTGGCTGGGATGGGTCCAACAACCAGAGATCTTCCCAACCTGATATTAGCCTGTAGCTGTCTGCTTTACCTGTACTGGTTATTAAAAAAAAAAAAAACGGGGGGACTCAATGTCGTTTTTTTAAAATATTTATTAGGTTAAATCGGGCTAAACAAGACACCTGATTTAAACGCCCTCATAGCACATGTACTTTTTTCGCAGTGGCAAAAAAAAAACTACAGTAGGCATGAGATTTCAATTACCGATAATCCCATTCACATATACTGTACGATGCAGTGAAAATACGCTTTGTCCAGAATGCTAGTATTCCTGATCCTGGGCATGCAGCCTTAGATGCCGACCGTAACTTGAAGACACGTCGGGAAACCGGTGGTGTGTGTTTTTTGTTTTTGTTTTTTTTGTTTATTTTTTTTATTGTATTGTCTTTTGCAGTAACTTTTTTGTTTTATACATTTCATATATAACATAATGGTGGTTTCAGGCTAAAGAATGGAAAGGTCATTTCTTTTAGCCTCTTCACGGCTGAAAGAAGTGACAAAAGAGGAATCATGTGTATATCAAAGTCGTTAGGACATTACAGTATATTTGCTCGTTCTTTTTCTGGTGTGTTGTAGGCGGAATCTGTTTGAAAAATACACCGGAAAAAAATAGGTAAAAAACTTAGAATTTTGGGAAGAGTTTCCCAAACCTATTTAGGAGCATTTTGGACTGATTCTGCTCTATAACAAGTAAAAAAGAAAAACTGTCCCAAAAAAACCCCAATGTGAACATAGCTAAAAGCTCTCCAAAAACTTCCCCCTCCACTTCCCCAAATCAAAGGTTCACAAAAGAAAAAAATCCATATGCAACATCTTGGTTGCATCGGGTTTGTATGGGTACGTTGCAGGTATTACCCTAGGGAGCTGTATTTCATTGTGTAACATTATAAACTATTGATGTATAAAATCGGATTTCATGTGGACACACGGGTGAAAATCGTCCTCGTTTTCTGGATGAAAATCTAATGATTTTTTTAATAGGCTCGTCGTGACTCTGGACAAAGGCGATTCCATTTGGAAAAACACCTCGTTTTTAAAATTTTCATAAAAAAAAAAAGCTCAGTGTGAACATAGCCAAAGACATCACACATCATCTGGCAGCCTCCGAGAGGAGAAACTGTCCCCTCAAAATCTGATTTCCCAGATGCCTGTTTGCACTCATTCGGAATCGTTGATGCTGTCTATTAAGCTCCGAGGGTCGCCCCGATCCGGCAGACTATTCTTCTTATATCTGTGGGCTGTAAATACGCAGGTTTGTCCCAGAAATCAGGGTGCGTTCCTGTAAAGGATTTTTATTTATTCATTTTTTTTTTTAGTAGACGCTCCTCTTTGCCCAGTTCCATGGAGCTGCCAAAAAAACAGAACTTTTCTGCAGCCGCCTTAACCCTTTCCATGCAGAATTCTCCCCCGCGGCCTCGCGCTTGGCTACCAGAACGGACAGATTTGCGGAGTCCGCTCCTGACAATACTAATCGGTCTTAACTCGGCATTAATATTAATACCCCTCCAGCCCCCGCTGATGGCTGCTGTCGCCTTATAGAGAACATCTGTGTATGCGATTTCACCCGAAAAGTGGGAAGATTACAGCAGCGGTGTCGTTACAGTGGGATTATTTCATTCTCTGGGTCCCTGATTGGTGGAACCCATAGGGTAGGCTACGACGGGGCGCCGATAACCCTAATCCTACACAATTACAGGAATTAGGGCTCCATGAAATGGTTAAAAAAATGGGGGTTTGGTAGAGGGAGCTGCAATATTTTAACATTTTCATAAACTATTAATGGCGGTGATGCGGTCTGCGATACTTAAGATTTGGCGCCATCTTTCACAGCATTGAAAAGTATCCACCAAGTCTTAGGTTTTACAAGGGACTGCCTGCTGTAGGACTACAACTCCCAGCATTGGCAGCAGCACAAATCTCCTCTTCTTGCGGTTTGCTACAATGTGTCAGTCTGTAGTCTTTCTTAGTTTTGCCCTTATGTAGCAAACATTCAGGATATGACTTGGGCTGTGTGCACACATGTAGTATTTGCAGCAGATTTTTCTGCACCAAAAGCCAGACTACTGGCAAAAAGTGTCTCGGTGCCATGCTCCCATCCCCATAACTATGATCGCGGATGGTAAGGACATGCTGAGAGTTGTAGTTCTACAAGCACTGGAGAGGCACAGTTTTGAGACCACCGGTGTAACGATAAACTACAGACCTCCATGTCCCTCTCCCCCCACAGATGGAGGCATGTAGAGAGCTCAGCAGCTGGGAGCGGCCAGGTCTCTCGGCGCTGGGTGTGCCGTGTATGGAGCCAGCATATGCTCCACATGTGACCAACACATAAATGTTACAAGATGCCGATGTTTACTCGGCGCTGTAAAACTTTCGCAGATGGTTAAAGTTTGGGAGTTCTCATGAAAAACACAGCACCAAATATCATGTAAATTGTAGTATACATAGATCTGCATTGGAGCTGTATACACAAAACAGTATATATATATATATTTTTATTTTTTTTGTAATATTGGAAAGTTGCACACTTTTTTTTTTTTATTATTTCCTTCTGTTTCAGATACTTGATAAATATATTTATTTTCCTTTTTGTCACGTTTTGAGAATTTCATATGCAATGGGGAAAATAGCATTGCAAGTTTGCCCAGAACGAGAGGTGCATTTCTTCGCTGGCGTCCCTAGTATATCTGATCATGGGAAAAACATGGCTGTTTTCTTGCCAAATCAGGGACATGGGTCCACAGGTTGTCAAGTATTGCAGATTTATTTCTTGGAACTGCAATACCATGCACAACCTGCAGTAAAGGGTGGCGCCATTTCTGGAATGTTGAATTTTTAATCCTAAGTAACCGTGTTCATGATATTGGTAAAGTGATGATCCATGTGAGGGTGAATATTCGCCTCCAGAGGAAAGGTAATTTCTCCTCCTTCTAGTAAATGCTGTATCGTACAGTGTTTTATATGTTGCACTTTGATCCGCTCTCTAATAAATGTGGATTATAGCAGTGTCCTTCTGTTCTCTGCATCTACTGGCTAGTGCCTCTAGAAACTACTTATGCCATATTATCTATAGTCTTACCAGTCTACTTTTTAAATCTAGTCTAAAGGGTGACATGCCAGTGTAAGGAGACTTTAAGGCCATGCAATGCTCATCTGTGGGGAAAAATGTGCAACTTGCCTCTTCACAGAGCTCAAATTGACTTTTAGGATAGCTTCTTCCATCCAGGAGGTGTCAGTAGAGTACAAATCCTCTTCCCCTTTATATTACCCTTTAAATGGTGTAACCAGTAGTCTTGCCAAATCCTTTGGGGGCAGCAGCAGAGTCATCAGAATCCTAAAACCTCAGGCAAAAGGGATTTGGCAAATGCCTTTAGGTGATGCCAGTCAGCTTCTTCAGTATAGGTTCTGGTGGGGTATATTGGTTTACTCAAGGGTGTGCAGATAGCACTAATTGAAGAGCACCAGAAATCAATTCAGGGGTATTGAGTGCAGCCTGCAGTCCTTCTGGAAAGGACAGGTGGGTGGAGCTTCTGGAATAGAGCCCTGTCAGTCATTGGCTTCCCTCCAATCAAGGCTCACATGGTTCTTCCCCCTGAAGTGCTGCTGACATGTCCTTTTCAGAAGGACTCAAACCTTTATTCAGGAATTTCTTACAAGTGACAGCCATGTATAAATGGTGATGCAATTAGTCCCCCCAAAGAAAGTGGTGCCCCACAGTCAGTTGATTGCAGGGGAAAGTATGTGTTACACAGCCGTTATTGGGAAAAATGGGACAGTCACTCATTCCAGTACCTCTTCTCTGGGGGTACTGAATGGTCCACCGAACTAACATCAATTTCTTTTGGCTCAGATGGACAACTATGAAATTTTCTTTATCTATCTTCTTGCCAAATTTGGCAGAAAAATCCCAAAAGTAGGAACATTGGGTACAAGAGTGACCTTAGCGTTCATGTCGGATACAAAAACGCTGTTGTGAAACCAGGGCTGTGGAGTCGGTAAGCCAAACCTGCGACTCCGACTCCTCAATTTCCCTTACACCGACTCCAACTCCGACTCCACGACTCCGACTCCGACTCCACGACTCCGACTCCGACTCCCACACATATTGCTTATATTTAAGTGAAAAATTTATTGTAGTACAATGTGAACCTCAGACATTTAATCATTTTTATGATCCAATAATCAAGATATTTAGATAGAACAGAATATATATTGTGTACTACCTGGTTTTCATTCTTTTTGGTACAGATACGATATGGATAGACAGATATGGATAAATGGATAGACCAGATTTCTAATCTGCTTTTGCTATTGAAAACATTATCTATGAGCTCAAAAACCTTTCAGGAGATGCAGTTTTTTAAAAAGATGATCAACTTTTGCAGCTGAAAAACGTATCCTGAAAAAACACAGGAAAAACGCTGTGTGTGAATGTAGCCTTAGATCAGGAATAGAACAGTCATTTATAGGACATTTCATAACTTTCCCAAACTTCTATGAAAAAATATTCAGCACATCCTGCATTGAATTACTGTACCCAATTTATTATATATTTTAGGAGTCGGTCCATTTTATACCGACTCCAACTCCGACTCCGACTCCACCAAAATGAGCACCGACTCCACGACTCCGACTCCTACTCCACAGCCCTGTGTGAAACTACAACCTCCAACATTTAGGGTCAAGACATGCTGTGAGTTGTAGTTCCACAACAGCTGGAGCCCACTGATAAACAATGCCACTGCCTCCCTCGTCACCCAGCTGTGGACCCCAATCTCCTCCTCCTTCTGGAGTCAGGTTATGCTGGGACTTGTAGTTTCACAACAGCTGGAGCCCACTGATAAACAATGCCACTGCCTCCCTCATCACCCAGCTATGGACCCCAATCTCCTCCTCCTTCTAGAGTCAGGTTATGCTGGGACTTGTAGTTTCACAACAGATGGAAATCCACAGACTGTCGATGATAAACAATCAATGCTCTGGGTCACCCACCTTTATCAATATCCAGCTTTTCAGGAGTTTTTGGAAAGCTGAGTGGTGCCTTAAATGGGGGTCCATCACCCAACTTTCCATGAAACAGATTTTTAGCAAGAATGGCTGTGGAATACAGCGACTTATCTTGGCTGCACATGACCGTTCTATCCTTAGCGGCTGCTGGTATTGGAGCGAGACCCTTCGGTGCCCCCCTTTCCCCTTGTCTGCGCCTCTCCATTTATAACACCATGCGATCCCTCTCTCCCTTATATGGAGACTCTCCCTAATCCTCCCTTATTCTGCAGCAAGCCATATAATCTGCAGTGAGATAGCAGCTTCAGACCAGATTAACCCCTGATGTCCCCGAGGAGCGAACCGGGCTGGCAGAGGCGTGGGGGGGATGTAAGACGCCTGGCAGCCTCCATCAGTTTGGCATCATTCTTTCACGCTATATTTATTCTGGGGACCCCATTTAAGAGAAAATTGTGAAGTTTTTCTTAAGCCTTTTTTTTTCCTCCCCCCGCTTTGTCGCATTACTCGCATCTTATGCAACATCCAGGAACAATTTCATTGTGAAATCCATAACATCAGCAGTCATAGAAAATATGAGTCATTAAGGTGATAAAAATGTTCCAATAAGTGTAAGTGACCTCAATTACAGCTTTAACCAATGTTGTCACCAAGCTTTTCCAGGATCCTGAATGGCAATGTAATTGCTGTATGCATGCGCCATATTAACCCTCTAATTCTCCAACCTTCTCTTCTCCACAGTGCGTTTCCTGCAGGACGTGTCCCCCTATATTCGGAAGGCGTCCCTGGTGGGTGATCTTCCCTGGGACAGTGGTGACCTCCGCAGTCCAGCGCACAGCGATGCATCTGGTTCCCCCAAACATGGTCCCAGGGATTGCAAGGTCATTCCCTTAAAAATGTGTTACGCTGCGAGAAATCTGAGCATGTACGATCCCGAGGGACGGTCAGTGACACTGTGTGCGTGGCTCCAATGTTCCTGTTTGTCTCCGTAGGAGGTACATGTAGCGGTGTGCCTCGCGCCTCTGCTCCGTGCCTCTTATGTCTACATCTCTTCCAGGCTGGTAGAGCTGCGCTCGCCGGATGGATGTCACTCTCTGGTGCTCCGCTGCAGGGATTCGGCTTCCGCTCTGTCATGGTCACAGGCCTTGCACAATAACATCACAGCTCTGCTGCCGCAGGTCCTGGCGGAGACCCAGTGCATGCTGGGAGCTGCGACCGATGAACTCAGATATTTAGGCTGGGTGGCTGAGCAGGTGCGTATATGGTCTAATATGTACTCCATACATGATCGCCGAGGAACTGACGGCCGAGACCCCCTCCGATATTGAGAACAGTGTCCACGCTGACCACCACTCCATTCACTTATATGGGAAAGATGGCGACCATCGATCCTGTACACAGTGAGTGGAGCAATAGTTACGCATATATGCTCTGTTTGTTCACACAGCGGACTTTGGGGTCCGTTTTCTCAGGATTGGTGGGGGTCCTAGCAATTATATGTTTATCATATATTCTGTAGCTATATTAATGCAACAACCCCTTTAAAATGATATTGATAAATTTTGCATATTTCTAGTCAGTGTTATATTTCACCATTATGAAGAACTCTGCCTGCTGTCAGTAAATGAGGACGATTTACAGATCTAGCACTTCTCACAACTGAGAAGCCCTCACATATACCCTATATACATTGAGTCCCACAAAGCCCCCAATATACATTGTGAGCCCCACATAGCCTCCTATATACAGTGTGAGCCCCCATATAGCCTCCTATATACAGTCTGAGCCCCTACATAGCTCAATATATTCAGTATGAGGCCCCACATAGTGTTCTATATACATTGTGAGCCCCCACATAGCCTCCAATATACAGTGTGAGCCCCTATGTATAGTATGATCCCTGACATAGCCTCCTATATACATTGCAAGCATGCATTTGCCTCCTATCTACACTGTGAGGGAGCACATTGTCCTAAAATACAGTATGAACTCTGACATGGCCTCTTATATACATGCATATATCCCATACATGGATAAAAAAAAGAACAAAACACATACTCGCCTCGCTCCCGTTCCTCCAGCGCTCTGCTCCTTTGCACTGACTCTTCGCACAGTAGACACAATGTAATGACGTCATCACATCTGCTGCCTCAGTGATCGGTAGAAGGAGCCGGCCGCTCTCCTCCACCAATGTATTCACCGTTGTCTGCATCCTGAGGATGGGGGTAATATCGGGACATGGGCCATTGTAAGCGTGGACATGATGCGGCCCATGGGTCACTGTTTTCAGCCCTTTGGTTGTCTCAGTCCGCGGCCTGCATCAGCCAGAGGACCAGATGTGACCCACCGTCCTCACTTTGTCCAGGTCTGTTCTAAACTGAATGCATTAATGCAAACTCCAGGCTATGATAACTATTGCAGTATTTTCGCTTTTGACTAAAGTGGCTGATAACCGAGGCCTGTGTACTGACCCTCATTATTTTCCACCCCAGATCTCTCAGGACGATGGACGGGCTTTATGGCATGCCATGCTTGCCGTTGTTTCCCAGAAGGATTTTCTTCTCTTTGAGGCAATGCCCAAGACTCGGGAAGAGTGGGCGCACCCCAAGCACAAGCTGCCGCTTATCTCCACAAGGTAATAGTCATGAAAATGTAGCTTTGGAAACCCACGGAATTCATTATCTTAATGCTCTACTTATCTTTTATGTTTGCCCACTGATTGGAGTGTATAAGGACGGGGACTGTCATGTTCTTGGGTGTCCGATGGAATTAACATAAAGGGGTTGTCCACTACCAGAAAATTCCCTAATAATGACCCTAGGCAGGTGAAAAATATAGAAAAAAAAATTTAAACTCTCCTCCCGCACCAGCGCTGCTAGTTCGTCTGCCGGGTCCAATATCCAGCATGTGAGTAATGCAGACTCTCAGCGGGAGGGTGACTTTAACAAAAAAAATTTGTTTTTTTTTTTTCCACTTTTTTTTTTTTTTTCCCCCACTTCCTTTGGCCTAATAATAAGGGTTTCCAGTTGTGGACAACCCCTTTGATATAAAATCTTCTGCTGTCTTTTTTAGAGGTGAAATTTGCTTAGATTTCTGCAGCAAGATCTGCACGATTTTGCTACAGACCTTCCCACAATTTGGAATCTTGATTGTTGCTTTTGGCAATATCTGTAATTTTCCCAGAAATGGCACCACTCTTTGTTTAAATCTGTCACTTTTTTTTTCTTTTGACTCTCAGCTGCCGCCACTGACATCAGGGGCTTATCTACAGCATTCTGTAATGCTGTAGATAAGCCCCCGATGTAACCTGAAAGAGAAGAAAAACACGTTAGATTATACTCACCGGGGTGGGGGGGCAGTCCGGTCCGATGGGTGTCGCGGTCCGGTCCGACACCTCCCACCTTCATACAATGCAGTCCTCTTCTTCCCTTCCTGTAGTGGCTTTCCCTGTTGAGGGCAGAGCAGTGTCCTGCAGTGTGCAGGCGTCGGGAGAGGTCTGGCGCCTGCGCATTGCAGTATTGTGCTCTGCCCTCAACAGGGCAGAGCAGTGCGCCTGCGCCGGAGCCACTACAGGAAGGGAAGAACAGGACGGCATCGCATGAAGATGGGGGAAGCCGGGCCGTGACACCCATTGGACCGGACCTCCCCCTCCGGTGAGTATAATCTAGCGTGTTTTTCTTCTCTTTGAGGTTACATCGGGGGCTTATCTACAGCATTACAGAATGCTGTAGATAAGCCACTGATGTCAGTGGAGGCAGCTGAGAGTCAAAAAAAGGGTGACAGATTCCCTTTAAAGCCTGGTATTACAGCTCAGGCCGGGCAGTAATTCCAAACTCAGCCCGTAGACCAGAATGGTGCTATGGTCACATCTTTCACTACCTAGTATATTGTATCGTTGTGTTATTGTGCCATGTATCGCTTTGTCTTTCTCAGGTTGGTGCACTCGGGACTCGGGCAGAACTCGCCTTCTCTCGGGCCACATCTAACATTCGCCACTCGTACAGGGTATCCTCAGGGAATCGATATGCGCGTTTTCCGCGTGGAGAATCAACGGGATCTTTCCGCCTGGACGAGAGCGCTGGTGCAGGGGTGTCACACGTCGGCTGAACTCACGAGAGAGGTCACAGTTAGTAAGTGTTTTTTTTCGGTTGTACATAACTGTGCTTGCTGTCAATAAATGAGAAAATTCATGTTTACGTGCACATGGTGATTAGGGTCTGAGTTTTCCAGGGTGTTTAATTTATAGAGAATCATCTACAATAGGTGCAATTGTAGCAAACTCTCAGCTGTGAGAAGTATCATCTAATGGGGAGTGTCTTTTCTGTTTCTTGTATATATTCTAGTAGACCCCTTAAATTTAGGCCAGCCTGAATTATAAATGCTCACTGCTAATACATATACCAGTGCACATACTTCTTGACGATCTTTGGGCAAGATTCCTTAGTCCTGCTAAGGATTCAGGAATACTGTCGGAGTTCCCAGCATTCTGTCATCACCCCATATATAACATTGGGAGGATTTGGCTATGAAACCATTTACATGAGAGAAATTGTGGGTCCCCTTGAAGACACATGGTGCGTGGTATTGGCCTTCATATCCTTTTAGCCTCTTGAATTATAGAAAATTTAATTTACAGATGGATAAAACAATCTCCAGTATTCCATGTATTCCTCATGTCCTAATGTATCACCATAACACATTGCTATTCTACCTATCACCAGGCTGCTCTTTACGCGGGGAATCAGTCTCTCTCTCCATCCATTATGACACCGGATTCACATTGTGCCGGGGAGGCCCTTCTGGTCCCGTCATGTACAGATACCCGTTCGAGAAGCTTCGTATGTCAGCTGATGATGGGACCAAAAATCTTTATCTGGACTTTGGTGGACCAGAAGGAGAACTGGTAAGAGATGAGTGTATTAATATAATTAATATTTAGTGTATAACATACTGATGGAGCATCTGTACCTGACACCCATAGACAAATGCATATGTAGCCGTGCTGCTTATGGCGCCTCTGGTCCACAGGCTCTGCCCCCTGATTGCACTGGCTGCTGACCCCCAGACGCTACTCCTGATTGTGCTGGCTGCCAGTCTCTACCCCCTGATTGCACTGGCTGCTGACCCCCAGGCTCTGCCCCTTGACTGTGCTGGCTGCCAGGCTCTGCCCCCTGATTGCGCTGGCTGCTGACCCCCAGGCTCTGCCTCCTGATTGTGCTGGCTGCTGGCCGCCAGGCTCTACCCCCTGATTTCACTGGTTTCTGGCCCCCAGGCTCTACCCCCTAATTGCACTGGCTGCTGTCCCGATTGTGCTGGCTGCTGGCCGCCAGGCTCTACCCCCTGATTTTGCTGGTTGCTGGCCCCCAGGCACTGCCCCCTGATTGCGCTAGCTGCTGGCCCCCAGGCTCTGCCCCCTGTGATGGCCGCTGGTGCCTAGTCTCTGCCCCCCTGATCATTTGGGCAGTTTCGCCCAGGCTGTGCACACTGATCGTGCCAGCCACTGGACCCCAGAATCTGGACACTGATTGTGCTGGCTGCTGACCCCCAGGCTCTGCCCCCTGTGATGGCCGCTGGTGCCTAGTCTATGCCCCCCTGATCATTTGGGCAGTTTCGCCCAGGCTGTGCACACTGATCGTGCCAGCCACTGGACCCCAGAATCTGGACACTGATTGTGCTGGCTGCTGGTTCCCAGGCTCTGCCCCCTGATCGTGACCACTGATACGCCTTCCTCTAGCTATATTGAACTTCAATCATATAGTAGTTATATCACTTCTGTAGTAATAATTTTTTTTCCCCAACTTTTTAGGCTCTGGATTTGCACACGTGTCCGAAACCAGTTGTTTTCCTGTTACACACATTCCTTTCTGCTAAGGTCACCCGGATGGGTCTGCTGGTGTGACCCTAGAGTGCCCTCTGCAATCTCTGCCTTTCAGCGACAATCACAACACGTAATGAAGGACCACGCAGAGCTATCGCTCATACCAAATGTATTATGACCTGGGAGCCATACTGTCTTACGAGAGCGCTGATCCACAGGACCCCCTCCTCCCAAAGATGTGAGCGCACTAGCTACAACCAGAATTTACCGTTATACTGAGACTTTTGCTGTTCGTTTTGTCTGGCGAGGTCCGCCTTACCCTAGAACTACGGTGTTCGTCCCCTTTTTTCACTACAATGACTGAAGTTTTCCTCTGGGAATATGAAGCCATATTGTTTTTATGACCAAAGTGCCTTTTATGTTATTGCTGCCTTAAATTTTTATTACGCACAAATCATATTTATAGAGGATATAGATATATATATACATACGTATAGATCTACACACATTCCTGCACCACTACATAACACATATACAATATCTAGACGCAGGTTCCCCGCGAGCAGCCATGAGACACCATTTTAGGATTCTTTGGCCGCCTCCGGGTCTCTGTTTAGACCAAAGATTATACTGAGCAGGAATATCTGTTATGTATTGTGCAAAAGATGACTTGCTTCAACAAAAAATATACAAAATATACATCATTTTAAAGGATTTATTTTGTCTCTCATTTTTCCATAACTCTTCAACAATTACGCATACAGTGGGTACCGAAAGTATTCAGACCCCTCTAAGTTTTTCACTCTTTCATTGCAGCTATTTGGTAAATTCAAAAAAGTTCATTTTTTTTCTCATTAGTGTACACTCTGCACCCCATCTTGACTGGAAAAAAAAACAAATATAGAAATTTTTGCAAATTTATTAACCCCTTAAGCCCCAAGGGTGGTTTGCACGTTAATGACCAGGCCAATTTTTTCAATTCTGACCACTGTCCCTTTATAAGGTAATAACTCTGAAACGCTTCCATGGATCCCGGTGATTCTGGCATTGTTTTCTCGTGACATATTGTACTTCATGTTAGTGGTAAAATTTCATTCAAATAACTTGCGTTTATTTGTGAAAAAAATGGAAATTTGGCGAAAATTTAGAAAAAAAAAAAAAAATCAAATCTAAAAGTGAATAATTTGCGCTAGCAGGATACCATTCAGAGGTTTCAAAGAAATATCTACAGTAAAGCTGGTTCACAAAGTATATGTGCCGATACCTTTGTTCAGATGAATGAGGAACTGGTCGAAGGATGCTTCCTCAAGCAGGGTCCCGGTGCCAAGATGACGCTGAAAGCAGTAGTGATGCTGATGAAAATGAGCTTGAAAGCGTTAGAGTTCCGTTGGTGAATGCAGGTATTGGACGCTGCTCCGGCCGGTAGCAAGCGTCCTTCTAATGGCGTGACCGCCGCCGACACCCGGCGAGTATAACGGCACGAGTAAAATCAAAAAGCCGGCAAGGTAGCAAAAACGTGCAGGACCTTGCGTGACGTCACGGTCACGTGGAACACCACGTGACTGGCTAGTGAGCACGAAAACGACCAAAAAGCTGTCTTACGCGTTTCGGAATCACCGGATTCCTTCTTCAGAGATGGTCCATGGTGCTCAATTACGTTCATATATACCCGCGGTCTCCAAACTCCATGTTTATTGATTAAAGGCAAACAATTCAATCTCGCTGTTTAGCCCATTAGGAACAAGTGTATTCATTTCAAAAATCAGTCTACTTTCTTCTCTGGACATTTGTTGAATAAAGTTCCCCTTCCGCCAGCTTTTTTTAACCACTTTAATACCCGTAACTTTAACATTTTTAATAGAGCCTCCATGCTGATTAGCAAAATGGTGTGATAGAGGGTGACCCATAAATCTTTTTCTAATATTGCGCAAATGCTCTGCTAACCGGACATGCAATGGGCGTTTTGTGCGTCCTATGTATAGTTTCCCACAGGGGCATGTAATACCATATATAACCCCTGTGGTGTCGCAGGTAATAAAATCTTTAATTTTTACCTCCGCAAATTTGTTAGTAATCCCTCCCTGTTTTTTAGAGGTCAGTTTTTTACAGGGGCCACACTTTCCACACGGAAAAAAACCCCCTGGTAATTTGTCCGGATTTGAATTGATACTACTTAGTGGTTTAGAAATAGAGGGGGCTATAAGATTTCCCAAATTTTGTGCCTTCTTAAAAATAAACCTCGGGTATGTCGGTAAAGATTCCCCTATAACCTTATCATTTCTCAGGATATTCCAATGTCTCCTGACAATTTTTTTAAAAATAATACTATTAGAGTTATATTGTGAAATTATGGGGATGTCTTCCATAAGAGCATTGGCATTTTTTCTCATACGTTGTTCCAATAATTGATCCCTTGGAATTTTTTCCACTAGTTTTTTTGTTTTCACTAAAGATGTTGGATCATAGCCCTTACTGGAAAACTTTTTCATCATTGCTTCTGCCTCTCTATCAAAATCCTCCCTTTTCGAACAGTTGCGATGAGCTCTAATTAATTGGCTTTTTGGAACATTCAATAGCCAGCTAGGTAAATGGCAACTGTCGAGTGAAATAAAATTATTAGAGTCTGTAGGCTTATGGTATAGTCGTGAGCCAATGGCATTGTTTTCTACAAAAATTTCTAAATCTAAAAAGTTAACTTCTTTGGAACTCGTGGTCATAGAAAATTTTAAAAAGTAGGAATTTTTATTTAGTGAATTAAAAAATTGTTCCAATAACAAAGGACCACCAGACCATATAAAAACAATATCATCTATAAATCGATGCCATAGCACGAGGTTCGCTAGTAATCTGCCGTCGGGATATATGGTTTCCTGTTCCCATTTTCCAACGTACAGATTTGCATAACTAGGTGCGAACCTCGTGCCCATAGCTGTACCCCACTGCTGGGAGTAGTAGTCCATCCCATATCGAAAAAAATTGTGAGTTAAAATAAAATTTATACACTCAAGAAGATATTCAATTTGGTCAAGCGGCAGTGAACCATCCTTCCTCAGGAAATGTTCCACTGCTTCGCATCCCTTTTTATGCTGAATAACTGTATACAAGGAAGTAATGTCCAGTGTGCCCAAGATATAATGATCACACCATTGTATCTTCTTTAAAATACCTAAAATATGGGTGCTGTCCCTAAGATACGCCGGGAGATCCGGTATCAATCTTTGTAAATGACAATCAACAAATTTGGATAGATTTGATGTTAAACCCCCAATAGCAGAGATAATCGGTCTCCCGGGTGGTTGGCTCATGTTTTTATGCACCTTAGGTAAATAATAAAAGTACGGCACTCTAGGGTGAGGTGTATTAATAAAATCAATTTCTTTTTTATTTAAAATACCCTTTTCAAAGCCCTTGTTTAGCAATTCCCGCATCTCTACCAAATAATCATTAGAAGGATCATGGGTTAGTAATTTATAAGTTTGTCTGTCGTCCAAAATCCGCAGTGCTTCTTTCTCATGATCCAACGTGTTTAGTATTACTATACCGCCCCCTTTATCTGCTGGTCTGATAGTAATCTCCCTATTCTCCTTAAGTTGCTTAATGGCTATTCTTTCATTATGTGATAAATTGTGTTTAAATTTGTTACATCGCTTGTCAGAAATTTTTCTAATTTCGAGTATAACATTATTTTGAAAAGCTTCAAATGCCTCCGAATACTCCTGTATAGGATTAAAGTTAGATTTTTTCTTTAGACCAGTGTGTATATATAGATCAGGAGTATTCATGGGGTCATCAGTATTGCTACTAATTTTCTTTTTCATATAGTGTTTCTTCAGGGCTAGTTTCCTCATGAACAATTTTACACCCACAAAAGCCTGAAATTTATCAAATTTAACACTGGGAGCGTACTTAAGACCTTTATTTAATAAACGGGTTTCATTGTCTTGTAGGGGATATTGACTTAGATTGAATATTTTTTGTGGTTCAGGGGCTGATATTTGATCTATCTTTGATGGGGATTGTTGTATGTTCTTTTTTTTGGTAGATTCCCCGCCCCTACACCCCCTTTTTCGTTTCTTTTTTGGCCTAACTGAAAAAAAGAAAGATGACTCTGCTTTGTTTTAGGTTGTGATTTTCTCTGTTGTGGTTCCCTCGGACCAACCTTCTCTTTTCTACTATCTACTGTAGGCTTGTCTTTATATTTATCGCTCCCAATAGAAGGAATATTTTCTATGTTTTCTATAACCGTAAATCGGTTATGAGTACTAATGGAGGGTAATGGTGTGGAAATGGCTGGTAGTTCTGCACCCTGTACCTCAGTAATGACCCCACTATTAGCTCTTTCCATGTGTGTAAGATTTTCCATATCAGAGGTCAGATGAATAGAAAATCTTTCACTTGATGTAGGGAGAGAAGTCTCCTCTCCATGTATCTCATCTAGAGTCAACAATGGACCTGAAGATTTAGGAGAGTGTTGTTCTTCATATTGATGTGCAACTTCGCCTCTGGTTATTTGGCTATCCCCATGGTTAGATGTTATAGATATTAAATTTTTATTAGTAGTAAAAACCGAGTCCCTCCCAAACTTTCTACGTTTTTTCTCTACTATTTCCTTTTCTTTATTACGTATCCTCTTTTTAATGTTACCAGAAAGGTATATAATTTCAGGGTGGAGCTCGTAAGGTTTGATCTCTTCAAATAAATTCATAATTTCTCTGCGTATCCTCAATAGTTCACTCCTCCTCTTCTCAATAATGAAGGATACAGTTCTTTTAGAAAATTCCTTAAACATGACATCCCATTCAGCTAATGTTTCTGGGTCCCCAATATCACCCATCAGGGGTTTGTACACCATTAACCCCTTTGGTATACAATCAGAGGCTAAATATCTTTCCAGTGTGGATATCTCCCACAAGTCTCTCATTTCTTTCAATAAGTATTGCTCCAACGTTTTGAGTGATTTAATCGTCTGAGATATTTCCACCTTATTGGGGTTAGCCACAGATGCATGCTGTTCGAAATTGAAAAATCTCTGGATATTATATATCCTTTCTTTCCTATCAGACCATAAAGTGGCCATAGTATGCAGACAACCTACAAATTTAATATAAACAAATAGCTTAATTAATTTAGAATAAGGATGAACAACGCTGCCTCTGTGAGCGGTGGTGAAACCTTTTTTAAAACCATAAAAACATAAGCACAAAGGCGCAAGTTCCTATATGATACCGCCTGCAGCTGCAAATAAGGACAACAACCACCCAATTTGTCCAACAATAAAAGCCCCTGTAAAAAACTGACCTCTAAAAAACAGGGAGGGATTACTAACAAATTTGCGGAGGTAAAAATTAAAGATTTTATTACCTGCGACACCACAGGGGTTATATATGGTATTACATGCCCCTGTGGGAAACTATACATAGGACGCACAAAACGCCCATTGCATGTCCGGTTAGCAGAGCATTTGCGCAATATTAGAAAAAGATTTATGGGTCACCCTCTATCACACCATTTTGCTAATCAGCATGGAGGCTCTATTAAAAATGTTAAAGTTACGGGTATTAAAGTGGTTAAAAAAAGCTGGCGGAAGGGGAACTTTATTCAACAAATGTCCAGAGAAGAAAGTAGACTGATTTTTGAAATGAATACACTTGTTCCTAATGGGCTAAACAGCGAGATTGAATTGTTTGCCTTTAATCAATAAACATGGAGTTTGGAGACCGCGGGTATATATGAACGTAATTGAGCACCATGGACCATCTCTGAAGAAGGAATCCGGTGATTCCGAAACGCGTAAGACAGCTTTTTGGTCGTTTTCGTGCTCACTAGCCAGTCACGTGGTGTTCCACGTGACCGTGACGTCACGCAAGGTCCTGCACGTTTTTGCTACCTTGCCGGCTTTTTGATTTTACTCGTGCCGTTATACTCGCCGGGTGTCGGCGGCGGTCACGCCATTAGAAGGACGCTTGCTACCGGCCGGAGCAGCGTCCAATACCTGCATTCACCAACGGAACTCTAACGCTTTCAAGCTCATTTTCATCAGCATCACTACTGCTTTCAGCGTCATCTTGGCACCGGGACCCTGCTTGAGGAAGCATCCTTCGACCAGTTCCTCATTCATCTGAACAAAGGTATCGGCACATATACTTTGTGAACCAGCTTTACTGTAGATATTTCTTTGAAACCTCTGAATGGTATCCTGCTAGCGCAAATTATTCACTTTTAGATTTGACTTTTATTGTTGGACAAATTGGGTGGTTGTTGTCCTTATTTGCAGCTGCAGGCGGTATCATATAGGAACTTGCGCCTTTGTGCTTATGTTTTTATGGTTTTAAAAAAGGTTTCACCACCGCTCACAGAGGCAGCGTTGTTCATCCTTATTCTAAATTAATTAAGCTATTTGTTTATATTAAATTTGTAGGTTGTCTGCATACTATGGCCACTTTATGGTCTGATAGGAAAGAAAGGATATATAATATCCAGAGATTTTTCAATTTCGAACAGCATGCATCTGTGGCTAACCCCAATAAGGTGGAAATATCTCAGACGATTAAATCACTCAAAACGTTGGAGCAATACTTATTGAAAGAAATGAGAGACTTGTGGGAGATATCCACACTGGAAAGATATTTAGCCTCTGATTGTATACCAAAGGGGTTAATGGTGTACAAACCCCTGATGGGTGATATTGGGGACCCAGAAACATTAGCTGAATGGGATGTCATGTTTAAGGAATTTTCTAAAAGAACTGTATCCTTCATTATTGAGAAGAGGAGGAGTGAACTATTGAGGATACGCAGAGAAATTATGAATTTATTTGAAGAGATCAAACCTTACGAGCTCCACCCTGAAATTATATACCTTTCTGGTAACATTAAAAAGAGGATACGTAATAAAGAAAAGGAAATAGTAGAGAAAAAACGTAGAAAGTTTGGGAGGGACTCGGTTTTTACTACTAATAAAAATTTAATATCTATAACATCTAACCATGGGGATAGCCAAATAACCAGAGGCGAAGTTGCACATCAATATGAAGAACAACACTCTCCTAAATCTTCAGGTCCATTGTTGACTCTAGATGAGATACATGGAGAGGAGACTTCTCTCCCTACATCAAGTGAAAGATTTTCTATTCATCTGACCTCTGATATGGAAAATCTTACACACATGGAAAGAGCTAATAGTGGGGTCATTACTGAGGTACAGGGTGCAGAACTACCAGCCATTTCCACACCATTACCCTCCATTAGTACTCATAACCGATTTACGGTTATAGAAAACATAGAAAATATTCCTTCTATTGGGAGCGATAAATATAAAGACAAGCCTACAGTAGATAGTAGAAAAGAGAAGGTTGGTCCGAGGGAACCACAACAGAGAAAATCACAACCTAAAACAAAGCAGAGTCATCTTTCTTTTTTTCAGTTAGGCCAAAAAAGAAACGAAAAAGGGGGTGTAGGGGCGGGGAATCTACCAAAAAAAAGAACATACAACAATCCCCATCAAAGATAGATCAAATATCAGCCCCTGAACCACAAAAAATATTCAATCTAAGTCAATATCCCCTACAAGACAATGAAACCCGTTTATTAAATAAAGGTCTTAAGTACGCTCCCAGTGTTAAATTTGATAAATTTCAGGCTTTTGTGGGTGTAAAATTGTTCATGAGGAAACTAGCCCTGAAGAAACACTATATGAAAAAGAAAATTAGTAGCAATACTGATGACCCCATGAATACTCCTGATCTATATATACACACTGGTCTAAAGAAAAAATCTAACTTTAATCCTATACAGGAGTATTCGGAGGCATTTGAAGCTTTTCAAAATAATGTTATACTCGAAATTAGAAAAATTTCTGACAAGCGATGTAACAAATTTAAACACAATTTATCACATAATGAAAGAATAGCCATTAAGCAACTTAAGGAGAATAGGGAGATTACTATCAGACCAGCAGATAAAGGGGGCGGTATAGTAATACTAAACACGTTGGATTATGAGAAAGAAGCACTGCGGATTTTGGACGACAGACAAACTTATAAATTACTAACCCATGATCCTTCTAATGATTATTTGGTAGAGATGCGGGAATTGCTAAACAAGGGCTTTGAAAAGGGTATTTTAAATAAAAAAGAAATTGATTTTATTAATACACCTCACCCTAGAGTGCCGTACTTTTATTATTTACCTAAGGTGCATAAAAACATGAGCCAACCACCCGGGAGACCGATTATCTCTGCTATTGGGGGTTTAACATCAAATCTATCCAAATTTGTTGATTGTCATTTACAAAGATTGATACCGGATCTCCCGGCGTATCTCAGGGACAGCACCCATATTTTAGGTATTTTAAAGAAGATACAATGGTGTGATCATTATATCTTGGGCACACTGGACATTACTTCCTTGTATACAGTTATTCAGCATAAAAAGGGATGCGAAGCAGTGGAACATTTCCTGAGGAAGGATGGTTCACTGCCGCTTGACCAAATTGAATATCTTCTTGAGTGTATAAATTTTATTTTAACTCACAATTTTTTTCGATATGGGATGGACTACTACTCCCAGCAGTGGGGTACAGCTATGGGCACGAGGTTCGCACCTAGTTATGCAAATCTGTACGTTGGAAAATGGGAACAGGAAACCATATATCCCGACGGCAGATTACTAGCGAACCTCGTGCTATGGCATCGATTTATAGATGATATTGTTTTTATATGGTCTGGTGGTCCTTTGTTATTGGAACAATTTTTTAATTCACTAAATAAAAATTCCTACTTTTTAAAATTTTCTATGACCACGAGTTCCAAAGAAGTTAACTTTTTAGATTTAGAAATTTTTGTAGAAAACAATGCCATTGGCTCACGACTATACCATAAGCCTACAGACTCTAATAATTTTATTTCACTCGACAGTTGCCATTTACCTAGCTGGCTATTGAATGTTCCAAAAAGCCAATTAATTAGAGCTCATCGCAACTGTTCGAAAAGGGAGGATTTTGATAGAGAGGCAGAAGCAATGATGAAAAAGTTTTCCAGTAAGGGCTATGATCCAACATCTTTAGTGAAAACAAAAAAACTAGTGGAAAAAATTCCAAGGGATCAATTATTGGAACAACGTATGAGAAAAAATGCCAATGCTCTTATGGAAGACATCCCCATAATTTCACAATATAACTCTAATAGTATTATTTTTAAAAAAATTGTCAGGAGACATTGGAATATCCTGAGAAATGATAAGGTTATAGGGGAATCTTTACCGACATACCCGAGGTTTATTTTTAAGAAGGCACAAAATTTGGGAAATCTTATAGCCCCCTCTATTTCTAAACCACTAAGTAGTATCAATTCAAATCCGGACAAATTACCAGGGGGTTTTTTTCCGTGTGGAAAGTGTGGCCCCTGTAAAAAACTGACCTCTAAAAAACAGGGAGGGATTACTAACAAATTTGCGGAGGTAAAAATTAAAGATTTTATTACCTGCGACACCACAGGGGTTATATATGGTATTACATGCCCCTGTGGGAAACTATACATAGGACGCACAAAACGCCCATTGCATGTCCGGTTAGCAGAGCATTTGCGCAATATTAGAAAAAGATTTATGGGTCACCCTCTATCACACCATTTTGCTAATCAGCATGGAGGCTCTATTAAAAATGTTAAAGTTACGGGTATTAAAGTGGTTAAAAAAAGCTGGCGGAAGGGGAACTTTATTCAACAAATGTCCAGAGAAGAAAGTAGACTGATTTTTGAAATGAATACACTTGTTCCTAATGGGCTAAACAGCGAGATTGAATTGTTTGCCTTTAATCAATAAACATGGAGTTTGGAGACCGCGGGTATATATGAACGTAATTGAGCACCATGGACCATCTCTGAAGAAGGAATCCGGTGATTCCGAAACGCGTAAGACAGCTTTTTGGTCGTTTTCGTGCTCACTAGCCAGTCACGTGGTGTTCCACGTGACCGTGACGTCACGCAAGGTCCTGCACGTTTTTGCTACCTTGCCGGCTTTTTGATTTTACTCGTGCCGTTATACTCGCCGGGTGTCGGCGGCGGTCACGCCATTAGAAGGACGCTTGCTACCGGCCGGAGCAGCGTCCAATACCTGCATTCACCAACGGAACTCTAACGCTTTCAAGCTCATTTTCATCAGCATCACTACTGCTTTCAGCGTCATCTTGGCACCGGGACCCTGCTTGAGGAAGCATCCTTCGACCAGTTCCTCATTCATCTGAACAAAGGTATCGGCACATATACTTTGTGAACCAGCTTTACTGTAGATATTTCTTTGAAACCTCTGAATGGTATCCTGCTAGCGCAAATTATTCACTTTTAGATTTGACTTTTATTGTTGGACAAATTGGGTGGTTGTTGTCCTTATTTGCAGCTGCAGGCGGTATCATATAGGAACTTGCGCCTTTGTGCTTATGTTTTTATGAAAATTTAGAAAATTTCGCAATTTTCCAACTTTGAATTTTTATGCCCTTAAATCACAGAGATGGGGCACACAAAAAACTTAATAAGTAACATTTCCCACATGTTTACTTTACATCAGCACAATTTTGGAACCAAAATTTTTTTTTTGTTAGGAAGTTATAAGGGTTAAAAATTGACCAGCGATTTCTCATTTTTGCAACACCATTTTATTTTTACGGACCACATCACATTTGAAGCCACTTTGAGGGGTCTATATGATAGAATATACCCAAAAGTAACACCATTCTAAAAACTGCACCCCTTAAGGTGCTCAAAACCACATTCAATAAGTTTATTAACCCTTTAGGTGCGTCACAGGAATTTTTTGAATATGTAAAAAAAAAAAATGAACATTTAACTTTTTTTCACAAAAAAAATACTTCAGGTTCAATTTTTGTTATTTTACCAAGGGTAACAGGAGAAATTGGACTGCAAAAGTTATTGTGCAATTTGTCCTGAGTACGCTGATACCTGATATGTGGGGGGGAACGACTGTTTCGGCGCATGGCAGAGCTCAGAATGGAAGGAGCGCCGTTTGACTTTTTCAATGCAAAATTGGCTGGAATTCAGATCGGACGCCATGTCACGTTTGGAGAGTCCCTGATGTACCTAAACAGTGGAAACCCCCTACAAGTGACCCCATTTTGGAAACTAGACCCCCCAAGGAACTTATCTAGATATGTGGTGAGAACTTTGAACCCACAAGGGCTTTACAGAAGTTTATAACGTACAGCGGTACAACTAAAAAATCATATTTTTTCCACAAAAATGATCTTTTCACCCCCAATTTTTATTTTTCCAAGGGTAACAGGACCCTAAAAGTTATTGTGCAATTTGTCCTGAGTACGCTGATACCCCATATGTGGGTGTAAATGACTATTTGGGAGCATGGCAGAGCTCGGAAGGGAAGCAGCGCCATTTGACGTTTTTGGCTGGAATTGAGATCGGACACCATGTCGCGTTTGGAAAGCCCCTGATGTACCAAAACAGTGGAAACCCCCCACAAATGACACCATTTTGGAAACTAGACCCCCCCAAGGAACTTATCTAGATGTGTGGTGAGCACTTTGAACCCCCCCAGTGCTTCACAGAAGTTTATAACGCCCAGGCGTGAAAATAAAAAAATCGTATTTTTTCCACAAACATGATCTTTTAGTCACCAATTTTTTCATTTTCCCAAGGGTACCAGGAGAAATTGGACCCCAAAAGTTGTTGTCCAATTTGTCCTGAGTACGCTGATACCTCATATGTGGGAGAAAACTACTGTATGAGCACACCTCGGGGCTCGGAAGGGAGGGTAGTGACGTTTTGGAATGCAGACTTTGATGGATTGGTCTACGGGTGTAATGTTGCATTTGGAGAGCCCCTAATGTAGCTAAACAGTGGAAACCCCCAACAAATGACCCCATTTTGGAAACTAGACCCCCCACGGAACTTATCTAGATGTGTGGTGAGCACTTTGAACCCCCCCAGTGCTTCACAGAAGTTTATAACGCCCAGGCGTGAATAAAAAAATCGTATTTTTTCCACAAACATGATCTTTTAGTCACCAATTTTTTCATTTTCCCAAGGGTACAAGGAGAAATTGGACCCCAAAAGTTGTAGTCCAATTTGTCCTGAGTACGCTGATACCTCATATGTGGGAGAAAACTACTGTATGAGCACACCTCGGGGTTCGGAAGGGAAGTAGTGACGTTTTGGAATGCAGACTTTGATGGATTGGTCTACGGGTGTAATGTTGCATTTGGAGAGCCCCTAATGTAGCTAAACAGTGGAAACCCCCAACAAATGACCCCATTTTGGAAACTAGACCCCCCACGGAACTTATCTAGATGTGTGGTGAGCACTTTGAACCCCCAAGTGCTTCACAGAAGTTTATAACGCTTGGGCGTGAAAATAAAAAAATCATTTTTTTTCCACAAAAATGATATTTTTGCACCCAATTTTTTATTTTCCTAAGGGTAACAGGAGAAATTGGAGCCCAAAAGTTGTTTTGCAATTTGTCCTGAGTATGCTGATACCCTATATGTGGGGGTAAATCACTGTTTGGGCGCATGGCAGAGCTTGGAAGGGAAGGAGCACCATTTGACTTTTTCAACGCAGAATTGGCTGGAATTGAGATCAGACGCCATGTTGTGTTTGGAGAGCCCCTGATGTGCCCAAACAGTGGAAACCCCCCAATTATAACACCAAGCCTAACCTCAACACACCCCTAGCCCTAACCCTTAATGGGAAAATGGAAATAAATACATATTTTTATTTTATTATTTTTCCCTAACTAAAGGGGTGATAACGGGGGTTTGATTTACTATTTATGGCGGTTTTTATATTTGGCAGCTGTCGCACGCTAAAAGACGCTTTTTATTGTAAAAATAGTTTTTGCATCACCACATATTGAGAGCTATAATTTTTCCATATTTTGACCCACCGAGTCATGTGAGGTCTTATTCTTTGCGGGACGAGTTGACGTTTTTATTGGTACCATTTTTGGGCACGTGACATTTTTTGATCGCTTTTTATTCCGATTTTTGGGATGCAGAATGAACAAAAACCAGCGTTTCATGAATTTCTTTTGGGGGGGTGCGTTTACACCGTTCCGTGTGCGGTAAAATTGATTAGGCGGTTTTATTCTTCGGGTCAGTACGGTTACAGCAATACCTCATTTATGTCTTTTATGTTTTGTTGGTTTTTTGCAATGAAAACCATTTTATATAAAAAATTATTTTTGCATTGTTTTATTCTGCGAGCTATAACTTTATTTTTTTGCGGATGATGCTGTATGGCGGCTCGTTTTTTGCGGGACAAGATGACGTTTTCAGCGGTACCATGGATATTTATATGCGTCTTTTTGATCGCGCGTTATTGCACTTTTTGTTCAGTGGTATGATAATAAATCATTATTTTTTGCTTCGTTTTTATTTTTATTTTTTAAGGGGTTCGCTAAAGGGGTTAACTAATGGGACAGTTTTATAGGGCGGGTCGCTACGGACACTGCGATACCAAATATGTGTACTTTCATTGTTTTTTTTTATTTTCAAAAAATGAATTTGTTGGGGAATATTTTTTTTTTTTCTAATTAGCGATTTTTTTAAAATTATTTTTACACTTTTTTTTTTTTCTTTTTTTTTTTTACTTTATTACATAGTCCCAGGTGGGACATCACTATCCTGTGACAGATCAGCAATCTGTCACAGGCAGTTCTGCAGACTTCCTCATGGAAGTCAGCTCCCTACAGGCCCCCGTTGCCATCTTGGATCCGGGGGCCTGTAGGAAAGGAGTCCCCCGCAGCAGCGCTGCACATTGCGCTGCCGTGGGGGGCTCAGGGAAGCACGGAGGGAGCCCCCTCCCTGCTGATGCTTCCCTTTAACCCCCGGTGCACCGCGATCGTGTTTGATCGCGGTGTACAAGGGGTTAACATGTCGGGGGCGGTCCGTGACCGCCCCTGACACATTGTGCCGGGTGTCAGGTGATTATCACAGCTGACACCCAGCCGCAATCAGCGGCGCTTACCACGTGGGCGCACACCTGTCTATATGAGACCCCACAGCTCACAGTGCATGTCAGACCAAATGAGAATCATGAGGTCAAAGGAACTGGCCAAGGAGCTCAGAGACAGAATTGTGGCAAGGCACAGATCAGGTCAAGGTTACAAAATAATTTCTGCAGTACTTGACCCTCCGTCAGGAGCAATATTCGCACTAACTCATAATGGAACAATGTGCCTGTCAAGCGCAGGCTAGAAAAATGCCTAGAATATCTAATTTTCTCAATTTCAGTGATCTAAAAGTGATCAGAGACCTTAATAGGGATGTAATAAAAGAGACTACACATTATCAGGTGCAAAACAAACCCATTTACTCAACATAAAAGTAATAACTTTGATATACACAAATTTCAAAACTCCTGAGAAGTACACTTTCATTTGTAAGAAAATCTGCCTTATTTATATGAAATATCCACAAACCTTTCTCTATCAATTCATAAAACAAGCTAAATAAACAATAGTAATGACTAAAAACATTACATACCATCCTTATAAAGTGTGATGTGTGCGGGACCAATGAGCCTGAGAAGCCAGCACAGCTATATCTTTCTTCCTGAAGCTCTGCAGACCAACTGTGGTATCAGGTTTCACACAGCAGCTAGAGCCAGGAGACTAGAGGGAGGGGGTTTCCTGAAAATCTGGTGAGAAGGGAGAAATGAAAGTAGAAGAGATCCATTGTTCCTGACGGAGGGTTCCTAAGAGCACAGTGGCCTCTATAATCCTTAAATGGAAGAAGTTTGGGACCACCAGATGTCTTCCTAGACCTGGCTGTCCAGCCAAACTGAGCACTTGTGGGAGAAGAGCCTTGGTGAGAGAGGTAAAGAAGATCCCCAAGATCACTGACTGAGCTCCACAGATGCAGTAGGGAGATGGGAGAAAGTTCCACAAAGTCAACTATGACTGCAGCCCTCCACTAGCCGGGCCTTTATGGCAGAGTGACCCGATGGAAGCCTCCCCTCAGTGCCAGACATATGAAAGCCCACATAGAGTTTGCTAAAAAAAAAAAGGACTCCCAGACTATGAGAAATAAGATTCTCTGGTCTGATGAGACGAAAATAGAACTTTTTGGTGATAATTCTAAGCGATATGTGTGGAGAAAACCAGGCACTGCTCATCACCTGCCCAATACAATCCCAACAGTGAAACATGATGGTGGCAGCATCATGCTATGAGGGTGTGTTTTAGCTGCAGGAACAGGACGACTGGTTGCCATGGAAGGAAACACGAATGCGGCCAAGTACAGAGATATCCTGGATGAAAACCTCTCCCAGAGTGCTCTGGATCTCAGACTTGGCCGAAGGTTCACCTTCCAACAAGACAATGACCCTAAGTACACAGCTAAAATAACAAAGGAGTGGCTTCAGAACAACTCTGTGACCATTCTTGACTGGCCCAGCCAGAGCCCTGACCTAAACCCAATTGAGCATCTCTGGAAAGACCTGAAAATGGCTGTCCACCAACGATCACCATCCGACCTGACGGAACTGGAGAGGATCTGCAAGGAAGAATGGCGGAGGATCCCCAAATCCAGGGGTGAAACACTTGTTGCATCATTCCCAAGAAGACCCATGGCTGTACTAGCTTAAAAGAGTACTTCTGCTCAATACTGAGCAAAGGGGCTGAATACTTATGACCATGCAATATTTCAGTTTTTCTTTTTTAATTAACCCCTTACCTACAATGGACGTAATATTCCGTCCATGTGACCCTGGACCTAATTACCATGGACGGAATATTACGTCACAGCGATCAGCGGCGCCCACGTGCTGATTATCACAGCTGACACCCGGCACAATGTGTCAGGGGCGGTGACGGACCGCCCCCGACACGTTAACCCCTTGCATACCGCGATCAAACACGATCGCGGTGTACCGGGGGTTAAAGGGAAGCATCGGCAGGGAGGGGGCTTCCCTGAGCCCCCCACGGCAGCGCAATGTGCAGCGCTGCTGCGGGGGGCTCCTTTCCTGCAGGTCCCCGGATCCAATATGGCGACGGGGACCTCCGGGGGCCTGCAGGAAGCTGGCTTCCTCAGTGCCTGCAAAGCGCAGGCATGAGGAAGCCTGTGCAGTGCCTGTGACAGATCGCTGATCTGTCACAGTGATCTGTGATGTGACAGATCAGCGATCTGTCACAGGACAGATATGTCCCCCCTGGGACATTGTAATAAAGTAAAAAAAAAAAAAGTGTAAAAATAATTTTTAAAAAATCGCTAAATAGATAAAAAAATAAATAAATAAAAATTCCCCAATAAATTCATTTTTTGGAAATAAAAAAAAACAAAACAATAAAAGTACACATATTTGGTATCGCCGCGTCCGTAACGACCCGCCCTATAAAACTGTCCCAATAGTTAACCCCTTAAGCGAACCCCTTAAAAAATAAAAAACGAAGCAAAAAATGATTTATCATACCGCCGAACAAAAAGTGCAATAACGCGCGATCAAAAAGACGCATATAAATATCCATGGTACCACTGAAAACGTCATCTTGTCCCTCAAAAAAAACGAGCCGCTACACAGCATCATCAGCGAAAAAATAAAAAAGTTATATCTCGCAGAATAAAGTGATGCAAAAATAATTATTTTTTATATAAAATTGTTTTCATAGCATAAAACCGCCAAAACATAAAAAAAGACATAAATGAGGTATCGCTGTAACCGTACAGACCCGAAGAATAAAAGCGCCTTATAAATTTTACCGCACCCGGAACGGCGTGAACGCACCACCCAAAAGAAATTCATGAAACGCTGGTTTTTGTAAATTCTGCGTCCCAAAAAACAAAATAAAAAGCGAACAAAAAATGTCACGTGCCCGAAAATGGTACCAATAAAAACGTCAACTCGTCCCGCAAAAAATAAGACCTCACATGACTCGGTAGGTCAAAATATGGAAAAATTATAGCTCTCAATATGTGGTGATGCAAAAACTATTTTTACAATAAAAAGTGTCTTTTAGCGTGTGACAGCCGCCAAACATAAAAACCGCCATAAATAGTAAATCAAACCCCCGTTATCACCCCCTTAGTTAGGGAAAAATTATAAAATTAAAAGAAAATGTATTTATTTCCATTTTCCCATTAGGGCTAGGGTTAGGGCTGAGATTAGGGTTAGGGGTGTGTTGGGGTTAGGGTTGGAGTTAGAATTAGGGGTTTCCACTGTTTGGGCACATCAGGTGCTCTCCAAAAGCAACATGACACCCGCAGACCATTCCATCAAAGTCTGCATTCCAAGACGTCACTACTTCCCTTCCGAGCCCCGACGTGTGCCCATACAGTAGTTTTCTCCCACATATGGGGTGTCAGCGTACTCAGGACAAATTGGACAACAACTTTTGGGGTCCAATTTCTCCTGGTACCCTTGGGAAAATAAAAAATTGGTGACTAAAAGATCATGTTTGTGGAAAAAATACGATTTTTTTATTTTCACGCCCAGGCATTATAAACTTCTGTGAAGCACTGGGGGGTTCAAAGTTCTCACCACACATCTAGATAAGTTCCTTGGGGGGTCTAGTTTCCAAAATGGTGTCATTTGTGGGGGGTTTCCACTGTTTTGGTACATCAGGGGTTTTCCAAACGCGACATGGTGTCCGATCTCAATTCCAGCCAAAAACGTCAAATGGCGCTGCTTCCCTTCCGAGCTCTGCCTTGCGCCCAAATAGTGGTTTACCCCCACATGTGGGGTATTAGCGCACTCAGGACAAATTGCACAATAACTTTTAGGGTCCTGTTACCCTTGGTAAAATGAAAATTGGGGGTGAAAAGATCATTTTTGTGGAAAAAATGATTTTTTTAATTGTACCGCTGTACGTTATAAACTGTGAAGCCCTTGTGGGTTCAAAGTTCTCACCACATATCTAGATAAGTTCCTTGGGGGGTCTAGTTTCCAAAATGGGGTCACTTGTGGGGGGTTTCCACTGTTTAGGTACATCAGGGGCTCTCCAAACGTGACATGGCGTCCGATCTGAATTCCAGCCACTTTTGCATTGAAAAAGTCAAACGGCGCTCCTTCCCTTCTGAGCTCTGCCATGCGCCGAAACAGTCGTTCCCCCCCACAAATCAGGTATCAGCGTACTCCAGACAAATTGCACAATAACTTTTGCAGTACAATTTCTCCTGTTACCCTTGGTAAAATAAAAAAAATGAACCTGAAGTATTTTTTTTGTGAAAAAGTTAAATGTTAATTTTTTTTTTAAATATTCAAAAAATTTCTGTGACGCACCTAATCGGTTAATAAACTTCTTGTATGTGGTTTTGAGCACCTTAAAGGGGTGCAGTTTTTAGAATGGTGTCACTTTTGGGTATTTTCTATCATATAGACCCCGCAAAGTGGCTTCAAATGTGATGTGGTCCGTAAAAATAAAATGGTGTTGCAAAAATGAGAAATCGCTGGTCAATTTTTAACCCTTATAACTTCCTAACAAAAAAAAATTTTGGTTCGAAAATTGTGCTGATGTAAACATGTGGGAAATGTTACTTATCAAGTTTTTTGTGTGCCGTATCTCTGTGATTTAAGGGCATAAAAATTCAAATTTGGAATATTGCGAAATTTTAAAAATTTTCGCCAGATTTCCATTTTTTTCAGAAATAAACGCAAGTTATTTGAATGAAATTTTACCACTAACATGAAGTACAATATGTCACGAGAAAACAGTGTCAGAATCACCGGGATCCATGGAAGCGTTTCAAAGTTATTACCTCATAATGGGACAGTGGTCAGAATTGTAAAAATTGGCCCGGGAGTTAACGTGCAAACCACCCTTGGTGGTGAAGGGGTTAATTTGCAAAAATTTCTAAATTTGTTCTTTTTTCAGTTAAGATGGGGTGCAGAGTGTACACTAGGGTGACCTCAAAAATCGATGTCGGAATTTTGTCCGTCTGGACCCCACAAAACGATTCCCCTTTCCAGATATTGAGAGAGCCAAAATTTGAGCTCGATCAAACGACGTTAACCCGTGCCGCTCGTCGCTCAAAGTTTGAAAAAATCCAAATTGAGGTATTTTAAGATTTAGGTATTTTGCATAGTCTGTTAGACTATAAAGAATATGACAACATTGCAGAAATAGCCCTGACCAAATTTTCGAACCATTTGTGGTATTTGAATGCAGAGTTGGTGGGATTATCGTTTTTTGATCCCACCATTAATTAGAACTAGAGAAGGAAAGCAATACATGTTTTTTCTGGCTATAGAACACTCTTTTTCAACATTGGGTTAAGGATCCCCCAGAAGGAAGCGCCCTGAAATATCTTCACTCGTGCTAGAAGTAGTGAGTGTAGGGGGGCGCGCTATAATTTTTTTTTTTTTCAAGTGGTGGTGGGATTTGTAGAGTCTATAATGAGTCACAATCTCACTTAATGCATATTGAGTGAGGCCGGACACAGTCTGGTCAGATTATAGGAAGGAGACTGCATTTTGCATGCTTGCAGGCAAATGACTGTAGTTCCCGACTCTGACACTAGAGAATCCTCAGAGCGATGTTTGGGTTCACAACTCTGCCTTCACAAAGTATGTTTATTCATGATGCTTCCTCTCCATCAGTTAAGACTCTTTGAGCTGTGTTTCTTCAGCTTGAAATCCATCCAGACACATGACTAGGACATGCTGCAGTTTGAAATATGTGAAAAGGGCCATTTTATATAATATTTCCATACAAACCCTTAAAGATAATGTATACTAGTCACTTTTATTGTTTTGGGATATCCAAACACTGAATCAGCCCTTACACACGAAGAACAAAGCAGTCTGAAGGATGCGATTATCACCTGATCATTAGACGTGCTTGTCTATGACTGATGGATGAGACGGAGAGAGCGGAGAACAGAACTACCAAGTATCAATCACTGAGGCCTCACTCAGGTGTCTGATTTTCAGCATGATTGCTGTCCATGTGTTTCAGGGATAACACTCGTTCCTGTGAGTCTATGCGGCCATTCATATAGCCGTGATTTTTCAGAAACCGAGAGATCTCTGTAAAAAAAAAAATCAGACCGCACTCAATCAGTACTGAATAAAAGAGGTTTTAAAAATGTTGTTTCCATTTCTCATAATGTGCAGATCAGTAACCTGTCTATCCGTCCTGTGGTGTCCAGAATCCCAACAACTTTTTCCTTCTTGGTGACGTGTAGTTAACCTGTAAGACAAGCATTTTTGTGTCTATATGGTAGAGACCTACACAGAATAGCATCACGGGCTGCAGGCTGGCCTCCCGTGCTAGTGTTATGGAAATATATGTCTGTCTAATCAGGACAGGCCACAGTACGCACAGGGGTAAATTCACCCAACCAAAAAATCCACATCACTAGTGTATGGACTCCTAGTGGGCATGTCATATGTGTCACTTAGGGTGTGTGCAGACGCTGCGGATTAATCTGCACGGATTTTGCAAAGACCTGCGGTTTTGCCTGCGGTTTGCTCCTGCGGTTTCACCATCTCCACAATGGTGGATAGGAACCCGCTGCGGATTCCGCAGAAAGAATTGACATGTCACTTCTTTGTGTGGTTTTAAAACCGCAGCAAATCCACACGGATTTTTCCGCAACGTCTACACAGCGTTTTTTTTTTTTACCATTCATTGGAATGGTACTGTACACCGCAGCTAAAACTGCTGCGGGTCCGCAGCGGGCGGAAACGCAGCGGAATCCGCAGCATGTGCACATACCCTTATAGGTGTGTTTCACTTTCTCCCAAAGTGTGCAGAAGGCAGGAGAGCACATGGCTGGGTAACTACAGGGGTACCAGGCTCAGTCACTAATATGTGGCTACAGGGGGTGCCACACATGTTGTAAGAGAGCTTTGAGTGAGGTCCAATTTCCCACACCAGACAGCCCCCCCAGCACTACACACACTGCATGTCCCGCACCAGACACCCCCCCCCCCCAGCACTACACACACTGCATGTCCCACACCAGACACCCCCCCCAGCACTACACACACTGCATGTCCCACACCAGACACCCCCCCCCCAGCACTACACACACTGCATGTCCCACACCAGACACCCCCCCCAGCACTACACACACTGCATGTCCCACACCAGACACCCCCCCCAGCACTACACACACTGCATGTCCCACACCAGACACCCCCCCCAGCACTACACACACTGCATGTCCCACACCAGACACCCCCCCAGCACTACACACACTGCATGTCCCACACCAGACACCCCCCCCAGCACTACACACACTGCATGTCCCGCACCAGACACCCCCCCCAGCACTACACACACTGCATGTCCCGCAGCAGACACCCCCCCAGCACTACACACACTGCATGTCCCACACCAGACACCCCCCCCAGCACTACACACACTGCATGTCCCACACCAGACACCCCCCCAGCACTACACACACTGCATGTCCTGCAGCAGACACCCCCCCCAGCACTACACACACTGCATGTCCTGCAGCAGACACCCCCCCAGCACTACACACACTGCATGTCCTGCAGCAGACACCCCCCCCAGCACTACACACACTGCATGTCCTGCAGCAGACACCCCCCCCCAGCACTACACACACTGCATGTCCCGCACCAGACACCCCCCCCAGCACTACACACACTGCATGTCCCGCAGCAGACACCCCCCCCCAGCACTACACACACTGCACGTCCTGCAGCAGACACCCCCCCCCAGCACTACACACACTGCATGTCCCACACCAGACACCCCCCCCAGCACTACACACACTGCATGTCCTGCAGCAGACACCCCCCCCCAGCACTACACACACTGCATGTCCCACACCAGACACCCCCCCCAGCACTACACACACTGCATGTCCCACACCAGACACCCCCCCCAGCACTACACACACTGCATGTCCCACACCAGACACCCCCCCCAGCACTACACACACTGCATGTCCTGCAGCAGACACCCCCCCCAGCACTACACACACTGCATGTCCCACACCAGACACCCCCCCCAGCACTACACACACTGCATGTCCCACACCAGACACCCCCCCCAGCACTACACACACTGCATGTCCCACACCAGACACCCCCCCCCAGCACTACACACACTGCATGTCCTGCAGCAGACACCCCCCCCCAGCACTACACACACTGCATGTCCCACACCAGACACCCCCCCCAGCACTACACACACTGCATGTCCCACACCAGACACCCCCCCCAGCACTACACACACTGCATGTCCCACACCAGACACCCCCCCCAGCACTACACACACTGCATGTCCCACACCAGACACCCCCCCAGCACTACACACACTGCATGTCCCACACCAGACACCCCCCCAGCACTACACACACTGCATGTCCCGCACCAGACACCCCCCCCAGCACTACACACACTGCATGTCCTGCAGCAGACACCCCCCCAGCACTACACACACTGCATGTCCCGCACCAGACACCCCCCCCAGCACTACACACACTGCATGTCCTGCAGCAGACAGCCCCCCCAGCACTACACACACTGCATGTCCTGCAGCAGACAGCCCCCTACCATTACACAGTCAAAATGTAAACACAGAACTCCCCTCAGCATTGGGGATCCAACAACAGGCATGCTTCTGGCAATGTGCACCCTAGTGTCCCACCATTGCTTCCTCCACAGCATCATGCACCCCACCATTCCCCCCACACGGTTGCACCCTCTGAGCACAGCACCCTTCGCCCCTCTTCCCCGCTGCTTCTCAGGGATGCAGATGAACGAGCGCTAAACCCTGGGAGCTGCGCTGCAGTCTGGAAGAAACCAGAACACGCCCACAGCATGTGCCGGAAGTGACGTCATGCCTAAGGAGCATTCTTAGCGTCCACTGAAACGCATCACGTGATCTCAGCTACTTCCTGTTTCGATTAGACGTCTCTTCCGGTTCCGGTGAACTGACAGGCCCCGGAATCCAGAGGAAACCCCCCGAAGACACCGGGACCGGGAGATGAGATGACAACGTCAACTCTGCAGGTAATGCAAGATGTCGGGGCTGCTGGGTGTTACCTACAAGGGGTGGTGGGGGTGCACTCCGGGAGGGGCGGCTGGACCCGTAAAACCCCGGGCAGTTGAGTCGCCCCCTGCTGTTCTCTTCTTATCACCCCCATTTAGTTGTCTTGGATTAGTCCGTTCCCGGGAAAGCTGAGTGACAGTTTTCCTGAACCCCCCCCCCGGTACATCCCATGCAGGGCTGACAGGGCAGGGAAAGTGCTGGGGCCACAGGGACTGTCACCCAGCATTCCCTGACTCCTGATGGGCAGGTAAGTGATTCACTAGGACATTCCCATCGCATTGTGCGTGAATGGAGGCAGGGAAAGTTTGATAATCCCTCCGATGGAGGCTAGATTGGTTGCCACCCAGCTTTCCCAGCCTCCTGATGGGCATATCATTCAATCGGTCACTAAGACATCCCTGTGAGCTCATTAGGTTGGTGGATTTACCATTGGAAAAGCCCAGTCATTCAGGAGTCTGGGAAAGCTGCTCCTCTGAAAGCTCTGATGGCTTTATCGTTGTCACTCAGCTTTTCCACATTTCAGATAGGCAAATCTTTTAATAATCCTCAAGGACATTCCTGATGCTCTATAAGTGAACCAGTTTACCTTTTATCAGATCAAGAAGACCTGTAGTGTATGTAACACCTTTCTGAAAACTAGATTGGTGGCTGTATAGTTGTCACCCAGCTCTGCCAGACTCCTGAAAGGCAAATCTACCTAATAATTACTGATACATCTCATGCTGGTGCGATAGTACTGTAATGTAAGCCAAAAGTTTAATTTCCTATCAGGATTGTGCAAAAGCTTGGTGATTTGGGTATGGGAGCTGTCGTGGAGGTTGGAGAGGTTTTCTCCCAGCTTCCCCAGACACCAGATGGGCTTTTGAGTCTGATCACTCACTGTGACAACTGCTGCATTGTAGAAATGTTCACTTTCAGCATTGTGTAAAAGTTTGGTGATCCCTCTAATAATGGTGACCTTGTTGCTGACACCTGGCCTTCCCGGGAATAGATAAAAGATTATATTAACCTCAACAAAAGATTTTCTTATTTATTTATGTCAATATTAACCCTTCAGCCTCCATCTGTTGGTTATGCTTTGCTGATTATGATCAAAGTGCTCGAGCAGAGGTTGGCGACATTGGGGTGCAACCTCCACTATTGTGGAGATCAGTCACCCAGACCTGCCAGTCCTGATCTGGAGGACAGTGACCAGACTTCTGGGCTGGAGAGAAGGATCAGGGCTACACATGACTTGTTTACATCATTCCTATACAAGTAGTCGGGAGCAGAGGCAGGTGCAGCTTTTCCCACTCAATTCCAAGGCTTGAGATACAAGTAATGAAATCCCTTCTTTGCGTCATCTTCTAGGATCACACAAGTCTTGGTTTAATTGTAGCTGCTGCTGGGTCTGGGCAGGATCAGTCTCCTTCCTCTTCTGGCAGTTGTCATTATGGCTGTTTTTTTCTATTCACCTCTGTGGAGTGATAGGTCGGGAGAGCCACGGCCAGTCCGCGCATTGTGGTTTGGGATTAGACTGAGTGTCACAGATGTCTAAAAGAGCCCTAAAGGCCCTGTAACCTCCACCAGGACGGGTCATCTATGGGGAACTTGCCATTAGTTTTTAATGCCACCAGACTCACGGGCAGTATGAAATCTTAACAGGATACCTTACTTATTTCACTCTGAAATACTGACGCGTTTCGGATCTGTTCCATTATGCAAAAGGAAAGTGATCTGTCACTCAAGCTGGGCATGGAGAAGCTGCAGTCTTATGTGTTTCCATGGTAACAGGCTATCTATAAACCATATGTAGTCTGATCCTGCACCCTCTACTTGCACCATAAGTCTGGGTAACAGAAGAATTACTGATAAGTAGCTGACAGATGGATGGCACTGCAGGATCAGTGCTGGCAGCTATGACCGGGCGCAGGACTTGGCGAGTTTCAGAAAGGCCTGCTTTTGGCAGTAGAACAGAGGGATTGTTTTTCTCCTTAATGTCAGTGCCAGTGATTGCAAGGACAGAGACTGCACAGTGTGAGAAATTGTAAAAGCGCTATAACCAGGGATGGTAACCCAGATGTTATGAGACTACTACTCCCAGCATGCTCTGACAGTCTCAGATTGCTGACCCCCAGCACTGAGATCAGGTGACACTGATCCTTATCGCTTCCATATTTCCTGCTGTTCCTGTTGTGTCTGACCTCATAGTGATTGGGCTGCACCCAAACGTCTTGTTAAAGGTACATGTCATGTGATTGCTAAATATATCTGCGGTGACTCAGGTAGTGCTGGTGAGTACAGGCGTCACATGCTTCACTACAGCTGCGGGGAGATACATGACAGGTCCGAGCTTTCCTTGTTTTATTTCCTCATCATATACCGTAACTCATAAAAGCGCAGATCAGGGAGCCATGTAACATGCTATGTACCGCGCTGTGCCATCATTGGCCTTGTGCAGGGGCAGAGCAGGTACTACGGTTTTATGCTGATGTAGGAGGCTGCTGCCATAGACCTGTAAAATAAATATATAATCTACGTATTGCCTCCATATTACAGATATGTGTTTCTGTTGCCTCCGTTACTCCCCTGTGCAGGCAGCAAATGCCAAATCTGTCTCCCTTTGTCATACACTGGGCCGGGATGCATCAGTTTTTCTTTTGCTCTGCTGAATAGTGTAGTCTTCTGCATTCCTGTGTGAACTTCTTCGGCTATGTTCACACTGAATTTGACTAAAAGTGTTCTTGCAGCAGAAATTGAGCTGAGCTCTTGGCACTCCCCCTCGGAGCCGCCGCGCTCTGCCCCCCCTCGGTGCCGCCACACTCTGCCCCCTCCTTCCAGCCTCCGCCTGCTGCTTTCTGTTCATTGCCCACCATCTTCTTCCCCCTACTCCCTTCTTGCCATCATCTGCTCCATGGTTTTGGTTGTTTTTTCTTTGCTCCTTATCTGTTTGCTTGTTGCTTCTTTTCTGCTCCCTGCTGTCCTCCCTATCTTATTCCTTTTTGGTCCTTCTCCTCCTTCCCGCTGACTTATTCCTTCTGGTTTCTGCTCTTTGCCTCCTCTTCTCCCAGTCTCGTTTCTTCACTCTTACATCTTTACCTTTATTCCTCTGTCTCTTGCCTCTTGTTTCAGGTGTAATTTTACATTGAGCCTCCTACCCAGTGATTACTACAATTGTTTGTTTTTATGTTGAATTTATATTGATCGGAACATTTATTCTTCCTTCCAGAAAGCCATTGATTTGGTGACCAAAGCCACAGAGGAGGACAAGAACAAGAACTATGACGAGGCCCTGAGGCTTTACCAGCATGCGGTGGAGTATTTCCTGCACGCCATCAAGTGTAAGTTATGGGCTACGAGGTGGAGGTGCTGCAAGTCAGCAGGGATGGAAGTACTGTCCACACGGTGAGATACCTACCATGGATGCGTCACCAGTATGGTTACAGGCTTGATATAGAAAATGCTCATCATGGTGCCACACTGTGCAGGAAGATTTCGGAGGGGTGGTCAGATCACATTTTTGGGGCCCTGAACACCATTTTTTTTATTGTCTACAGATGAAGCTCACAGTGACAAGGCCAAGGAGAGCATCCGAGCCAAGTGCATGCAGTACCTGGACAGAGCCGAGAAGCTTAAGGATTATCTAAAAACGAAGGACAAGCAAGCCAAAAAGCCTGTGAAAGAATCCCAGAATGAGAAAGGGTGAGGTGTCTGTGTTTCTTGTGGGGGGGTCCCATTTTATAGCAGATCAGTGACAGGATTTTGTTTGTTTTTTTTTACCCTTTAAAGTGAGGCTCCATTTCTGAAAGAGATATGTCTGTAGTTCCAGGTTACTTACTTGGACTACATGTCCCAGCATACACTGCTTGCTCTGCTCAGTACTCAGCTGTGTTGTGAGCTAGTGTGCTTTTGCAATAAAAGTAATATTGCTTCACTAGCCTAAGAAAAAGACCATTCTTACTACGAGCTCACTGTGCAAATAGAAAAGTTAGGGGGCTTTATTGCAACCCCCTAGGGCTGCTATGTGTGCACTGTGGTTAGGCACAAGCTCCACTACACACACCTACAGCATCTCAGTAGAAGTGTGGGGTAGGACCCCGACCCCTGTTTACAGCGGAGACACTAGGGAAACTCAGCAAGCTCCCTTGGTCCATCAGTACGAGTCATGTGCCATAGAGGAGGGTATGGCTACCCCTGCTGCGAACCAGTGCTATGGAGTTGGAGGTTTGACTTACTGACTCCTCAGCCTTGCAGTAAACAGAATTGTTGCAAGATGCTTGTTAGGTTCGAGGAGTCCATCTGCAGCCCCCATAATAGTAAGTTGACCACCAATGCATTGGAAGATTGTATACCATATACCCAACCTCACCGCAAATCACCATTATTCTTTCCTGTTTTCACAGAAGTGACAGTGACAGCGAAGGGGAAAATCCAGAAAAAAAGAAACTACAGGAACAACTAATGGGTATATGTCCTGAGGGGTAAAGAAGATTGTCCGGGAATTAGAAGAAAAGTGGATGGTGGGAAAGGGGTATGATGGAGATCAGTGGTGTCGCAATGAGGAGGAGTGGTATGGTAACGTAAGGGTGGCTAAGGGTTAACATGACACCTTTCGTGTAGGAGGAGTGGAATTTTTATGGTTCATCCTGACAGAGATGGTATAAGCCCTGACTTAGGTCACATTGTTAGACTTGTTAAATAGGCGAGCAAAGGTAAATCTAGCCTTCGATCCTCTCCCTTCTATTGCAGCCGCTCAGTGTATCGCCACTTTTCTGCACCTTGTGGCTTATTTCTATGTTTATCTTATGATCCCATCCCCAATATCTGCAGGTGCCATCGTAATGGAGAAGCCAAATGTGCGGTGGAACGACGTTGCCGGGTTGGAAGGAGCGAAGGAAGCTTTAAAAGAGGCTGTGATTTTACCCATTAAATTTCCCCATCTCTTCACAGGTTAGTCTTTCAAAAATGGATGTGCTGCTGTGTATATTTAACTTTTTTTTTTTTCATCCATTCTGGTCATTGTTCGCAGACAACGTGCAATAATACTTAGTTACAAAAAAAACTCATCCGCTGTCTCTCCCATGGCTGTAGTTCTATATTTGGAGGGTTTTTTTCACACTGTTTTTTTTTTTTCCTTGTATTTTAAGTTGCCATGAAGTATGGAAGCATTATACTCAGCCTTTGGCGCATCTGGTTGATTTTTATTGATAGCAAATACTCAAACATCTAAAAAACAACAAATGGGTAGAAAATGGATGGTAAAAAGTCCATGAAATGTATTTGAACAGTAGATCAGAACATTTGTTGACACTGAAACGCGTTGTATGGACTATTTACCTCTTGATTTCTGCCAGTTTATTCTTTTACTACATCCCACTAGATCCTCTTTGTATTCCATCGGGATATGCCAACCAGAAGCGCCAAAGGCTCAGTACTTCATGTCAAGTTTTTTTTGTGGATGTCCAGATATCAAATATCAAATACGTTCTTGTGTGCAGTGCCATGTGAGATAATCCGTGCTTCAGCTCCCCTTATCACTTAACAAACTTTTAGATCGGTGTGCGTCCCATCTTTGGGTGTTTGTATCCCCTGTGGAACTGCAGGTCGTACATGTCATATATCTGTGATAGTCAGCAGCTAACATAGGCTTGAATGGCAGTGCACATGTACGACCATTCAAAGTTTTCTGCTCCTCCTGACACAAGTTCCCCCTCCTGGCGATTGGTAAGGGTCATAGCAGCTGGACCCACAGCGATCTAACAGTTCGCTTATTTAGTGGAATACCACCTTAACACAAGTATATATGTACTATAGTCTTGGGCAGAAGCTTAAAGAGACTTTTCATTTTTAGAAAAGTGGACCCCAGACGTTGCCAATTATGTAGTAAGAAAACCAGATAGTGCTCACTCATCCAGGGTCCAGCATCAGCACTCCTATGTTGCACTGCTCTAAAAGTTTTGGCTACAGACATGACGTCATATATCCCCCCGCCACTCATCACCATAGTACTGCATTTTTTGGACTAGAAGACAAAATTTTTGCCAAGATAAACTCTATTTTAGAAGTGTGTGCATCTTATAGTCTGGAGGCAGCTTCCTGTGATGGAGGAGCACACTGACACCGTGTCCTTCCCGATCACAGAGAGAACTGCTCTCTCCTCCAGCCGTTCACTGATCTATGAGATTTGTGCAGAGCAGGAGAGGAAGACACCAGGAATGAACAGAGGCTTCAGGAGCTGAGCAGCTGAACCACCTTCTGCACCAGTAATTCTAGGATCTTTTAAGTCACATGACTGATCATTTGACTTTGAAAGGTGCTTGAGTTAATCAAATGGTCGTCTTCTGCTGCAGCCTCCGTACATGTCCTGATCAGGAAATGCAGGATGTGGGAATCTATAGCGTGTACGTCTATATGGGCATGTAGCCTGGCTGTGTTGTGTGCATGTATGTATGTATGTAAGTAAGCAGGCTCCTTGCATCTTCCCGTCCAACCACTTGCACCAGCGACCCATTTCCGTCACATCTCCTCCAGTCCCTTTCCCCTGCTGTCACCCCTCACCTAACTAAAATATTTAACCTCTCTCTCTCCTGGTATCTTTCCCTCCTCATTTAAGCATGCCAACTTGCATCCACTACTTAAAAAACCATCCCTCGACCAAAACTGTGCCGCTATCTATAGACCTGTCTCTAATCTTCCCTTCATCTCCAAACTCCTGGAACGCCTGGTCCACTCCTGTCTGATCCGCTATCTCTTTGATAACTCTCTTCTCGACTCTCTCCAATCCAGTTTCCGCTCTTTACACTCTACTGAAACTGCCCTCACTAAAGTCTCCAATGATCTACTAACAGCTAAATCAAATGGTCGTTACTCCATGCTAATTCTCTTGGATCTCTCTGCAGCATTCTACACTGTGGATCATCAACTCCTCCTCACTATGCTCCGTTCCATTGGCCTCAAGGACACCGTTCTCTCCTGGTTCTCCTATCTCTCTGACCGCTCCTTTACTGTATCTTTTGCTGGTTCCTCCTCCTCTCACCTTCCCCTTACTGTTGGGGTTCCTCAAGGATCGGTTCTAGGCCCCCTCCTCTTCTCCTTGTACACTGCCCCTATTGGTCAAACAATCAGTAGATTTGGTTTCCAGTACCATCTCTATGCTGATGACACCCAATTATACTCTTCTTCTGACATCACGCCAGCCTTTCTAGAAAACATCGGCGATTGTCTAAACGCTGTGTCTAACATCATGTCCTCACTATATCTGAATCTGTCAAAGACTGAACTCCTGGTGTTTCCTCCCGCTACTAATGTACCTATACCCAACATTGCCATTTCTGTGTGTGGTTCCACTATTACTCCCCAGAAACAGGCCCGCTGTCTTGGGGTCATACTTGACTACGAGCTTTCCTTTGCCCCCCACATTCGATCACTGGCTCGCTCTTGTCATCTGCACCTCAAAAACATTTCTAGAATTCGACCTTTTCTTACTTTTGACTCTGCAAAAACTCTTACTGTTTCTCTTATTCATTCTCGTCTCGAATATTGTAACTCTCTTCTAATCTGTCTCCCTCTTACCAAACTCTCCCCTCTCCAATCTGTCTTGAATGCTGCAGGCAGGATCATATTCCTCGCCAATCGTTAAACCGATGCCACTACCTTGTGCCAGTCATTACACTGGCTACCCATCCACTCCAGTACAAACTTATTACCCTCACCCACAAAGCTCTCCATGGCTCAGCACCACCCTACATCTCCTCCCTTGTTTCAGTATACCACCCTACCCGCGCCCTCCGTTCTGCTGATGACCAGAGGTTAGCATCCTCAATAATCAGAATCTCCCACTCCCGTCTCCAAGACTTTACACGTGCTGCGCCAATTCTTTGGAATGCACTTCCCAGGTCAATACGACTAGTCCCCAATCCCCACAATTTTAAGCATGCCCTGAAAATGCATTTATTCAGACTGGCCTATCGCCTCAACACATTAACCTAATCTATCCCTGTGTGGTACAGCCAAAAGTTTTACCATAACCAGGTTCCCTGCATCATGTTCCCACATGCTTTATGCATCCATTAGCCCTCTGTGTCTGTACTGTTACACACTTAACATTATGGCTGGTCCAAACAATCAGGGCAATTGTTACCACCCACCTTTCGTGTCTACCTCTTTCCTCATAGACTGTAAGCTTGCGAGCAGGGCCCTCATTCCTCTTGGTAATTGTTATAATCTATGTGATTATTGTTAAGCTGTAATGTCTATTGCCTGTACAAATCCCCTCTGAAATGTAAAGTGCTGCGGAATATGTCGGCGCTATAGAAATAAAATTTATTATTTGTGTGTGTGTGTGTGTATGTGTGTGTATATATATATATATATATATATATATATATATATATATATATATATTTTACACCGTATTTTTCGCTTTATAAGACGCTCCGGATTGTAAGACGCACTACAAATTTTGAGGAGAAAAATAGGAAAAAAAAAATTTTTTTAATAAAATGGTGGTGCTTCTTATAATCCAGGCAGCTTATTGCTTACCGCTCTGTCCCCGGGTTGCTGTCGCCCACTCTGTCCCCGGGGTGCTGCCGCCACCGTGCTGGGTCCCCCGGTGCCTGCCGCCGGGCTCTGTCCTGTGCTGCGTGGGGGGCTCTGCCGTTCCATCCATGCCTGTGCGGTGGCTTGCTTCCTGGAAAATGGTCACCGCGCAAGTGCAGATGGAGATCTTGAGAGATGAGATTTCAGCGCTGAAATCTCATCTCCCGAGATTTCAATGCCGAGCTCTCTATCTGCGCTTGCGCGGCGGCCATTTTCCAGGAAGCAAGCCATCGCACAGGCATGGATGGAACGGCAGAGCCCCCCACGCAGCACAGGACAGAGCCCGGCGGCGGCAGGCATCGGGGGACACAGCACGGCAGCGGCAGCACCCGGAGGACCCAGCGCTGTGGCGGCAAGTAACGGACACCTGCAGCGGCAGCGCAATAAAAGGTATGTTTGCATTGTAAGACGCACCCCTATTTTCCCCCCAAATTTGGGGGAAAAAAAGTGCGTCTTGAAAAGCGAAAAATAGTGTGTGTGTGTGTGTGTGTGTGTGTGTGTGTGTGTGTATATATATATAATATTATGCCTATGTTAGCACTACCTCTCCACTTTACACTAGGGAAGTTTTGATTAATACAAAAAAATGTTTTTCCTAATTTCTGCTTCTAAAACTTGGGTGTTTCTTTATAGTCCGAAAAATATGGTATATTGCACAAGCCGCTGAGTTCAGTGACTGCCTGCAGCAGTGATGTGAGCTGCAAATGTGACCTCACCACTGCAGCCAAAACACTGAGCCCTCAGCAGATGTGGAGAGTTGGTGCTGGACCCAGGGAGGGTGAGTACTCTCTGATGGACCCAGGGAGGGCGAGTACTCTCTGCCTTAGTATTTTAAAATCGTTCTGCCAGTGATCATGGTGCATCCCACTCTACCTTCCTACATGATATGACCTCTGTGTTCTCTTCTAGGGAAGCGTACCCCCTGGCGCGGTATCTTGCTCTTTGGACCACCAGGAACAGGCAAATCATACCTGGCCAAAGCTGTAGCAACTGAAGCCAATAACTCCACCTTCTTCTCCGTCTCGTCCTCTGATCTGATGTCCAAGTGGTTGGGAGAGAGCGAGAAGTGAGTGATCCTCTTCACAGGTACATGCAGGTGTTTGAAGCAGACGTCATATTTTGCTTTTGATGTTTTCCAGGTTGGTTAAGAACCTATTTGAGCTAGCGCGGCAGCACAAACCTTCAATTATATTCATTGACGAGGTCGACTCGCTCTGCGGTTCAAGGAATGAGAATGAAAGCGAAGCGGCACGGAGAATCAAGACAGAATTCCTGGTGCAGATGCAAGGTACACATACAAATCACACATAGTATGGATATATTGTGCAGGCCATATTAAATTAGTGGAGCCCTAGCCTTAGGGTATTAGCAAAGTGTTTTTTATCATTCACCATCAGGTATAGGTTCTTCACACAATTATCATGTCTTCTGTAAGGGCTCATTCAAACATCCGTGCAGATCGTTCCGAGCATGGTCTGGCCACAGGTCTCCCGACCCGAGCATGACAGCCTCAAAAGAAATATATGAAGCAGTCATGTTCCGGACAGGAGAGCCACTGGCCAGTCTGTACATTGCGGTCCGAGATCTATGGACGTCTGAATGAGGCCTTAGATGGGCGGCACACACCGCCTTTTCTACATCGCTCGTTCAGGAGGCACTTGGTGCCAGATTAGCTGACTGGGTGGTTTGCTTTTCAGGTGTTGGAAATAACAATGATGGTATCCTGGTTCTGGGAGCCACCAACATACCCTGGGTGCTGGACTCTGCCATCAGGAGGAGGTGAGATTTTTGAATATTGGGGATTTGTAGCCAATTATCTTTTTTCAAACATATTAATGTTCTAGTTGCAAAAAAGTGACATTTTAGCCCCAAATCATTAATACTTAGGTTTTATTGTCCAGTCTAAATGAAGGCAGAGGAGGCATTTCTACAGAAATACCGGGGCTTGTGTAATTTATATAAAATTAATAATTTTTTAGGTGTGTAGACGCTTCATCCACTTTGGCAGAAGTAGCCAAGTACAGTCGTAAAGACTAGAGATTGTTTCCGAACATATTCGCTAATCGCCAAATCCGAATTTCCCATACTGGTACTCTGTGCAGAATTTATGTTTGATGATCGATTCTGAACATTTTCGTTCATTTCTACTCCAATTGACTCCTATGACATTTGGTAAATATTGCAAATACAATATCTACCGGCGATTGTAATCCGAACCAAATATTGAAAAATTTGCCCAACTGTAGCAAAAGTCACTAAAGTTCCGCACAGTTCCAAGTTTGACATTTCAAGATGGAACTATCCGTGTTATTTTCACACTTAGAGGAATTTCATACAAAGGTTTTGAATCATAAGACTGCTGGACATGCACCACATGTACACTTTGTTCCAAATTATTATGCAAAAAATGTTTCCTCATATTTTCTGTAAATTACCTATATGAATTGCAGTCATTGTTATTTTCCAGTCATCTAATATTCTAGTATATTATGCACAGCAGAGTTTTCAACCTTTTTATTTTGAACAAAAAAATGGTCAATTGTGAAATTAAAAGCATTATCAGCTTATTACAAAATGAAATCAACCAGTTTTCAAGTCAAAACTTTATTCTAGGTGATGTTACATTTGCACATAGGACCCCTTGTTGGAAAGAAGCTTCTGAACTCTCTCGTCCATTGAATTTGTCAGTTTTTGGATGGTTTGTGCTTCAATTGTTTTGCATGTGGACAGAATACCCTCCCAGAGCTGTTGCTTAGATGTGAACTGCCTCCCGCCATCATAGACACTCCTTTTGATGATGCTCCAGAGGTTCCCAATGGGGTGGAGGTCAGGGGAAGATGGTGGCCACACCATAAGTTTGTCCTCCCATAGCAGCCAGAGATGCAGATGTGTTATTTGCAGCACGAGACGGTGCATTATCATGCATGAAAATGATCTTGCTGCGGAAAGCACGGTTCTTCCTCTTGAACCATGGCAGGAAGTGCTGTTTTAGAAACTCCACATAGATTATGGAGCTCATCTTTACCCCTTCAGGGATCCTAAAGGGGCCGACAATCTCTCTCCCCATGATTCCAGCCCAAAACATTTCTCCACCTCCTCCTTTTTGGCGCCTTAGCCGTGTTTTCATGGGGTATCCATCAACCAGCCATCCTTCACTCCATCCATCTGGACCATCGAGCGTTGCACGGTACTCATCAGTGAAGAGAACAGTTTGGAAGTCAGTCTTCATGTATCGTTTGGCCCACTGGAGCCGTTTCTGCTTGTGTGCAGTGGATAGAGATGGTCGACAGGATGGCTTACGCACAGCTGCAAACCTCTGAAGGACCCTGCATCTTGTTGTTCGGGGGACGTTGTCTGCTGCTATGACAAGGCATTTTTGCAGCTGCTCTTTTAACCTGACGCAATTGCCTGTTGGAAAGAGTCCTCAATTTTTCCTTATCAGCACGCACATGTGTGCTGGGAATCAGCTACAGACTTCTTGATTGTGCGATGATCAGGATGAAGTGTCTTGGCAATGTTGATTGTAGTCATGCCTTGACCTAAATACTCCACAATTTGTTGCTTCTCAGCAGCCGACACATCCTTTTTCTTTCCCATTTTGGCAAAAAATGTAGGCTGCTTAATAATGTGGAACAGCCTTCTTAAGTAGTCTTGCCTTTATTTGGACACACCTGCCAAACTAATGTGCACAGGTATCTGCAATTGCTTTCAGTGATATAAAGAGCCCTGACACACATAACCATCAATGAGTGTAAATGACAAACAAAAAAATTCTAACCTTATCAGTCCTAAACTCTTTTTGCATAATAATTTGCAACACAGTTTATTAAGATATACAACGGAGAATAGCTCACCCACTGGAGTATCTGCAGGCACAAGAACTCGGAGTGCCATGAGCTGTCATAAGAAGGAAAGGATGAGAAAAATCCAGCTTCTAGGATTATGCGATAAAAGTCAAAACTGTATCATATAAAAACAGTCGCACCTGAACCACTGCAGTGAAGGAGAGTAAACGCGTTTCAGACAGTATCTTTAATCAATGCATAACACGGTGAATATATTTTTTATATAGTTAAGTCTTGGATTTTATCGGATGATCCTGGAAGCTGGATTTTGAAAAAATGTTCGCTCTCCCGAGCCAAGTGTGACAGTTTCATAGAAATATATAAGCCAACACGCTCAGGTTCGGAGAGTCGTGACAAGTCCATTCTCGATTGGTACGGGTGTCTGAGTACTAACACAGGTGTCTTGGATTGCAGGTTTGAGAAGCGGATATACATCCCTCTGCCAGAAGAGGCCGCCCGAGCTCAGATGTTCCGGCTACACTTGGGCAATACGGCTCACAGTCTGAGTGACGCAAACATCCGTGAGCTGGCCAACAAAACGGATGGATACTCAGGGGCAGATATTAGTATCATCGTCAGAGATGCGCTAATGCAGCCCGTGCGCAAGGTGCAATCAGCCACACACTTCAAAAAGGTAAAATTGCGGTGATTGAGGTGTGCCTGCATGCAGCAGAGCTGGTGTGGCGTGTGCTGAGGTTCTTGCATTTGTTTCTAGGTACGAGGTCCGTCTCGCACCAACCCCGGAGTCATCATTGACGACCTCCTAACACCTTGTTCTCCCGGAGACCCAGGAGCTATTGAGATGACCTGGATGGACGTGGCCAGTGATAAACTGCTGGAGCCTGTAGTATGCATGGTAAGTAACAGAAACGGAGCCTAAGCTTTCTATAAGATGTGTAGATCTTCTGCACTTTTTTTTTTTTCCTCCTCTCACAGTCTGATATGCTGAGATCTCAGGCTACCACCCGGCCCACTGTAAATGCGGACGACCTGCTGAAAGTAAAGAAATTTACAGAAGATTTTGGCCAGGAAGGATGAGGTGCACTGGGCACTACAATGGGAGGGGGCATCAGATTTGCTTGATTATCTCTTAAGTGCCCCCCACCAATAACATCACAGAAAAGTGCAGGCTCTGACCACCCTCTCCCATATCCAGGACTCCTACCCTCCCCTAGGGCCCTGCACTGCCTGGGAGGCACCACATACCTTCAACAAGCTTCTGTATCTGGGGTTTACATTCACCAGACCTTCAATGTGATGGCCTTCCCTATACCCTCCATCCTCTTAAACTGAGGGGGGCTCCCTCAATGCCTGACTTACAATTCAACTGACTTCTAATTGACTGTAATGTCCCTTTCCCTTCATCGCCCCATCTTGGGAGCAGTGGCAGGTTGGTGCCAAGCCCAGACCCCCTTACCAAAGTCTGTATGTTTTCCCCACTTCCCTGCCGGTCTCTGATGTGTGCATTACTGGGGATGAGTGTTCAGCTGTGTAAATATATCCTATCTCTCTTCTCTTTGAAATCACATCCTATGTCTGATGCCTATTCTTAAATAAAGCTGCTCGTACACTGCTACCAACAGCAGAGGGGCAATCCCCCAAACTCTACAGGGCCAAAATGTGAACATTTATAGCAGTACTGCTTGTCTATCATAAGGGTATCATCACTGACATAATCCTTGGTTAAATGTTCCCGGAAGAAAGTCAACACCTCTTCTCCCAGGACAGAGTAGTGCAGAGTAGACAGGACTAGTCAGTGCAGGTAAAGGAGACCTGGGAGCTGTGTCATCTTCCAACAGTAAGTGCATAGGTAAATCAAAATTCCAGGCCTGACAATGACTCATGAACCGAACTTAATGGCTCTTGGGGATATGTGATGCTTTAAGGGTAGTCTATCAGCACAAAATGACTGTCCAAACAAAGCACTGTCACTCAGAGCACCTTTGTCGTGGTCAACCAGTTCAGTGCACTTTCCCACCTATCTCCACTCAACTCTGGCTTCTGTTAAGCCAGAGCTGTCGATCAAAGAAGGCAGAGATAGGTAGGAAGATGCACTGAGCTGCTTGGCCATGACAGGTGCATCGAGCACCTGGGCTTGTTTTGTGCTTATAGACTCTCTTAAGGGCTCGTTCACACCACCGTATTTTCCATCCAAGTGCAATCTGACAAAACATCAGATCACACTAGGACCAATGTTATTCTATGGGGCCGTGAACACGTCCACTTCTTTTCCGTAGACTGAGCTGGTATGGAGAAAAAAAAAAAACTGCAGCATATCTGAGTTTGATTCGATATTTCAAGTCATTGGGTGTGTCGTAATCTGCTGGTAGCATTCGGATTCCATCTGAGTGCACTCCGATTTCCACGTTGCTGACACAATGAAGAAATGTTACATTCCATCTCATCTGAGAGAATCAGATCACACTCAGTTTCATCAGAGTGGCATTTGCATGATGGAATGTGCGTTCGTGCGCGACCCCCTCCCTCCCATAATTGGTCCGGTGATTGTGGATGCTAAATTACACATCTGTGAATCAGTCCTAAGGTCTCATTCAAATCTGAGTACATATAGTGATGCATGGGTTGGCTGCCAGTCCCCTGACTTGAATTTGACAGCCTAAGAGGTTACTATATACCTGCATCCAAACCGTGCATAATGGTCCACATTTACACCTTGCATTAAGGATGGGCGTCTGAATGAAGTTTTTGGCTAAGTTCACAAATGCAATAGCACCATTACCTGATGGACCCACTACCATAGTGATTGCAGTATGTTGTGATGGCAAATATATATATATATATTTTTTTTTTTAAATACATGCCATATCCAAACTCACTCAGTGCTCTTCTAGCGTGAATGAGACATCCCGGATTTGCATTTTTCACTACACCCCTATACGAGTTTTGTTATCTGTTTGAAGAAACCCGCTATGATGCAAAATAAAGCAAAACAAAAAAAGTTGCACCCTTCCGGGTCACAGCTTTGATGCGCCGTTTTCTTTTGGTGTAGAAACTGTATTGGGGCTCTCAGGTGGTGATTGACAGTTTATTTACTGGAAAAACAAAAAACTACGTCAGTCATTTACTTCCATCCAGTTAACGTTCACGAAGGTCCGAGGATCCATTTTATCAACGTAGAGAACTCCGTCCAAATGGTCCATCTCGTGCTGGATGACGCGGGCTGCCCAGCCTTGTGCTTTCCAGCTGGTGGCTTCTCCTTTCTCATTCAGACCTGCAGCGAACAGGTAGAGACAGAAATACAAGCTCCGTATCAGATAAAGCTCTGCAATGTCTCACTGTGCGTAGATACAGCCAAAATGTATTTACAACGTTGTGCCCATTAATAGCTAACACTACATGCACCACTAATGAATAACCCATTCGTTCCATGGAAGAGTAGACACTCTGAAATATAGAAGTGGTTGTCCACAATTAGTTACTTTTTTTTTATTTAACTTAAATGCATGTATTTGGAGCTATAAAAAAAAAAAAAAAAAATTTTGCAATTGGATTTCAGTATAAATTTTGCAGCATTTTGCTTTTACAGGCTCTTTGTTTCTCTGTACTTTCAACTTTGATGTGGTCTGTGGTCATAAATCAGCTGAGTGTGGCTCAGAAAAAGAAAAGCGTTAACAACTCTCCCATCAGATAGTCAGAACGAGCTCACTGATGGATTCTCAGTTGGTTGCCTCTGCCGCCAGTAATTGGTAGCGCGATACAGAGACTATAGAAAGCAAACGGTGCAAAATTTTGAATTCCTAACATAATTTTTAGCCTCAAATATATGCATTTAAGTAATATGAAATACCCATCTGTACAGAGGCTGTAAAACGCAGGCTGTGACATTTGGGCAATGGAATATACTAGGGTTCTCACTAGAAATGTCAGTCTACAAATGGAGTTGGAATTTCCACCTGCTGTTAGTGAAGAGAGAATAGAGTTGAGCGAATTTGCTCGGGTCCCTGCTTATTCGGCAAGCTATAGCGCTTACTGAATAAAGTGCAGAGGGAACTCTGCTTCCTGGATTGCGCCGGGTGATTAGCTGCATGTGTGGCGGCTGTGTGACAGGCACGACACATGCATGGAAAGCTTGTTTGTTGGGCTCTCCATGCATGTGTTGTGCCTGTCACACAGCTGATTAGCATGCAGAATCCAGGAAGCCCGGTTCCCTCTGCAGCTTAGGCTAGTTTCACACGAGGGTATCTTCACGCCCCACCCCCTCCGGTCATCTCCTCCCTACTATCGCACAGCGCTGCATGCGATCTGCGCACCCTATCTTTAGCATAGTGTGCGCAGACCGTGCACTTGTAGGATTTTTGCGTGCGCTGAGCACTTTTGAAGGTTGCGCCGAACGTGCCATGTTGCATTTTGGTGCGCTCGGCGCACCTTCAAAAGTGCGCAGTGCACGCAAAAATCCTACTAGTGCACGGTCTGCGCACCCTATGCTAAAGATAGGGTGCGCAGATCGCATGCAGCACTGTGCGATAGGGAGGAGATGACCGGAGGGGGCGGGGCCTAGCGGCGCCGTGCGCTGCGTGAAGATACTCTAGTGTGAAACTAGCCTAATTGAGTAAGGGCTATAGCTTGCCGCATAAGCAGGGTCCTGAGCAAATTCGCTCATCTCTAACAGACATGAGTTGTTTTTTTTTTTTTCTGCAAACGTCCTGTTCATATTAAGTTTTCATTTTGCCAGGAAAGCAGATATGTTCACAGGGCTCCATTATTCAGCCGGAAGCTAAAATAAAGTCTGGGGTCCCAAACCCATACCAATTTATATGAACCCAGAACTCAAACTTTGTGAGGAAGGGTGTTCCATACTGTTCTGCGCCTATGCAGGCCAGAGCTTAGTTTTATACAGATTTTGGAGCATAACCAGTGGTACTTCCCCCACCTACGGATCACACTTTCCTTGCTCTCTTCCCAGTAATTATTAAACACTTCAGTATTACAGATAATCGTCACCTGATATCTCCACGGAGTGATACCGGGGCACAACAGCTGAAAACCCGTGAATGCTGCTGCAGCCCTCCGGGAAGCTCAGCTTTCGAGAGTCAAGAATTCGCATAGTGGGGTTAATAAAGATCTTGAGCGTGAAAGGCTCCATCTCACGCTGCGTCCGCACATCGGGAGGCACCAGCTGGCACATCTCTTCTCGGAGTTCCAGAGTCATAATGCGTAGAGGGAGCCCCAACTGAGGGGCACTTATACCCACACAACCACAGGACTTCAGGACCTGCACCATTCGGCTCAGGATGGCCTGAGTATCTGGGTGCGAGATGTGGTCTGGGGGAACAGTCTGTGTCTGGACCCTCAAAATTGGATCTCCTGTCTGAGCTACTCGCTTGTAAGGTGGGGAGGGGGCTCCCAGGATGGACCTCTTCAGGTACTTCCAATAGCTGCGCTTCTTCACTCCAGCCCAGGAGGCACAGAGACGGGAAGACTGGATGCTGCCAAAACTAGGAGTGTAGTGGGACAGGAGGAGACTAAAGACTCGGTGACTTCTTGAAAACCACATAGTCGGTTCATCTAAAAGAAAGCAATGCATGAATAAGCTCAGCTCTGCCCCGCAGAGCGCTATACAATGAGCTCCCATCTGCAAAGCAGCCATCAACCAATCCCTGCAAAGCATTAGAACCCAAAATCATTGCTAAAGCATGAAAGCCTTAATACATTAACTTTAGTCCTAGAGTCGTCGTCTTCTGCTACGCTCCTAACATTTCTAAGTCAGTTTTCCTAGAGTTAGGGATAGCACATAGAGAATTCAGGAAACGCATTGGTGCATGGATTGTAAGGGGCATTATATTGTTTGTCATCTAGTTTTTCCAAATTCATGTACCATGCAGTAGATTTGACTATTCCAGCTTTAGGCTGGGGCTCCAGTCACAGAACATGGCCGTTCACTGCAGGATGTCGCCTCTTATGTCATAATGGGGTCATGTTGCTACTCTGGGTGTAACACCGGTCGCACTGCCAAAAATCTCTACATGCCACTGCTACCGGGTGAAGCACATGAATGGGGCCACAACTGTGACAAGTTCCTTGTCGTGGTACCATATTGGTAATGAGATGTCAGTCATCTGCAAAGCATTGCGATCTTTGGTCAGACTTCCGTGTAACCCAGTAGGTGCTTGCCCCATGATGGGAATTATAGATCTGATGTGCCAAACATGAGAGATCACAGTAGAAGTTATATGGATATCAGGCTGGAAATGCACTTACTCTCTCGCCTCCAGTGCACGTCCGCCCTGATTTGGATGTGATGTTATTAGATCAATACAAAAAATGGTAACACTTTTTTTTATTGGGGAGTGATCACCTGTACAGGCAGATCACTAATTGCAGGGTAAATGTATATGCTCTATAGGCCTGGCTTATTTCTAAGCAGTAGCCATCTGTTTCTGACGCCCCACAGTGCCCTTGAACATGGTGACCCCATACAACACACGGATCTTTGCACCCGAGGGTCAGACATGAGCTAGAGCCGCCTCATACACAAGCTGCCACTACTGGCGCACAACACTCCTCCCAGCACTGACCCGGACACCTTGCCTCACCTGTGCAGGGACCACACTGCTCTGCGGCGCACGAATTCTACGTCATCACGCCGCGAAGCATGCCGGGAGATGTAGTCATCCGCCGCCTACAGGGTTCATGATCGCGTTTCCGGAATGATACGACCACTCCCGAGACCTCAGCGTACGTGTTCGCTTCCGTATCCAGCGCGCACATAGCGAGCCTCCTAATAATTGCGCGTTTCCCTCTTAGCAACCAATCAGCTTCCATTTTTGCAGTGCAGGTTGTGAAATGAGAGAAAGGATTTGATTGGCTGTTACCGCTTTTCTTGCGTACGAGGACGCCATCTTTGTTTTGGGTCAGGCCTATACAGAGAAGGCTTATAGGTGCTGCTCTGGTTTTCTAGCGCAGTTGTAGTAATGCTTGTGATATGTAACAAACGGGAAGGGCATAGGTGTGACCCCCAAAACAGGTCAAGGCTGCAAGTCGCGGACCTTCTGGTCAGAGGCGTATCTAGGCTTTCTGGCACCCGGGGCAAGAATTTGGTTCGGCGCCCCCCCCCCCCCAAAAAAAAAAAAAAAAAGTACATATGTGACTTGCACACTTAGCCATGTACCCACGAGCTGCTCTCCCTAATGCTCTCAATGTTCAGTAAAAAACTGAAAGCAGGAAGAGAAGCTCGTTGTCACAGGACCATAACTATGAAAATCGCATATGAGTGAAATGTCCGTGTGATGACTACTGCAACCTGCAGAGCTGAATCCTGACATTGCAGCTTCTGAATTCTCACAATGAATGCACTGCACACATTTAGGATTCTCCCTTGCCGATGTACAGTCATGTCAGCACAAGTATGTGATTTGTATACTTCTGGCCACATTCCGACTAGACGTGCCCGGCCTCGCTCCGTTCATTTTCATTGAGTGAGGCCACACATGTCTAGTTGGCATGTGACCGCATGTATGTAAATTACCGGCACAAGAGAATCCTGACAGCGTTCAGTGAGCACTGTGAGAATTCAGAAATCTGCAGTCACATAGAATGACTGTAGACTCCGCACAAACCTGGACAACCCCTGTAATGTTCCTAACAAATAAAAACATGAGAATTAGTCAGTATCACTAATAATATTTACATCCAGGTACCTTATAGATGACGTCTCTGCAGTCGTTCTCCTTTTCTTCTTCTTGTCCAGACCCCATGATGAGTTTTCTCACCCACATTTCGTCTCTGCAGACTTCCATCTTCTCCAATCTTCTGCAGCAAATCTTCACACGATGCCCTTAAAGATAGAAGTGTCATTATAATGTTCCTAAATAAAAATGTCTGCAATATACTGTCGCCTCACACTATTCCCCTCCCTCCTCATACTGTCTCCTCTATCATCCTCCTGTTCACCATACTGTCTCCTCACATACCCCCTCACTCTCTATACTGTCTGCTCACACATACCCCCGACTCCTCATACTGTGTCTGCACACATCCCATCACCCTCACTCCCCATACTGTGCCCACATAAATTCATCCGTTCGCACCCCTTACTGTCTGCACCCATCCCCCATACTGCTTCCTCATATATGCCCTCATACATACTCTTCATTTTGTGTCCTCAAATCTCCCCACACACGTTAAATACCATCCCCACTCCAAACTCACCACACACATTAAGTACCCCCCATCCCCACTCCAAATCCCCCCACACATTAAGTATCCCCCATCCCCACTCAATAATCCCTTGTCCCTACTCCCAAATCCCCCCACACATTAAGTATCCCCCATCCCCACTCCCAAATCCCCCCACACATTATGTACCCCCACCCCCCCTAATTAACCCCATCTCCACTCATTAAACCCCATACATTAACCCCCCTACACATTAACCCCCCCACTTATTAACTCCCATCCCCACATTAACCCCCATAGCCACTCATTAACCCCCACACTCATTAACGCCCCACTCATTAACCCCCATACTTTAACCCCCACACTCATTAACCCCATCCCCACATTAACCCCCACACTTTAACCCCCATCTCTACATTAACCCCCATCTCCACTCATTAACCCCCCACTCATTAACCCCCATCTTCACTCATTAACCCCCCCCACTCATTAACCCCCATCCCCACATTAACCCCCTCACTTTAACCCCCATCCCCACATTAACCCCCATCTCCACTCAATAACCCCCCACTCATTAACCCCCATCCCCACATTAAACCCCATCTCCACTCATTAACCCCCCACTCATTAACCCCCCCGACTCATTAACCCCCATCACCACTCATTAACCCCCCACTCATTAACCCCCATCTTCACTCATTAACCCCCCACTCATCAACCCCCATCCCCACATTAACCCCCCACTCATCAACCCCCATCCCCACATTAACCCCCTCACTTTAACCCCCATCCCCACATTAACCCCCATCTCCACTCAATAACCCCCAACTCAACCCCCATCCCCACATTAACCCCCTCACTTTAACCCCCATCCCCACATTAAACCCCATGTCCACTCATTAACCCCCCACACTTTAACCCCCACTCATTAACCCCCCCGACTCATTAACCCCCTCACTTTAACCCCCACTCATTAACCCCCCGACTCATTAACCCCCATCCCCACTCAATAACCCCCCCACTCATTAACACCCCCCCCATCTCCCATCTTCGGTGGTTCTTCAGCTCCACAGAGGAGCACACTTACCACCAGCGTTTGCTCTGGGCGCCGGGGAGTGACGTCAGCAGCGTGATTACATGACATGATCACGCTGCTGACGTCGCTCTGACCCGGCGGTCAGAGCTAATTGTACAGGCGTCTGTATAGACGCCAGTACAATTGCTGCCTGGGAGCCGGCACGGCCTCCTTCTCTGCGCTGGCTGTCAGCTTGACAGCCGTCACAGAGAACAGCCGGCTCACAGGATGGTGGGCGGCAGAGCGCAGCCGCCGGGGGGGAGACACTGCGGACCGCTGCATTAGGCGGCTCGACTGCGCCCCCCTGCTGGCTGCGCCCGGGGCAACTGCCCCGGCTGCCCCCCCCTGGATACGCCACTGCTTCTGGTAAGGTGAGGCAACAAGACAAGGTATGCACTCGGCCCAATGTTACACTATGGGGCAGCCTCAGAGCTGACATTATTTTCTCATGCTCATTTGCATCTGAGAATCGGATTGCACATCTCCATACACGTCTATGGGTGCGTGTGAAACATCGCACCGCACTCGGATGTCATCAGAGTGCAGTGCGATTCCCACAGACGCCAGCAACGGAGAAATTACTTTCTCCATCTCCTCCACACCCATGCTGGGATTCTCTCATGTGAGCGGATCGGAGCACTGACACTCTCAGCAGAGCAGGAGCCGAGGGGCATTAACATATCGCATCTGATGCCATGCGCTACTGTGACTCGGACCTAATAGATGCGAGCAGGGCTGCCACTAGGAATTTCGGGGCCCCATACTGGCAAAATTTTAGGGGCCCCCTTGAGACTCCGCCCAGGCTCCACCCCAGCCCCTCCTCCACCCCTCAAACTGTCCACCGTCCCACCGCTCTCTCTTGGAAAAACTGCACGTCTCATCAATCACACATTAACAGTTCCCATTACCAGATCACACATCTAGCCAGCAGCTCTTGTTTTGGCCAGAAGATTTTTTCAATCTGCCACCACGACAAGGTACACTCTTTTGGCCGGGCCCTACTCTACTCTAACCTATTAAACATTTGCTAAAATATCCAATACAATTTAGGGATTTTTTTTATTTATTTTTCAATTTTTAAAATGACCAATCATATCACATCCAAAGGGACAAATACCACTGCACCATGACCAGACCACATATTACCACCACATAGTGACCTATAATACCACATACAAGGAACAAATACAGCCACACCATCACCAGACCACATATTACTACCATAGTGACCGAATAATATCACATATAAGGAACAAATACCACTGCACCATGACCAGACCACATATTACCACCACATAGTGACCTATAATACCACATACATGGAACAAATACAGCCACACCATGACCAGACCACATATTACCACCACATATACAGAATAATAGCACATACAAGGGACAAATAATAATAATAATTTTTATATAGCGCCAACATATTCCGCAGCACTTTACAATTAAGCGGGGACATGTACAGACAATAAATTCAATACAAGTTAAGACAATTCAAACAATGACATTAGGAGTGAGGTCCCTGCTCGCAAGCTTACAATCTACAAGGAAATGAGGGGACACAGTAGGTGAGAATACCACCGCACCATGATCAGACCACATATTACCACCACATATTGACCTATAATACCACATACAAGGAACAAATACAGCCAGACCACATATTACTACCATAGTGACCGAATAATATCACATACAAGGAACAAATACCACTGCACCATGACCAGACCACATATTACCACCACATAGTGACCTGTTATGAACTCATTTTCGGCTTCACCAGTTGAGTTCCCCTCCCGGTCTCAATATGGTGGTGACAGGAGGTAGTGAGGTTGGTTTAAGTGGTAGTTATCTGCCACCTGATGAGGAAGATAACAATTGGATCTCTGGAGTATCAGACTGGATATAAGACAGCCGACGCCCTATCCTAGTGCTGGTGATTCAGTCTGCTTCTCAGGTCCTGGACTTCAGCTCTCTTCCAGTCTTCTCAAGTTAAGTTTGTTTTTTGCTATTGTTCACACTTGCGCTTGTTGGTCAGTTCAGTTTCTTGTGTGGTCAGCCTGCCCCTGCTGGGGCTATGCTGAATTTCCACTCCTATGTATCAGTATTTGCCAAGCTGCTTTTTGTCCCTTATTGGATTGGCCTCTTTTTGCTCTGCCTCAGAATATTTCAGAGTGCTGATATAGGTGTAGAAGTCTAGTGACTTCAGGGTTAATTTTGTTATCAGAAGTGTTGGACAATATTTTTGTAGGGTTTTTTTGCAGATTGCAGACAGTGTCTTTCCTTTCCTGTCCTGTTTAGTTAGCCGGGCCCCATCATTTGCTCAGCCTATTTTCCTGCCTTTGTTTGTAATTTCATCTTATTTCACTGTCAATACATGAAGGGAGCTGTCTTTCCTTTGGGGTCTGCTCTTGGGCAGTTAGTTTTCCTCTTTCCTGCTTTAGGCTTATGTAGCTCTCCGGTTGTGACGAGGTGTCTAGGAACATCGTAGGAACGCTCCACGACTACTGCTAGTTGTGCGGTTAAGTTCAGGGATCTGCAATCTGCATAGTTACCAACTTCTCTGGTTTTCTGAGACTTAGCTTGTTGTTTTTTCCTCCTCGGTGACCCATTCATAACAGTGAACTATAATACCACATACATGGAACAAATACAGCCACACCATGACCAGACCAAATATTACCACCACAGAGACAGAATAATAGCACATACAAGGGATAAATGCCACCACACCATGTCCCAACCGCCTATTACCACCACATGGTGACCAATAATACCACATACAAGTAACAAATACCACCACACCATGACCAGACCACATATTACCACCAGTGACAGAATAATAGCACATACAAGGAACAAATACCACGGCACCATGCCCAGACCACACATTACCACCACATGGTGACAGAATACTACAATACTGATCATTAATAAAAAAAAATACTATCACCATAAATGCTATTATACACAGGAGAGCTGTACTTAGCATGTAGTGTGTGTACAGGTAATACAGTGATCACCGGTGACATGCACAGGACCTCTGTATATAGTGCCAGTGTACAGGTAATAGTGATCACTGGTGACATTGTACAAAGGCACTCTGTATATAGTGTACAGGTAATACAGTGACCACTGGTGACATTATACACAGGAGCTATGTATATAGTGTCAGTGTACAGATGGCACAGTGATCACTGGTGACATTTTACAAAGGCACTCTGTATATAGTGTATAGTGTCAGTGTACAGGTAACACACTGACTCACCATTGACGTCTCTAGGTGAAATCCTTCATCTTTGTTTTTCATCTTTCATCCAGCACACACCGCCATCACGTCATCCAGCCAGGGCTCGTCTCTGCAGGAAATAACGCAGTTATCTAGAGCTCTGCTTGCAGAACACATTACTTATTTTTTTCCCAACTTCTACACTACACCAGATGAAGAAAAAAAGGTGAGTGTCGCTCTGCACAGTAACAGAACCGCCCCCCATTTAAAACAGTATCCTCAAAAAAATAAAATACATCACTGCAGTAATATCCCTTAATTAGCCCCTATGGTAATAATATCCCCCATCCTGACCCCCGTGTGTCTCATTCCTGGCTTCAGCCATATTTTCTCTCATCCTGCCCTCATGAGTATCCATTCTGCCCCCATATGATCTCCCGATCCTGCCCCGTCTACATCGTATCCATCATGCCCCATGATCCTGCACCATGTGTCTCCCATCCTGCCCCGTGTCTCACATTCTTCCCCGTCCTGTGTCTTACTGTCACATTCTGCCCCGTGCCTCACATTCTGCCTCCTCCTGTGTCTGTCACATTCTGCCCCCTCCCGTGTCTCACTGTCACATTCTGCCCCGTGTCTCACATTCTGCCCCCTCCTGTGTCATTGTCGCATTCTGCCCCCTCCTGTCTCACTGTCACATTCTGCCCCCTCCTGTGTCTTACTGTCACATTCTGCCCCCACCTGTGTCTCACTTGTCGCATTCTCCCCCCTCCTGTGTCACATTCTGCCCCCTCCTGTGTCTTACTGTCACATTCTGCCCCCTCCTGTGTCTCACTTGTCGCATTCTGCCCCCTCCTGTGTCTTACTGTCACATTCTGCCCCCTCCTGTGTCTCACTGTCACATTCTGCCCCATGTCCATTCTGCCCCCGTGTCTCACATTCTGCCCCCTCCTGTGTAATTACTGTCACATTCTGCCGCCTCCTGTGTCTCACTGTCGCATTCTGCCCCCTACTGTGTCTGTCGCATTCTGCCCCCTCCTGTGTCTTACTATCACATTCTGCCCCCTCCTGTGTCTTACTGTCACATTCTGCCCCCTCCTGTGTCTTACTGTCACATTCTTCCCCATGTCCATTCTGCCCCCGTGTCTCACATTCTGCCCCCTCCTGTGTCTCACTGTCGCATTCTGCACCCTCCTGTGTCTCACTGTCACATTCTGCCCCCTCCTGTGTCTCAATGTCACATTCTGCCCCCATGACTCGCATTCTGCCCCCTCCTGTGTCTCACTGTCACATTCTGCCCCCTGCTGTGTCTTACTGTCACATTCTGCCATTGTCTTGCATTATGCCCCATGTCTGCATTCTGCCCCCATCATGTCTTGCATTCTGCCCCCATCATGTCTTGCATTCTGCCCCCATTTTTCCATATTTGCCCCTGTGTGTCTCCAATCCTGCCCCCGAGTCTCCATTCTGCCAGGGAAACATTTTTTGCCCCTTTCAATAATAAAATAAAATAAAAACTTTTTTCTTACCTGGCCACGCTCCTGTGCTGAAGATGGAGCTGCAGCTGTGTGAGCTGAAAGGACCTGTGGTGACGTCATCACCGTGTGATCAGGGGGCGGGCTGATCAATGGTGAAGGCCTGTGGTAATGATGACGTCACCACAGGTCCTTCAGCTCTTCTGTAGCTCTGATGTCGGCCGCTGTGGCGGCTCAGCTGATGTGTGCTCTGCAGGCTCGGCGCAGCGCACACTTGGGGACCACCTGGCGCCCCATGACACGCAGCACTTGGGGCCCGATGACTGGAAGCACAGAAGCGGGGCCCCTTCTGTACTGCTGTTCACGGGGCCCCATACAGCAGTAAGGGCTGTCATGCCCTGATGGCGGCCCTGGATGCGAGTTCTGTAGAACCAGAGGGATTCGTTTTGTGGAGTTTGCTGTGCAGAAAAAGCTTTGATTGTAGAGTTTCTGCTCCAAAAACTCTGTTAAAAAAATAATGAATGTGAACTTAAAAACTGGTCATATCACGTGGCTGAACCCGTCCTCAATGCATTTTTTTAGGCTGCTTTCTTTTTAATAGGACTTAATGCACAAAGAGCTCATGCTGGGATCAGGTGTTATATGAGCATGCTTGTGTGCTGAGTGACTTCAGTGTGATCGGAAATGCCTGCATGTGTTGCGGCTGTCGGAACAACCACAAGACATGAAGCTGCTGGGGCTCGAACGTATTTTTTGAGCACGCTGAAGACACAGGACACGAGCATGCCCAGATAACACCTTATCCCAGCACGCTCGCTCATCACCAGTGCAGACACTTTTGTAATAAATCTGCCATGTATATATACCCTTATAGCTCCATGTTGTATGCAGCCATAAAAGTGCTGCTGATAGTTGCCTTTATTTTGCCGCTGATACTTTTTTTACTAGATCTAAAACTTTAGAGACAAATTCTATCTGGATTGTGCGCTTGCTTTCCAAGGTTGTTTTTTTTCTTGCTGCTTTGCAGAGAGTCTAAAGTTAACTTACTAGTGCACAATTACACAAAGGTCGATGCCATAATTGATCGCAGCGGCTGAAATGCATCGAGTATGTGGCACATATTCCCGAAATCCATTTTTCCAGAAGGCAAAAAAAACAGTTTTTCAAGCTGAAACAATTTTTTTTTCTTTTATCCTGAAGATATTTTTGTTATCCTTTTCATTAACTTATTCTCAGGCAGTTTGATAACATTTTTGCACGTTTTTCGGGTGCTTATTTAGCAATGATTACAATGCGACCCTTTTTTGGGGGAATCACAAAACATTCCAAAGAGGCCTTTCCCGGCATTTTATTTTAGGATTCCCGTTGACTTCTATTATATACTATGGAACGTCTTCAGAGCAGAAAACGCCTGAAGAACGGACCGGTCCCTTCTTTTAACCACTTGGCTTCTTTGGAAACCTAAAGCAATTATTTTTATTTTTTTTTAGATTGAAATGAATAAGAAGATTTCTTTGGAGTGTTTCCTTGGAGATTGTTCAGAGCGACCCACTTTGAACCTTCTTGGAATTTTTTTTTTTTGTGTGAATGCACACTTAGCGATGTACCAGCGATATGACGCGGTCAGGATCGCTGGTACATCGCTAAGTGGTCACTAGTGAGCTGCCACACAGGCAGATCTCACTAGCGACATCGCTGGGGACGGGGATCGCTACTTACCTGTCACACCAGGCGATCCTGCGTCCTCCCGCCCGGCTCCACGTGTCGCTCGTCCTCACAGCAGGAAGCGCCGCAGGAAGCTGACGATGAGAAACAGTCCTGGACGTTCTCGCGCGATCAGCGATAATCAGCGGGGGAGCGGGTCGGAGGTAAGTATCAGACACAGAGATATCGCTAGCAATATCGCTATAACGTCACAAGTTATAGCGATATTGCTAGCGATATCTCTTAGTGTGACAGGCCCTTTAGACTACTAGATTTAAAAAAAAAAAAAAAAAGCATCATATGAACACAGCCTAAAAGGGTTCTCCAGGCTCACTGAACGAGAAATGCCATAGAGTAATAAAAGTAGCATTAACTACCTATTACATGGAGTCTATCAGCCCAAACTGCCTTCTAAAACTACATATCCTTGCAGGGTCTAAGCCCATATATAAAACATGTTGATTCACATGACCGCTGCAGTCAATCACTGGTCACAACAGTTACACCACAGTGAATACAACTTGAGGCCATATAATCCAAGGAAAATTGGCGCCATCAAACACATCCAACCACACAAAAAAGGCAGAAATAATAAAAGTACTTTTTTTTAATAAATACATATCCCCTATGGAGGGGGATAACTTACAGTCATGGTACAACCCCTTTAAAAGGAAAAAAAATATACTCCTGGCAATCAGTTGACTGCACTCATTTCTGAAAAGCAACTGAGTGCACCTCATCTCTGACAGATCGCCAGGGCTCGGGCAAGTACCCAAAAGTGCAAGTACTCAATAATTAAGAATTAAAAGACAGATTTTACAGAATTTGGATGTACATGCCAGAGTCGTTGTGGCTACAGGTGAAGGCTGAAGTCTGTGCGAGCCTCACATAACATTAAGTAATTGATTGACAGCAGACAGATCCCTCTCCCCAATGTAGGGTTCATTCACAATAATTGCAGTCACGGAGCATCTCCTGCCGGAGGCTCAGACACTGCGGACATGGTCTGTGGATCCTCCTTTATATTCATTTTCGCATTCTCTATGGATAGTTGAGATTTTTGCGGCTCGGCTTCAAGTTTGGGAAGGATTTCCGGCTCCTTCTGAGGTAAAATACCCTCCAAGGCTTCATGCAGTAGAATCACATTGATAGAACCCAGACTGCCGTAACGGGAGAGGTGAGTGGGGGCGACGCCTGAGCGGGTAAAAAAAAAAAAAAAAAATCACAACTAAAATAATCACACTACAATGACTATATAACTATGTAAATATATTACAGATGGCTCAGTTACATCCTGTATTATACTCCAGAGCTGTAGTCACTTCTGTTGGTGCAGTCACTGTGTACACACATTACATTACTGATCCTGAGTTACATCCTGTATTATACTCCAGAGCTGCACTCACTATTCTGCTGGTGCAGTCACTGTGTACATACATTACATTACTGATCCTGAGTTACATCCTGTATTATACTCCAGAGCTGCACTCACTATTCTGTTGATGCAGTCACTGTGTACATACATTACTGATCCTGAGTTACATCCTGTATTATACTCCAGAGCTGTAGTCACTATTCTGTTGATGCAGTCACTGTGTACATACATTACTGATCCTGAGTTACATCCTGTATTATACTCCAGAGCTGTAGTCACTATTCTGTTGATGCAGTCACTGTGTACATACATTACTGATCCTGAGTTACATCCTGTATTATACTCCAGAGCTGTAGTCACTATTCTGTTGATGCAGTCACTGTGTACATACATTACTGATCCTGAGTTACATCCTGTATTATACTCCAGAGCTGTAGTCACTATTCTGCTGGTGCAGTCACTGTGTACATACATTACTGATCCTGAGTTACATCCTGTATTATACTCCAGAGCTGCACTCACTATTCTGCTGGTGCAGTAACTGAGTAAATACTTTACTCATCGTGCACTGAATCTGATACGAGTCAAAATCTTGCTGGGTTCTATTGGAAACAGTCAGCAAGCTTGTTGATAATATTTCTCAGCTACTTGCTATTCCGCATTCTGGCAGAATTCATTTTCTTATACTCAATTAGATGACAATAATTCTTCTCACTACATCCATCTCTGTGTTCACACTGAATAAGCAGTTAGTGCAGCCAGAGATCAGCTCATCTCCCTACAGAATTATGAATACTGCTCTGCAGGTAAATAGGACAGGTCCCAAGTTGTACTGTACGATCAACACCTATTTTATAACAATTTTTTTTTTTACCAAGTATCTGTGCTCTTTGTGCTGGAGGAAAGAGGACCTGTAAGCAGCGGTTCAGATATGGGGTCAGGTCCTCCAAGAAGACGGTGCAGAATTGGATAAAGAGTTCACGTTCCTGGGGGCTGAACGCAGCTTCCTCGGCTCGGTGAAACGTCAGGATAGAGTTAACGACCTATGAAGGAGACAGAGGGAAAAAAAAACAACATGAAAGGTCCTGCATAACTACAACCACCAGTATGCACCAACTGGTGAAAAATAGTAGTTCTGTAAAAGCTGGAGATTGACAGGTTCTCTTGACAGCACGTTCTCCTAGTGACTCACTGCCGTAATCTCTGTCTTTAGATGGCTGTTGACAGATCCAACCAGTTTCACAAGATCAGTAAACAGTCAGTATGTTTGAGAAAATCCATACACTCAGGAGCAAACAATCAAAATTACTGTATGTACCTTTTCCAACGCGTCCTGCAGTGTGTTGGTCACGTCTTCAGTTAGGGCCACAGGACAGCAAAGTCGCAGGTCATTAAAGGCCACCAGGATGTTGTTAAGAAAGCAGGCTAAGGGTGGGAAGTCCAAGAGAACCATAGGAGGCTGCAGGGTCCCCGGCTGGGCAGGCGGTGTTGGCACCGGTGGGATGCTTGATCCGAGAACTGTCGTGGTGGAGATTAGCGTATACATGTTCATCTCCTCCTGGAACTTCTCCACTGCCTCCTTTGCTGCCCGTGCAAAGTTCTCGGCAGCCACCCTCTGAAATATGGGTGCTAACTGCCCACGGAAATCAGCGCCCACGCGGCTGAACGAGAGTCCAAAATACATGCACTGCCCTAAGAGAGAGTCCAGGCGACTGCCCACCCCTCTCTGAAGATCACGTTCTAGCACCTGCAGGAACTCGCTCACTTTCTGCAACACCCATCCATGGAATATGGCGCCTTCGCTGATGGGCAAGGAGCCTGCAGGAGTGGGAGGGAGGAGAAGGGGGTCTTCATCGGAGAAGATGGCCCGGTACTGGGTGATTACATCAAACAGGTGTACGCGGCAGCTCTCAATGGTCTTGGTGAGATGGAAATAAGGGTCGTCTTGAGGGATGGAGCTCTGCATGGAGCGGAGCCAGGCGTCCCGGGCCTGCAGGAACTTTATCCGCAACTCTGCTTCAGTGAAGACGTCCATCCTGCGCAGGAAGCTGATCACCCGCAGGCAGGCGGGCAGCTGGATGTTACTGCGCAGCTGCTGCAGGAGCTGGGTCAGCATCAACTGGGCAGACTGACGGACCTCGTTCACTATGCCCTACAGAGAAGGAGCACACACAGCGTAAGAGGCAGAAAGTTATGTTCTGGTCACAAGATGTCTGCTTGCTGTCAGTGAACAGATAGGATAAACATGAGGTCAGCGCTCACACCTGTATGACAGGGATCGACGAGAACTTCTTCTCCAGCCGCTTCACGTAGGCCGCCAGCTCCAGCGCCTCCTCGTAGTACCCGTTCCGGACACACGTGTCCATCAGCTGCGGGATCTCCAGGATTTCTAGGATCTCAGTGTGTCGGTTCAGAGTCAGCGTGTTCATCCGCCGGCTGGAGCTGATCTCCTCCGCCTGCTTCACAAACCCCCTGCAGAGAAGAGCCAGATCATGTAAGGTGCAAAGGAGGAGAAGAGAGAGAGTGCAGGGAAGATGGGAGTACTAGTGATATACACAACAGCAGGGGATGGGAGTAGTAGTAACAAGGGTAAGACCCAGACGGGATGACAGCAGAGGAATGGGAGTAGTAGTACAAGAAGTGACCGCAGCAGGAAGGGCATAGTAATGCCATAAGAGACAGGGTGACGGTACCACTAGTAACAAATGGGAGCAGCGGGGACCCAAGCGACAATAGGATGACGTGAGTAATAGTGACAGCAGGATGATTGCAGTAGTGGTGAGATGAGTGTCATGACAAACGGGACGGGGAGTAGTGACGGCAGGATGACGGGAGTAGCGACGGCAGGGTGACGGGAGCAGCGCTCGCCGGGTGACGGGCGTAGCGACGGCAGGGTGACGGAAGCAGCGCTCGCCGGGTGACGGGCGTAGTGACGGCAGGGTGACGGGAGCAGCGCTCGCCGGGTGACGGGCGTAGTGACGGCAGGGTGACGGGAGCAGCGCTCGCCGGGTGACGGGCGTAGTGACGGCAGGGTGACAGGAGCAGCGCTCGCCGGGTGACGGGCGTAGTGACGGCTGGGTGCTGGGAGCAGCGCTCGCCGGGTGACGGGTGTAGTAACGGCTGGGTGCTGGGAGCAGCGCTCGCCGGGTGACGGGATAGAGCTCGCCGGGAGCAGCGCTCGCTGGGAGCAGTAGTCGCTGGGTGATGGGCGTAGTGACAGCAGGGTGCTGGGAGTAGCGACGACTGGGTGACGGGTGCAGCGCTCGCCGGGAGTAGTAGTCACCGGGTGACGGGAGCAGTGGTCGCCGGGTGACGGGAGCAGCGCTCGCCGGGAGTAGTAGTCGCTGGGTGACGGGCGTAGTGACGGCATGGTGACGGGTGCAGCGGTCGCTGGGTGCTGGGAGTAGCAGCCGCCGGGTGACGGGAGCAGTGCTCGCCGGGTGCTGGGAGTAGTAGTCGCCGGGTGACGGGAGCAGTGCTCGCTGGGTGCTGGGAGTAGTAGTTGCCGGGTGACGGGAGCAGCGCTCGCCGGGAGTAGTAGTCGCTGGGTGACGGGAGCAGTGCTCGCTGGGTGCTGGGAGTAGTAGTCGCCGGGTGACGGGAGCAGTGCTCGCTGGGTGCTGGGAGTAGTAGTCGCTGGGTGACGGGAGCAGCGCTCGCCGGGAGTAGTAGTCGCTGGGTGACGGGAGCAGTGCTCGCTGGGTGCTGGGAGTAGTAGTCGCTGGGTGACGGGAGCAGCGCTCGCCGGGTGCTGGGAGTAGTAGTCGCTGGGTGACGGGAGCAGCGCTCGCCGGGTGCTGGGAGTAGTAGTCGCTGGGTGACGGGAACAGTAGTCGCTGGGTGATGGGAGCAGTAGTCGCCGGGTGCTGGGAGTAGTGGCCGCCGGGTGACGGGAACAGTAGTCGCCGGGTGACGGGAGCAGTGCTCGCCGGGAGTAGTAGTCGCTGGGTGACGGGCGTAGTGACGGCAGGGTGCTGGGAGTAGTGGCCGCCGGGTGACGGGAGCAGCGGTCGCCGGGTGACGGGAGCAGCGGTCGCCGGGTGACGGGAGCAGCGGTCGCCGGGTGACGGGAGCAGCGGTCGCCGGGTGACGGGAGCAGCGGTCGCCGGGTGACGGGAGCAGCGGTCGCCGGGTGACGGGAGCAGCGGTCGCCGGGTGACGGGAGCAGCGGTCGCCGGGTGACGGGAGCAGCGGTCGCCGGGTGACGGGAGCAGCGGTCGCCGGGAGTAGTAGTCGCTGGGTGACGGGCGTAGTGACGGCAGGGTGCTGGGAGTAGTGGCCGCCGGGTGACGGGAGCAGTAGTCGCCGGGTGACGGGAGCAGTAGTCGCCGGGTGACGGGAGCAGTAGTCGCCGGGTGACGGGAGCAGTAGTCGCCGGGTGACGGGAGCAGTAGTCGCCGGGTGACGGGAGCAGTAGTCGCCGGGTGACGGGAGCAATAGGTGACGGGAGCAGTAGTCGCCGGGTGACGGGAGCAGTGACGGCAGGGTGCTGGGAGTAGTAGTCGCCGGGTGACGGGAGCAGCGCTCGCCGGGAGTAGTAGTCGCTGGGTGACAGGCGTAGTGACGGCATGGTGACGGGTGCAGCGGTCGCTGGGTGCTGGGAGTAGCGGCCGCCGGGTGACGGGAGCAGTCGTCGCCGGGTGACGGGAGCAGTCGTCGCCGGGTGACGGGAGCAGTCGTCGCCGGGAGTAGTAGTCGCTGGGTGACGGGAGCAGTGCTCGCTGGGTGCTGGGATTAGTAGTCGCTGGGTGACGGGAGCAGTGCTCGCCGGGTGCTGGGAGTAGTGGCCGCCGGGTGACGGGAGCAGTGCTCGCCGGGTGCTGGGAGTAGTAGTCGCCGGGTGACGGGAGCAGCAGTCGCCGGGTGACGGGAGCAGTGACGGCAGGGTGCTGGGAGTAGCGGCCGCCGGGTGACGGGAGCAGCGGCCGCCGGGTGACGGGAGCAGCGGCCGCCGGGTGACGGGAGCAGCGGCCGCCGGGTGACGGGAGCAGCGGCCGCCGGGTGACGGGAGCAGCGGCCGCCGGGTGACGGGAGCAGCGGCCGCCGGGTGACGGGAGCAGCGGCCGCCGGGTGACGGGAGCAGCGGTCGCCGGGTGACGGGAGCAGCGGTCGCCGGGTGACGGGAGCAGCGGTCGCCGGGTGACGGGAGCAGCGGTCGCCGGGAGCAGCGGTCGCCGGGTGACGGGAGCAGCGGTCGCCGGGTGACGGGAGCAGTGACGGCAGGGTGCTGGGAGTAGTAGTCGCCGGGAGACGGGAGCAGCGCTCGCTGGGAGTAGTAGTCGCTGGGTGACGGGCGTAGTGACGGCATGGTGACGGGTGCAGCGGTCGCTGGGTGCTGGGAGTAGCGGCCGCCGGGTGACGGGAGTAGTAGTCGCCGGGTGACGGGAGCAGTGCTCGCTGGGTGCTGGGAGTAGTAGTCGCCGGGTGACGGGAGCAGTAGTCGCCGGGTGACGGGAGCAGCGCTCGCCGGGAGTAGTAGTCGCTGGGTGACGGGAGCAGCGCTCGCTGGGTGCTGGGAGTAGTAGTCGCCGGGTGACGGGAGCAGCGCTCGCTGGGTGCTGGGAGTAGTAGTCGCCGGGTGACGGGAGCAGCGCTCGCTGGGTGCTGGGAGTAGTAGTCGCCGGGTGACGGGAGCAGCGCTCGCCGGGAGTAGTAGTCGCTGGGTGACGGGAGCAGCGCTCGCTGGGTGCTGGGAGTAGTAGTCGCTGGGTGACGGGAGCAGCGCTCGCCGGGTGCTGGGAGTAGTAGTCGCTGGGTGACGGGAGCAGCGCTCGCCGGGTGCTGGGAGTAGTAGTCGCTGGGTGACGGGAGCAGCGCTCGCCGGGTGCTGGGAGTAGTAGTCGCTGGGTGACGGGAGCAGCGCTCGCCGGGTGCTGGGAGTAGTGGCCGCCAGGTGACGGGAGCAGTGCTCGCCGGGTGTTGGGAGTAGTAGTCGCCGGGTGACGGGAGCAGCAGTCGCCGGGTGACGGGAACAGCGCTCGCCGGGAGTAGTAGTCGCTGGGTGACGGGCGTAGTGACGGCAGGGTGCTGGGAGCAGCGGCCGCCGGGTGACGGGAGCAGCGGGTGACGGGAGCAGCGGGTGACGGGAGCAGCGGGTGACGGGAGCAGTGGTCGCCGGGTGACGGGAGCAGTGGTCGCCGGGTGACGGGAGCAGTGGTCGCCGGGTGACGGGAGCAGTGGTCGCCGGGTGACGGGAGCAGTGACGGCAGGGTGCTGGGAGTAGTAGTCGCCGGGTGACGGGAGCAGCGCTCGCCGGGAGTAGTAGTCGCTGGGTGACGGGCGTAGTGACGGCATGGTGACGGGTGCAGCAGTCGCTGGGTGCTGGGAGTAGCGGCCGCCGGGTGACGGGAGTAGTAGTCGCCGGGTGACGGGAGCAGTGCTCGCTGGGTGATGGGAGTAGTAGTCGCCGGGTGACGGGAGCAGTGCTCGCCGGGTGACGGGAGCAGTAGTCGCCGGGTGACGGGAGCAGTGGTCGCCGGGTGACGGGAGCAGTGGTCGCCGGGTGACGGGAGCAGTGGTCGCCGGGTGACGGGAGCAGTGGTCGCCGGGTGACGGGAGCAGTGGTCGCCGGGTGACGGGAGCAGTGGTCGCCGGGTGACGGGAGCAGTAGTCGCCGGGTGACGGGAGCAGCAGTCGCTGGGTGACGGGAGCAGCAGTCGCTGGGTGCTGGGAGTAGTAGTCGCTGGGTGACGGGAGCAGCGCTCGCCGGGAGTAGTAGTCGCTGGGTGACGGGAGCAGTGCTCGCTGGGTGCTGGGAGTAGTAGTCGCTGGGTGACGGGAGCAGCGCTCGCCGGGTGCTGGGAGTAGTAGTCGCTGGGTGACGGGAGCAGCGCTCGCCGGGTGCTGGGAGTAGTAGTCGCTGGGTGACGGGAGCAGCGCTCGCCGGGTGCTGGGAGTAGTAGTCGCTGGGTGACGGGAGCAGCGCTCGCTGGGTGCTGGGAGTAGTAGTCGCCGGGTGACGGGAGCAGCGCTCGCCGGGAGTAGTAGTCGCTGGGTGACGGGAGCAGTGCTCGCTGGGTGCTGGGAGTAGTAGTCGCTGGGTGACGGGAGCAGCGCTCGCCGGGTGCTGGGAGTAGTAGTCGCTGGGTGACGGGAGCAGCGCTCGCCGGGTGCTGGGAGTAGTAGTCGCTGGGTGACGGGAGCAGTGGTCGCCGGGTGACGGGAGCAGTGACGGCAGGGTGCTGGGAGTAGTAGTCGCCGGGTGACGGGAGCAGTGACGGCAGGGTGCTGGGAGTAGTAGTCGCCGGGTGACGGGAGCAGCGCTCGCCGGGAGTAGTAGTCGCTGGGTGACGGGAGCAGTGCTCGCTGGGTGCTGGGAGTAGTAGTCGCCGGGTGACGGGAGCAGTGCTCGCTGGGTGACGGGAGCATTAGTCGCTGGGTGACAGGAGCAGCGCTCGCTGGGTGCTGGGAGTAGTAGTCGCTGGGTGACGGGAGCAGCGCTCGCCGGGTGCTGGGAGTAGTAGTCGCTGGGTGACGGGAGCAGCGCTCGCCGGGTGACGGGAGTAGTAGTCGCCGGGTGACGGGAGTAGTAGTCGCCGGGTGACGGGAGTAGTAGTCGCCGGGTGACGGGAGTAGTAGTCGCCGGGTGACGGGAGTAGTGGCCGCCGGGTGACGGGAACAGTAGTCGCCGGGTGACGGGAGTAGCGGCCGCCGGGAGTAGCGGCCGCCGGGTGACGGGAGTAGCGGCCGCCGGGTGACGGGAGTAGCGGCCGCCGGGTGACGGGAACAGCGGCCGCCGGGTGACGGGAACAGCGGCCGCCGGGTGACGGGAACAGCGGCCGCCGGGTGACGGGAACAGCGGCCGCCGGGTGACGGTGACGGGAGTAGCGGTCGCCGGGTGACGGGAGTAGCGGTCGCCGGGTGACGGGAGTAGCGGCCGCCGGGTGACGGGAGTAGCGGCCGCCGGGTGACGGGAGTAGCGGCCGCCGGGTGACGGGAGTAGCGGCCGCCGGGTGACGGGAGTAGCAGTCGCCGGGTGACGGGAGTAGCAGTCGCCGGGTGACGGGAGTAGTAGTCGCCGGATGACGGGAGTAGTAGTCGCCGGGTGACGGGAGTAGTAGTCGCCGGGTGACGGGAGCAGTAGTCGCCGGGTGACGGGAGTAGTAGTCGCTGGGTGACCTGCAGCTTTCCTGGAGGCCGGGCAGTTTGCTCAGCAGCCGGGACACGTTGTCCTCCACTTGACTGAAGTCCCGGTAGATGAGCTCGGTGCACTCCGCTGTGCGGATGAACGTCTTGTAGTGAGTGAACGCCAGGTCCCGGGTCTGCTGCAGGATCTGCGCCCGCTCCTCCGCCAGCCTCTCCGGCTCCCTCCGCAGCTTCTCCACCCCGAAGGAGCTGAGCTCCAGCAGATAAGCGGCGAAATCCGGGCTGTCCCTCCAGCTCTCCGGAAAGCTGTTCCTGAACACCGAGGCCAGGAGGCTCTCATCTTCCTCCACGTCCACCGCCGCCATCCTGCTGGAGGGAGACACTGCTTCAACAAAACTTTATCAAATGTGACGTCTACCTTTGTCGCTGGCAAGAAGAAAAACGCACTGATTGGTTGGTTGCACCGTGACGGTAAAAAAAAAAAAATTGTCGCCATGTTGGTGGAGGCATTGAAACTCGTCAACAATCTTTATTGAAAATGAACAGTCCTTTCCCAGAGTTCATTGCGAGGCTTCTCTTAGTATCCGCCTGGGTCACACGTGGGAAAGATGCGGCCGCTGACTGACGAGGAGACCAAGACCATGTTCGAGAAGCTCTCCAAATAGTGAGTGCCGGGGCCACTCCGCGGGACGGGGGTTTCCACTCTCTTCATACACCTCTGCTTGCTGGCAGTGAACACAGACGGTTTGTGTGTTTTTTACGTTCGGTGACAGCAAGCAGAGACTTGGAAAATGAGGAGCAGCAATGGCGGACAGCTGACAGGATCATTATTGTGTACAAAGTGATGATGTGGCGTAACTTTACCATTGGAGGGGTCTGACCGCCGAGATCACCGCGGATCCTGACAACTAACGTGGCTCCGCTGCCGTGTCTGAATGGAGCTGAGGCGCGGTGGGCTCGACCTTCTCGCATTTAGAATTTTTCTATTTAGAGCATTTAGAACATTTCTATTTTATTTTTTTAGAGCAAAAAATTGCAAAATTTACATCCAAAAAAAAAGTTTGTCTTACATAAAAAAGTCTCCGGGGAAGGAGGGACCGCAGTGCTACATCTGCACAAACATTTACTTCTTCTCTTTTCTGTATTATTATTTTAAAAGTTGTGATTGATGGGAACAAATATCTAGAAAACAACAACCATGACCCCAATGACAATTGTGAACCCCCCCATAAAAATAGACTTAAGGCACAATTTTAAAGGGATTTGGTGCAGATTAAAAACTAAAGAAAGAAGAGTGTAAATATCATAATGGATCAGGGCTAACGTTTAAGGGACTGGAGGAGAAAGTGGAGCTCTGAGCTGTTTCCAGCCATCCCGTACATAGTCAATGAATGGCGCAGAGGTCGAGCCTGTGCACCTCTACTTAATTCAAGGCGGGGACCTCTTATGATCAGCAGGATATCCCTTGCCCTTTGGATTATTTATTTCTACAGTAACATTGATTCCATGGTGCTGTACATGAGAAGGGGAGTTACATACAAATTACAGATATCACTTACAGTAAGCAAACTAACAATCACAGACTGATACAGAGGGGAGAGGACCCTGCCCTTGCGGGTTAACATTCTACAGGATGGTATTGAAGGAGATAGTAGGTTGGGGGGTTGCGGGAGCTCTGGTGTTGGTGAGGTGGTAGCTCCTGTCGTGGTGAGAGGGCAGCGGGGTCATTGCAGGCTGTAAGCTTTCCTGAACAGGTGGGTTTTCAGGTTCCGTCTGAAGGATCCGAGTGTGGTTGATAGTCGGATGTGTTGGGGCAAAGTATTCCAGAGGATGGGGGATATTCGGGAGAAGACTTGGAGGCGGTTAGGTGAGGAGAGAATAAGTGTGGAGAAGAGAAGGAGGTCATGGGAGGACTGGAGATTACATGAGGGAAGATATCGGGAGATTAGCTCAGAGATATATGGAGGAGACAGGTTATAGATGGCCTTGTAGGTCAGTATTAGTAATTTGAACTGGATATGCTGAGGGAATGGGAGCTAGTGACGAGATTTGCAGAGGGGAGAAGCGGAGGAGTAGTGAGAGAAATGAATTAGTCGGGCAGCAGAGTTAAGGATGGACTGGAGAGGTGCGAGGGTGTTAGCAGGGAGTCCACAGAAAAGGATGTTGCAGTAGTCGAGGCGGGAGATGATGAGGGCATACACAATTTTAGCAGATTGAGGGTCTAGTAAAGGATGGATTCTGGAAATATTTTTGAGCTGGAGGCGACAGGAGGTGGAAAGAGCTTAGATGTGTTGTTTGAAGGACAGAACAGAGTCAAGGGTTACTCCTATGCAGCCGATTTCCGGTACGGAGGAAAGCGTGATGTCGTTAATTGTGATAGAATGGTCAGGTAAGGAAGATCTGTGAGATGGAGGAAAGATAATGAGTTCAAATTTGTCCACATTGAGCTTGAGGAAGCAAGAGGAGAAGGAGGATATGGCTGATAGACAGTCTTGGATTCTGGACAGCAGAGAGGTGATGTCTGGGCCAGAGAGGAAGATCTCAGTGTCATCAGCATACAGATAGTCCTGGAAGCCATGGCACTTTGTGTTGCCCCGGACCAAGTGTATAGATTGAGAAGAGTAGGGGTCCTAAAACAGAGCCTTGGGGGACTCCAACAGAGAGAGGGTGGGATGAGGAGGTGGTGTGGGAGACGCTGAATGTGCGGTTGGAAAGGTATGAGGAGATCCAGGATAGGGCGAGGTCTTTGATGCCAAACGAGAGGATCTGTAGTATGAGGCAGTAGTCAACTGTGTCGAAGGCAGAGGACGGGTCTAGAAGGAGGAGTATAGAGTATCATCTGTTGGCTTTGGTTGTAAGTAGGTCGTTAGTAATTTTGGTCAGGGCAGCCTCAGTGGAGTGATTGGGGCGGAAACCAGATTGTAGATTGTCATGGCAAGTTAGATGAGAAGTGGGAGGAAAGTTCAGCGTGGACGTGCTGCTCCAGGAGTTAGGAAGCGAATGGGAGCAGCAATATTGGACGATAGCTGGACATAGCGGTTGGGATGAGGGTTGGCTTTTTAAGGATAGGCGTGATTGTGGCTTGTTTGAAAGCAGCAGGGGAAGGTACCAGAAGTTAGTGATAGGTTGAGGAAATGGGTTAGGGATGGGATAAGAGTGGTGGTGAGGTTGGGGAGGAGATGGGATGGGGTCAAGTGGAGAGGTGTGATTTGGAGAGGAGACATTTAAGCACCCTTTCAGTGTTGTTGGATAGGGAGGTTATGGGGTTTGGGCATTGGTCTGGTATACGAAGGGGTTGTAGTTGTACAATGAAGACTTGCCTTGTTTGGTCAGTCTTACTTTTGAAGTGTGTGGCAAAGTCCTCAGCAGAGATGAGGGAAGTTGGAGGGGGCAGTGGTGGTCGGAGGAGGGAGTTAAGTGTTGAATACCTGTTTGGGGTTGTAAGATAGGGAAGATACGAGGGTTGTGAAGTAGGCCTGTTTAGCAGAGGTGTGAGCTGATTTGAAAGCGAGTGTTGCGTTTAAGGTGGGTGACAGAAAAAGACTGAACGTCAGCAGGGTTGTAGCCCCATTGTTTTGGGGATTGGTGGAGACCCCCCAAAGGTCATAAAGTGATGGCATATCATAATGGTGGAAATTCCCCTTGGTGTAAAACCCTTTGATTGTAAAGGTACTGTCACACTTAGCGATGTACTAGCGATCCCGACCAGCGATATGACGCGGTCAGGATCGCTGGTACATCACTAAGTGGTCACTAGTGAGCTGCCACACAGGCAGATCTCACCAGCGACACAGCAGCGGTCGTTACTTACCTGTCAGACGAGGCGATCCTGACGTCCTCCTGCCTGCGTCCACGCTCGTCTCCACAGCAGGAAGCTGACGACGAGAAGCGGCCCAGGACGTTCTCGCGCGATCAGCGATAACCAGCGGGGGAGCGGTCGGAGGTAAGTATCAGACACCGCAATATCGCTAGCAATATCGCTATAACGTCACAAAGACCAGTGACGTTATAGCGATATTGCTAGCGATATCGCTTAGTGTTGACAGGCCCTTAATGCTCTTTCCTCTATGACCGGTCAGATATGTTATCATTGAGATGATAGTGGTTGTAGTAGTGCTGATCTTGATGTCTTTGTAAATGGAATCATCCTCTTACTTGATCCTTAGCATTGGAGAAAATATAAAGCTTCTCGTGGACCGACCTGATGGGACGTACTGCTTCCGGCTACACAATGACCGTGTGTATTATGTAAGGTGAGGTAACGGGGGGTCAAAACAAACTTGGACTTTCAGGGGTTATCCTAGGCCTGAGCTGATTGCCACTGATCTAATGACTGTTATGAGGGGGAGGTCTTGTCACGTTAGAGGGTTAACTAGCACACTGAGATGTTTATCTGCAGCCATTACTATAAGAGGGGCTGTGAATATAAAACGGGACAACTTGTAAAGTCTCCTTTAATTTTTTTTTAATAAGTGCAATTTTTTTTCTCAGCGAGAGAATGCTGAAACTGGCCACAAATGTCGCCCGAGATAAACTTGTGTCTCTTGGAACCTGTTTTGGAAAGTTCACCAAGACTCAGAAGTTTCGTCTTCACATTACGGCTCTGGATTACCTGGCGCCGTATGCAAAGGTGATTACGAAATCTCTAATGATTCGCTGAAACAAAAAGTGACGTACTCTCATCATCCTGCACTGCTGCATGTACCTGACACCTGTCTCTTTACCTCGTAGTACAAGGTGTGGGTGAAGCCTGGATCCGAACAGTCTTTTTTATATGGCAACCACATTCTTAAATCCGGACTGGGGAGAATAACGGAGAACACCACACAGTACCAGGGAGTGATCGTCTACTCCATGGCCGACGTTCCCTTGGTGAGTATTGCTGCTTCCACGTCATACTAAAAGGTGTTCACATCTAATATTGTGATTATCAGATCCCTTGGGCCAAATTCAGACATCTGTATATCGGGGTCCATGAAAGAAGGAAAGGCCTTGGGGTCTCCTGACCCAAACTTTACAGTTTCAGATATGCCTATGAGCCTGTCAAGTTCAAGTCAGTCTGTATACTGTGGTCTATACCTGGAACGTATATCTGATTGCAGCCTTAGAATATACATTCATGTTATAATCATTGCAGGTTCTGACATTATGAACCCCCTCAGTTCTCAGAATGAAGGGCCCCGCAACACTGATGTATGATGTGTGAAGTAACTATGCTATCCTTTCCTTGTCAGGATTGGTGGGGTCCCAACACTAGGAAAAAAAAATCCGTTTTGTTAATTTAATCCCAGCTTTCTCTTATATCAGACCTGCTCGTTCCCTTGCAGGGTTTTGGTGTAGCTGCAAAGTCCACACAAGAATGTAGGAAACTGGACCCCATGCAGATTGTCGTTTTCCACCAAGCCGACGTTGGAGAATACATCAGACATGAGGACACTTTGACCTAAATCACGGAAAAGGAGAAAGACTTTACATGCCCCCTATAAACTACCGTCATGATGACCGGACTGGGGAGAACGTTATGTACAGGACTGAGGAAGACCCCTCCTTTGTGTACCCAGACCTAAAACCTTTAATCACCATCATATTAAACAGACTATCATTCGATCAGGTGAAATTATGTTGACTTTTGCTTTTTTATTGGAGTGAAAAATGAAACAAGACACCAAGAGGATTTTCCACTGTCCCTTTATTATGAGCGCATTGTTTATAGCCTTTACAGGAAATATCCATTGTTCCACCATTTATATAATATTCTACCTAAGGGTTAATTCACACTACCGTAAAATGACCATATTTTTCTCATCCGTATAATAGCCAATCAACGGCTCTCCTGATCCAGACGAACTGCCTCATAGGCGTATATAATGTTGTTAGCTTGGGTCAGAAATTGCTGCTAAATTACCGTAGGCCTAAAAAGTTGTGACTTGATTGTTAGCCTGTTTATACTTATGAGCTTCATTCACAATTCTGCTGGTTGGTTGCGAAAACAGTCGTCAGGCTGTTGACAGACGCTCCCATAATGTGGTGGGATGGTTTATCCTACATGTGATTACTGATCCAAAGACAACACTTCCTAGAATGCAAGTTCCGTGCATGCACCGAGCAAGCAGGGAGTGCTGGAGGATTTCTGCTCTGAAGCCAACACAATTATGAATGCATAAAGTGTAGATTTTGTAAGGGGGCACCCTGAAAATATTTGTTTTTTTTTTTTGTTTTTTTTTTTTTTTATCTCGCTTATATAAAGGTGTGGGAAGGACAAATTTAGCCACGTATAAAACTTATATAATGGTTACAAAATGGTAATAAGACTGGCGTTACTGAATCTCACTCCCTCCATCGATATGTGAAGTTTCCTTCCTGAGACGCTTCGGTCCTTGGACGGCACATCCTCAGCAACGCGGTTTCTGGGTTTCGGTCATTGGTTTGGAGTTGAAAAGACGTTTCAGGAAGTAGAGCTGCAGGACCCCCGAGACCACAATAAGGACACTGGTACCCGCGGACCACCAGTTCACATAGTGATAGTTGGACATCAGCCTGTAGTAATCGGATCCTTTCCTCATGCGAGCAAAAGTATAATATCTCCACATATGAAGAACGCGACCTTGTACCAGCTGGGCGCTTTGCTGGAAGGGGGGGAAAAATGAAAGTATATTTTAGTTTTGTGCCAAAGCCAGAAGTGGATCAAGCGAGACTAAGAAGTGTCTGTCCTTTTTTTTTAAGCTTCCTATTGAATACACTTCTGAATTTGGCTCCAAATACTGGATTGTTCAAACCGAAGGGTCATCAGAGATGCCCCCCCACCCGCAGCATGAGATTATGCAACATCATTATAGACGTGCTGATGGCCTCTGTGTTCTACTTGTGTATATACTGATAATTTGCAGGTAAATCGCAGCAGCTAGAGGGAGAAAATGACCTTCTATCCTCCCTGCAATTGCTCGCTTGCGCTCATCAGTCCGGTGCAGGGCACATAGAATGACAGCTTGCTCTGCAAGAAGCATGGTCAGTGTCACAGATGGGTTATGATCCATGTTGCTCTGTGACTATATTCAGCCTCGATCGCAGAACTCACCTCAATAGTAATCAGGGTGTCATTTAACTTCTGCTTGTCGTCCTGCGAGTGCTCAGGTCCTTGTCCATCATAGAACACCCCAAAGTTCAGGTACACCTGCACCGAGCTGAAGCTATTCTTCCAGTTATTTATACAGAGCTGATAGAACCCTGAGGAAAGGAAACGGACAGATGTAATAAGGCCCAGACTCCTGGAGTTCAGCATCCATGTGGGAATCTGGAAAAACTCTTATCGTAACTAATATATATTGGGAAAGTTATGTAAGTTTGCAAGGAACTTTATTAGGGAGATTGGTCTTCATTGCATAGAAGCGGCTTCCACTCCCTGTTTTTCTCCACATTATTTGCTGCATTCGACTGACCGGACAGGGAGAAAGCAGAGGTTTGGAAGCCCCCTACATTATTTTTTTTTTAACAGGAATGAAATCAAATTCCCTAATCAAGTGATTTGCAAAGTTTCAAAACTTTAAAAAAGTTTATTTAATAATTTTCTCCACCTTATTACCTGTTTCCTTGGTCTGGAAGTTGATTTGACCACGGACTTCCTTGGAGGACTCAATGAGAAAACCCTGAGGATCGTGGGCCGAGGCGGACACGTGACTGTCCCGCATGATGCCTGAAGTCCATTGAACCTGGAGACAAAAAAGAAAAACTAATCAGAAACAAATGGAACAACCTTTGCAATGAATGGAAACCCCACGCAGGGACTTCGCCTTATGTAGTAGTAAGTTTTCTATAGGCTTTGAAATGCCAGACTGTACTCTTGTGAACAGTAGGGAGTGCTGCTCTGGAGCACAAGTTAGTGCTTTAATTAAACAAAAAAAAAATTACTGCTCCGCTTAACATTTAGGACTCATCTGGCTGTTTGCTCTGGGTAACGGAAGGGGTCACCTTGGTGGAAGTGATAAGACGCCGCTGAGAACATTTCGGCTGGCAGCAGATGTTAAGGTTTTCGTCGTTGCATCAGCACGAGGGAATAATGTAAAGTAAAAAGTGTTGGGGGCACTATATACAAAAAGCATGGATTGGGGCACTACAAGTCCCAGCAGGACGTGGTCGGCTTCAGCTGGAGGTTAGAAATTTGTCTGATTATTACGGGATACAGAATAGGCTGTTGTATATGGGTTAGGGGGGATTAATGGGTCCAGGATACCCTACCCGGACCCCCACTTACCTCATATCCAAAGTAGAAGTAGCCGCTCTGATGCGCAAAGTGCCAGAAGCATTCAGTACCGGCCGGACCCACCACGACGGCAAAGTCATAGCGGTCCGCCCCACGGAACAAGGGCTCGGAGCCGGGTGAGCTCAACGGTTCGGACTTCTGCTGCAAACACGGGCATAGGAGGGACAGGAGGAGAACGGTGAGGGCGAGCATGATGTGAGCGGCAGAGGCAGCATCTGAGCGCTGGGGATTAGATACAGCTCAGCAATCATTAACCTGTCCTGCCCACAGCCCGGCTACGATAAGGTACGGAGGCCGACAGCCCGAGAGACATCAGCTCGTACCACGGAGGGTCCAAGCAAAAAACCTGCATCAGTCTTATAAAGGAAAAGCAAAAGAGCACAAATGAGCGACTCCTGAAAAATAAATTCTGGAACTTTATTCATCAACACAAAACTAGAAAATATTTTACACACAACTAGAAAAGATAAAACTTCTGACAACAGGGGTGATCCGGTGACATATTAACGATCGGTGGACATCTGACACCCACCACACTCAACGATCGGTGTGTAATGGCCGCTGCCAGGTGCTGCAGAGCACCTCCTTTCTGCAGCACCTGCGGCCTACCAGGGCTTGTAACAGATGAATGTTGGAGAAGTCGGATCCTTATCGATCTACTATTTATGACCTATGCATAGATCATCAGTATGGGTGTAATCAGACCACTTAAAATGTTAGGGATGTTTTCAATCCTGTCTTACGTAAATGCATGTATTTAGGCGAACATAAAATTGTACAGTTTGTCTTCTATGACCTGTGTTTCACTGTTTATTGCTCACTGACGGATGAGTTAACTAAGAAACTGTTAGTGAGCTCTTCTGGATGGGAGAGTTTAACTCCTTAATGTTCCTCCTGTCAGCTGATTTATGACCATAAAAATCAGATCAACTGTCTTGGGGTCATAAATCAGCTGAAAAGGAGGAAGAGGAGTCTAGGTACACACTTTATCTGTGCACATGGCCCACAGTATACGTCAGGAGCTTTTCCCATTTACCAGCCGTTATTTTGGCCTCTGGTAGATAAGCGCTTGTACACCGTGCATAGAGAAGTGCACAATACTGTGCCATCCTATACAGAGCACCACTGCAAAAAAGGCGTAAAACATGCAGTATACTTTGTTTTAGAGCGTCCCAATGATGGACAGATGTTTACACATCCATCCAAGACTGTCGGGCACAGCTCCTGACATGCGCCGATGAAACGTGTAGCTATCTTAAATCAAAGAGCTCCCTGATGGATTCTCAGTTCACTCATTCTACAGTAAACCAATTGCAAAAAAAATTTCAGCCAAAAATACATGTATTTAATGTGTTAAAATGTCATTCCACCAGGAGGAGCAGAATGAGGCTTTACAGCTTTATTAGAGAGGGGAGCGGGGTATAACAAAACGTGGTATGGACAGAGCAACGCGGCCAACGGTGACCCCTCAGACGGTCAGGGTAGAGAGAAGCATGGGTCCAGGGACTTGTAAGGCTCCTCTATCATCATGGCACGTGACGTGGACGGCGGCTCCGGATGATACAGACGTGTGTCCTGCACACAGTGACCAGTCTCCCAGAGACGATATATGGTGGATATTTAAAGGGGACCGCCTTCACAGCAGAGACAGCTTCTTCATCGTCCTCCACCGGTCCTTTATCATGCACGGCGTGCGGTCCTTGAACGGATACTTTTTCAGGATTTGCACCCACTTGCCTTCGCCAAATTTTTTGACGCCCGACCGGATCCATTCAGACTCTTCTACTGACCATTTCTGAACAAAAAAAGAAAAAAAGTCAGCGCATGCTGGGAGTTGTAGTTCTGCAGGAGGCCGACCCCTATAGTATCCAGCTCGCACCACTAGCTGACCCTGGGCAATACCAAGCTGTAATGTGGGAGTGGTCACATGACCGCCCGATCAATGACGATCCGGACCTCGCACACTGCGTGTTCCGGGACTCTCAGAGAGGGACGATGGGTGAGAGAGGCATTCTGTTCTTTCAGTTGATTGTCTTTTTGGATACTCACTGTTGATGCCAGGCAGCTATTTAGTGGGAATTCTCTTCCCTTTGTTCGCACTAGATGATTGACTTTCTTAGGTTACATTGAGACATTTGCACTTCAGGCTGCAGTGATTTTGTTTCTCCCACCTCTGTATGTATCTACGGCCCGCTCTACATGGTTCCTTCACCTGAATCTTGTATTGCATGTTTTCATGAAACTTTCTGTGATGTCTTTTATATCTGAATAAAATGTTGATTTTTTTTTTATTTTATCTACATTTTTTCTTGTTTTCTTGGGTCTACACTCTGGTATTTTGTTTACTACTAGTCAGTGAGTGTTCCAAATTGGAATTTTCCTTGGTCCCTTTATGACTTTATTAGAGGACCGATTACGAGACAGTGATGATGTACTCTGTTCTAAATATATTTTTATATATATATATATATATATGATTCGCCAATCTGCAGTTACATGGGGCCACTGCACAACTTTTGCTCCCTTTAACCCCTTCACCTCCGGGACCATTTTTAGTTTTTTCTCCCCTTCTTCCAAGAGCCATAACATTTATATTTTTCCATCCTCATAGCCGTACGAGGGCTTGTTTTTTGTAGAACAAGTTGTACTCTTGAATGACACCAATCATTTTCTCATTTTTGCACTGCAAAGCTGGAAAAAAATTTCCAACTGCGTTGAAATTGCAAAAAAAAAAAAAAATTTAAACTTTTTTCCCACTTTTTACTGTAATTAACAAACCCTTTAAGGGACGTGAAGCTGCGATCATCTGATCGCAGGCAGAAATCACAATCTATGAACGTCTGCTACAGGCTGGCTTTCACAGGAGGCTTGTAATGACAAGTATGGGGGCATCGGCAGACCTGCGTCATGTCAGTAAGGAGTTAAAAGAAGTCGCTTTATGAGGCCGTTAGATCACGAATCCCTTTAAGTGTTCCATATGCAATCTCCTATCATAAGTGCACACATCATATTTTACATCCAGCGGCATATCCTAGACACAAGGGAGACCCCCGCGGCAGCCATCTTACCTTCTTTTTAGCAGTGCCGACTCGAGAGTCTGAAGATCCTGAAAAAAAAAAAGAAAAGTTTCTCACTGGTGAAGGAGGAAAAATTTCCTGTAAAGTTTACTGGAGCCGCTGCTTACTTAAAGGGGTTGTCCACACGATATAAAGTTTACTAAGCAAAGATCGTTTGTGCTATATACAGCATTGCAGCCCGGCCGGACCCATTGCTGCACCACCTATAACCAGTGCTGTGCTGGTCAGGCATTGGGGCATCATACATTACCTGGGGGGGCGTTTAACCTCACCATGTCCCAAATCTCCTGCCGGACCCTCTAGCAGTAGAAGCCCTCCTTTATCACACATTTCACCAGGTAGGGAATTTGGTTGGGGGGGGGTGGCAGAGTTTTCCTGTGACTGAGGAGTCGGCGGCACTTACTGCTCCTGTGAAACAGCTCCTCCTCGTCGCTCCAGGTGTCCAGCTCTTCCCCAGGATTCGGCCTGTCCGAGGCCGGATTATCAGTTCTGCGGGGGAGGGACCAAACACAACACATCACTGGAGATCCGGCCTCTAATGCTGCACTCACATATCTGCCGAATCTAAAGGGGATTGTACATTCGGTGGGAGTCCGGGCACAATGGGGCACTGTCATCCCCTTCACAATGCACACGTATGACCGCCGCTCCATGTAGTGAAAACGAATAAAAAAAATGTTTTTAATTATTTAATTCACAACTTTGTTTAAAGGAACAAGACGGCGGCAGCAGCAGCGGCGCGGGCATACAGTAGCGGCTCCATACACGCGGGGGTCCCGACCTACTGTGCATAGTCATCAATGTGTGGGAAGGGCTCATGCGGTTATGGGGTCCGATCGCTGGGAATTTTGATTCTGGCTACAGAATGGAGCGTCAGGTCTGATCAATCTGTTTTCTAGGGGGCTGCAGGAAAAAGCCCTATGGGGGACGGCTGGCGCAGGTCGGTGTTATTTGTACACATTTTTTGCTTTGCAACCAGCGATTTAATGTTCCCTTTGAGCATCTGAAAAATGATAACATTACATTTTTGGGTTATAGGTCATCATGTGATTTTACAGGTTTCTTTTAGCCTCCATTCAGACTGGTCAGGTTCTCTGTAAATCGACCTGGTGGGTAATAAGACACATGACAAGCTTACAAGATTTTTGTTTTCTTCCTTGGGACGGGTGAACCGATCAGTGTCCGGACAGGCTCATTGCTGCGCTTCGGCTCCTCCTTGCTGACGGTCTCCACTTTATCTTCCTGCTCTTCGCTCTGGTTTTCCTGCTGACTGTCCTGTTCCATTACCAACTGCTGGAGAGACACCGAACATGTCCGCTGTGCCATCTCCTGTATGATGGCCGCCTCCTCTCTGGGGGAGCAAGCACGGGGGCTCTTACTGGTTTGCCTTTCAGCAGAGACCCTGTGTAGACAGGCGTCCTCCCTACAGAAGTCTGTCTCACAGAGGAGTCTGAATGTTACATCGGGATTGTCATCTTGACAGAGTAATAAGAACTGAGACCTTATGGCAGACAGGCTGCACGAGGGGCCGCAGTCCACGTCTGACCTGGAGGGACGAGAAGGACATACAGCTCATCAATCCCAAGGCAAACCTGGCTGCTTTCATCTGTCTATGCTGCAATACCACGCACCACCTGTACACGAGGGTGGCGCCATCTAGTATAGAAAGCAGCCATGTTTCTCAACCCCTTTAACTATATACAGAAGAGCTTATCCATGACAAATGGCTGACTGTGTACATTACGGGCCCCCGAAATACTCCAGGGTTCTTCCGTCACTGTACGTACCCCGCTTCCTTTTCTCGGCTCGTGCCTTCATTGCTCTGTGATGCTGCAGTCAGACCATCGGCTGTGGGGGTCTTGTCCTTGGGAGACGTAATTCTGGGGCTTGGCTCACGTTGCGGCTCTGGGTTTGGAGCTTCCTCTGACTTTTCGTTCAGTTCTGCAGAATCTTTTTGTGCAAGCTTAAAAAAGAAAAAAAAAAGAAGCAAAGTGTGAACGCGGCTTTAAGCCAGCGCTTCCTCCCGGACCACCCATTCATGGATCATCAAGTGACGGACCGCCGACACTTACGGTCAGTAGGAAGGAGGGAATTCTCTGCATTTTGCTCTCGCACATGTCGTAAATCTTTTCTTTCATTGTAGACAAGGAAAAGTTGGCGATGAGCGGATGCTTCACGTTCTTCTCCTGGATGATGCGCAGCAGATCGCCCCACAGCTGCTGAGAGAAGACAGAGACGATCCGAAAAACTGCGCAACAGAGATGTCGAAAAGTGGCTAATCCCGGGCGTCCATTTATAAAGATGGCTCCTGACAGATCCCCTCCCCGGGTGACGTGTACGCCGGGCGGCCGATACTCACTTGGGTATTGTTGCTGCTTGGGAGGAACTTCTTCAGGATTTTCTTGGCTTTGCCAAACTGCTGCTTCTGTATACAGATGACCACGGCCTGGAAAAGACAGGACGACGCAGCAACACGTAAGTATTATTATTATTATTATTATTATTATTTATTATTATTCCATGGCGCTTTACATGTGAGGAGGGGTGTACATAATACATACAAGTATCCGATGTAATGCAGGACGGGCGGCCATACTCTGCGGGGGCCGAGTCCGCAGCTGCGTCTTTAGGGGACACTTACTTTCCTGCTCCTAAAACCGAGCAGAGGACGGTGCTGGAAGAGGTAGAAGACAGAAGCGGTTTATAAATGCTTCCGGCTTCTGAGGGCTCGCGTACGCGACCGATCTTCTCAGACAGCACTGGTGCCTATGATATTCTACGGGGCTGTGCGCATGTCCGATTGTTTTCCTCAGACCGAGGGATCGGCAGAAAAAAAGTGGGAGACGTCTGATTTTGATCTGAGTGTCAATAATGCAAGTCTATGGGTCAGTGAAAAAAAAACCACGGGACAGGGCGCTGCAGGACAGGGCGATGCGGGACAGGGCGATGCGGGACAGGGCGCTGCAGGACAGGGCGCTGCGGGACAGGGCGCTGCAGGACAGGGCGCTGCGGGACAGACAAAGGGGTTGTCCACAGAAAACAAGTTAACTCACTATAAGACAATTTGTTTTGCACCCCCAAAAAAGAAATCCCCCTTACCGCCTCTTTCAGCATTTGCTGGTTGGTATCGATGAGATCAGCAGGGAACGACTCCTTCATTGTGTCCATCACTTCGACAGCCGATTCCAGCGGAGTCCGGTTGTCTTCATCAAACGTAGAGTCTGAGGATACAGAAATAATGGCTGATTTATAGGAGGACGGCGAGCGATTCTCACCAGGGCGCACCGGGTCTGCGCCAAATCAAGGCAGTTACCGCCTGCGCGGTTTCCCGGGGCGGAGCGGGGGCCTCCTTCATACACCCACCTTACTTACCGAGATCGTCCCCTTCTTCCACACAGGCGAAGAGCCGCATGATGCGCAGAAGTTTGGAGTTCTCCTTCGCACATTTGAAAGGTCGCTGGATTAAAACTGTAATAAAAAAAAATTAGAGGAGACAAATGAGACAGAAGCGCGGCCGGCGACATTTCTGGGATTCGCTATTTTAAAGCTGAATGATTGTTAGCCCCAACTACATGGATTTAAGTGAGAAAAACAAAAAACGGTCCCAAAAGGAACAACCCCTTTAAAGGGAATCTGTCACCAGAAGTTGGCGGCCTGTGTAAATGGCCTGTGTTTCTTCTTTTTTTCTCCACTCTATCCGTGGCCCCAGTCCGCGATCTTTTCCAGAATTCTAGTAGTTCTACTCCATAGTTTGCGCATGCGCACAGCTATCTTGCCAAGCGCAGTATGCTTTGCCCAACTGCGGGCAAAGCCGAAAATCATTACTGCACATGGTCCACTATGTCACGGAACATACTGTACCGGCGCATGCGCAGTAATGATTTTTTGCTTTGCCCGCAGTTGGGCAAAGCATACTGCGCGTGCACAAGGCAAGATAGCTTTGCGCACGTGCGAACTATGGAGTACAACTACTAGAATTCCGGAAAAGATCGCGGACGGGGGCCACGGATGGAGTGGAGAAAAAAAGAAGAAACACCGCCCATCGGACCGGACACAGGCCATTTACATAGGCCGCCAACTTCCGGTGACAGATTCCCTTTAATTATGGGTTTGGAAAAAAGTCAGCAAGGCATTATGGGACATGTAGTTCAGAGCACATAAATCCGTCACTGTGATATATTCTCTGCACTCTACAGCCGACGCCCGAGCCTAACCGCAGCGATCGGAGCACTTTAACCCCTTAGATGCCACAGTCAAATGACACCGCAGCATTTAAGGGGATGGAAATGGAGGAAAGTGTCCCTTCCGATATGATTGCAGGGGTGCCAATGGCGATATCATCACTGCCAGTGGTCTAATGAAGACCACCTGAGTCTGCCACGTTCGTACACCTAAGACTGGTCATTTTACAATACAGTGCAATATTACAGATAACAAAAAATAATATTTTTCAAATATTTAAAAAAAAAAAAATTCCTTTAACACCCCCTCATGATCTGCTCCCAGGACGTAAAAATAATTAATAAAAAACAACAGTAAAAGTAAAAAAGTCCAGTAATAATGCGCCACCTGCTGGCAACTTCCAGCAAAAACAACATTGGTAAAACTGCTGTAAGGCTGTGTGCACACGATGCAGATTTGCAGCGGATTTTACCGCTCAGAAACATTGCATTTCTGCATTGTGATGTACAGTAGCCTTAAAATCAATGTTAAAAAAAAACGATGTGCAATCATTTGACCTGCGGATTTCTTCCATTCTGCGCGGAAAAATCCGCAGGGCAAAAAGTACGTCTGTACTCAGCCTAATAGTGCGCCACCTGCTGGCAACTAGCAGTATGTAAATAACATAACCTGTAACAGTGCGCCACCTGCTGGCGCCTTCCAGTAAATAACATATTGGTAGAACAATACGGTAATGCGCCACCTGCTGGCAACTTGCAGTAAGTAGATAACATCCTGAAATAGTGCGCCACCTGCTGGCGCCTTCCTGTACATGAATAATATATCCGGTAATAGTGCGCCACTTGCTGGCGCCTTCCTGTACATGAATAATATATCCGGTAATAGTGCGCCACCTGCTGGCGCCTTCCTGTACATGAATAATATATCCGGTAATAGTGCGCCACCTGCTGGCGCCTTCCTGTACATAAATTACATATCCTGTAACAGTGCACCACCTGCTGGCACCTTCCTGTACATAAATAATATATCCGGTAATAGTGCGCCACCTGCTGGCACCTTCCTGTACATGAATAATATATCCGGTAATAGTGCACCACCTGCTGGCACCTTCCTGTACATGAATAATATATCCTGTAACAGTGCGCCACCTGCTGGCACCTTCCTGTACATGAATAATAAATCCTGTAACAGTGCGCCACCTGCTGGCACCTTCCTGTACATGAATAATATATCCTGTAACAGTGCGCCACCTGCTGGCACCTTCCTGTACATGAATAATATATCCTGTAACAGTGCGCCACCTGCTGGCGCCTTCCTGTACATGAATAATATATCCGGTAATAGTGCGCCACCTGCTGGCACCTTCCTGTACATGAATAATATATCCTGTAATAGTGCGCCACCTGCTGGCGCCTTCTGTACATAAATAATATATCCGGTAATAGTGCGCCACCTGCTGGCGCCTTCCTATACATAAATACCATATCCTGTAACAGTGTGCCACCTGCTGACGCTTTCCTGTACATAAATAATATATCCTGTAACAGTGCGCCACCTGCTGGCGCCTTCCTGTACATAAATAATATATCCGATAATAGTGCGCCACCTGCTGGCACCTTCCTGTACATAAATAATATATCCTGTAACAGTGCGCCACCTGCTGGCGCCTTCCAGTACATAAATAATATATCCGGTAATAGTGCGCCACCTGCTGGCGCCTTCCTGTACATAAATAATATATCCTGTAACAGTGCGCCACCTGCTGGCACCTTCCTGTACATGAATAATATATCCGGTAATAGTGCGCCACCTGCTGGCGCCTTCCTGTACATGAATAATATATCCGGTAATAGTGCGCCACCTGCTGGCACCTTCCTGTACATGAATAATATATCCTGTAACAGTGCGCCACCTGCTTGCACCTTCCTGTACATGAATAATATATCCTGTAACAGTGCGCCACCTGCTGGCGCCTTCCTGTACATGAATAATATATCCGGTAATAGTGCGCCACCTGCTGGCACCTTCCTGTACATGAATAATATATCCGGTAATAGTGCGCCACCTGCTGGCACCTTCCTGTACATGAATAATATATCCGGTAATAGTGCGCCACCTGCTGGCGCCTTCCTGTACATGAATAATATATCCGGTAATAGTGCGCCACCTGCTGGCGCCTTCCTGTACATGAATAATATATCCGGTAATAGTGCGCCACCTGCTGGCACCTTCCTGTACATGAATAATATATCCGGTAATAGTGCGCCACCTGCTGGCACCTTCCTGTACATGAATAATATATCCGGTAATAGTGCGCCACCTGCTGGCACCTTCCTGTACATAAATAATATATCCTGTAACAGTGCGCCACCTGCTGGCACCTTCCTGTACATGAATAATATATCCTGTAACAGTGCGCCACCTGCTGGCGCCTTCCTGTACATGAATAATATATCCGGTAACAGTGCGCCACCTGCTGGCGCCTTCCTGTACATGAATAATATATCCGGTAACAGTGTGCCACCTGCTGGCGCCTTCCTGTACATGAATAATATATCCGGTAACAGTGTGCCACCTGCTGGCGCCTTCCTGTACATAAATAATATATCCGGTAACAGTGTGCCACCTGCTGGCGCCTTCCTGTACATGAATAATATATCCGGTAACAGTGCGCCACCTGCTGGCGCCTTCCTGTACATGAATAATATATCCGGTAACAGTGCGCCACCTGCTGGCGCCTTCCTGTACATAAATAATATATCCGGTAATAGTGCGCCACCTGCTGGCGCCTTCCTGTACATAAATAATATATCCGGTAATAGTGCGCCACCTGCTGGCGCCTTCCTGTACATAAATAATATATCCGGTAACAGTGCGCCACCTGCTGGCGCCTTCCTGTACATGAATAATATATCCGGTAACAGTGCGCCACCTGCTGGCGCCTTCCTGTACATGAATAATATATCCGGTAACAGTGCGCCACCTGCTGGCGCCTTCCTGTACATGAATAATATATCCGGTAATAGTGCGCCACCTGCTGGCACCTTCCTGTACATAAATAATATATCCGGTAATAGTGCGCCACCTGCTGGCGCCTTCCTGTACATGAATAATATATCCGGTAATAGTGCGCCACCTGCTGGCGCCTTCCTGTACATGAATAATATATCCTGTAACAGTGCGCCACCTGCTGGCACCTTCCTGTACATGAATAATATATCCTGTAACAGTGCGCCACCTGCTGGCACCTTCCTGTACATGAATAATATATCCTGTAACAGTGCGCCACCTGCTGGCACCTTCCTGTACATGAATAATATATCCTGTAACAGTGCGCCACCTGCTGGCGCCTTCCTGTACATGAATAATATATCCGGTAATAGTGCGCCACCTGCTGGCACCTTCCTGTACATGAATAATATATCCTGTAATAGTGCGCCACCTGCTGGCGCCTTCCTGTACATAAATAATATATCCGGTAATAGTGCGCCACCTGCTGGCGCCTTCCTATACATAAATACCATATCCTGTAACAGTGTGCCACCTGCTGACGCTTTCCTGTACATAAATAATATATCCTGTAACAGTGCGCCACCTGCTGGCACCTTCCTGTACATAAATAATATATCCGATAATAGTGCGCCACCTGCTGGCACCTTCCTGTACATGAATAATATATCCTGTAACAGTGCGCCACCTGCTGGCGCCTTCCTGTACATAAATAATATATCCGGTAATAGTGCGCCACCTGCTGGCGCCTTCCTGTACATAAATAATATATCCTGTAACAGTGCGCCACCTGCTGGCACCTTCCTGTACATGAATAATATATCCGGTAATAGTGCGCCACCTGCTGGCACCTTCCTGTACATGAATAATATATCCTGTAACAGTGCGCCACCTGCTGGCACCTTCCTGTACATGAATAATATATCCGGTAACAGTGCGCCACCTGCTGGCGCCTTCCTGTACATGAATAATATATCCGGTAATAGTGCGCCACCTGCTGGCACCTTCCTGTACATGAATAATATATCCTGTAATAGTGCGCCACCTGCTGGCGCCTTCCTGTACATAAATAATGTATCCGGTAATAGTGCGCCACCTGCTGGCGCCTTCCTATACATAAATACCATATCCTGTAACAGTGTGCCACCTGCTGACGCTTTCCTGTACATAAATAATATATCCTGTAACAGTGCGCCACCTGCTGGCACCTTCCTGTACATAAATAATATATCCGATAATAGTGCGCCACCTGCTGGCACCTTCCTGTACATGAATAATATATCCTGTAACAGTGCGCCACCTGCTGGCGCCTTCCTGTACATAAATAATATATCCGGTAATAGTGCGCCACCTGCTGGCGCCTTCCTGTACATAAATAATATATCCTGTAACAGTGCGCCACCTGCTGGCACCTTCCTGTACATGAATAATATATCCGGTAATAGTGCGCCACCTGCTGGCACCTTCCTGTACATGAATAATATATCCTGTAACAGTGCGCCACCTGCTGGCACCTTCCTGTACATGAATAATATATCCGGTAATAGTGCGCCACCTGCTGGCGCCTTCCTGTACATGAATAATATATCCGGTAATAGTGCGCCACCTGCTGGCACCTTCCTGTACATGAATAATATATCCTGTAACAGTGCGCCACCTGCTTGCACCTTCCTGTACATGAATAATATATCCTGTAACAGTGCGCCACCTGCTGGCACCTTCCTGTACATGAATAATATATCCGGTAATAGTGCGCCACCTGCTGGCACCTTCCTGTACATGAATAATATATCCGGTAATAGTGCGCCACCTGCTGGCGCCTTCCTGTACATAATATATCCGGTAATAGTGCGCCACCTGCTGGCACCTTCCTGTACATGAATAATATATCCGGTAATAGTGCGCCACCTGCTGGCACCTTCCTGTACATGAATAATATATCCGGTAATAGTGCGCCACCTGCTGGCACCTTCCTGTACATGAATAATATATCCGGTAATAGTGCGCCACCTGCTGGCACCTTCCTGTACATAAATAATATATCCTGTAACAGTGCGCCACCTGCTGGCGCCTTCCTGTACATGAATAATATATCCGGTAACAGTGCGCCACCTGCTGGCGCCTTCCTGTACATGAATAATATATCCGGTAACAGTGCGCCACCTGCTGGCGCCTTCCTGTACATGAATAATATATCCGGTAACAGTGCGCCACCTGCTGGCGCCTTCCTGTACATGAATAATATATCCGGTAACAGTGTGCCACCTGCTGGCGCCTTCCTGTACATAAATAATATATCCGGTAACAGTGCGCCACCTGCTGGCGCCTTCCTGTACATGAATAATATATCCGGTAACAGTGCGCCACCTGCTGGCGCCTTCCTGTACATGAATAATATATCCGGTAACAGTGCGCCACCTGCTGGCGCCTTCCTGTACATAAATAATATATCCGGTAATAGTGCGCCACCTGCTGGCGCCTTCCTGTACATAAATAATATATCCGGTAATAGTGCGCCACCTGCTGGCGCCTTCCTGTACATAAATAATATATCCGTTAACAGTGCGCCACCTGCTGGCGCCTTCCTGTACATGAATAATATATCCGGTAACAGTGCGCCACCTGCTGGCGCCTTCCTGTACATGAATAATATATCCGGTAACAGTGCGCCACCTGCTGGCGCCTTCCTGTACATGAATAATATATCCGGTAACAGTGCGCCACCTGCTGGCGCCTTACTGTACATAAATAATATATACGGTAACAGTGCGCCACCTGCTGGCGCCTTACTGTACATAAATAATATATCCGGTAACAGTGCGCCACCTGCTGGCGCCTTCCTGTACATGAATAATATATCCGGTAATAGTGCGCCACCTGCTGGCGCCTTCCTGTACATGAATAATATATCCGGTAATAGTGCGCCACCTGCTGGCGCTTTCCTGTACATGAATAATATATCCGGTAATAGTGCGCCACCTGCTGGCACCTTCCTGTACATGAATAATATATCCGGTAATAGTGCGCCACCTGCTGGCGCCTTCCTGTACATAAATAATATATCCGGTAATAGTGCGCCACCTGCTGGCGCCTTCCTGTACATAAATAATATATCCGGTAACAGTGCGCCACCTGCTGGCGCCTTCCTGTACATGAATAATATATCCGGTAACAGTGCGCCACCTGCTGGCGCCTTACTGTACATAAATAATATATCCGGTAACAGTGCGCCACCTGCTGGCGCCTTACTGTACATAAATAATATATCCGGTAACAGTGCGCCACCTGCTGGCGCCTTCCTGTACATGAATAATATATCCGGTAATAGTGCGCCACCTGCTGGCGCCTTCCTGTACATAAATAATATATCCGGTAATAGTGCGCCACCTGCTGGCGCCTTCATGTACATGAATAATATATCCTGTAACAGTGCGCCACCTGCTGGCACCTTCCTGTACATGAATAATATATCCTGTAACAGTGCGCCACCTGCTGGCGCCTTCCTGTACATGAATAATATATCCGGTAATAGTGCGCCACCTGCTGGCGCCTTCCTGTACATAAATAATATATCCGGTAATAGTGCGCCACCTGCTGGCGCCTTCCTGTACATGAATAATATATCCGGTAACAGTGCGCCACCTGCTGGCGCCTTCCTGTACATAAATAATATATCCGGTAACAGTGCGCCACCTGCTGGCGCCTTCCTGTACATAAATAATATATCCGGTAATAGTGCGCCACCTGCTGGCGCCTTCCTGTACATGAATAATATATCCTGTAACAGTGCGCCACCTGCTGGCGCCTTCCTGTACATGAATAATATAGCCGGTAACAGTGCGCCACCTGCTGGCGCCTTCCAGTGCAGCACTTGCCCGCTCCTTACTGGACACGATGTCCCGGATCTCCGCGAAGTCTTCCTTGCGGCAGTTCTTGAAGGCGTCCACGTACAGATGGAAAAAGTAATCCAACACCCAGTGGTTGATCAGAGGCTCCAGTCTCAGCAGGCTGCAGCCCTCGGCGCTGAACTCCATCCTGCACCCTATTACAACAAAAATAATAAGTCTGCCGCGAAATGGCCCCACTTCCGGTGATGCTGTCATGTGACCTGGATGTTGACGTCGGCCATGATGGGAAGGGCGGAAGTATATAGTTGTGATTTTTGTATTATTATTATTATTATTGCCTTTTTTACCTATAAACACTTTTCTCCTAATGAGATGCGTGCAGCATATATGTTACAGATACAGTTTGACACAGTTTTGCGTGCCCACATCAAACATGGCTGCCGGAGCCATTTTTCTCTCTGTAGATTCTAATTGGTTGATGGCCGGATTGAACCGGCGGGGCTAGTGATTGGATGATTGGTTTGCATGCATCCCACCTTTTTTGAAGGTGATTGGTTGTCGCCTTGGAGACCTCACCTGTGTCCGTGAGCCGAGGGTCTGAGGCGGCACTGCTGTTACGGAAGCCGGGAGTAGGCATATCAACGAGTTACGTAACGCGTTTTGCACACCGGCAATGGCGAACGGTGAAGGCGGCTCCAGCGAGGAGCCTGAGGTGACTTACTACAGCCTGGAAGATGTGAGGAAGAGAAACAGCGCCGAAGAGCTGTGGCTGGTGATCCACGGCCGGGTGTACGATATCACCCGCTTTGTGGAAGAGGTGGGTACCGCACAGCGACCGTCACTGAGGCTGAGGGCACCTGAGCGGCCTCTACAGATGGGAAGGACGCGACTGTGATGTGTGCGACAATATCTGCACCAGAGGAGTGCGGCCATATAGCGCTGGAAGCAGCAAATAGTATGGGGCGTCCCCGGTGTATGGCCGGTCTCTGGTATAGCGGGGCGTCCCCGGTGTATGGCCGGTCTCTGGTATAGCGGGGCGTCCCCGGTGTATGGCCGGTCTCTGGTATAGCGGGGCGTCCCCGGTGTATGGCCGGTCTCTGGTATAGCGGGGCGTCCCCGGTGTATGGCCGGTCTCTGGTATAGCGGGGCGTCCCCGGTGTATGGCCGGTCTCTGGTATAGCGGGGCGTCCCCGGTGTATGGCCGGTCTCTGGTATAGCGGGGCGTCCCCGGTGTATGGCCGGTCTCTGGTATAGCGGGGCGTCCCCGGTGTGTATGGCCGGTCTCTGGTATAGCGGGGCGTCCCCGGTGTGTATGGCCGGTCTCTGGTATAGCGGGGCGTCCCCGGTGTGTATGGCCGGTCTCTGGTATAGCGGGGCGTCCCCGGTGTGTATGGCCGGTCTCTGGTATAGCGGGGCGTCCCCGGTGTGTATGGCCGGTCTCTGGTATAGCGGGGCGTCCCCGGTGTGTATGGCCGGTCTCTGGTATAGCGGGGCGTCCCCGGTGTGTATGGCCGGTCTCTGGTATAGCGGGGCGTCCCCGGTGTGTATGGCCGGTCTCTGGTATAGCGGGGCGTCCCCGGTGTGTATGGCCGGTCTCTGGTATAGCGGGGCGTCCCCGGTGTGTATGGCCGGTCTCTGGTATAGCGGGGCGTCCCCGGTGTGTATGGCCGGTCTCTGGTATAGCGGGGCGTCCCCGGTGTGTATGGCCGGTCTCTGGTATAGCGGGGCGTCCCCGGTGTGTATGGCCGGTCTCTGGTATAGCGGGGCGTCCCCGGTGTGTATGGCCGGTCTCTGGTATAGCGGGGCGTCCCCGGTGTGTATGGCCGGTCTCTGGTATAGCGGGGCGTCCCCGGTGTGTATGGCCGGTCTCTGGTATAGCGGGGCGTCCCCGGTGTGTATGGCCGGTCTCTGGTATAGCGGGGCGTCCCCGGTGTGTATGGCCGGTCTCTGGTATAGCGGGGCGTCCCCGGTGTGTATGGCCGGTCTCTGGTATAGCGGGGCGTCCCCGGTGTGTATGGCCGGTCTCTGGTATAGCGGGGCGTCCCCGGTGTGTATGGCCGGTCTCTGGTATAGCGGGGCGTCCCCGGTGTGTATGGCCGGTCTCTGGTATAGCGGGGCGTCCCCGGTGTGTATGGCCGGTCTCTGGTATAGCGGGGCGTCCCCGGTGTGTATGGCCGGTCTCTGGTATAGCGGGGCGTCCCCGGTGTGTATGGCCGGTCTCTGGTATAGCGGGGCGTCCCCGGTGTGTATGGCCGGTCTCTGGTATAGCGGGGCGTCCCCGGTGTGTATGGCCGGTCTCTGGTATAGCGGGGCGTCCCCGGTGTGTATGGCCGGTCTCTGGTATAGCGGGGCGTCCCCGGTGTGTATGGCCGGTCTCTGGTATAGCGGGGCGTCCCCGGTGTGTATGGCCGGTCTCTGGTATAGCGGGGCGTCCCCGGTGTGTATGGCCGGTCTCTGGTATAGCGGGGCGTCCCCGGTGTGTATGGCCGGTCTCTGGTATAGCGGGGCGTCCCCGGTGTGTATGGCCGGTCTCTGGTATAGCGGGGCGTCCCCGGTGTGTATGGCCGGTCTCTGGTATAGCGGGGCGTCCCCGGTGTGTATGGCCGGTCTCTGGTATAGCGGGGCGTCCCCGGTGTGTATGGCCGGTCTCTGGTATAGCGGGGCGTCCCCGGTGTGTATGGCCGGTCTCTGGTATAGCGGGGCGTCCCCGGTGTGTATGGCCGGTCTCTGGTATAGCGGGGCGTCCCCGGTGTGTATGGCCGGTCTCTGGTATAGCGGGGCGTCCCCGGTGTGTATGGCCGGTCTCTGGTATAGCGGGGCGTCCCCGGTGTGTATGGCCGGTCTCTGGTATAGCGGGGCGTCCCCGGTGTGTATGGCCGGTCTCTGGTATAGCGGGGCGTCCCCGGTGTGTATGGCCGGTCTCTGGTATAGCGGGGCGTCCCCGGTGTGTATGGCCGGTCTCTGGTATAGCGGGGCGTCCCCGGTGTGTATGGCCGGTCTCTGGTATAGCGGGGCGTCCCCGGTGTGTATGGCTGGTCTCCGGTATAATGAAGCGTCCCCCGATATATGGGGCGTCTTCTGTATATGGCCGGTCTCTGGTATAATGAAGCATCCCCCCGGTATATGGTCTGTCTCCTGTATAATGGGGCGTCTCTGGTATATGGCTGGTATATGGCTGGTCTCTGGTATAATGGGGTGTCTCCTGTATAATGGGGCGTCCCCGGTATATGGCCGGTCTCTGGTATAATGGGGTGTCTCCTGTATAATGGGGTGTCCCCGATATATGGCCGGTCTCTGGAATAATGGGGTGTCCCTGGTATATGGCCGGTCTCTGCTATAACGGGGCGTCCCCGGTTTATGGCCCGTCTCTGCGCTGCTCCACATGTGCATTGGTCAGTGTCTGACAACGGTTACCCAAGTAAGGACAGTCAGTGCCAGAATCACGGATATTCAAGGCTCATAGTGTCTGATCACAAGAGTTACCGCAGAGGAAATTCTGAATAATGTTCCACTTTTATGATAGAAAGGGGTCCGATCCCACCGAGTGTCTCCGCTGTGTAGTCACAGACCGCTCAGAGTGCCTACACTGACCACGTCCATCACCAGAAAGGGGCCCATTAGCATCAGACCTGTACCCTCTGAGAAATCGTTTGGATAGCCGTGTGCGTCACGTATCTAAGGAAGAAACTGCAGCAGGGCGCACTATGGGAAGACGGCTATCCGGCGGAGTGATGGGCAACGTTCTGTCCTGGCGTCATGTGACACGTACCACCCACCTAACATTGTACAGACCCAGGACCACATCCAAGAAATTCCCAAATGACAGAGCATCTTTCTTCAGGGTAATGGGTGTCCAGAAAAGGAGGAGCAGGAGAATGAATGAATGTGCTGACTTGTCTCCCAATTCTGTCATGTGTTGGACATGGTGGAAAACGATTCCAAGCCATGGAGACCGCACCGAGCCACCGTCAGGATTTGTCATTACTGTCTGGATGCCAGATAGCACAGGACACCTTCAGAGGTGGAATACATGACACGATGGGGCAGGACAAGACGACCTACACCATATGAGACGGGTGGGATTATTGTTACGGCTGATCACTGGAGGAAGCTGCCTTCATACTTATCTCCATTGTAGCCTCCTATGCAGGGACAATGTTGCATTAGATGGCCGCACATTTTCCAGTTTGAAAGAATGGCAATGTACAGCAGCAATTTAGGTATCGGCTGTGGTGGGGGGAACACTGTGGGAAAAGAAGTTTATTTGTGTGAATAGTCCTGAAAACAAAAGTCCAATTCTTAAGAAACATCAGAAGACGCTTAAAGGGAAAGCACATGATTAGCTGCATGTACAATGTATTATTTCCGCAGTCGATTGATTACTGTGGACCACAGCTCGTTATTTGCGTTCTGTTTTTCACACTTTAACCAGGGGTACAACCTCTGGGACCCCACCACTTCTGACAATGGAGCACAGTGTCCTCCACATCAGGTGGCCAAATGCACCCTGTGCAGAGGAAGAAACTGTTAAATGGTAGCTGCACGGCAACACCTTAATTCTCAGCATCAGTGGAGGGGTGGGAGTCCCAGTGATCAAGAAGTGATGGAATACCCCATTGAGTCCTGTAGGTTGGGGGCACCAGACATGGTTGTCAGCCTCTCGCCTTCCCTGATTCTGTAGAAATGGCATGTACTTGGCTGTCCCCCAATGTTCCTGGTGTTGAGTCCTCACTTATTAGCTGAACCTTGGTCCTATGCTCATTAGCTATCTTAAAGTGCATCAGTATTGAGTAATAAGAATGGTGCTGAGCTCCTGCTTTGACTTTAATATTAAATGACTCGACAATAAAACTCAGGCAGAATACAAGTCTATGAGATTTATATAAGGAACTTAACAAAGGTGTGATCATGTTTTTCACCATACACCTATTGGAAGAAGACTTTGGCTGCACACTGTGTCTGGGATCCAACTGAAAAGAACACATGGGAGGAGCACTGAGCTATGGCGGCTTGGTTTGGAAGGACTGAAGGGTCTGTCACCAGGAAGGTACATGGTTTGGCTTGGAAGGTATGAAGGATCTGTCACCAGGAAGGTACATGGTTTGGAAGATCTGTAGGATCTGACACCAGGAAGGTACATGGTTTGGAAGATCTGTAGGATCTGACACCAGCAAGGTACATGGTTTGGAAGGTCTGACACCAGCAAGGTACATGGTTTGGAAGGTCTGAAGGCTCTGTCACCTGGAAGGTCTGAAGGGTCTGTCACCAGGAAGGTACATGGTTTGGAAGATCTGAAGGGTCTGACACCAGCAAGGTACATGGTTTGGAAGGTCTGAAGGGTCTGTCACCAGGAAGGTACATGGTTTGGAAGATCTGAAGGGTCTGACACCAGCAAGGTACATGGTTTGGAAGGTCTGAAGGGTCTGTCACCAGGAAGGTACATGGTTTGTTTTGGAAGGTCTGAAGGGTCTTGTCACCAGGAAGAAACATGATTTGTTTTGGAAGGTCTGAAGGGTCTTGTCACCAGGAAGAAACATGATTTGGTTTGGAAGGTCTGAAGGGTCTGTCACCAGCAAGGTACCTGGTTTGTTTTGGAAGGTCTGAAGGGTCTTGTCACCAGGAAGAAACATGGTTTGTTTTGGAAGGTCTGAAGGGTCTTGTCACCAGGAAGAAACATGATTTGGTTTGGAAGGTCTGAAGGATCTGTCACCAGGAAGGTACATGGTTTGGTTTGGAAGGTCTGTAGGATCTGTCACCAGGAAGGTACATGGTTTGGAAGGTCTGAAGGGTCTGACACCAGCAAGGTACATGGTTTGGAAGGTCTGAAGGGTCTGACACCAGCAAGGTACATGGTTTGGAATGTCTGAAGGGTCTGTCACCAGGAAGGTACATGGTTTGGAAGGTCTGAAGGATCTGTCACCAGGAAGGTACATGGTTTGTTTTTGAAAGTCTGAAGGGTCTTGTCACCAGGAATAAACATGATTTGTTTTGGAAGGTCTGAAGGGTCTTGTCACCAGGAAGAAACATGATTTTGTTTGGAAGGTCTGAAGGATCTGTCACCAGGAAGGTACATGGTTTGGAAGGTCTGTAGGATCTGTCACCAGCAAGGTACATGGTTTGGAAGGTTTGAAGGGTCTGTCATCAGGAAGAAACATTGTTTGGTTTTGAAGATGTGGAGAATCTGTAACCAGGAAGGTACATGGTTTGGAAGGTCTGTAGGATCTGTCACCAGCAAGGTACCGTGTTTGGTTTGGAAGGTCACAGAAAACCAGAGAGGTTGGTAACTAAGCAGATGCAGACCCCTGATCCCATCCACACAACTAGCAGTAGCCGTGGAGCGTACCTACGATTATCCTAGATGCCTCGGCACAGCCGGAGAGCTAACTAAGCCTAAAGCAAGAAAGGGGAAATCTAAACTGCCCCGGAGCAGACCCCCAAAGGAATAGATAGCCCCCAAACATATACTGTCAGTGAGACAAGATGAAAACACAAACGCAGGCAGAAAAATAGACTGAGCAAATGATGGGGCCAAAACTGACTAGACAGGACAGGAAAGGAAAGACACTGTCTGCAATCACGCAAAAAAAGTCCAACACGTCTGATGCACAAAAAACACTGAAGTCGCACGACTTGGCCCCCACTATATCAGCACTCTGGTATGTTCTGAAAGCAAAGCAAAAAGAGACCAATATAACAGGGGACAAAACAAACTGGCACATGCAGTAACATGGACGGTGATTCAGCACAGCCCCAGCCAGAGCTGGCTGACCCGCACAAAGCAGAGATAGACAAAACCAGATCAAATGCAAACAGAATAACAAATGAACCACTTGGGCCTGTTTCACACATTCGTCTTTCAGATCAGTTGTTAACCGCCAAAATGGCGGACAACGGATCCGTCGGCAGGCTGACAGGAACGTATGGCACCGAACCGTTGTTTAGAAGGATCCGGCGAAGGCTGAATTTTACACGTGCCCGGAAAGAGAGAGAGAGAGAGAGACTCCAGCCGCCAGAAGTGGATTTAGGGTTAAACTTCCGTCAAATGCAATTCTTCTGGGCATGCGCAGTGTACAAATGCTGATCTGACCACCAAAAAAAGTTTCATTGTCCATCCTGTCCTGTCAGCGGACGCCAAAATTTTGGCTGATCTGTAAAAAACGAATCCAACGGATGACCATCCGTCAAGATCCGCTGATAATGCAAGTCAATGGGGGAAAAAAAGGATCCGCCAAAAAAAATGGCGGATCCGTGTTTTTTTTTTTTTTTTTTGCAAAACGGCGGATTTTGACTGATGGAGACAAACGGATGTGTGAAAGAGGCCTTAGCTGAACCATGCAGGGAAAGAGCAGGAGACATCAGACCTCAGAAGGCACAGGAAGAAAATCACCAGCAGGGATAGAGGGAGTCAGCTGTCTTAAATCCCAATCAGAAACACCAGATCTCCAATCGTCTTCCTCATTATAAGGTGGCAAGCCTCTTTCAATCAGATCAGCTCCACTACCTCCAGTAACCACCAGAGGGAGTCCAGAAACAGAACTCACAACTCCTCTGTCAATCTGACCAGCTCCACTACCTCCAGTAAACCACCACAGGGAGTCCAGAAACAGAACTCACAACCCCTCTGTCAATCTGACCAGCTCCACTACCTCCAGTAAACCACCACAGGGAGTCCAGAAACAGAACTCACAACCCCTCTGTCAATCTGACCAGCTCCACTACCTTCAGTAATCACCAGAGGGAAGCCAGAGAGAGAATTCACAACATACATGGCTTGGTTTGGAAGATCTGTAGGATCTGTCACCAGCAAGGTACATGGATTGGAAGGTCTGCAGGATCTTTCACCAGGAAGGTACATGGTTTGTTTTGGAAGGTCTGAAGGATCTGTCACCAGGAAGGTGCATGGCTGTGGGGGCATCTGTTGGACTTGTCGTGAAAATTCATCCACACAGCAGCCCAACACACTGACTAGTGGTGGTTGACGTGTACTGCAGTTTATTCAAATGAATAGGATTGAGACACAACCACAACTGAATGTACAGAGTTGTGCCTGGCAATCAAAGGTGACAGCCCCTTCAATCACCTGATTGCCGCGGTTGTTGAGGTAGGACCCCCACTGATGTCATTGATGATTTTTATGAAGGGACGGAGTTCCTTTTAATATTGTCCTATTGAAGCGATCACAACTTCTCCTCTGCTGAGCAATAATGAAAACTTGCATTTTTGGAGATAATAGTGCCGTATGTGAGCCCCAGTATCACGGTGTACAGGTGGTCCCACATGCTCCATTTTTGTAGTTCGGGGTATATAGATTAATCAGAACACATGGTGGCTACTTGGCTCTGGGTGACTCCTGGCGGGACGTGCCCTCGTGTTTTCTGAGTACAAAGTACTATTGCACCTTTTTGGCTGCTTCTTCCCATATGACTGGAGGTAAAACGATTTCCTGTGCCCGGGGGTTTGTATATGATCATATTTGGGCTTCTCTCTCATGGGTGAAGCTTACTTCATATTTATTTCCTCTGGCTAGAATTCTCCATGCTTTACAGTGCAGCTCCTGTTTCCATCAGAGCTAAGATAGTGGGCACATTTGGGTCAGATGTCATGTCACCAGTCTCCGATCTGCTGATTGACAGGTAAGGCTGACAGAAGGACATTTTGCTGCGGCATTTTTGGAAGTGCCGTTGTTACTGTAGCTCTGAACTTTCCTCCCAACTTTTGCTGATATAAAAGGGATGGCTACAGTTATGCGGACTAATTATATAGCTGTCAGCACCTGCCATCCCTAAATTATTTTTTTTTTTGGTCCCTTCATCTGTTCAGGCCATATTCACATGGAGCTAAATCCTGGACCCACTGCAGATCTGATCCCCAGAGCTAGCCGAATTGTAGGTCTGGGATGATCAGATCAGAAATGTGCCCGTGTTACGACACTTTGGCCACAACTGCAGATTTTCTGTTACCAAATAGTAACTGGAAGGATCAAAGGTTGCAGCTCTCATGTATTGTCACTATTGTGTGCTGCTGCCAGTTTTCAACCTCGTGGCTCATGACTAAAGCTGTGTGCCTGATGAGCGGACTGTGGCAGCTGTGCTCACCGGTGTCCTGACTTCTTGATTAAATGATCAGATATTTCGTTCTTTATTGTTTTTATGGAGGGTGTAAGTTTCACACCAACCAAAATTTCCTTAACCCTGCTGTTCTGTACTCATGTACTATACACTTGTATTGCTCCCGGGTCACTATGACCCGGTTTATTAAAGGTCAACTACGTATTTTGCACGCTAGATGCTTTCTAGGTTGTCGTAAAGAAGCACTCCTATCAGTCTGTATCCTCTTAATATATTGCAGCCATCATATTATATAGCTCTGTGTACTTACAATTGCTCAATTTGCCTTTCTGCCCAGCTAATTCTTCTTTTCTCTGATCTATGTAGAAACTGGATGTGTCTTGTCCCTGCAGAAATCAATCCCCCTCTTCAACTCCTGACCCAATTCTCCCCTCCTCCCCCTGCCTAGGACTTTTTCAGCTACTTATGAGTCATGCAGGGAAAATTGACCTCCTGTTTCTACATAGAACATAGGATTCAGTTTGTCAGTTTTTAATCATGTATTGCCATAGATCTAATAGAAAAGAGAACAATTAGCTGGGTAGAAAGTCAAAATGAGCAATTGTAAGTTCTCAGTGCTGTATAATATGATGGTTGCAATATATTATGTGGATACAAATGTTCATGGGAGGAGGAGTGATTCTTAATATTAGTTATTCAAGCCACAATTTTCTAATTTTTCTTCCCCTGCTCTGCTTCCTTTGCCCTTTTTTTTTTTTTTTGTTTTTTTTTGTTTTCCCTCTTCTTCCTTGTTTTCCTTCCCTTCTTGGCCACATCTAAGCCCCTTTTTTCTACCCCACTTGGGTCTCTAATGGGCCCAATCCACTGCTCCCCGGTTGGCCTACCTGCCCCTCGCAGCCTCTCCTGCCCTTATGACTTCTCCTGCCCTGCCTCCATCGTACAGCTCTTGGAAGAACCTAAGATTCTACTTTATGGTGTTCACACACCTCCTAATATAATGGGCAAGGAGCGGGTGCCTGGCCGTGCCAATGTCCTCCCCAGTCGGTGTGTTGTTGAGGACACGTCACATACCATTCTCAACAGTCACCACATGAGGGCGCCGTGAGCCTGTCAGCTCTTTGACAACCATGTTCCGCACTTAGCACGCGGCTTACCCATGGAATAATAAACTGCCCTAAGGGAGGGTGGACTGCTGCTTTCGACAGGGTGAAAAGTTTGCCATGCCCCGTACCTTGCGTTCACACAGCAGTAAATTATGTGCGTGCGCAACAGACCTCCTGTGACATTAATTAAAGAGATGACACTACAGAGCCGAGCCCCACGCGTCCTGAGTTGCGTTATTCTGCTCAGACCTTCTCATGATGAGCCTATTATTGGGGTGTGGTGTTATTGTGTGCGCAGATTGTTGTTTATGCGGCCGTGCTTCTGTTATGTGTTGATAATGGCCTCGGGGTCCGTTCATGATGGTCACTATTTCTGAATGGGACGCCGCTATGAAATCTGTCCGAAACTGAAATTTAATTAAAACCTTTAATACTGAAGGATTTGTCCAGGACTTGACAACAAGCGAGTTCAGCTTTTATTTTACAACTTGACGTGCTTTTGCCGTTCATTTTATCGCCTTCCCCCTTGCCTCAATTCCAGCTCCTATGGCCGTGCTGATCCTTGACGTGTTCTGCAGTTGTGGTGCGTTGTACATGCGCCGGTGACCGCTGCAGCCAAACACGGCGGAGGAGACGCAGCTCTTCACCAGGTCTCTGGATCGGTGGTGGAGGTGATGGTCTCATAGGTTGGACCCCCATCAGACTTTAAAACTAGCAGTGTTTCAGCCTGTCGGAGAGAGAGTGCGGCTGTAGGTGTCCGAATTTTGTAAATGGAGAGAAAAAGGGTCTTCACAGCTTTCCAACCTCTGTCATTTGCAATGGATGGCGCCTGTATTATGCTGATGAAAGTTGCTGCCAAAAATATGGTTTCCATACCGCTTGTCTCGCCAATTGTCACCATCGCTTCTGCTATGAAAGCGAGCCATTCAGGTTGTAGAGGACGTTAATTGCGGGGTGGGGAGGTCAGATCACGTCAGATTTACTCGCCCTGGGCTTGGTCATGTGATCTCCCATCCAGAACGGTTTCCAACTTTCACTGTAATTTTTCTTGCAACATTTCTTCCCTCCTTCAGGCATCGATACTCATCCCTATACTCGTGACCTATACCATAGATCTTGCATATACCATGGCAATTTAGTGTCCCTACGAGAAAACATCAGATGGTAGAGCGGGGCGCTTTTATTCTTTTTGCAACAGTACCTTCCCAAAGTACAGCTTTGCTTTCTCCTTGCAAGCATCAACAATACCAGACATGTGAAACCATAAGGGTGTGTGCACACGCTGTTGATCTGCTGCGGATCCGCAGACAGTGGACAGTACCATGTAAGTCTATGGGATTTACAATCCGCAGTGCACATGCTGCAGTTTTTTCACTGCGGAAAAGCTGCGGTTTTGAATCCGCAGAAAGAATTGACATGTCACTTCTTTCTGCGGATTCAGCTGCGGTTTGCCATCTTCTCCATTGTCCAGGTGTCAATCCGCAGGTAAAACCGCTGGCCAATCCGCAGGTAAAACCGCTGGCCAATCCGCAGGTCAATTTACCTGCGGTTTTACCTGCGGATCCACACGGGAAAATCCGCTGGTGAATCCGCAGCGTGTGCACATAGCCTAAAACATTTTTTTGGAAAAAAGGGCAATTTGATCGAATTATTTTGTTGAAACAGTTATTTTATGTCTGAAAAATAATTACTATTCTGAACAAAAAAACATTATGGTTTAAACTTAGAAAAATCACAAACAATAAATGGGTTTCAATCCTTCAGTGAATAAACAGCAATAGTACATGAAAATGTGTTTTGAATTAGTACATAGGAATGGCTTTCATGCTTAATGGGTGGGGTGTCCATTAGTTGTGGGGGGTCAGACTTTCACAAAAGGGCGATCTCTTGGGATGGCTTTCCCTGGCATTATCAGATGGGTCGCTACGAGCAGAATTGGGGATGTGAGGGGGGCAGGCAGTCATTGTTTTTAGTGTTTACAGCATAGCATCACCATTGTATGTCTGACACAATCTGCTGAGAAATACTTCACATTTCCTTTTTTTTATTTTGTTTAATTGTGGGTGATAATGGAAGTGGCGATTGAATTATTTCATATGCAGGTGATTCACACCATTGTGTTCAGATGGTATAAGTTCACACTGCAGGTGATTACAGGAAATAACGTATTATCTGTGCTTCATTTACACTAATGATGTGATCAGCTCCGGGAAAAAAATCTGCCCCATTCCGTTCTTATAGCTGCGGTGTAGTAAATGATCTCCCTCTGTACCCAGTGTTATAACCAAAGTTACATCCTGTATTATACCCCAGAGCTGCACTCACTATTCTGCTGGTGGAGTCACTGTGTACATACATTACATTACTGATCCTGAGTTACCTCCTGTATTATACTCCAGAGCTGCACTCACTATTCTGCTGGTGCAGTCACTGTGTACATACATTACATTACTGATCCTGAGTTACATCCTGTATTATACTCCAGAGCTGCACTCACTATTCTGCTGGTGCAGTCACTGTGTACATACATTACATTACTGATCCTGAGCTACATCCTGTATTATACTCCAGAGCTGCACTCACTATTCTGCTGGTGCAGTCACTGTGTACAAACATTACTGATCCTGAGTTACATCCTGTATTATACCCCAGAGCTGCACTCACTATTCTGCTGGTGCAGTCACTGTGTACAAACATTACTGATCCTGAGTTATACCCTGTATTATACTCCAGAGCTGCACTCACTATTCTGCTGGTGCAGTCACTGTGTACAAACATTACTGATCCTGAGTTATACCCTGTATTATACCCCAGAGCTGCACTCACTATTCTGCTGGTGCAGTCACTGTGTACAAACATTACTGATCCTGAGTTATACCCTGTATTATACTCCAGAGCTGCACTCACTATTCTGCTGGTGCAGTCACTGTGTACATACATTACATTACTGATCCTGAGTTACCTCCTGTATTATACCCCAGAGCTGCACTCACTATTCTGCTGGTGCAGTCACTGTGTACATACATTACATTACTGATCCTGAGTTACATCCTGTATTATACCCCAGAGCTGCACTCACTACTCTGCTGGTGCAGTCACTGTGTGCATACATTACAGATCCTGAGTTGCCTCCTGTATTATACTCCAGACCTGCACTCAGTATTACGGTACATTGGGCAGTAGGCTCATCCATATTGTGTCCTTATGCCGTACATTGGCGCAGCTTGTGACCATTATGATCGAATTGAACAGAATCTGACAAGACGCCTCAGTAAGGTCCACACTTACAGTATCTTTGGGAAAGTTCTGGGGACTGGTAGAACCTGATGCTGGAGCCTCCGGGAACGTGTAAGGAATGCTTTCTGCTCCTGGCACTGGGAGATGTGTATCCTGTGCGGTGGTGAAATATCTCGTCAATGAAAGGATTATTATGGATGGGTTTATATTCTGTAAACGTGATTATTAATTACCCCTGTGATTATTAGGTCTACAACCTATAATTAAATAACCGTAGAGAAGCCATAGTAACAAAGTTATCAAAGATTAGAAAAACAGCGGCGCCCCCCCTCGTACATGGACGGTTACTGGTATTGTAGCTCCAACCTGATTGGGTCAGATCTGCGATACCAGACAGTCCAGTTATGGCCCCAGCTTAATGGAAATGGTGGGGTCTGAGAGGAGTGATCCTAAATTCTGGTTTGTCGCTCCGCCCTGTGTACCAGGCTTCTTGGAGAGACCTCATTCTTCTGCTTGTGTTCGCAGCATCCAGGAGGAGAGGAAGTCCTGTTCGAACAGGCCGGCGCCGATGCCACGGAGAGCTTTGAAGATGTCGGCCATTCTGTTGATGCACGGGAGATGCTGAAGCAGTATTACGTGGGAGATCTGCATCCGGTAAGATTGTTATGGTGTATAGTGTGTGTTTATTTTTTTACCAGGTCACGAACGCCATTTATGGATTGGGCACTTCCAAGCTATAAAAAATGATCACTCGGATGATCGACCAAAAAAAAAAAAGCAGCACGATCACATCGTGAGAACATATCCTGATAGTACAAGACCAAGAAGAAGTCCCTAAAGACACTTTGGAAAAACCGCTCCTGTCCCTTACTGCCCCCGGTGGTCACGTCACATCAATGCCAGTTGTACACCCAAGTGCGGATCGCAATGTACTGATTGGTGATCGCCACAGCCTCCTATTCTGCCTACGGGGCTGTTGTGTTCGGGACCATATTTGTGATACCAGCCTAAGGCTATGTCCACACTGTGCGTTTGCAAAATGCAGCATGTCCCTTTCTTTTATCGTTTTTGCAGCGTTTTTCATCCATTGAAAGCAATGTGTAGTCAAAAATGCTGCAAAAAAAAAAGCAGCTATCAGGGTTTACAGTGTTTTTGGTGCTAAAGCTTATGAACTTGCATTAAATTATTTTTTATGCACTAAACTTTATCAGCATGCTCAAGAAACAAATGTACCCTGACAAACATGCAGCAATGAAAACGCAGCAAAAATTTTGCAAACAAAGCACAGCATGTGAACATAGCCTTACAGCTGGCAATAAAGGTGTAGCGGGTGCGTATTTGGCATCTATGTATGGGCGTTTGTGAAAGGTTTGTTTTTCTCGCGATGATCTCATGGCTAATTGCTGCAATATCAGTAGGATATCACATCATTTTAAGTGTTGGGGTTCTGACTTCTGGGATTAATGAGCATTACCGGGTCCGCACCCCTACGTCAGCACTGCGACATTTTCGCTCTTTCCATTCCACGGTCACCGATATGCTGAGAGGTTGGAGAAGGACCGCTCACTTGAATTGGAGTTCGGACCCTTTCCTTTTTAGGATTCTGGGTGTCCTCAAGGTCAGACCCTCACCAATCATAAAGTGATGGCAGTCTTTCTAGTCTATACCCTGATGTACCGTCTTTATTGTACTGAGTGAGACGATGGCTTCAGCATTGTGCATCATGTACTGTGCTATGTCACACAATTCATTTTATTTATTTTTTTTTTCCCCTGAACAGGATGACTGCAAAAACAGTAAAAAGGTAAGAGCATTTTTTTTTTTTTCCTTAATCCGGATCTGGCCTGCACGGACGCTGTTATACATTGATTTAATTTAAATATATATATATATATATATATATATATATATATATATATATATATATAATTTTTTTTTTTTGTTCCACTGGGCCACTAAAGCTGCTTTGGGACTGGCCTGGTTCTGATAGCTTCTTGTATGGTTTTTTTTTTTTTTTTTTTTTTTTTTTTTTTTTTCCTTTTAGGCTACGTTCAAACGTAGCGGAACTCTTGTGGAAATTACTCCGAGAACTCCGAATTCCATTCCGCGGGAAAATCGCATTTTAAATTCCCACAATTTTCCCGCAGAAAAACTAGCATTTTGCAAGCGTAATTAGCTTGCAAAATTGCTAGCGTTTTCCAAGCGATCTGGAGCATCGCTTGGAGAACTGATTGACAGGTTGGTCACACTCGTCAAACATAGTGTTTGATGAGTGTGACCAACTTTTTACTATTGAGGCTGCCTATGCGGCATCAATATTAAAAGATAGGATGTAAAAAATAATTAAAAAAAAAATATATATATATTGTTACCTTCCGGCGTCCCGCGCAGCCTTCACGCCTCTCTCTACGCTCCCAGTCCCAGTAATCCTTTACGAGAATTACCGCGAAGACGTCCGTTCTCGCGGTCATTCGCGATGACCACGAGACTTCGCATTGTCGCGAGAACGGACGTCATCGCTCGCAAAGGATTACTGGGACCAGGAGCGTGGAGAGAGGCGGGAAGGCTGCGCGGGACACCGGAAAGTGAGAATATCGATATTTTTTTATTCTATTTCTTACAGGGATATGGTACCCAAAGCCCGGAGGACAGTCTACTCTCCTCCGGACCATGGGTACCATCCGCAAATGTTCTGCTTACTTTTCGCATGGTGGGCACAGCCACATGCGGAAAGTAAGCAGAACAATGCAATCCTATGGGTGCGGGATCGCCGCGATTCCGCAAAATTAATGAGCGATACCGCAGCATTAGCACAGCATTACGGAATCCCATAGGAATCCATGGGATGCTTATTTTTCGCGTTTTTGCGGCAAAATCGTGCGGTAAAAAACGCCACGTGTGAACATAGCCTTAATAAGGTGATTTACAAATTTTCTCTTTAGACAACATAAATTTGGACTGGACTGTCTTACAATGCACCAAATTTGTCACACTGGTTGATCCTGGATGAAACATTTGGTGCATTTTTGGAACGTCTAAGTCAGCCTCTTTGGCGCACTGTGCCAGATTTCAGGATACTTCATCTCCACAAGTCCCCCAGGCTCCTTACTGAGCAGTTTAAAAAAAATTGTGGGAAAAAAAAAAAAAAAAAGTTTCTAAAACACAATAAAAGCGACTCCTTTCAAGTAATAAATCTCCTCTACTGTGTTTTATTAACTGCAACTTTTTTCTGTTGCATTTACCATTTTTCAGTCATGTTCTTGAACGATTCCTTTTTAGAATCACACGATTGGCGATGTGGAACAACAAAAATGCCACCAAAAAAAATCAAGATTTTCATTTTTTCATAAGTGTCTAGGAAAAATGTACTTTTTTTTAAATATATTTTCTCACTGCCCGGCTAGCAGCATCAGTGGCCTCAGCTACTTTTTTTTTCTTGCTACAAAAACTTGCTGCAAATCAGTGTTTTTTTTGTTTTGTTTTTTTTTTCTCTGTCCCCAGAAAATCTGTGTCTTCACTTGGCAGCAGTCCTTGAAAATCCGCGTTGCCTGTATACGCTCCACATCGCTGGCAGCCTGCCATGCCCAGATTAAATATAATTTCCGATTTTTCTAATGACAACTTCTTGTAATTATTGTTTGTTTTCTTTAATGGTGTCTTGTGCCTCTTCCTCCTTCCCCCGCACCTTGTATTTCCTCCCTGGCTGTGCACTTGCTTGGGGCTGCACCAGCGATAATTAGCACAATGGAGCTCACTATTCCACATCGCGAAATACTCCGGTGTATAATTTAATCTTCGAATGCGCACGTGACGCTTCCATTTCATCACTTTAACCGCAATTAGTTAGACGATAACAAAAAAGAAGATGGTGGGGCGTCTCGCTAACCTACAGAGAGACTGTAGCAGAGGCAACAAAGTAATAAATGAACTAAGGATCAGACTACACAAGGATTGTTTGTAGTCTGTAACCATGGAGACACATAAGAGTGCAAAAGAGCTGTAGCACGAAGCTAATGTTAAAGCAATTTTGCACACAAAAAATAAAGTATTTTTTTTACTTTTGGTATCTGATTGTAAAATTGTACTTTAGATTAAGGGCTACAAAGCGGCTTTGGCATGATGAGTATGATACAAAAGTGTCAGAAACCAGAGCGTTGCGGTGGAGTCGCTGACGGGTCAAGGTGGCCTGGTCTGGTGAATCATGATCCCCCGAAGGACTGAAGACTTAAGGAATCACTCTCAGAAGTGGAGTCCATGCATCGAGTGGTCATTGCTGGCACATTGGAGATCGACCCAATATATGGCTCTAATATTGTGGCTGATCAGTGTAACCCGACTGCCCAATTCCCAGCAAATCTTCCCTTCCCATGGTAAATTCTCACCGGATAATGGTTTTCTTTTTTTTTCTTCCAGGATGTCTTAATATCAACATCATCCAATTCATCCAGGTAATGGCTTCCTTTATATAACTTTATTTTATTTTTTTTTACACCTAAAGGTGAATGTTGCATTATAAAGGACTCTGAATTACTATAATGTGTGGCTCGCTGAAGAGACGGAAGGATGTCATTCTGATCTCTGCCCTCACTTTCACTCCCTTGCAGTAACCCCAATAAATGACACATGCTCTGTATGCTTATTAGCCATTTAGGAGTCCACTGCAAGAATTTAGGAGTCCGGGGAGGGGTGCATTGCTGGCCTACTGCACGGAAATGATAGTGAGTCCAGAGATAAAATTGACATCCTTGTCTCTTCCGCTGTCAGCACAAAACAATAGTTTACGGCAGTTTTTCATGACAATGTATTAATATAACAACCCCTTTTTAAGTATAGCTAATTTACATCCACTTATGAAAATATTGTCCTGAAGCTGAGACTTTAGGTGTGCCTCTCCGTTCACACGAGGGACAGATGTGGGACCTCTGTTTTTGGGATTGAAGGTGGACCCCTACTGTTCAAACATTGGTCACCTATCCTGTGGTTGTTGGTGGGATAACCCCTTTAAGGGGCTATTCACACTTTTTAAGAAATGTATATTGTCTGATAGTGATTGTAAAAACAAGCACTTTTGCAATTCACTGCTTATTAAAATTTGCAGCTATTCCGAAAATATTAACACTTTTCTTTTGTTTACGGCTCATTGCCTAGGAGACCGACCGACCACCACTGCTATCTAGTTTGTAAGCTGTGCGTTGAAGCTGGCCAGGATTAGGAGAGATCAGTACACCACAGTGATGCTGGTTAGCTTCAATGCGGCACTTACATGCTCTTTTCTGTGGTGCTTGGAAGCGCTGCACATGTTCTGCAATCTCTAGCAGCAGTGGTCAGTTTCCATGGATACGAGCTGTAAACAAGTGTTAATATGTGAAGAACAGCTTAAAATTTTATTAGGCAGGAAATGAAAAAATTTAATTTTCTATCGCTTTCCGACAACACCCATCTGCAAGCATGGGATTAACCTCTTCAGGTGCTTCGAATATGCGTAACTTCTGTTCTCCACACAGTTCATGGAGCAATTGGCTGATCCCTGCCGTGGCTGTGTTGCTTCTGGGCTTGATGTATCGTTTTTACTCGGTGGACAGCCGCTCGTCGTGAGCGTTGCGATAACCTGAACCTACCATAAGCTGCCGGTGTCTTCACGTACAAGAAAATGAGCAGGATCCGAAGCACGTCCCACAGCTCTGCCAGATCCATAAAGTCAAAACTTGAGCGGAACCTCCTCATGTTATGTCAGTGACCTTTTCGCCCATACCGTGTGCCTGTGTCGTGATTTTAGGCCTCTCTAAACTCTGGATATTCTTACACGACCTTTTTTTATCATGGAGCATGCCTCGCACCCAGTTTCCTGTCAAGCTTAATTCTACAAATTTGAACGTTTGTATCTATATGAAAAGTTTGGTAACTTTGCCTAAAGTTTTATTCTTTTGTGCTGACTTCAGAATTCTGCTGGCTGCCTTTGGAAACAGACTACGCAGTCCGCCCTGTTGTCAGACATGTGACTTATCAGCTCCTCGGACTTCTGAGGTCCGATACTGGAATCCGGCAGAATTCTGAATGAAAAAGCACAGTAATACAAAGTTCTCCAACTTGTTCTTTGCCGCTTGTTTGGAAGTGGAACTCCTCTTCAATTCTCTACACTTTCGGGTATCGGTGGTCTTCTGGGTTGCTGGGATGGTGCTTCGTATGCGTGTCGGGGACCAAATAATTCTGTGTTTCAGACCCAATAATTGCTGTGTGTGACTGAGTCTCTGCTTTTTCATTAATGAAAACGGTTGTTATCAATGTCATTTGTACACTAAAAGCCATAACTAAAAATCTTCAGACATCACTGATTTTAGTAAACTCCTTCTCCTGGGGCTCATTTGTGGGTCACTTGTTGCAAAATACATTTTTTTTTGTTGTTGTCACTGAGTTTTTCTGCACTAAAATCCACTTGAAAAGCCTCTCCAAAGTGTGAAATTGCATTGCCGTTCATGTAGCTGTGTTTGTATTCCCGCAAGGTTTCTAAGCCAGAGAATCCACAACAGGTAACCGAATTTCCGTCGCAGGTTACAGTGCAAATTCACGTCAGATTGTTTGTTTTTTTTACTCTGTGTGAAAGGTTCTCTTGCAAACTTGCTGGCGCTCAATTAAACGGAGTTTGCCAACTTTTTATGTATAATACATCACATATTAGATCTTCCATCTCACTGCCAGTGAGGTAAGTATTGCTTCTTTTATTTTTTTTTATTTTGTAACCTATTCTTGGTCTCTTTAGAACAAAAAAAGTCAAAATAATCACCAGATTTCTCAATACAAACTGTACACATTAAATAGGTCTTACCCCTGATGAGGCTGTTATTTTTACTCTTAAAATCTGTTTACAAATGGCTGCTTAATCCCTTTTTTTTTTCTTTTTTTTTTTTTTTTTTACCTTTTGACTATATTGAGCTTGTAATCTGAAATCTGACCTCGTGTATGTTAGTCTCGCACCTATATTTGTGATCAAATCAAGAGACATCTAGGATATATGCTCTGCTCTCCCATATTGACATACTAGATCCTATAGGTTTGGAGCATTGCTTCCTTTGGTGGACAGTCTGGTATGACATGCTGGGACTTGTGGTTGCACGCTGCTTGTTTCTTCAGGTCTTCTCCATGTTGCTAGGTCAGCTTGTATCTGTATGTTGCCCCCCAAGTCTTCCTCCTACTCATTCATAAAAGGTTTGTTTAGCATTTTCGTGCGTTTTTCTCCCCCTCCCGTTACGTTCTCTCGTGAGACAGAGCTCCTTGTGTGTGGCCAAGTCTCACACAGTAAATGTTTGTTTGGTCGGTGGCCGCTCACACAATGAGGCTCTGTAAAGTGTGTAAGATTGTCAGTACAATTGTCTCCGTGCCATCCGGGTGACAATGATGGGGCATGTGCTGAGCGCCATGCCTACATAGAAAGTATTCATCACACTCGCCGTACTGCATTCTCCTTCCTCTTCCAGTGGCTGCCTCCCAATGCTGGTGGACCACGTCCATCTACTTACACAATGGAGATCTATACGCTTAGTTCTTTGGCGTTATTCTCTTTTGGGACTGGTATTGTTTGGCAGTATCACACAAACTTTTCTGCCATATTGGCTGTCAGATTATGAGAAAGATACGGTCTATGAATGAAAGCCGGTAGTTGCCAAAATGCGCTGAAAACTCACAGCCAATATGGCAGCGGATCTTCCTGACACCTAAACAATGCTAATCACACAGAAATAGGCAACAGGCCAAAATCTTCATGTTGCTCCCAGTCAGTGGTCACGAAGAGGTGGACTGCACGACACCATCCAATCACTGGCTGCAGCGGTCAAGGGTCCTGACATCGCTGCGGCAGACCGTCGGGGACATCGAAGATTCTGTGCTGAAGTGACAAGGTGTAAGTAATAATCTTGATATTTTTAACAATAGTACATATTTGGACTATTAAAGCATAAAAATGGCGCACCCCTTCCCAAAATAGTTATCCACTGGCAGGAGGACAGCAGATTTTCAGATCAATGGGGGTCCATCTGATGGACCAATGCACAGATATTGTAGTCGTATAGCCGCTTTAAATCTTCAATCACGATCTTAACTGTGACAATGTCCTTTACCTAAAATGTTTTGGGTGTCGTCATGTGATAGATTTCACACCTGCACACACACACACTAAATTCACAACCCCATACAGGGCCTGGTCTGCGGCTATTCGAGGTACTCCACTGCTCCTGTTAGTTCGCCCGATTCTGTGGATGTGATATGGCCACACAGCTCTGAAACATTAGAGGAACACAAGGAATTAAGGATATATTAAATAAAAGGTGCACTAAATTCCCTGCGGAATTCACGCTCATCAAGGATATAATCCTTTCCTGAGTTGCAGGATATACAGTCTGTATCCTGGACTTATTAACCTTCTGTATACTTCCACCCACCAATCAAGATAAAAAAAAATCTCTAGTTCATTTAGGGTAAGTAACTCCTGTGTGGAATGAATATCTGTCCAGGTAACCAGTCGTCCGTAGTACCTGCCTGCCGCTGTACTATCCTCTTCATTCATTCATTTTTATTTTTTTTTGCAAAATGTTTGGCGATTATAGGAATACAAAAATTTACAAAGGTTTCTTAATTAAAATTATCAACTTGGGTCTAAGGGGTAATGTCTCTCCTTGTGGAGTCCTCTTCCTCTCTGACCATTAGAATGGTCAACGTAGTAATAATTGTAGAACTTCTGTACCTCTTTCTTACACTCCATTATTTGGCTACAGATAGACGTCCCTCCCCAACCATTGCATCCTACTGGATGCCTATCAGTCTTTGGCCAAATTCTTAACACTGGTGTTGTGGTTTCCAGAAGAGAATTTTAACGCGCTGGCATGGCTTCATAGCTGAGAACGGTGCAGAACTTCTAAACTGAATTTTTTTTTTTTTTAACACTAAGAGACCTATTTTTTGTTATTAAAGGAGCATTCGTGAAATTAAAAATGATCACCTATCCCTTAGGTACAGATCAGTTCAACCATTGGAACCTCCAAGAATAGGGCTATGAAAAGATATGTGAGAACTGAACGGTAGACACGCCGGTGCTCCATTCATTCTCTTTGGCACTGCTACACAACATCAAAGAAAATAGAGGGGTGGCACATTACCGGGAACTTCATAGCCCCTTCCTTGGGATCCACAAGTCATTTCCTATCCTTTGGATAGACGATAACTTTTATTGTTGGGAATAACCCTTTTAACACGTTTTAGAAAAAGTATACCTACAGTAGATGAGCCCTTTTAGGATTCCATCTACCGTGTCTTATGGAGGTCCCATGCGGTGACACAGTGAGTAAAGTCCTACAGGTGTCCAAAAATGAGACTTGCATCCTCAGATTGCGGAGCATACACAAGTGGTGATGAGGACAAGTGACACGTTGGACAGAGCAGCTCTTCTGCGCTTACTGATGGCTATGATGGAATATTTCCTGCTGTTTTCTCTATTCATCCCTGGGCTGATGTAAGACTTTAGGACACAAACCTTCCAGCCGCACCAGCGGAGCTGTTTTCCTTGGAGATGATCCTCTTCCGTTTTGTGGTGGGTTCTGTGTGTAGTTAACACAGAGATCATCGGTTTGTTTAATGACACAGTTCTTGCTTCTTTCTATTGCTGGTATTGAGCTGTAGAAATTTGCACTCCTCAGACCTGGTTACAGTTGATCCTTCTTATAGAGACGCCTTCTGCCCTTTCTTATTATTGTATGGTCAGTTTAGCGTTATATTGGCCACACTACTATTATGCCTCGTTCTCGCAGCTTCCTGTAAGCTCCTTTTGTTGTGGTGTCTTGTGTTACTTGTGTCTGAGGTTGGAGCTCAGGCAGTATTCGTGTTTTCCAAAAGACATCTAATCCAAGTGCCCCCTACTAATGTCAGTCATTCGTTGATATTTTCTTTTCCTTCTGAATCCACTATCGCTAAGAAAAAGAAAACTGCAAGTATCCCTAAAGACAGATTCATGCCACTGTGTTTCACGGTCTGAGTACAAATCGTGATGAATGGACTGAGCGCTGGTCTCCTATCCTGAACTCAACAACCTATGCAGGTGTTCAGGTCAGGGGACATGGATTTTGGAAACCAGTCTTGCAGTCGTGGCCCATACCTGGCAGCGTATGGAGAAGTAAGGAAGCGCCACAGCAAAACACTGGATTCTTCCTACATTGTGGTTTTGGGATTGCAAAGGTTTTGCGCACCCTTGACTCAGTTTCCTTAACTGTTAAGCCAATTCCCCAACTTTACTAATGCAGATACTTTGGAGAGGGAATTTTGTTTGGGCTCTTGATCCAGTGAAAAAGAGGATGGGACCAAGGTCTCCCGTTTATAAGAGCCTGCTTGATCTGCCTTTATGATATATACACCCCTGCTTGTGCCCCCTGGGTCCTACTAATCTTAGGTTGATAACCCTACAGTTAAATTTGTTCTCGTAAAGGGGTTGTGCAGTGACTCTCATAGAGAGTCACTGGTAATTTGACAACCCTGCCGGTAACACGCACCCGTCCCGATAATTGGAGTAGGACACGTGAACGATACCTACAGGGTGTCATAGGTCGCCTCATCTACAGTGGGGAAATTTGCAAGGGATCTCACCTAGGACATGTGCCCATCTGCAGTATTAAGGAGGACTGGGAGGAGAAAGATCACTAAGATTTAGGGCTAGGACAGCAAAGGGTAAAAGGAAGCCTGGCAGGTTGGTTCAACAGGACTTAAAGTGAATCTGTCACCTGATTTCACAATAATAACTGTGTAAATGGATCTCAGACCTCATGAGGCTGATGTACCTACTTTAAAATCCATCTGAGCATGAAGTATAATTATGATATTAAAATAAGTATTTTTTCTCTATCCCCCGTGAAAGCACTGCGGAGAGAGGGGATCTGCCCTTCAGGGACAGGGAACCTACAGATAAAAGGGCGGTACCTCTCCCTCGCATCAGTTGGTTTCCTGTCCCTGATGGGGAACCTTCAGTGTGTGGTACCTGCATGAAGATGCTGTCTGAAGATTACGGAATCCAGGGTCGACCAGTCCCAAGTTCTGGCAGCGGGGAGACCCCTGTCATGGCTGGTATGGTGCTTGAGGCTGCCACCGCTGGGACCGAGGTGTCTTGCGTGTGAGCGGCCACAGGAAGGTGACCGGAAGTGACTACGCTCCCTACAGCATGCAGTCCTGCAAAATCATGGAGGACATTGATCAGCAGCACCAGCAACTACAGCAGCAGCTACCAGAGCCGAATGAGAGACGTCCTTCTACAGACAAGCGGAGATCCAGCAGTCACTCCACACAACGCAGCAGGGGCGTAAAGGAGAAGTCACCATCCTTGAAAGAGCCCTTACCAGATCCTATCCGTCCTCCAGAACCGGTACCTGAGGCTGCGTCAGAGGGGTGAGTGATCTTCGTGAAAGTTCACTATGTACAGTAATTGGGGTCCCCCCCTTTCCTCTTTTGTAGGGAAGGAAGAAATTTGGAAAAAACAAACCTAGGTGTTGCCCCATGTGCAACAGAGCATTGCCGGTGTCCTGGGGCAAGAAGCTTTGTAGTTTTTGTATAGGACAATGTTGTGAATTCTCTCTCTGGCTTCCCTCTGGTGATTACTGAAGGTAGTGGAGCTGGTCAGATTGACAGAGGGGTTGTGAGTTCTCTTTCTGGGCTCCCTGTTGTGGTTACTGGAGGTAGTGGAGCTGATCTGATTGACAGAGGCTTGCCACCTGATAATGAGGAAGACGCTTCGAGAGCTGGGGTTTCTGATTGGGATTTAAGACAGCTGACTCCCTCTATCCCTGCTGGTGATTTTCTTCCTGTGCCTTCTGAGGTCTGATGTCTCCTGCTCTTTCCCTGCATGATTAAGCTAAGTGGTTAATGTGCTATTCTGTTTGCATTTGATCTGGTTTTGTCTATCTCTGCTTTGTGCGGGTCAGCCAGCTCCGGCTGGGGCTGTGCTGAATCACCGCTCATATGTTGCTGCTTGTGCCAGTTTGTTTTGTCCCCTGTTATATTGGTCTCTTTTTGCTTTGCTTTCAGAATATACCAGAGTGCTGATATAGTGGGGGCGAAGTCGTGCGACTTCAGTGTTTTTTGTGCATCAGATGTGTTCGACTTTTTGCAGAGTTTTTTGCGTGATTGCAGACAGTGTCTTAACTTTCCTGTCTAGTCAGTGTGGGCCCCATCATTTGCTCAGTCTATTTTTCTGCCTGCGTTTGTGTTTTCATCTTGTCTCACCGACAATATATGTTTGGTGGCTATCTATTCCTTTGGGGTCTGCTCCGGGGCAGTTTAGATTTCCTCTTTCTTCCTTTAGGCTTAGTTAGCTCTCTGGCTGTGCCGAGGCGTCTAGGATCATCGTAGGTATGCTCCACGGCTACTGCTAGTTGTGTGGATAGGATCAGGGGTCTGCAATCCGCTTAGTTACCAACCTCTCTGGTTTTCTGTGGCTTAGAATGGGCCTGCTATCCTCCTCGGTGACCCATTCATAAGAGGACAAGTAATCTTTGAGGAAACCCCAGACTATGCCTCCGAGCTGAGATCAGCTATCAGATCAGAGGTTGAAAGTGCCTTTAAGTCCCTTAAACAGGGAGATAAGGTCAAAAGAAAGGAAGCTGCCGTATACTCCCAGTCGGATTCCCCTAGCTCCGGGGAAATAGCCTCAGATGTACCAGACCCCTCCTCATCCTCAAACGAAGAATCTGGGGGACGTCCCTGCTTCCCCCTAGATGAAGTTGCTACCCTGGTAATAGCAGTAAGATCAACCATGGGGGTAATAGACACTTGCCCTGACTATATGGTTCAGGACATAATGTTTGAGAGGATAGGCCAGATGAGGCGTAAAGTTTTCCCCAAGAACGAAAACATCCAGGGCCTAATTAAGAAAGAGTGGGAGAAGCCTGACAGGAAAAATTCCTCAGTGCCTTCCCTTAAGAGAAAGTACCCCTTTGACGAGGAGGCATGCACATCATGAGATAAGGCCCCAAAGCTTGATGTCGCAGTAGCCAAAGCCTCTAAAAGATTTGCCCTCCCCTTCGAGGATATGGGGACATTAAAAGACCACTTGGATAAGAAAGCTGACACTTTCCTCAAAGGGGGAAACCTAGGCCCACCATAGCAGCAACATGAACCTCCAGGTTCCTTATGGTATGGGTAGATCAGTTGGAGAAGCAGCTGCGGGATTGGGTGGCCAGGAATAAAATACTGGAGTCTATTCCCTTGATAAGAGGTGCAGCTGCTTTCTTGGCAGATTCATCAGCCGATTCGGTCAGGATAACATCTAAGTCTGCGGCTCTCTCAAACGCAGCCCTTAGGACGCTATGGCTTAAGTGCTGTCCGGGAGACTTGCAGGCAAAACTTAAGCTGTGCTCAATCCCATGTGAGGGTCTATTTTTGTTTGGGGAAACACTGGACGATATCCTTCAGAAAGCAGGGGATAAGAAGGGGTTCCCTAATCTGAGCCCCCCTGTTGCTTAAACGGTCCTTTCGGACAAAAAAAAGTTCTTCCGCAGAAGGCCCCCGAGGGAGCAGAATAGATAGGACGAAGGGAAAAGGAAGGACTGGGGGTTCCTCTTACGGAATTCTTCCCGAGATAAAAAGGCCTCAAAGTGACAGCTTTTCCAGGGTGGCGGTAAGATTATCCCAATTCCTTCTGGCCTGGGAAAAAAATCTCAAACAGCGCCTGGATACTGAACCTGGTCAGGGCGGGTCTTTGAATAGACTTCCGCTCCCTCCCTCACCAGAGCTTTGCAGTAACTCTCCTGAAATCTTCTCCACAAGAACAAGAACGCGAGGCCAGGGACCTAGTGAGAAAATCTGTCCTTCAAGAAGTCCCACCTCAGGAAAGGGATTCTACTCCACGCTGTTTTTAGTGACCAAGCTAGACACGGGTCCTATCGGACAATTATAAACCTGCGGAAATTGAATGGCTATGTGAAAATGCAGAAATTCAAAATGGAATCAATAAAATCGACCATCAAAGTACTGTTTCCGAACTGTTTTTATGACTGTCCTGGATCTCAGCGATGCCTACTATTCTGTCCCCCAGTCACAAAGAATCCCAGAGGTTCCTCAGGTTAGCGGTTTACATGGGGGGGGGGGGGGGGGGGAAATAAAGGAATTTCAATACAGATCCCTTCCGACTATCAGTAGCCACCTTGGTATTTACCAAATTAGTGGCAGAAATGATGGGTCACCTGAGAGAACAGGACATTTTGATATTCCCCCACTTGGATGATTTTTTCATAGCGAGCAACTCGGTTCAACACTGCAGAGAGCAGATGGACAGAGTAATGAGTACCCTAACAGACCTGGGCTGGCTTATAAACCTAAAAAATCAATGCTAGAGCCAAACATGGTACAGGAATTCCTGGGGTTAACGTTGGACTCCCGGAAGCAGGAATACTGTCTCCCAACAAAGAAAATGGGGAAGATTATAGATCTGGTGGCAAGAGCCTCTCAGAACCCCTCTATGACCTTGAGGAAGGCCATGTCACTACTAGGTTCCTTTTTCGCCTGTTAACCGGCAGTTCAGTGGGCACAGTTACAAACCAGGGATCTACAGTGGGACATTCTAAAGAACCAGGCAACATGACCCTAGCCTGAGCCACTATTCATTCCCTAGACTGGTGGAAACGCACCAACAACTTGTCCAAAAGAATTCCATGGGTAACAGAAGTATCCCAGGTAGTTATCACCAACGCAATCCCCACGGGATGGGGGGGCTCATCTGGGCGACAGGGTCACTTGGGGAGTGTGGAGAGGCCCGGAGCTCGAGGCCTCTTCGAACCAGAAAGTGCGCGACCTACTGCCCAAAGTTCTATCAGATTTCCTACACATTCTATGGGGTCATCACGTTTGGCTGTTGTCGGACAATCAGGTGGTAGTGATCTATCTAAACCACCATGGGGGGACCAGATCCTGGGCCCTTATGAACACCACTTCCCAGATCTTCAGTTTAGCAGAGAACAATCTTCTGTCCCTTTCCGCATTTCACATTCAAGGGGTATAAAACCAGAAAGTACATTTTCTGATCCTTTATCAATTGAGACAGGGCGAATGGTTCACAACCCAATCTGTTTAAAAGCAGATTGTGAAAATGTGGGGGGCCCTGGTCATAGACCTGTTTTGCCAATGTCATCAGCAAAAAGGTGGAAACATTTTGTTCCCTAGATCCCAGGTCCAATCCCCAATACCTGGACACCTTCATGATTCCGTGGACTCAGTCTGGCATACTCCTTTCCCCCAACTTATCCTCATCCCGGTGGTCCTATGGAAAGTCAGGGAGGATGGGTCGAGACTAGAGTTGAGCGACTTTGGTCGGATCGGGTTTCGTGAAACCCGAATGAAACAAAATAAGTTTCAGATGAAACTCGTCCGACTAGAGCAAAAAAAGTCGGAGTTTCGTCCGACTTTTATTTCCCATTGACTTGCATTGGGGTCGGGTTTCGGACGAAACTCCGACTTTGTTTTGCTCTAGTCGGACGAGTTCCATCTGAAACTTATTTTGTTTCATTCGGGTTTCACGAAACCCGATCCGACCAAAGTCGCTCAACTCTAGTCGAGACTAATATTAATAGCCCCCTTCTGGCCAAAAGAGAACTTGGTTCTCCTGGCTGAGGATGTTATCGATCACAGATCCTTGGGTTCTGCCGTATCTCCCGGACCTCCCTTCCCAGGAGCCGGTTTTCCACCCTCGATCAGCGAACCTTCATTTAACAGTATGGAATTTGAGGGGGCGATATTGAGAGAGAGGCTTTTCAGAGAAATTAGTTTCTACCCTTTTAAACAGTAGAAAAGCTGTCACCACAAGAGCTTACTGTAAGACTTGGAGAAAGTTCCTGTACACCTCAGGTGTAAGAGTTCAGGATGGTGTCCCAATTACTGCGATCCCTGAGAGTTTTTACAAAAAGGGCTAGAACGGGGCCTGGCAGTCAGTACCTTTTTAAAAGTACAAGTAGCAGCACTAAGAGCATTATATAATCATGATGTAACGGGTGACCCGTGGGTAGCACGCTTCATCAGAGCCGCCGCTAGATCTAGGCCGATAGTCAGAGGCTACCATCTTGGGATTTAAATCTAGCCCTATCAGCACTAACAAGGTCCCCCTTTGAGCCTCTAGATTCACCTCCTCTCAAAATCCTACCCTTCCGGGCTGATGTTAAAGCCACCAGGAGAGCAGTTTTGAAGGATAGTGATATTCAGGCCTTATCTGCAGGTCCTACCTTCACAAAGATACTGGATGATAGGGTTATTTTAAAACCTGACCCGGCGTACTTACCAAAGGTAGCATTTCATTTCCATATGTCCCAGGAGGTAGTCCTTCCTTCCTTTTGTTCTAACCCTAGGAATAGGGAAGAATGAAGATTCCATGCCTTAAGCCCCCGTCACACACAGCGATCTTGCTAGCGAGATCGCTGCTGAGTCACAAGTTTTATGACGCAACAGCAATCTCACCAGAGAGATAGCTGTGTGTGACACTTACCAGCGACCGGCCCCCCTGCCGGTTATCGCTGATCATCCTGGAATGGCCAGGACATTTTTTTGATCGCTGGTCTCCCGCTGGCCAGCACGCATCACTGCGTGTGGCAGGCGGGAGATCAGTGAGCTGGCGCTCGTAACTAAGGTACACATCGGGTTTCTAAGCGGCGTGCAGCGATTAGAAACCCGATGTGTACCTTAGTTACCAGCACACTGGTGCAGGGAGCTGTATCCAAGGTACACATCGGGTTGCTAAGTGCCGCGCGCCGCTTAGAAACCCGATGTGTACTTTGGTTACCAACTCCCTGCACCAGCGCGCTGGTATCTAAGGTACACAGTGGGTAACTAAGCGACTTACGTTGCTTGTTACCCGCGTGTCGCTGGTGCTGATCGTTGGTGAAGCTGCCTGTTTGGCAGCTCACCAGTGATCCTGAAAAGGTCATATCGTTGTCGGGATCGCTGGTGAGTCGCTATGTGTGACGGGGCCCTTAGATGTTAGGAGATATCTGATTCAGTACCTAAAGTCCACCCAGAAGTGTAGGAAGGATGGATCTCTCTTTGTGTGTTTCCAGGGACCTAGAAAGGGACTCAAAGCCTCCAAGAATACCCTGGCAAGGTGGATAATAGATGCTATAGCCTTGTAGTGTATTTATGTACAGGCACAGTGTTTTTTTCTGATATGCAATATGATAAAGTATATAAATTTTGCTGTTATTATCCTGGAGGTCCTCTGATGCTCTGTAAACCAACTGATGTGAGGGAGATATATAACAGTTGGTATATGGAGTCCGACTGACTGCTCTAGTGACTCAGTCAGAATAAAGGCCCTTTTACATTTAGCGATGCACCAGCGATCCGACCCGGTCAGGATCGCTGGTGCATCGCTAAATGATGGCTAGTGAGCTTTCATACAGAAAGATCTCACAGCGATGCAGCAGCGACGCAGCGCACGATACTTACCATTCACACACAGCGATCCTGACATCCGCCCGCCCGCGTCCAGCGTCGCTCGTCGTCACAGCAGGAAGTCTCAGCAGGAAGCGCCCGACGAGAAATGGAGCCGGACATTCTCGCGCGATCAGCGATGGACAGCGGGGGAGCCGGTCGGAGGTAAGTATCACACATAGCGATATCGCTAGCAATATCGCTATAACGTCACAAAACCAGTGATGTTTTAGCGATATTGTTAGCGATATCGCTTAGTGTAAAACCCCCTTAACTCAGAGAAGACTATTTTAAGATCAGATAAGATAATCCTTTAATCGTCCCACCATGGGGAAATTCAGAGCATTACATCAGCAAGGCAGGAACAAGTACAGATGCATAAAGGCATTACATTGACAGTAGGTAGGTACATATACAAAAAAAAAGATATAACCGGACTATCACAACTTTGGATCTATCAATTCACTGTTTGGGTCGTTCTCTGTTTTGGACAGTGCTGGTTATACAGCCTAACTGCAGCAGGAAGGAAGGACTTTCGATAGCGCTCCCTCTCACATTTTAGGATGAAGTAGCCGGTCACTGACAGTACTGCACATCTTTGTCACGGTCTCATGCATGTGATGGGAATCATTCTGCCCCATGTAGCTCACCTTGGCCAGTATCCTCCTGTCTCTTACGTCCTGAACTGGGTCAAGGGGGGATCCCAGGACAGAGCTGGCCCTTCTAATCAGTTTGTCCAGCCTATTCCTGTCCCGGGTTGATATGCCACTACCCCAGCACGCCATACCAAAGAAGATGACTGATGCCACAACAGAGTTGAAGAAGGATGCAAGGAGTTGCTCCCCTAACTCCGAAAGCTCTCAGCCTTCTGAGCAGATAAAGCCTACTGTGGCCCTTCCTGTACACTGCATCCAAGTGATGGGCCCAGTCAAGCTTATTGAGGATCACACCAAGGTACTTATAGGTGTCGACTATTTCAATGTCATTTCCCTGAATGTAAGGTAACCCCCTACATGCAGAAGAGGGTCCTGCTTCCTTTTCCTAATAATTCACCATATATTGCTCAAATTGATTTTTACTATAACTTTGGAAGGACATGTAACAACTGCAATACAGACGAAAGTGACCCTACTGTCAAGCAGACACACATTCATCTGAGAAGTAATTATTAATAAGATGCTACATATATTGGGCAGCAGGAAAAACACAAACAAACAAACAAATCCCTGATCCGGTCGCCGACGGTCCTTTGTGCCACCAGTCATGGGCGAAAGTCGGAATTCAGCAGGAATGTGGTGGGAGGCCGGAGAACGTGCCCTATGGACAGATCACTACAGAAAGAATATACCAACCAAGTTAGTAATGAGAAATTGCATTTAATCAGCTTTGCTGATTCAATTTGCTTGTATTGCATAATATTGCAGCCTCCCTATACACTTATCCAAGAGGTTTGAACCAACTACTCACACATTAATAGCCTATCCTAAAGGTGATAATACACATGAGAAAAGTCTGCCAAACTTGAAAATTTGAGCAGAATTAGATTACTGTTTTATATACATGTGCTAACTCCTCTCCAACATCATATCAGGAAAAGGAAGGATTGGAAGTGCTGAATTTTAACATGCACAATCCTATGTATTCACTTGAGATGAGCTGCGAAAGTCACCTGAACGTGCTGATTTTGGTGGGACCATCTGATGTGTATGGGGCCATCCGAATTCTCCGCCCAACAAATGATATCAAGGAAGAGAATTGGATCGTTGGACTTTCAACTAGCATCTCCCCTCCACTGAAAACACATGCACACTCAGTCGACCTGAGAGTGCATGTGTATGGGGGAGTCAGGAAAAATACCGTTCCCCACCAAAGTTTTGTTGAACTGAAAATCGCCAGAGGCGTGAGGTTCAGATGGAGTATGGAGGTCTGGGAGTTATGTCTGTAATTCAGACAGTAAAGAATGGCTGTATTTTGGCCAACTAAAACTCACCTTTAGTTGCCAGAAAAAAAGACGACATATCCTCCTAAATTATGGCTGAAGACAATGACCTTGATGGATTGCAATAATTGAATTCTATACCAAAAAGCCCCATGTAGACCTCCTCGTATTTGGACCTCGGCTACTGGAACGGATCAGGATATTGTCAATAAGGAAGACTACAGTAGTCGCTAACCAGAAGGGTTCACAAACTTATTTTCATCAATAACCTTGATTGTTTACGCCATTCTTTAAAGAAAAAAAAAAACCTGGCACTGTAAGAACTAAGCTGTGTGCCGAATAATAGTACCTTTATTCATGATGGTGACTTGGATGAAGATATCATCAATTTTCAGGAGCTTGTGCTACGGACTCATAAAAATCGTCATGTATGACAGCGGTGCGAACGTCATTAGACGTCAGGCAGTCGATGTGGATTCAGAATCATTTTTCCTCAGCCCATGGCTTTGTGTAAGACATGGAAAAGAGGATTGTACTCGAGATGCTGGGCTTTATAGAGAGCGACGTCACCGCTTTATCTGTATACTCACCTACTTGTATGGGAACGTCTCTCCTTGAAATCTAAATAAAATCTGAAATCCTCAAAACTCAAATTAAACCACTCACACGGTCATATAGAGGACTTAGCACTCTATTACATTTATAATTTCACTAATTTCGCTTTACACTAAAAAAGTTTTATGTTGTATGTAAATAAGGGTCCTCGGTGCACCCCTGGGGTGGCCCAGAGCTCGGTGCACCCCTGGGGTGGCCAAGACCTCGGTGCACCCCTGGGGTGGCCCAGTGCTCGGTGCACCCCTGTTGTGGCCCAGAGCTCCGTGCACCCCTGTTGTGGCCAAGACCTCGGTGCACCCCTGGGGTGGCCCAGAGCTCGGTGCACCGGTTTGCCCCCTCGATTACAATCCTCCAGACTGCCCCTTATGTTGATTGACAGAGAGCACTGCCTGATTTAAATCTCCAGCCCTGCACACACTGACAATGTAGGAGCAGAGAGCACACACAGTGTCTGTGCAGGCTACTCTCATCTCTCGCTCCTGTCTGCAGCAGCTACTCGTTGCACGTGGATATGGAGAGCGGGATGACAGCGCACACAATGTGCACGCTCAGCCCCTGCAGTGTCACTGTATTAGCGTTTTCATCTCCCTCTCCTGTCAGCGTTGGCCATCTGCTACTGTGTGCAATGAATAGCTGCTGCAGACAGGAGCGAGAGATGAGCAGCCTGCACTGACACTGTGTTCTTTGCCCTGGCAGTGTCATCTCCCTCTCCTGTTAGCAAAGGACGTCCACTACTGTGTAATAATGTGTGCAAATAGGAGAGGTGGATCAGAAAATTCCTGCACTGACACTGTACGTGCTCTCTGCTCCTGCAGTGTCCGTGCGTGCACGATCTGAAGCGATTGCCGTCCATCATTATAAGGAAGTTGTGGGGGATTGTAAATGAGGGGGCAGAACGGAGCACTGAGCCCTTGGCCACAGCAAGGATGCCCTGAGGACCCCTTATTTACATATGTAATAAAGCAAAATTAGTGAACTCTGTACTATAGGTATAATCTTTATAAGTGATAAGTCCTCGATATTGAGTTTTGGGAGTGACAAACTATCTTGTCCTAACATGGCAAATTATAACTTGTCCTTGCTGATAGGTTGGACCCTCGCTGATCTTGAGAACAGGGGTCTGAAATGCCCCATTTGAATGGAGCTGTGTGCTCCCACTCCATTCATTGTCTAGGGGTCAACTGGAAATGCAGTAGCAAAGTGCAGCACTCAGCTATCTCCAGCAGTCCTATAGACAATTAATGGCGCGCTCGTCACTCCATTCAAACGTGGTGCTTCAGGATCGAGATCTATGGACTGGTAGGACACCCAGCGATCTGCAAGTTATCACCTATCCCCAAGTCTTCCAGTGCCACCAGTCTAAGTGGACCACCGGACTGGTGGAACTGGAGCACTGGGTGACGGACCGAAAACTAGTTGGGTCAATCACATTATCTGTCTACATCTTATTCATTTACTGCAAAACTAAAAATAATGTCTATATATCGAAGTAGCTTTCACATGTTCAATATCAGCCCTGCCCTGTTCATGCACTACAGGACCATGAAGGACCAGGCACTGTGCCGGCGACGTGGTACCACCTATCGGCCATCCAGGGCTCGGTACGGCTTGCCAAAAACGATGTTGTGCAAGGGGTTAATTTTTTAGCAATGACAATAGAGAGAAGGATCAACCTGTTAACTTGGAAGGACACAGCCTGAGAGCTGCCAGACAGGTTTAGGCAGAGAAGCAAGGAGGTATTCTCTTGAATGATCCTAGCTCCGGACTGATAAGCTGCAGTGTGACCTGGGGGGACACAAACAACTGACCCTGTCCACATAGAGAGGGCAGCGCGGGTCTAACACAGTGCTACTGTGCCCATGCCAAAATAGCCGAACCGATCAGGACTCTTCGTGAGAAGTTGAAGGGGCTGCTGTTCTTGGATTTCAAGGAAAACATAAAGAGTCTTATTGATTCCTATAAGCATTGCTCTCACCTAGAGAGGCTGACAAGCGGCAGGCGGTCCGGCACCCAGCAGCGTTATGCGCTCCCTCTCTGAGGACATCTTTACTGCTCCACGGCTGGCAAGTCGATGGCGATACGGTGGTTTTGTTCCCGGAGTGAGAAGGAGAGGTAAGAAAAAGTAAAGGAAATGTCAAATTTTGGCAGAAACGTATTGCTTCTAAGGGTATGTGCACGGTTGTTTTGTTTTTTTTGACAAGCGGGTCTGATTAAAAAAAAAATGCTTAAAAATCTCTTGCTATACATTTCTATTGTAAGGCTGTGTGCACACGCTGCGGATTTTGCTGCGGTTCCGCAGCGGTTTTGGCCGCTGCGGACCCGCAGCAGTTTCTGCTGCGGTGTACAGTACCATGATTCCCTATGGGAATCAAAAACCGCAGTGCAGACAGTGCGGAATTTTCCGCGCGGATTATCTGCGGTTTTCAATCCGCAGAAAGAATTGACATGTCAATTCTTTCTGCGGATTCTCCTGCGGTTTGCCATCTCCTCCATTGAGGAGATGAAAAACCGCAGGGCAAAATCGCAGAGCAATCCGCAGGTAAAACCGCAGGTCTTTTGACCTGCGGTTTCACCTGCGGATTGTACAAAATCCGCGCGGATGAATCCGCACCTTTTCCGCAGCGTGTGCACACAGCCTCAAACCACTTTTGCTGCTCATTTGAGCGTTTCCTTTCCGCTCTCTTTTTTGAAAAACATCAAATAGGAAAAAAAAAGAGAAAGTGAATGTGACATTTTTGAATCGGATCCAAAAGAGACACTGGCTGGTCAAAAAGTTTCAGGGGAAAAAAAAGTTTTGAAAAGTTTTAAAAACTTGTTTGAAAAAGAAAGCCACCCACCTCCAAAAAATCTTTATCTATACTGCTCATTGACTTAATTTGTCAACTAATTACTTCTATGTTGTAAAAAGTTAATAAACCGGCTTCAGACGTCATATGAAAAAATCATGCCTGGCTCCACATGCTCATCGTAGGGCAGACAAGTGGAAGCGCTGCCTTCTATCGCGTGCGCTATTAAAGTGTGCTGCAATAGTGCACGCTGCAAATTGGCACATTGGTAACGGTCCGCTCCATTGACATGCACAGCACACGGACTGAAAACACGCTCGTCTGAAGGAGCCCAATAAAAATCCTAAAAATAAACGTATCTGCACATTTTTGTATAAAGTGCTTAAGAAGAAAATTGGCTAAAAAAAGGCCCAGTAGTTTCTCAGATGCAGGGAGCGGGTCAGAACCAGAGTGCAATGACAGATATAGCGAACATCTGCCATATTAGAGTACATTATATTAAGGGTATTGTATTGATAATGATTCCCTGCTCCATATGCATTTGTCTATATCCATTGATGATTGCCATTTTTCAATTAATATTCAAAATCCAGATAAAATTTACATAAAAGTTAACTTGCAGATACATTACATTATTTACACTGTACTTGAGCTACATCTTGTATTATAGTCCAGAGCTGCACTCACTATTCTGCTGGTGCAGTCACTGTGTACATACATTACATTACTGATCCTGAGTTACATCTTGTATTATAGTCAAGAGCTGCACTCACTATTCTGCTGGTGGAGTCACTGTGTACATACATACATTACATTACTGATCCTGAGTTACATCCTGTATTATACTTCAGAGCTGCACTCACTATTCTGCTGGTGCAGTCACTGTGTACATACATTACATTACTGATCCTGAGTTACACCTGTATTATACTCCAGAGCTGCACTCACTATTCTGCTGGTGCAGTCACTGTGTACATACATTACATTACTGATCCTGAGTTACATCTTGTATTATACTCCAGAGCTGCACTCACTATTCTGCTGGTGGAGTCACTGTGTACATACATACATTACATTACTGATCCTGAGTTACATCCTGTATTATACTCCAGAGCTGCACTCACTATTCTGCTGGTGCAGTCACTGTGTACGTACATTACATTACTGATCCTGAGTTACATCTTGTCTTATAATCAAGAGCTGCACTCACTATTCTGCTGGTGCAGTCACTGTGTACATACATTACATTACTGATCCTGAGTTACATCCTGTATTATACCCCAGAGCTGCACTCACTATTCTGCTGGTGCAGTCACTGGGTACATACATTACATCACTGATCCTGAGTTACATCCTGTATTATACCCCAGAGCTGCACTCACTATTCTGCTGGTGCAGTCACTGTGTACATACATTACATGACTGATCCTGAGTTACCTCCTGTATTATACCCCAGAGCTGCACTCACTATTCTGCTGGTGGAGTCACTGTGTACATACATTACATTACTGATCCTGAGTTACATCCTGTATTATGTTGAATCTTTTTATTGAAAAAACAAATAGACAAATGTAACATACAAGACAACAAACATTATACACCAAGCCGTACAAAATCGCAGTATAGTCAGTCTCGAATAAAGTTGAAACATCTTCTGAATCGAGGGCTCGTAATGTCTCGGGGAGATAAATATTGGTGTATATTCATATACACTACCATGTACAAAAAACAAACCAAGTACTTGGCACTATAGGTTGGTAAGCTCAGCTAAATAATAATTCGTTGTACATTATTTACTTATGTGCATTGGAACAGTTGGAGAAATGTCATTCCTCCCCAAGTATCCTCTGATACATAAGCAGTGCATATGGTCAAACTCAAGAAAACAATTGCAAACAAACGTAGCAACATCTTTACGTGTAGCAGCAGAGGTGTATTTCAGAAGAAGAGAAAAAAAAAAGTGGGGGGGGGGGGGAAGCGGACACCAGAGCTCCAAACCGATCTCTAAGAAGCCTCCTCAACCAATTGAGGTAGTTCAGTAGTTTCCTTGAACAAGATCCAAGGTTGTCACACACGGATTAAACGGATGTTGTCCCCTTCCATTTCAGCCATCAATTCTTCCATATGGAAGATGTCTGCGAATTCCGACACCCATTCCGCCGTAGTTGGCGGTGCCGCCGTGTGCCAGTGGCGAGGAATTACGATGCGTGCCGCGGTCATACAAAACCGGAGAAGGCTCCGTTTCTGAGTGAATATGGGACCCGGAAGGATCGAGAGGATGGCAATTTGCGGGGAGGGGAGAACATACTCTACAGAAATTCTATGATAAGCCAAGAACACCTTCTTCCAGAAGGGCCGTATAGCGGGGCACTGCCACCATATATGGAATAGTGTGCCTCTCTCGGCTCCACACCGCCAGCAGGTGTCGTCTACCAACGGGATAACAGACTTTAGTCTGGGGACAGGTACCATCTGGTCAGTATCTTAAAATTTTTCTCATGTGCGCCCCCAGCCGAGGACATCTTGTGTGTGAAAAGGTAGGCTTTGTCAAGGTTTTCAGCAGAAAATTTATATCCCATCTCCTCTTCCCATGCTCGGATGTAACTCGGTATCGCATCCGAGTCCCCAGCATGGAGTTCCTTGTAAAAAAGGGAAATCAAATGAGAGGGAGGGTCCTGCTGTTGTAGTAAATTTTCTAGCCTTGTCATGGGGGGACGAGAAGTGCGGTCAACCAAATGTCGCCCTCAATTGATTGTATTCCATCCAGGAGAGTAGCCTAGTGGGAAACTTTCCGTAAGGTTTCCAAAGATGGAATATCCCCTCCCACCAGAACCTGTCCCAGGCGTAAGTCAGTACTAATATGCCAACCCAAAAATTGGTCTCTGTGACATCCAGGAGGAAAATCCGGGTTACCAAAGATTGGTGTCAACGGGTTCAGGGTACTGATCAATTTCTTTTTAAATCGGTTCCATAGCTGTAGAGCTTCTCGCGCCAAAAAGCCTGTGGATCCCTCAGGGTTGTCTGCAGCAAAGTCATAGCGTCGGATCCATGGAAGGTGCCGCAGAGGGATATTAAAGGATGTCTGTTCTAGTTGAACCCATTGTTTGGAACGGTGGCCGAATTGCCAGTCGAATAGACGTGCAAGTATGGAGGCTCGATGGTCAAGTTCTAGGTCAGGGAGGCCCGCACCGCCTCTGGATTTCGGGGTAGTCAGGATAGTGCACTTTAGACGGGGCTTAGAGGTCTGCCAAATAAAACGGGTCAGTGCAGATCTGATGGTCTGGAAGAATGCCTTCGGTGGTATAATCGGAACCGCCTGGAACAGATATAAAAACCTGGGAAGAACATCCATCTTAAATGAGTTCATCCTGCCAAACCACGAGATATTCTTTCGTCCGTACTCAAACGTTTCAGGGTCGATTCTAAGAGGGGCAAATAGTTTAGTTTGTAAAGGTCAGTCATGGCGGTAGGATTTGAATACCCAAATATTGAATGGCTCCGGATTTCCACCGAAAGGGGAAATTCCCCATGGTCCTCTCAAGCTCTGCCTGTCCCAGGGATATGTTAAGGGCTTCGCTTTTCTGAAAATTAATTTTAAAATTAATGACTGCACTATATTTTTGAAACTCTGCCATCAACGACGGGAGGGTAATGTGCGGCTGGGATACGTACAACAGTAGGTCATCAGCGTAAAGAGAGACCTTATAATGAGCGCGGTCCACCGATAGACCATGCACACTGGGATTCCTTCTAATTGCCACCGCCAAATGTTCCATTACCACCGTGTATAAAAGGGGCGACAGAGGGCAACCCTGTCGTGTGCCATTCCCAATGGTTATGGAATCTGATATTGCCCCATTGACTCTAACCCTTGCCGAAGGATCGGGATATAGAGCTGCAACCCTATGTAGGAAACTGTTCCCTAGGCCCATCTGTCGTAAGGCTGAAAACATGAAGCCCCAGTGTACACGGTCAAAGGCCTTCTCCGCGTCAATCGACAGCAAAGCCAGTGGCTTGTGTTTTAATTTAGCATGTGCAGTCAAAATGAGGGTCTTGCCTATGCCGTCTCTCGCTTCTCTCCTCCGTACAAACCCCACCTGGTCCGAATGTACAACTAAAGGCAGGAGGGGAGCCAGTCGGTTAGCTAAAATTTTCGCGTAAAGTTTTACATCAACGTTCATGAGGGATATTGGGCGATAATTAGTCACCACCTTGGGGTCTTTCCCTGGCTTCGGTATTACTGTAATAAACGCCTCTAAGGATTGTGGGAGAAACGGGGAGTCGCTTGAGATGGAGTTAAAGACCAACGTCATAATGGGATTAAGTTGTTCTCGAAACATCTTGTAGAAATAAGGGGAGAAGCCGTCCGGTCCCGGACTTGTACCAGCCGGGGTGATCCGAATGACCTCGTCAATCTCCTCAGTCGTAAAATCAGTGTCCAATGGTGTCGTTAAGTCTGTGGCCAATGTCGGGAGGGCAGTATCATGTATATAAGATTCTATTTGTGGTTGGGGGTCCAGGGGCGATTGAGGGGAGCCATCTCCGTTAATATTGTACAATGATAATAACGTCGCATTATGTCAAGGATTTCCGTTGGGTTCGACGTTGTCTGACCGCGGTGTTGCTGGAGAGATGGGATGTATGTGGTCTGACTTCGTGGCTGCAGAAATCTAGCTAACAGACGTCCACATTTATTAGCATGGCCGTATAATATACTCTTAAAGCGATTTCTATGATGACTGGACTTCTCGTTTAGCAGGGACTTCAGGTCATCTCTACATTTGATCAGGTCAATCTGCATCCCCGTCCCCAGACCCGTCTTATGTCTTGCCTCCAGGGTTAGTATTTTTTCCGTGAGGTCCATAATTTCCCTATTTTTCGTTTGTTTCAGGCGGGAGTCGTGTTTAATAAGTACCCCTCTAAGGACGCATTTAAGGGTTTCCCATTTGATAGGCACAGCGGTGGTGTCGTGTGATCTTGTAAGAATGCTGCTATGGTAGTCTTAACATCAGCCACACAGGTAGGGTCTTTTAAAAGATTATCATTCAATCTCCACGTCCACTGGCGCGTCCCCGAGTCAGGAGGACTGATGTCCAGAAAGACTGGAGCATGATCCGACCATGGGAAACTTCCAATGGACGGTTTTGGGTCCCAGGCCAATGCGCAATGACTAAGGAGAAAGAAGTCTATTCTGATGGGCAGATGACATGGTGTAGTTTGCCTGCCCACTCATCGCAGGGTCTGCTTCCCCCTGTACTGTGGCACCATTGGTGGTGATAGGATTGGCGTTAGGGGGGGGTAAAGATGCCTCCCTGAAAGTATGGTGTGGAGAGCTCCGGAGAAATCTCCTCTGGATCCTCGCATGCTTCGCTGGTGCGAGGCTGTACTGGTTTGTCTGCGGGGACTCCCTGTGAGAGACGGGCCTCCATGGGCTCGGCGGTTTTATTATGGGGAGAGCACCCTGTCTCCTGCGGGGCCTCTGAGTTCACCCCGTCAGATCCCCAAGGGGTCCCCCTGCGGTCCTCCTTCCCTTCAGACTGCTCCCCCCCCCCCCACCTTCTGTACCTTGCCTCCCTTTGACGGCGGAGCCGGTTGCACTTTGTGCCGCATCCATCATGGCGCCTGCGGCCTTCTTCCTCCCCGCTCCTGTGAAGTAGCGGGAGATGTTATGGGGAGCCTGTTCGGATGCCACAGGGCCGGTGGACGTGCTCCCTCTGGTTCTCCTGGTGGACATCGGGGTAGAAGGCATCTGAGTAAGTCTCTGATCAGGTCGGTTACCGGTATAGGAGCGTGAGGTCTCCAGAACACGTCCTTACTCCTCGCCGGCCATGCCACGCCCCCTACATCCTTTATTATACTCCAGAGTGGCGCTCACTATTCTGCTGGTGCAGTCACTGTGTACATACATTACTTATCCAGTACTGATCTAATGTACACAGTGACTGCATCAGCAGAATAGTGAGTGCAGCTCTGGAGTATAATACAGGATGTAACTCCGGATCAGTAATGTAATGTATGTACACAGTGACTGCACCAGCAGAATAGTGATTGCATCTCTGGGGTATAATACAGGATGTAACTCAGGATCAGTAATGTAATGTATGTACACAGTGACTGCATCAGCAGAATAGTGAGTGCAGCTCTGGGGTATATATAATACAGGATGTAACTCAGGATCAGTAATGTATGTACACAGTGACAGCACCAGCAGAGTAGTGAGTGCAGCTCTCGGGTATAATACAGGATGTAACTCAGGATAAGTACAGGAGAAGTAATGTAATGTATGTACACAGTGACTGCACCAGCAGAATAGTGAGTGCAGCTCTGGAGTATAATACAGGATGTAACTCAGGATCAGTAATGTAATGCATGTACACAGTGACTGCACCAGCAGAATAGTGAGTGCAGCTCTGGAGTATAATACAGGAGGTAACTCAGGATCAGTAATGTATGTACACAGTGACAGCACCAGCAGAGTAGTGAGTGCAGCTCTGGGGTATAATACAGGATCTAACTCAGGATCAGTAATGTAATGCATGTACACAGTGACTGCACCAGCAGAATAGTGAGTGCAGCTCTGGGGTATAAAAAAGGATGTAACTCAGGATCAGTAATGTAATGCATGTACACAGTGACTTCACCAGCAGAATAGTGAGTGCTGCTCTGGGGTATAATACAGGATGTAACTCAGGATCAGTAATGTATGTACACAGTGACTGCACCAGCAGAATAGTGAGTGCAGCTCTAGAGTATAATACAGGATGTAACTCAGGATCATTAGTCTTTTTTCAGGAGTCTCCCCACTAGAAAAAGTTTTAGTCACTGACCCAAGGTCAAATACAGAACAAACTGTAATCACAAGGGCAATAATATACTCTGATTTCAGGATGTACAGTACCAGGAAACTGGACCAGCAGGTTGTTGTTCTTGGAAGAGCTGCAATTAATTACAGTACCTGCTAGTAGCTAAGTATACAACATCCCATAGTATGAGAATGAGCCTGACCCACTGCTGGAGACTGCACGAGACTGCACCTGTATAATGTCCTGTACCCCCTGACAGAAGTCTGCCTATGAAAGGTTCAGACCAGCAGATGAGATCTGTACAGGGCTATGGCTTGTGATTAAAGGGGTTATCCACATAAAACATTATTGCTTACGGGGTCGATTAAAAACGTTCCACCCTTTGGCATTCAAAGGCTCTTTGTTTCCTTGCACTTTCCACTGTGATCTGGTCTGTGGTCATAAATCAGCTGAGAGGAGCTCAGGAATAGACAGATGAAAAAGCTAAAAACTCTCCAACCAGAAGGAGCTCACTGACAGATTCTCATTTAACTCATTCTGCAGCAAGCAATGGAAGCTAGAAGCTATAAAAGGTGCAACATTTTTAAAGAAGCCTAATTGCAAAAATGATTTTTACCCTCCAGATATAAGCATTTAAGTAAAGAAAAAAATTGAAAAAATGTCCCCAAAGGTGGACAACCCCTTTAAGTCTGCTGATGAGATCTAAGCCGAAACTCAACCCTCTGATGAAATGTCGAGAGATAAACCCACTGTCAGGATCTGATCGACGGTTATCACATGGCATCAGTGACTTTACGTGACTTGTGCTGCTTTTACACAACTGCATTTTATATTATCTCAGCTGTTTGTTGTTGATGGGTAAACTGGGCGCAGCCGGGTTATATTTACGGTTGGCACTGCCCTCATACACCCAACAAGAGTTATTGACCTCCTGAGTGTGTACAACCATCTAAATGATATTTCTGACTGCTACGATAAGCTGTGATCTGGGTGGAGATTCATGAACACATGTTCCGTATACCTGCAGCACCCCCGCAGGATAAAATCGGCATTACACACTTAAAAAAAAAAATCAATGCGTTTTTTTAAATAATACACGGATCTTCCAGACTCACTAAAGTGAGGTAAGCTCTTTATAGTCAATTGTGTAGTTGATTAATAGCTGATGGTCATGACTGCAGCATCCCACTCCGCCCTTTTATAACAGAATTTCTTAAAAGCGTATTTGAAAATCGGTTTCCTAAAACAGACTTCCCCTTCAATTTGTTCTTCTTTTTTCCTAAGCACGGACTTGCCCCATGGGCTCTGACTCAGTCAGTTTTTCTAGTACCCATCCTGCATGCTGACGGTTTCCAGGTAGCAAGATAATATTGAATGAAAAAGGCGAGATTTTACCAGATACGTAAAGTTGGGGATCCGACCTCTGAGACGGGAACAATTCTTGGAATGATGGAAGTGGCGCACTGGTTGCATTTTTCCCTGCTTTTTGGCTGTCCAAGAAGTTTGGCCGCCCGCTCTCCAGGGAAATGCAGCAATGGGGATAGCGCCAAAATAATCACTTTTATGACCATTATTGCACCTTGTAACTCTGACTGAGCTTCTGTGCAGCGAGAAGAAAGTGAGAGGGACACTTATGTTGTATCACTTACCGACTAGTGTCCAGATCACACGATCATTCATTAATTTTGCATCTCTTGCAAGAAGCAGCTGAATTATGCATGCCGGAGCTGAAAGCACACATCAATCCATATAACCTGTGCCTTCACCAATCTCGCTGGATTCTACCTTTTCATGCTTTTTCTCATCGTGTAAATGGCCGATCTTGCAATGCGTGGGCACCGTGGCTATCTATTCTGCAGTCTGATCACAGGGGTTGTCTCACCAACAATCCTATTCATGGGCCACCTCCAAATCTGCGATCACTTGGTGCATACCCCCTGAGATCGCGCAGAGTCCACAGCTCCGTTATTTGGTCACTGAATGATGCCACCTTGGATCACTTTCTGCAGGGTCTTAATATTTTTTGCACTTTGAGGAGTATTAGGAAATGGCCTAGCTCTATTATCTGATGGAATATGTGGGCAGTATATGGCGGTATTATTTTTGCCAATGCATGCTTTCATTATTTTGGCTAAGTATAAAGTATTTTTTGGAAAACTGCCTAATTCTATAACCTGTGCCCTGAATGATGTCACACTTGGGCACTCTATGGTTCCACTGTTTGGGAGATGTACGTAGTGTCATTTGGACACAGTATGGGTTTATTATTTGTCGTACTGGTGTGTATAATTTCCTGCAGGTGTACGACATTCTTGTTTTTCCTGTAACTTTTTTTTTTTAAGTTACTTTGTTTTTAAAGCAAAGTTTGCCCAGGGGCGCCTGCAAATCCTTGATCTTTATATTTTCGCCATAATCCACTTCACTACACTTGTCCTTATTCTTCAGTGACAACCTGTGTGCGATGGACCCCCACAGTACGATGAGGGGAGCAGGACACAATGTTTGTACTTGAAACATTACTGAGCTGATGTTAGAAACTGTCAGCATGTACACTGACCTGGAGTCATATACCGTGTCCGGTGAGTAACGACTGGTAGTCTGACCGTTGGGATCTACATCAATCACTAAAATGGAGGTCCAGATTCTGAATGGACAACCCCTTTAACGTGAGCCTGTCAGCAGTTTTGGCCGCTATAATATGCAGCCACCGCCTTTCAGAGCCGATCTACAGCATTCTATAATGCTGCAGATAAGAGAAATAAGTTTTATTATACTCACCCAGGGGCGGTCTAGTCCGATGGGTATCACAGGTTTGGGTCCGGCGCCACCCTCCTCCTTGCTTCATGGCTCCCCGGCATCGCACTCCTGCGCAGGCGTACTTATGTGCCCTGTTGAGGGCAAAGAAAAGGACAGAGAGGCCCAGCGCCTGCGCACTGCAGGAATCTGCTCTGCACTCAACAGGACAGATCAGTACACCTGCGCAGGAGCGTGATGCCGGAGAGCCAAGCAGCAAGTAGTAGGGTGGCATCGCAAGATGGGAGGTGCTGAACCCAGACCTGTGACACCCATCAGACCGGACCACCACTGCATAATAAAACATATTTTGCTTCTTTTGCATGTCGGATCAGGGGCTTAGCTGCAGCTTATATCAGCTCTGAACGGCGGTGGCCGCATCTTATATCTGCCAAACCAGGTGACAGGTTCCCTTTAACCAGTCGTCTCCTAAACGCCACAACTTTCAACCTGGTTTCTCCCACTGCATCTGGTGGCCAATGCGGGGGTCTGCATGGCCATTACCTTTATTATTGTGCCTCATTAGCCCCCACCTGTGGTTGTGATTTTGGCCACATGAAGGATGGGTATGGCACGCTGTCATCGGGGCGGGCAGCTATAATTGCCAGCTTTCTGATCAGACTATTTTAGTGTGTAATTACAGGTTGTGCTGTTAATAGAGCAATGTAATTAGTGCCATGTCTGGTAAAGTATAGCCAATTAGGGTTATTTACGGTGATGGATTGGTTGCTACACCTATAACATGCACGAGGAGGCAATATCCCCCTAAAAAGTGACCTTCAAAATGTATCTAGCAACCAATCTTACTGAGATCCATGCATCAATAATCTATAGGATACTGTAACAAAGGGAATAATCAGAGAGGTGAGTGCAAAGTGGTGATCTAATGTGCAAAACAAGTGAGTACACCCTGCCGCAGTTGAATGTGAAGGAGCACTGGGGAGGGGGCCACTACCACCTCCAGAGCAGCACATAAATGAGTGCATTCGCTATTGGACTGTACAGGGCTCACATACTGGTCCTCCACAGGAGGCGCTCTTTGGATAGACAGATAAAAAAGCAAAAGCAGCAACAGCAATGGATCCAGGTGCTGTGCCTCTCAGGCACACACCAAACATTCAATATTACAGAAATCATTGGAGGTAGCACACCAGCTTGTACAGGTGAAAAAAAGCTATTTAGTAGCCCATAATGGCGACGTTTCAGCTACAAGTGAGTACTTTAGAATCATACAATGTTAGAGTTGGAAGGGATCTCCAGGGTCCTCGTGTCCAACCCCCTGCTCAATGCAGGGTTCACTAAACCATCCCAGACAGATGTCAGTCCAGCCTCTGTGCGAAGACTTCCATGGAAGGAGAACTCACCACCTCTTGTGGCACTCTGGTCCACTCACTGATCACCCTCACTGTCATATAGTTTTTTTTCTAATATCTCTCGGCCCCCAACAGGTCATGTTTTCAGGATTTCCTTAGTATTTCACAGGTGATTGAAGTATCATCAAGGCATCAGGAATTCTCTCACATGTGTAACACTATGGAAATCCTGAAAACATGACCTGTTGGGGTCTGTGAGAACTGGAGTTTGGGAACCACTGCTCTACACAGTGACATCCCTTCAGATATTTGTAGATGGTTATTATGTCATCTCTTTTTTTTACAAGCTAAACATTCCCAAACCCTGTAACCGTTCCTCGTAGGACATACTTTGCAGTCCGCTCACCATCCTGGTAGCTCTTCTCTGAACTTGCTCCAGTTTTTCAATGTCTTTTAATGTGTTGTCCAGAACTGGACCCAGTATTCCAGATGAGGCCTGACCAAGGAAGAGTAGAGGGGATAAAGACATGACATGATCTAGTCTGTATGCTTGTCTTATTGCAGCCTATAAAACTGCCTTTTTTGCTGCTGCATCACACTGTTGACTTATCAGCAGTCTGTGATCTATTAGTATACACAAATCTTTTTCACTCGTGCTGTTGCTTAGATTCCTCCCATTCTGTAGATGTAATTCTAGTTTTTCTTGCTCAGATGTAGAATCTTGCATCTCTCCTTGTTAAATACTATTCTATTACTTTCTGCCCATTGTTCAAGCTTATCTAGATCTTTCAGATTCCATTTGCCATCCTTTCTAGTGTTACCTATCCCTCCTAGCTTTGCATCGTCTGCAAATTTGACCAGTTAACCTTCAGTTCCCATATCTAGATCACTTATATAAAATGAACACCCCTGGGGCCAGGACAGAGTCTTTTTGTACTCCACTTGAAACACTCTTCCAATTGGATGTGCAACTATGATCACGGGTGCGATCACTAAGCCAATTATGAATTCACCTAACCGCAGCCTTGTCAATCCCATACTTTAAGGTTAGTATGTGATACTTTATCAAATGCTTTGCTGAAGTTGAGATATACTATATCTACCGCATTTCCCCGATCCACCCAGTCAGTGACTCCATCATAGAAGGAAATTAGAGTCATCTGGCATGACTTGTTTGCTACAAACCCAGGCTGGCTCTGGTTACAGTATTCTTATCCAGGTACTTGCATACCTGCTGTCTAACAATTTGTTCCGATAGCTTTCCTCGAAAAAGCCTGAGCGAGGTTCCCACTTGTTGCCATTATGTGCTATTAAACAGCATTTTTTTCACCTTTACAAGCTGCTGTGCTGCCTCCTTTCTATATTAGATACACAGAGACTGATATAGATAGTAGTAGCTGACAGATGTGATAGATGAAGGCTATGACACAGAGAGGTCACTGATGACGTCATGGCAGGCTGTGATACTACGGACAGTCGGTGACGTAACCATCACGTGCCTCTTGTCGCTCAGATCAGTCGCCTGACTGGCACTTGTTGCATTCCGCCGTCTCATTGGCTAACAAGCGACAGAACTCGCAGCCAATCAGCCGCACATGCTGACAGCACGGTCTGCTGCTACGTCACTCTCCAATCCCCGCCCAGGAATCGCGTCATCCTTCGTAAACACATGTCAGCGCATGTCACGGCTCAGCTCCGCCCTTAGTTACCGTCGCTAACCGTTGCTGGCTCGTCTAATCCGTCCCCTTAGTAACACTGAAACTCCGCCCATCTCCTTGGAACGGTCTCTCAGCACAAAGGCCCCTCCCCGCGCCTGCGCAGTAGCCTGTCAGTAGGGGGGCGTGCCGTCGGTTCCTGTCAGTGTGTGAGGAGAGCGGAGCAGCGGACCCTGGGACTTCACGAGTTATCCGCGCAGCTGCTGCTGGCCCGGGCGGCCATGCCCTCCGACTTTATATCGCTGCTCAGCGCCGACCTTGACCTTGAGTCCCCGAAGTCGCTGTACTCTAGAGGTGAGCGGGGCCCGGGGGCGGCTGTGGCGGGGAGAGGGGACCTCCAGCTGCGGCTGTTGCGCCTGACTTTGGTTGCCGCGGAGGATTCTGGGATAGCAGCGCCCTTTCTTTGGGGCTGGTTGTCATGGTAACGTGCTTCTTGTCCTAGGAGCTTGCACTCTGGCCTAGGTGTCGGGTTGCGGCCACTTCTGGTCATTGTGTCATGTCCCAGCGACTGTCCCCACATAACGCCTTGAGCTGGTGACAAGCCTGCCGGGTGTTTAGTGACGAGTCACATGTTACCGCTTTAGTGTGTGCTGCTGACGCCAAAGGTGTCGCGAACCCCCAGTCACACGGCGCCTCCTGACGAACCACAAGGCTCAGCACTGAAGCAATGAGTGACACCAGGCACTGGTGAAGGACCGGTCCCCTGTCCTTGTCCTTCTGTTATTCCTCTGGGAAATGTAGGGCTTTCCTCACATTCCCAGTTCAAAAATAAATGGACATGAAGATTGTCGTTAAAAAATGGTCTGACTCGCATTTCTTGTTCTGTCCTGAACGGAAGCCTTTTTTTGATTTTTTCTGGGCACGTGCGGCGCTCAATAACCGGTGATATCCCTTATCATCCGTCTGCTATAGACTTTAATAAAGAATGGATCCGTCTGCTTCGCTTTTTTTTTTTTTTTTTTAGACCGACAAAAAAAAAAAAATTCTGTCCTCCTCTGTTCCAAAACAGACAGTCAACAGAATGAGGGGGACGTCTTGTAAGGAATGGGGACCGTGGCTGAGCGCTTCTATTTTTATGCTCCCTAAATGGATCCAAAAAACGGAATTAAAAGCTGGCCGTGTGACCGGCGGGGGGGTTACTTGATGGGGGGACACGTGTCTGTGCCCACGCTGACAGTGTCCAGTCGGCGCTGCCTGTGTCACGCTATGAAGGGACGCGCCACCTTCAATGCAAGTCATTTTATTCCAAAATTTCCAGGAGGCATAACGGAGGACTGTCACAACACAGTTGTCAATCAGTTCTGTTATGGTGAACTCCGATGCAGCAGGGGTGACACGTTTTATAAGAGATTTTTCTGTTCTTTGCAGCAAAGAAAGTTTTCTGCGTTTCCTAGCATGCTGGTACTACAACTCCCACAGGAATTCAGAGCTGGAGACCAGTGACTGATGATATTTTGTCACCTGTTATTGATTCCCATCATGACGTGAGACTTTTTTTTTTATTCCTCTGTCCGCAGCATACTTGAGACCCATTGCCTACGTCATAATCGCTCTCTGTTCTGAAGAGCTTACGCTCTGTGTTTGCTATGCGCTTATCCCAATAGATTTGGCAATCTGAGAGTATGGCAGTATTCTGCAACCCGGTGCACAGAGAGAGCTCCCACATTGCCTGGCGCCGGCTGTGCTGTTATGCTAGTAGTTGTAGTCTTAATTGTCTTGTATGCAATCTGTATGGGGATTTAAGCCTGGGTCAATGCATAAGTTTTCACCCCCTAGCCATGGCCTGCTTTCACGTGACAGGAGACTTGCTTGGCTAGTTTCTGGGTAGTACGACATTAACTTGTTAAGTGTAAATAAAATTCCTTGTTTTTTTTTTTTTTCTCTTTTTCTAACCTGTCACCTATAAGACATCTGACTCGTCCCCGAGGACAAGCAATAAAATATTCTAGGTATGCTTCTTTCTAACTGTTTCTGGGAAAGCTGTATGATCATCTGTGCTGGATTTAATTTGGAAGTTATCGGATCAAAACGATTTCATTTGTACTTTGATGGGAGTTGTAGTTGCCCAGCAGCCACAAGTTGCAGAGCACGGAAATATGGAAAAATCCTATAATTTGCTGCTAGTGCCCTGCACAGGATGGCATGTGATCACAGATGCACATGTAGGCGATCTGCTTGTCATGCCGCCTTATGTATAACTATAAATCCCCTATTTATCCTTTGCTGGAAAATGAGCAGATTTGATCACGACGGTATATGCACCTGTAAGTGTATAAAGCGCGATCAATGTAGTCGCGTGAGAAGATTAATTGGGCCATTCCTTCCAATTAAACAAGCGCTGACACTAAGGTCAGGAGCTTATAGGGAAAGCTGCCGCTGTCAGTCACATGGGTGGGTATACAGCTATATCTGCTTAGGGCCAAGGGGGAGATACAGAGGTGCCCGTGGGGTCATGAATTTTTCTAGCGTTCCTATTGAAGAACGCAACAATCTGCATCTACCTAGATTAAAATGGCTGATTACTGAGAACAGTAGATAGAAGCTGTCCCTCAATCTGGACACTGTCACGTTTTGTTCAGCACTAGCTGCCCTTTTAAGACATGAGACGCTTAGATCGGAGGGAGTCCACGTGTTGAGATGTGTAGTGTTCAGTATAGCAAAGGACCAGGAGCCTTTTTTTTTTCTTTTTTTTTTTTAAAGGAGTATTCCCATCTCCCAAGACCCTATCCCGTTATGTAGTAGGTATTATAATAATAATTTTATTATTAGAAAATGTCGCCAATTAGAAATGTAGTATAGTTTTTCTGATTTGCTGTGTCTCTTTCCTCATGTGCAGGCATTGCAGGACCACTAGGTATCCATAGTTAGGACCATTACCAACTAGCTGTCACTATATCAGTGGTTGTAACCATGGATACCTAAAGTCCTGCAATGCCTGCGCATGAGGAAAAGGACATAGCGAATCAGAAGAACTATACTACATTTCTAATTGGAGGCATTTGTTAATATTATTTGACCTACTACATATTGGGATAGGATTGTGGAGTAGGGCGCTCTCTTCTGAGACAGTAGGCTTTCTATAGAGCCTGTAATGGGTCTCAGAAGAGAGTGCAGCTTGACCGTATAATGTTATATTCTAGCGATATTTGAAATGTAGACAATCCCTTTGTATAAGGAGAGTCCTCAAACTTATATCACAGGGGCTCCTGTCATCTGTAACCTTTGATTGTGCTCTGTTTCTATACAGCGCCACCACAAGTGAAATAAAGTATTAAAAGTTCCATGTAAAAGTCAATGGACAGTGTGTGTCACAAGTGGAAATAAGGAGAAAATGGAAACCGGTCTTAGGAGCGCTGGAAAGAGACTCAGACAAGAGATGGGTTTAAACCACAACGCGTTTCGACGGAGGATCCGTCTTCATCAGGTGGAAGTTTAAACTTCTACCTGCTGAAAAAGGATCCTCCGTCGAAACGCGTTGTGGTTTAAACCCATCTCTTGTCTGAGTCTCTTTACTGCGCTCCTAAGACCGTTTCCATTTTCTCCTTGCTACTATCCTCCATTGGAGGTTTTCAGCTGGAGCTGCGGTGGAGACCTGACGACCTTGTCTGCCCCTGGGTTGCTTCCTAAGCGCTCCTGTATGACCGCTTATCACTGACTCTTATACAAATGGAAATAAGTCCTATAAACTAAAAGATGCACGGGAAGTTCCCTAATGAGGGACACCCCATCTATAAACTCGTATTTCGGAATAGGTACAGTTTCTTCCAATGCTGCAGTTGCCATGTGTCATAACTAGAAAAGCTGGGTGACAGTCCATGTGGGGGCTGTAGCCATGCTGGGCCTTCCAGGAATATCACTTGTATGATGATAGGCGTGATCTTAGGCCGGGTAGTCTCATCCGTGTATTTTTATATGCTGATGAAATCACTAAGTTTTGTTCTGCAAATATGTGATATATTTAGAAGCTGTAGGAAAGGGTACTTGCTGCCGTACATACTATGCGGAGACTGATCCTCCCCACACTCTATGCATTGGCCCATGCAAGAGAGCCCTAATCTATTGCTCATTGGCTTGATATATCTGTGATTGGCCCTCGCAGAGATGCTGGGTGACCACCAGGAATGGCTCCTATGACCATGTCCAGAACAGATCTGGACATCCCAGAAACCCTGAGGCCAACGTGCCCAGAAATTTGCAATAATTTCTATCAAGGGATATTTTTATTGTTTGGCCAAGAAAGTCACATTGGCTACCAAACTGATTTTAAGAGTCGCCTTCGATCTGAGCTGATCCTTCTAACCCACAAATTCTCATCAGAGGCACCAAGTCTGTGCCTACCTAATAAAAGGGAAGGAATCTATGTTGATGGTGCCACCTATTGGAGGTAGCGAAAGGTGGCATTTCGAGGTGAGCACTAATCTGCATATTTTTCCGATGGAGTATTGCCAGTAAGATGCCATACACAATAGAGGAGAATGGAGATGGATGAGCAGCCTTTCTGGTTTATATGAGGTCTCCGACATATTATTATTATTATTATTATTATTATTATTATTATTATTTATTATTATTATTTATTGTTCTAGCGCCATTTATTCCATGGCGCTTTACATGTGAGGAGCGGTATACATAAAAACAAGTACAATAATCTTAAACAATACAAGTCATAACTGGTACAGGAGGAGAGAGGACCCTGCCCGCGAGGGCTCACAATCTTCAAGGGATGGGTGATAATACAGTAGGCGAGGGTAGAGCTGGTCGTGCAGCGGTTTGGTCGATCGGTGGTTACTGCAGGTTATAGGCTTGTCGGAAGAGGTGGGTCTTCAGGCTCTTTTTGAAGGTTTCGATGGTAGGTGAGAGTCTGATATGTTGTGGTAGAGAGTTCCAGAGTAGGGGTGATGCGCGAGAGAAATCTTGTATGCGATTGTGGGAAGAGGAGATAAGACGGGAGTAGAGAAGGAGATCTTGTGAGGATCGGAGGTTGCGTGCAGGAAAGTACCGGGAGACGAGGTCACAGATGTATGGAGGAGACAAGTTGTGGATGGCTTTGTATGTCATGGTTAGGGTTTTGTAATGGAGTCTCTGGGCAATTGGGAGCCAGTGAAGGGATTGACAGAGGGGAGAAGCTGGGGAATAGCGGGGGGACAGGTGGATTAGTCGGGCAGCAGAGTTTAGAATAGATTGGAGGGGTGCGAGAGTGTTTGAGGGGAGGCCACAGAGCATGAGGTTGCAGTAGTCAAGGCGAGAGATGATGAGGGCATGGACTAGGGTTTTTGCAGATTCTTGGGTGAGGAATGAACGGATGCGTGAAATATTTTTGAGTTGAAGTCGGCAGGAAGTGCAAAGGGTTTGGATATGTGGTTTGAAGGAGAGATCAGCGTCAAGGATTACTCCGAGGCAGCGAGCTTGTGGGACTGGGGAGAGTGGGCAGTCATTTACTGTAATTGATAGGTTCGTAGGGGGGGTCACGTGAGCTGGGGGAAAGATGATGAATTCTGTTTTGTCCATGTTGAGTTTCAGATATCTAGTGGAGAAGAAGGATGAAATAGTGGACAGACATTGAGGGATTCTGGTTAGTAGGGAGGTGATATCTGGTCCAGAGATGTAGATCTGTGTGTCATCAGCATAAAGATGATACTGAAAGCCATGAGATTCTATGAGCTGTCCCAGGCCAAAGGTGTAAATAGAGAACAGCAGGGGCCCAAGGACTGAACCTTGTGGGACTACGACAGATAGGGGGCGAGGTGAGGAGGTGGTGTGTGAGTGGGAGACGCTGAATGTCCGGTCTGTTAGGTATGATGAGATCCAGGAGAGGGCCAAGTCTGTGATGCCGAGGGATGAGAGGGTCTGGAATAATAGGGAATGGTCCACTGTGTCAAAGGCAGCCGACAGGTCCAGGAGGAGGAGGACAGAGTAGTGTCGCTTGCTCTTGGCAGTTAAGAGGTCATTGGTGACCTTAGTAAGGGCAGTTTCAGTGGAGTGGTGTGACCGGAAGCCAGATTGTAAGCGGTCGAAGAGGGAGCAAGAAGAGAGATGGGAGGACAGTTCAAGGTAGACGTGTTGTTCCAGTAGCTTGGAGGCGTATGGGAGAAGTGATATAGGGCGATAGCTAGATACAGAGGATGGGTCAAGAGAGGGCTTTTTGAGGATAGGTGTGATTGAGGCATGTTTAAAGCTTGAGGGGAAAACACCAGTTGTTAGTGATAGGTTGAAGAGATGGGTTAGGGTTGGGATGAAGACTGTGGTGAGGTTTGGGATGAAGTGGGATGGGATCGGGTCGAGTGCACAGGTGGTGAGATGTGATCTTGAGAGTAGAGTGGAGAGTCGATCTTCTGTAATGGTGGAGAAGTTGGTTTTGAAGGTGGAGGGCTGGGAAGTCGGGAGGAAGGGCTCTGGGGGTTGTTGACCAAAACTGTCCCTGATGTTATCAATTTTCTGCTTGAAAAATGAGGCAAAGTCTTCAGCTGAGATGAGTGGGGAGGGAGGAGGTGCTGGGGGGCGGAGGAGAGAATTGAAGGTGTTGAATAACTGTTTAGGGTTGAGCATATCTGAGCATATGTGCATTGATGATGCATCCCATGCTTACTTATGACGCTCATTATGCAAGCTCTCATGTCATAGACTGAAGTATTAAATAATGGGACAGGTACTTGCATGTTAGCAGACTGGCACCAGTCACTTACAAATAATGGAAGTCGGCCAGTTTGTATTTAATAATATAACCTAGGAATGTGCCAGGGACTCAGCGTATGACGCCAGCCAGATCTCTAGGAAGCATCGGCATCACCGAGGCACCTTTCTGGTCATTTGCCGAAGCTATTTGGTTTTCTTAGTGGGACGACAATTATTGACGCGAGTGGAAAATAATCCAAAAATGTGTTCACCAGTAACAGATGCGTCTATATTTTAAGAGTAACTAAACTTAAGATATTTTTAAGGCATTTTCCATGTCTGCATATCATTGGGGTCCGGCTCCAGAGACTCCCACCGATAGCTGAAGAGTGTACAGCTCTGAGTATTGGTACTCCTCGCTGTGTGCTCTCCTGCATCACTTTATAGCTGTCATGTGGGCGATCAGTGGGGGTTTGGGTCATGGGACATGTAAGGTGCCTACAAAATCTTAAAAAAAGTATATATATTAAAGGGATCAGTCTTCTCTTCTTATTGTCTGTGGGTGAAATCAAGGGGGACCATATGTACTCTTGTCACTTGGTCTGATGAGATTGAATGAAGCTCTGCTAGAATTCTAGGCTGACAGTTCTGTAATACAGTCTAATTCCTTGAAAGCAGCATTTGATGTTTTAGGAAGCTCTGATAATTTGGCATCAATTTCAGTACAGAAGGTTTTGTTCCCATCCACAGTGTCACCCTTGGTCACCCTCTGTGCAGATAACTGCAGCAGGACCCCATGCAAAAGAATGGCGCCAGTTGTAGCTCACTGCACGGACATCTGCTGCTGCATATAGAAAATGTAATCTCTTGGCCAAGCAGGGTGTGTATATGTGTGTGTGTGTGTATATGTGTGTGTATATATATATATATATATACATATATACACACCCCTAGTGGTTCTAAGAATGAAAGTATATCTCTGTATAGGGACCGACTGTGCAACCATCTGATGTGATGTGCAAAGGGAACTTTAAACCAGTGCTGCAGCCCTTTAATTCTCAGGATTGCTGGGAGTCCCTTAGGTTGTATTTTCATTGATTATAAAGTGAATATCTTTGCAAAATGCCATCACGTTATATCCTCCCCTTAGGATATTACCCAAAGGTACCAAAATTCTTCCCCTACCAATGTTTAATTGATACTTATTTTTGTGTCCTAATCGTGGCACTTTGCATGGAAACGCAGCACCGCCACCGCACCCTATAGATCCTTTTGGGTCATTTTTTTACACATTTGTTTATCCTTTGTGGGAAATTAGTATAAAAAGTAGTAGTAGGAAATTGCCAGTCATGCAATTTTCCAACATTTAAAGGGAAACCAATACTTTGTCCATTACCGGTGTCATGGTGCTTTATGTCAGTCGTCTGAGAATTGTGCTCAATTTGCTTACCGCTGTGATATAAACAAGCTGAATTTCCTAATCTGCCCAGTTAGTGCAGTGAGATGTTTCTTGCTTCTCTATAATGGTTTTCCTGCGCTGCCGGATTTTTCCTTTTGCCCCATCAGATAAACAGGTGTTTCAGGTGGCCGGGGTATGTAGCGCACGCAGGCCTATCTGTTACCATGGGACCTGGCCTGCTTCGTCAAGGTCATTCACTCGGCACAGTCGTCCTTGATTTTGCACGAGGAGGAGTCATGGCTTCGGAGGGCTCGGGAGGAAATCGTGAGCCTAACAATGCAGATCACCCGCCTGACCCCCGTACTCTCCTGCCCAGGACTTGCATCCAGCATCTGCTTTTCCGTGACACTTTTAAAGAATGCGAGATCAAAACCGATCTGAATAGTAACGTGACTCTGACATGTGAGGTCACGGAAAGGACTGGATCGAGTGGTTTCCCTTGGAAGTGACAGAATTTGATTGCAGAAATGGTGCCAGCTTTCTGAAACCCTTGGCAGGTCCATTCACGTGGATGCCAAAACTATGGCCAGAGTTATTTTTATGTACAGATGCATTGTGTCCGCACATCCCTGGCAAGACAGCAGGGGAATTGGGGGGGGGGAATAAAAAAAAAAATGAAGTTCCTCTCACAGTTTTCATGTTGCAGGGCTCAGTTGAATTGCATTAGTCTTTGCATGGTATTAATCCAGCCCCAGGCTTTCCTCGTAGATCACAGGCTCCGCTATAAGCCGGGCTGACGTAGGTTTAAACTCCAAAGTATCTTAGCAGCCTAGAAAAATGCAGTCTCCAGCATCGAGGTTATTACCGAGCGCCGAGACCCACAAAGCTCCGGAGAGGGCGGAAAATGAGAGATCCGGAGGACCAGACCTGGTGCACCTTAACACTGTTCATTACCAGTAAGGACGAAACATATAAAATAATAAAAATCCAGAGCAATAGCAAAGCAATGATGGTGAGATAATATAATGTGAGTACATTGCTTTCTTGGTCCTGAGTTACAACTTCTATTATAGTCAAGAGCTGTATACATAGTTCTGCTCTTTGTTGTTGTAAATAATATAGCGTATGTGAGCTACAATAATCCAAGGAAAACAGTTTATTTACTTTCTAGAATGCAGCTCGTCAGAGCAAACGCTCAAGAGACTGAATTAGCATGGATTGCTGCAATATATCCTTTCTGAAGCTTACAAAATTGTGAATGCAGCTTAGGGGTATAAGACCAGGAATGTATCAGAATATTAGAGAGTGCAGCTCTGGAGTACAGTATGTACTTCAGGATCAGTAATGTAATGTATGTACTCACGACTGCACCAGCAGAATAGTGAGTGCAGCTCTGGGTTATAATACAAGATGTAACTCAGGATCAGTAATGTAATGTATTTACACAGTGACTGCACCAGCAGAATAGTGAGTGCAGCTCTGGAGTATAATACAGGATGTAACTCAGGATCAGTAATGTATGTACATAGTGACTGCACCAGCAGAATAGTGAGTGCAGCTCTGGAGTATAATACAGGACGTAACTCAGGATCAGTAATGTATGTACAGTCATGGCCAAAAGTTTAGAGAATGACACAAATATTTTCACATGATCTGCTGACCTCTGGTTTTTATGTGTGTTTGTCAGATGTTTTTATCACATACAGAAATATAATTGCAATCATATTATGAGTAGCAAAAGGTTATATTGACAGAATGAGTTAATGCAGCAAGTCAGTATTTGCAGTGTTGACCCTTCTTCTTCAGGACCTCAGCAATTCTCCCTGGCATGCTCTCAATCAACTTCTGGATCAAATCCTGACTGATAGCAGTCCATTCTTGCAAAATCAATGCTTTTATTTTGTCTGAATTTGAAGGTTTTTGTTTGTCCACCCGTCTCTTGATGATTGACCACAAGTTCTCAATGGGATTAAGATCTGGGGAGTTTCCAGGCCATGGTCCCAAAATCTCTGTTTTGTTCCATGAGCCATTTAGTTATCACCTTTGCTTTATGGCAAGGTTCTCCATCATGTTGAAAAAGGCATTGTTGATCGCCAAACTGCTCTTGGACGGTTGGGAGAAGTTGCTCTGGGAGGACATTCTGGTACCATTCTTTATTCATGGCTGTGTTTTTAGGCAAGACTGAGAGAGAGCCCATTCCCTTGGCTGAGAAGCCACCCCACACATGAATGGTTTCAGGATGCTTGACAGTTGGCATGAGACAAGACTGGTGGTAGCGCTCACCTGGTCTTCTCCGAATAAGCCGTTTTCCAGATGTCCCAAACAATCGAAAAGGGGATTCATCAGAGAAAATGACTTTACCCCAGTCCTCAGCAGTCCACTCCCTGTACTTCTTGCAGAATATCAGTCTGTCCATGATGTTTTTTCTGGAGAGAAGTGGCTTCTTTGATGCCCTCCTTGAGACCAGGCCTTGCTCCAAGAGTCTCCGCCTCACAGTGCGTGCAGATGCACTAACACCTGCCTGCTGCCATTCCAGAGCAAGCTCTGCACTGCTGGTAGCCCGATCCCGCAGCTGAAACACTTTTAAGAGACGGTCCTGGCGCTTGCTGGTCTTTCTTGGGCGCCCTGGAGCCTTTTTGGCAACAAGGGAACCTCTCTCCTTGAAGTTCTTGATGATGCGATAGATTGTTGACTGAGGTGCAATCTTTCTAGCTGCGATACTCTTCCCTGTTAGGCCATTTTTGTGCAGTGCAATGACGACTGCACGTGTTTCTTTAGAGATAACCATGGTTAACAGAAGAGAAACAATGATGCCAAGCACCAGCCTCCTTTTAAAGTGTCCAGTGGTGTCATTCTTAATCATGACAGATTGATCTCCAGCCCTGTCCTCATCAACACCCACACCTGTGTTAATGGAGCAATCACTGAAACGATGTTAGCTGGTCCTTTTAAGGCAGGGCTGCAATGATGTTGAAATGTGTTTTGGGGGATAAAGTTAATTTTCTAGGCAAATATTGACTTTGCAAGTAATTGCTGTTAAGCTGATCACTCTTTATAACATTCTGGAGTATATGCAAATTGCCATTATAAAAAATGAAGCAGTAGACTTTGTAAAAATTAATATTTGTGTCATTCTCTAAACTTTTGGCCATGACTGTACACAGTGACTGCACCAGCAGAATAGTGAGTGCAGCTCTGGAGTATAATACAGGATGTAACTCAGGATCAGTAATGTATGTACACAGTGACTGCACCAGCAGAATAGTGAGTTCAGCTCTGGAGTATAATACAGGATCTAACTCAGGATCTGTAATGTATGTACACAGTGACTGCACCAGCAGAATAGTGAGTGCAGCTCTGGGGTATAATACAGGATGTAACTCAGGATCAGTAATGTATGTACACAGTGACTGCACCAGCAGAATAGTGAGTGCAGCTCTGGAGTATAATACAGGATGTAACTCAGGATCTGTAATGTATGTACACAGTGACTGCACCAGCAGAATAGGGAGTGCAGATTATAACAATGCTTTTTATAAACATGTTTAATGCACTTCTCAATGTTGAGTGAGCAGGACACAAATGTGTGAAATGTAAGTTAATGCTAAATTTTACACAAATTATTACTTTTTAAGCAGTGTAGTTTGTTGTATTAGCAGACAATTTATTTGCTTGATTATTACGTTTACATTCAAGATGAATTACACAGGTCAACGAAAAAAAATTTTTTTTCTGGTGTCCAAAATATTTTAATGAATTTGGGGTATTTTTGGGGTGCTGATTCTGAATATGTCATCAGTTTTGCCAGATTGGCTCAAGTTTTTGAGATTTTTGGTATCTTATTTATAGCACTTGTTGGTAAATGCGACGCATCATCTCATTAATTTCTTTGGATTAGTACTTGAACTGAGCAGTTCTCAATATAGTTTTGTGTTAATTAGTGTTCTAAAAGTTTGTTCATAGCTTGATTTTTGCACTAACTTTATGTTGTTGTCTGTTTTCCAGTGAAAAGCATGAACTCATCATGAAGAAGTTGTCTTAACGATCCAGACTCATTCTGTTACATTTGTGGTGAATATACACTGCCAAAACATAGAAGAAACATAACAGACTTCGTAAAAAAAGTGTATTTTGCCTATTTTGGGGTTATGCTTGGGGACCAAGACAAGTTTTGGGCACCACACATAGTGTGCAAAGCATGTATCGAATTATTACGAAAATGGAGCAAAGGACAAAGAAAAAGCTTCAAATTTGGTGTTCCAATGGTGTGGAGAGAGCCAAAAAATCATCATGATGACTGTTATTTCTGTGCAGTGCAAGTGCAAGGATTCAATAAGCATAAGAAACGAAAATGGGAGTAACATGGAATCTGCAAGAAGGCCTGTCCCTCATTGTGAAGATGTGCCTGTACCTGTGTTTACCATAAATAACAGTCATCATGATGATTTTTTGGCTCTCTCCACACCATTGGAACACCAAATTTGAAGCTTTTTCTTTGTCCTTTGCTCCATTTTCGTAATAATTCGATACATGCTTTGCACACTATGTGTGGTGCCCAAAACTTGTCTTGGTCCCCAAGCATAACCCCAAAATAGGCAAAATACACTTTTTTTACGAAGTGTGTTATGTTTCTTCTATGTTTTGGCAGTGTATATTCACCACAAATGTAACAGAATGAGTCTGGATCGTTAAGACAACTTCTTCATGATGAGTTCATGCTTTTCACTGGAAAACAGACAACAACATAAAGTTAGTGCAAAAATCAAGCTATGAACAAACTTTTAGAACACTAATTAACACAAAACTATATTGAGAACTGCTCAGTTCAAGTACTAATCCAAAGAAATTAATGAGATGATGCGTCGCATTTACCAACAAGTGCTATAAATAAGATACCAAAAATCTCAAAAACTTGAGCCAATCTGGCAAAACTGATGACATATTCAGAATCAGCACCCCAAAAATACCCTAAATTCGATGAAATATCTTTGGCACCAAAAATGCTGTTGACCAGTGTTATCTAACATCTCTGCACATGTAACATTAGGGTCAATTAAAGATAAGACCCCTTATTTCTATTCCACTATTTATAGTTTAGAAAAGCGCCCTCTTGTGTCAGGAAAGGGAAACAAGTTTTGTCCCAGGATAAGTCCATTTTGGATTCTGTAATTCTAGGTTCTTGTCACGTCTGATTGACAGCTCAAAAGAATCATAAAGAGTTAACCCCATTTTGCCAGCCTCAGTGTTTCTAACTAGCCAAACTTTTACACTGAAAAAATATAAGTTTGTCCATTCAAGGTGAATTTTATGGGTGCCTTTTGAGATTGTACCTGTAAAATCATGAGCTGTCACCAGTGTGGAGACTGAGTCATTCCTCTTTCACACAATGCAGCCGATAAGCTTTATAGCCATTGTTTTACCATTGGTAATCCTGACAAGAGGTCGGCCTCTTAATCCATGTATGCGATGTCCTAAAATACAGAGACTCATTTAAACTAAAAAAATTAGCAATGTTTTTATCATTAAAGCCTGTCTGCAGGATTCTCTCCTACAGGGCCTCATTTTCTCAAATGACATAATCTTTTGTTAAAGACCGTTCGTTAGCATGCGTGTTCAGTACTGTAATGGAAATCCTCTCTCTGCACAGACTGCCTGCTGATCTTCTGTGCTTCAGTGTAGCGAGAGGCAAGTGTGGAGACATTACAGGCCATGTTATGTGTAGGCCACTCGGGTTGCTCACAGAAGCACCAGCAACATGCGGCCTGGCACTGTCATATTGAAAACGACTCCTAGGACACTTAGGAGAAATGATCACAAAACAGGATCCACCGTCAAATAGATGTGACCTTGAGCTGTTGCTATACCTGTAGTGAAGACTTTAGGGGTCCTGCTACTGTACGTTATGCCCACCCATACACTACTCCCAGGAGTAGGAGTGATGTGGCATTTCTTCTTCACCATAGCATTTCCCCTGTGGATTTCCAGACCAATTTTTGTCTATCATTGCATCCAAGACAAAAGCAGAGCTTGTCGCTGAAGAGGATAGACCTGCATTCTAGCCTTCAATTTCCATTTGGAGATCATGTGTGCAACGCCGTGAAGAAAACTCTCCACAAAACATAGTTTTTGGATTCTGGCCTCTGTTTATAAATTAGGGATCCTTGAACAGCTCCATGAACGTCTCGAGGTTGTATTACACATTCCTCCCAACAATCACTTGCTACACAGAGATACTCGATGTGCAGGTGTACACCAAATTCAGCTTAGCTATTTTGTGGGTATGACTGGGATGCGCAATGCTGGGGCCTTGAGGGATTGTCCAGTGCCTCTCACATCAGCATCGGACCTAAAAAATGCTGTACACATGGCGTCCATCCAATGCTTGGGCAGGTATCGCGCACCTGCCCTAATAATGCATGATGGACACCACCCCAGCAGCTTGTCTCAGCTCCCAATTTATTGGGTGCTGGTTAACCTTAGTAAAATGTGCCATGATTTAGGAAGTTGTAAACTGGACTTTTTTTTTTTTTTTTTTTAATAACTCATATTAGTCCAGCTCCAAAGCATTTGGGCAGCTGCTTAGGACCCAGAAGCACCTTAAAAACCGCTTCCTACTTGCCTTTCTAGTACATGTGAGGGACCAAGCTATTGAATTTCATAGCTCCCAATTACTGGTGGGTTGTTAGAGCTCATGAGTGCTCCATGAGGAGCTGTTGTAAAGAAAAGGGGCCTATATACCATTTCTGAATATGGGGGGTCCCTTTTAGCTCTGTGCACCCCGGACCAGCTGTGCCATTGATATGCCAGTTTTATTACAAATGCTCATTGCTGTTCATACTAATTGCATGGGACTGACAGGTGACCTAACCTTTCAGCTGTGATCTGAGACTGCACTGCCAGAAGAGACAAACAGCAGATTTTTATTTTTTTTTATACAACTCTTTGGATGCGAATGGAGAAGAAGGTGCAGCGAAAACCAGAGCAAAAAGTTTTTTGCAAAGTTTCATCAACTGCATTTGGCCGTGAATTAACTCCAGTACGATTTGGATCCGTATATATTCCACAGTGATCATATGTGGGCGCTAAATCTATTTATGTACCCGAAAATAATGTGCAACCAGTATCTTAAAAAAAAAAAAAGCCTTAAAAATAAAAGGTGATAAAAAATCCTGTGACCCTTAAAGGCCAAAATTGATTCCGTCCTTATGAGGTTAATATAAAATATTACATAGAGGTGGGGTTTTCCTTTAAGCTTGTCTGTGTAGGGTTTAAATGAATTGTCTCCTCTTGCCAGGAACGCAGCTCCTTCCAGGGTTGTGCGAATTGATCCGTGAGCTGAAAGCTGAGATCTTGAAGTAGTTACGCCTTGGTGACTTGGTTTCGCCGTGGTGACTTGTGACCTCTCAAGCAGACCATTGTAGTAGATGACCATGTATAGGATCTCCGCAGGCCCTGGGTGTATCGTCTTAGTAACTGCTGAGATGCCAGTAAGGGACCTTTAAATCCCGGAGGACTAGTTCTGGGTGAGATCTGTGATCTATGCAGCGGAGGGATGTTTTTCACGAAGATGAAAGCGACCATTCACATTTTGAGCAGAGCTCGTTACTGGCGATGTGCCACATACACAAGTTTACTTAAGTTTCAGCCCTGAAAATACTGTTCTTTTGTGAGAAAATTGTCTGTTTGAATAAGCCGGATTTATGTGATGCGTCGTATTTACTCGGTTATGACTGTGTAGTCTTAACAACACTGCTAATTCCTTCTTGGTCAAGGCCGTGAATGGCGGAGTACAGAATGGCAGATCCCCCATAGACTCGTGTATGATGGAAGCGAGTCCAAGAACCTGATGTACTGATCTGCTAGAGTGCAAGGCTGGAGCAACTTCAGGCAGCCGATGCGCCAAGAAAAATTCTACCAGCTCCCCTAATAATTTTTGGTCTTGTTTATGATATCCATGTCACTAAAAGTGGCCCCTAGCGTAAGCTAAAAAGTTTCTACAATGTTGTAGCCATGCCTTGTTTAATATGAGTTAAAGGAATATTTCAACTGTTATGGCGGCTTCCAATGACTTACTTCCTCATGGGAAGCGAAATATGGATAGACCAGGGTCACTAGTATGGAAAACCCGGTTAGTACCTCTCTGCTCTATCCTCATAAAGAGGGTAGTCTACTGCAAATGAGTCATCCTTTATAATTACCCTATTGTCTTATAGGGCATGTGATAAGGGATTGTCTTTAGTTGCCTCTTCATTTTACATCTGACAGCTATTCTATGGGAACTCAGAATACACATGTATACTAAGCCTCCAAACTTTTCCTGTGTGAACAAAAGGATTGGGCATGTTAGCATCGAGCAGCCCCATCCTAATTTCCTTCGATTTGTCTACATGGGGAGTCAAGAAACCGCTCCATACCCATTATATAGTTGGTGGATTGAGACAACATTTTAAAGGTTTGTCTGGGTAAAAGTTAGGATCAGTCAGATTGGTGAAGGGTCGACAGCCAGCACCCCCCAACTCCGCTATTAACTGGAGCAATGGCTGTAATGGCCATTTTCAGATTGGGTTTTCATCTATTGAAACTGTGGAAGCCAAACCTCAATGTTGATAGTAGGGGTATTGTGTGGACCCTAAGGAACTTTTGAGTTTATGCAAGATATCCTCTGCTCAGGACCCTCATCACTGTCCCTCTCTCTCTCTGGAGGACCTGACCTGTCCTATATTACACCGATAACTTATTAATGTAAATGGATCATGTGTAATTCCTAATTTTTCCCTGTGGTGGTGTAGTGGGTAAAATGAGCACTGATCGCCACTGATCGCTGAATGTCCAAATAGGAGGTCACTTCACCATCTGGTAGTTGTCAGGAATGGTACAAAGCAGAGGACCTTTTTAAAACAATGATCCAACAGGTTGGCCATTTTTTAGGCCTTATGATAAGAATAGGTAGGTAATTCATTGACATAAGCCTGTATAGCTGATTACAGCAGTGGAGATCGTGTTTTCTTGGCTTTCTCTGTTGATAACGAAGAGGGAAATCTCTAGACCATGCAAATCCCCTGTGCAAAATTAAGGATATTTTTAGACAAGAACTCAAGGGGGGCATAGAGAGAGTTAAGAACCCCGGGGCCCCTCCTTTTACCGCGCTGCTTTGTTGTGTAACCAAGACTTAGCATGTTTTGGAAATAGTTTTATACACATGGTGACATAGACATAAGGGCTGCGATTTTCCTACTGATGATGCCGGTGTCTATTACACTGTCGACAAGGCTGGCATCTGTGCCATCACTCATAAATATGGCCAGGGAACCTGATGCTGCTTGCAGCTCGTGCGTGCACGTATGTTTATATCCCTGCACAACTTAGAACTTTTAAAAAAGACAAGCCATTGATATCAAATGCCTCCATTTCCGTCACATCGCTGCTCCCTTCTTGCTGAGGTTACTGTTTAACATGTATGTCGTTAATGCTGGCCTAAGATTGTCCGCGTATGTATGTGAAGGAACTGTAATGGAGGGCATGCTGCATTGTTAATCTTTAGCGTTTTGTTGGCCTACCGTCATCCCCTGCATTCCTTACATACTTGGTTGGCTTTGGAAAGTGGCTTGGCTCTTCATACTGTACTTTAACCCCTGGGTGGCTGAGCAGCCATTCTGCAAGGGGTTAATGCAATGTAGTTATATCAAAGGCAATTCTTATTCTTCAATTGATTTAAAGGGTAATTCCAGTTAATAACAATCCTCTATGTAGTAAATTTGTGTCAAAGGAGCACATTCCTGAGGTTTTCCTAGGCTCCTGTTGCAAACCTATAACTACTTGTAGTTTGGACGTACTGGTAGTAGTTTCCAAAAAGCTACAGAGCCAGCTGTGTAATTATTATTTATTTATATAGCGCCATTAAGTCCATGGTGCTGTACATGAGAAGGGGTTACATACAAAGTTAAAGATATCGTTTGGGCCATGTGCACACGCTGCGGGTTTTTGCTGCGGTTCCGCTGCGTTTTTGGCCCTGCGGAACCGCAGCAGTTCCGCAGACATGGTACTTTACCATGTTAGCCTATGGGTTTTCAAAACCGCTGTGCTCACGCTGCGGTTTTTTCCGCGCGGTTTTGCTTTTTTTTTTTTCCGCAGCATGTCAATTATTTCTGCGGATTCTGCTGCGGTTTCACACCTTTAACATAGTAGAGGTGTGAAACCGCAGGGCAAAACCGCAGGCCAAACCGCAGCAAAACCGCAGGGCACTTTACCTGCGGTTTTACCTGCGTTTCCGCGCGGAAAAAAACGCAGCGGAATCCGCAACGTGTGCACATAGCCTTACAGTAAACAAATTTACCATGACAGACTGATACAGAGGGGAGAGGACCCTGTCCTTGCGGACTTACATTCTACACAATAATGGTTAAGAGACAGAAGGTCGGGGGTGCAGCTGCTCGGGCGGTGGTGAGGCGGCAGAATGGTTATTGTAGACTGTAAGCTTTCCTGAAAAGATGGGTTTTCAGATTCCGTCTGAAGGATCCGGGGGTGGTGGTTAATCGGACGTGTTGAGGCGTGGAATTCCAGAGGATGAGGGTATTCGGGAGAAATCTTGGAGGCAGTTGTGTGCGGAACGAATAAGTGTGGAGGAGAGTAGGAGGTCTTGGGAGGATCGAAGATTACGTGAGGGAAGATATTGGGAGATTAGTTCAGAGATATAGGGAGGGGACAGGTTGTGGATGGCTTTGTAGGTCAGTGTTAGTAGTTTGAACTGAATTTGTTAGAGAATTGGGAGCTAGTGTAGGGATTTGCAGAGGGGAGAGACAGGGGAGAAACTGGAGGAGAGAGGTGAATTAGTCGGGTAGAGTTGCGGATAGACTGGAGTGGTGCAAGAGAGTTAGCGGGGAGGCCACAGAGGAGGGTGTTGCAGTAATCAAGGCGGGAGATGAAGGCATTTACAAGAGTTTTAGTAGATTGAGGGCTGAGGAAGGGACGGGTTCTGGAAATATTTTTGAGTTGGAGGCGACAGGAGGTGGCAAGAGTTTGGACGTGCGGTGTGAAGGACAGGGCAGAGTCGAGAGTTACTCAGAGGCAGTGGATTTCAGGTGCGGGAGAGAGTGTGATGCCGTTTACCATAATACATAGATCGGGTAGGGAAGATACGTAAGATGGAGGAAAGATGATGAGTTTGGTTTAAGACTTTGCCAACAAACAGCAACCTTGTACGCCCTCAGAGTCCTCCTGGATGGAGAAAGAAAAATGTTGTGAAGAAGAAACGGAGAGTGGTGGTCATGGGGGATTCCCTGCTGAGAGGAACAGAGGCCGCTATCTGCAGACCGGATATAACTACAAGAGAAATGTGCTGTCTTCCAGGTGCAAAAATTAAAGATGTGTCTGACAGGATATCAGGACTCTTCAGACCTACAGATGACTACCCATTCCTGCTACTACATGTGGGGACAAATGACACCGCAAGAAACGACCTGGAAATCATCTGCAGAGACTTTGAAGACTTAGGCAAGAAAGTGAAAGAACTGGGAGCGCAGGTGGTCTTCTCTTCCATCCTCCCAGTGGATGGCCATGGAACAAGGAGGTGGAATAAGATTCTGCAGGTGAACAACTGGCTACGTCGATGGTGCCGTCAGCAACGATTTGGATTTCTGGATCATGGAGTGAACTACTTATACGATGGACTACTTGCTAGAGATGGGGTGCACCTTACGAAGACTGGAAAGCATGTATTTGGAAGTCACCTTGCTACACTTGTAAGGAGAGCTTTAAACTAGAACAACATGGGAAGGGAAGCAAAAGACCAGAAAAAGCCATACACCTGACAAATGCTATTGAGAACTCTGCTATTAGAAGTGGAAAAGAAGAACAAAGACGAAAGAATCTAATTAATAAAAATATTGGAGAAAGAGAAACCAATCACAAACTAAAATGTTTCTATACTAATGCACAAAGCATGGGCAACAAACAAGGAGAATTGGAACTACTAACACAGGAAAAGAAATATGATGTCATTGGAATCACTGAAACTTGGTGGGACAATACACATGATTGGAATACAAGACTAGAAGGATACAACTTATTTGCAAGAAACAGACTTGATAAACGAGGAGGGGGTGTTGCATTGTATGTTCGAAACGCGTATATCTGCACAGAGATTGAAGCTTCAGAGACTGGGAGTTCTGTGGAAACTGTTTGGGTAAGAATACAAAGACAGAACAATGGAAAGGACACCATTGTAGGCATTTACTACAGGCCGACTGTGCAAGCCGAAGATATAGATGAACTCTTTATGCATCAGATGGCCAAGTTCTCCAAAAAATATGACATAGTTGTCATGGGAGATTTCAACTATCCAGACATTTGTTGGGAATCTCTCTCAGGCAAAACTAACAGGTCAAGGAAATTCTTATCCTCTCTTGCTGACAACTTTATCTTCCAAAAGGTAAGGGAGAAAACAAGGGGAACTGCTACCTTGGATCTAATCGTTATAAACAGGGAGGAAATGGTTGAGGAGGTAAAAGTGGCTGGGACCCTAGGAGGTAGCGACCATGCTATTTTAGAATTTTGGATAACTAGAGGTGGAAGACCTGTGAAGACTCAGACGTCAAGGTTAGATTTCAGAAAGGCAGATTTTAAGGGATTCAGAAAGAGAATTGGAGGGATCCAATGGCTGGATATCCTTAAAGACAAAAATGTCCAGGAAGGATGGGAAATCTTGAAAAATGAAATTCTCAAAGCACAGTTGTTAACAATTCCGAAAAGAGGGAAGAATAGGAAGCATTTAAGGAAACCAGGATGGATGAACACAGAACTTAAGCACATGCTAAAAAGGAAGAAAAAAATGTTTATAAAATGGAAAGAGGGATGCATATCTAAAGAAGAATATAATGCTGTCTGCAGAACCTGCAGGGCACAAATCAGATTAGCTAAAGCTGAAAATGAACTGAGGCTTGCAAGAGATGTCAAAAGCAATAATAAAGGATTTTGGGGATATGTCAAAAGTAAAAGAAAAGTCAAAGATGCTATAGGATTTTTACAGGATGAAAATGATGAAATGGTAAGACAGGATGTTGAGAAGGCTGAACTTTTAAATTCTTATTTTGCATCTGTTTTCTCTCAGAAAGGAAATGCAACATCAACTGTTATTCACTGTCCTATTAAGGGAATAGAAGAATCCAGGATATCTATAAACAGAAAGATAGTGAGGAAACACTTAGCTAACCTAAATGAATTCAAGTCTCCAGGTCCAGATGAATTACACCCCAGAGTACTGAAGGAGATAGCAGAAGAAATTTTTGAACCCCTCTCCATAATCTTTGAAAATTCTTGGAGAACAGGAGAAGTGCCAGAAGACTGGAGAAGAGCAAATGTTGTTCCTAGCTTCAAAAAGGGGAAGAAGGTGGACCCAGGCAACTATAGGCCGGTGAGTCTGACTTCTATACCAGGAAAGATCTTTGAACAAATTATTAAACAACATGTATGTCAATACCTGGATAAGAATGAAGTGATTAAACAGAGTCAGCATGGGTTTGTAACTAATAAGTCATGTCAGACTAACTTAATTTCCTTCTATGACGGTATCACTGATTGGGTGGATCAAGGAAATGCTGTAGATATAGTATATTTTGACTTCAACAAAGCATTTGACAAAGTCTCTCATACAATCCTTATTGAAAAAATGACTAAGTATGGAATGGACAAGGCAACTGTTAGGTGGATTCATAACTGGCTTAGTGATCGGACCCAAAGAGTGGTCGTAAATGGCTGCACATCCAGTTGGAAGAATGTCTCAAGTGGGGTACCACAGGGCTCTGTCCTGGGCCCTGTATTGTTCAACATCTTTATCAACGATTTAGATGAAGGAATTGAGGGTAAACTGATTAAATTTGCTGATGACACAAAGCTAGGAGGGATAGCTAATACTAGAGAAGAGAGAGAGAGGATTCAAAAAGATTTAAATAAACTGGAGAAGTGGGCAGCAACTAACAGAATGGTTTTTAACAGGGAGAAATGCAAAGTACTACATCTGAGCATTAAAAATGAAAAAAGCATATATAGAATGGGAGGAATAGGGCTAAGTGACAGCACATGTGAAAAAGACTTGGGTATACTAATAGATCACAGACTGAATATGAGTCAACAGTGTGATGCAGCAGCAAAAAAGGCAAATGCAATTCTAGGATGTATTAACAGAAGCATACAGTCTAGATCACGTGAAGTCATTATTTCCCTCTACTCCTCTTTGGTCAGACCTCATCTGGAATATTGTGTCCAGTTTTGGGCACCACATTTTAAAAAAGACATCAACAAACTGGAGCAAGTTCAGAAAAGAGCGACCAGAATGGTGACCGGTCTGCAAACCCTGTCTTATGAGGAAAGGTTGCAGGATTTGGGAATGTTTAGTTTGCAAAAGAGAAGACTGAGAGGAGACTTAATAGCTGTCTACAAATGTCTAAAGGGCTGTCACATTGTAGAAGGATCAACTTTATTCTCATTTGCACAAGGAAAGACTAGAAGCAATGGGATGAAACTGAATGGGAAGAGACACAGATTAGATATTAGAAAAAACTTTTTGACAGTTAGAGTGATCAATGAGTGGAACAGGCTGCCACGAGAAGTGGTGAGTTCTCCTTCAATGGAAGTCTTCAAACAGAGGCTGGACAGACATCTGACTGGGATGATTTAGCGAATCCTGCTTTGAGCAGGGGGTTGGACCAGATGGCCCAGGAGGTCCCTTCCAACTTTATGATTCTATGGTTTTGTCTACATTGAGTTTTAGGGAGCGAGAGGTGAAGGAGGAGGATATGGCTGATAGACACTCCGGTACTTGGGACAGCAGAGAGGAGACATCTGGGCCAGAAAGGTAGATCTGAGTGTCATCCGCATACAGGTGGTACTGGAAGCCATGGGACTTTGAGTTGTCCTAGGCCAAGGGTGTAGATAGAAAAAAATAGGGTCCCCAGGAGGACAGAGCCTTGAGGGGACTCCAACAGAGAGGGGGCGGGATGAGGAGGTAGAGTGAGAAATGCTAAATGTGCGGTCTGAAAAGTAAGAGGGGATCCAGGACAGGGCAAGGTCTTTGATGCCAAGGGAAGAAAGAATCTGCAGCAGTAGGCAGTGATCGACTGTGTCAAAGGCAGAGGGCAGGTCAAGAATAAGGAGGATGGATAACTGTCTGTTAGCTTTGGATGGGAATAATTCATTAGTAATTTTGGTCAGGGCTGTTTCGGTGTAGTGGTGGGGGCGGAAGCCAGATTGGAGGTTGTCAAGGAGAGCGTTTGATGATAGGTAGAAGGAAAGTTGAGCATGGACATGCTGCTCAAGGAGTTTGGAAGCAAACGGGAGCAGTGATATGGGGCGATAGCTGGGCATAGCAGTTGGGACACGGTTTGTTTTCTTGAGAATGGGTGTGATGGGTTGAAGAGATGAGTTAAGGCTAGTGAGCTTGGGGAGCAGGTGGGAAGGGATGGGGTCAAGTGCACAGGTGGTGAGGTGTGATTTGGAAAGGAGATGAGTAAGCTCTCCTTCAGTGATGTTGGAGAGGGAGGTTATTAGGGAAGGGCAGAGGTCTGGTATATGGAGTGGTTGGGGTGGTGGAGCAGTAAAGGTTTGCCTTGTTTGGTCGATCTTACTTTTGAAGTTGGTGACAATGTCCTCGTCTGAGATGAGGGGATTTGGAAGTGGCAGTGGTGGGCGGAGGAGAGTTGAATGTGCTGACCAGTTGTTTTGGGTTGTAGGATAATGAAGATACAAGATTTGTGAAATAGGTCTGTTTAGCAGAGGTGAGGGCTAATTTGAAGGCAAGTGCAGCTTGTTTGAAGAGCAGTGAAGTCGTCTGGCTGGCGTGTTTTCTTCCAATGCTGCTCCGCGACCCTGGATGATTGTCAAAGCTTTTTGGTGAGATTGTTGTGCCAGGGTTGCCTATTGATTTGTCGCACTTTGCCATGTGTGAGAGGAGCGACTGAGTCTATGGCTGATATGAGGGTGGCATTATAGAAAACGGTGGCACTGCCCATGTCGTGGAGTGAAGATATGGAGGACTGAGGTAGAAGAGAGTCTGAGAGTCTGTGAATGTCTAGGTGTGCAAGGTTTCTGCAAGGATGGTCTAGTGGCTGGACATGGGGGGCAGGTGAGGAGGACAGGGATGAGGCGAGTCGGTGGTCAGGGGGAGGGGAGAGGTTGTGAGATTAGATGGGGAACAGTGGCTGGTGAAGATGATGTCTAATGAATGTCTACCTGTGTGGGTGGCTGTGGAGGACCACTGAGTAAATCCAAAGGATGAAGTAAGTGACAGAAGTTTGGAGGCTGGTGGGTGTCAGTAGGGATGTTAAAGTCACCCACGATGATGGTGGGGATGTCAGCAGAGAGAAAGTGAAGAAGCCAGATGGAGAACTGGTCATGAAGGCAGTGACTGAGTCCGATGGTCGGTATGACAGCCATTTGGAGATTAGAGGGAAAGTAGATACGGACAGAGTGGACCTCGAAAGAAGGAAGGATAAGGGAGGGTGGGGGTTGGATAGGGTTGAAGGAGCAGTTTTTAGAAAGAAGGAAACCCACTCCTCCGCCATGTCTGTTGCCAGAGCGAGGAGTGTGGGTAAAGTGGAGGCCACCATTACTCAGTGCAGCAGGGGAGGCCAGGTCTCGCTGAGGGCCAGAAAGGAAAGGTTGCGGGAAGTAAAGAGACCGTGGATCGCGTGGAGCTTGTTGCAGACGGAGCGGCGTGTAATGATACTGTACATACATTACTGATCCTAGGTTACATCCTGTATTATACTCCAGAGCTGCACTCACTATTCTGCTGGTGCAGTCACTGTGTACATACATTACATTACTGATCCTGAGTTACATCCTGTATTATACCCCAGAGCTGCACTCACTATTCTGCTGGTGCAGTCACTGTGTACATACATTACTGATCCTGAGTTATATCCTGTATTATACTCCAGAGCTGCACTCACTATTCTGCTGGTGCAGTCACTGTGTACATACATTACATTACTGATCCCGAGTTCATCCTGTATTATACTCCAGAGCTGCACTCACTATTCTGCTGGTGCAGTCACAGCGTACATACATTACGTTACTGATCCTGAGTTACATCCTGTATTATACCCCAGAGCTGCACTCACTATTCTGCTGGTGCAGTCACTGTGTACATATATTGCATTACTGATCCTGAGTTACCTCCTGTATTATACCCCAGAGCTGCACTCACTATTCTGCTGGTGCAGTCACTGTGTACATACATTACATTACTGATCCTGAGTTACATCCTGTATTATACCCCAGAGCCGCACACACTATTCTGCTGGTGCAGTCACTGTGTACATACATTACATTACTGATCCTGAGTTACATCCTGTATTATACCCCAGAGCTGCAATCACTATTCTGCTGGTGCAGTCACTGTGTACATACATTACATTACTGATCCTGAGTTACATCCTGTATTATACTCCAGAGCTGCACTCACCATTCTGCTGGTGTAGTCACTGTATACATACACACGTGGTCAAAATTGTTTGTACCCCTCATTTAATGACAGAAAAACCCACAATGTTCACAGACATATCTTGAATCTCACAAAAATAATAATAAATCAAAACTCTATGAAAATGAACAAACGTCAGACATTGCTTTTCAACCATGCTTCCACAGAGTTTAAAAAATAATAAAACTCATGAAAGAGGCCTGGCCAGAAATTATGGTACCCCTGAAAATAATGTGACTAAAGGGACATGTTAAATCTTGGTGTGTCCACTAACTAGCATCACAGGTGTCTACATTCTTGGAATCAGTGAGTGGCCTGTACAGAGGCTACAGATACTCACTGTGCTGTTTGACGACATGGTGTGTATCACACTCAACATGGACCAGAGGAAGCGAAGGAAAGAGTTGTATCAGGAGATTAGAAAGAAAATTAAAGACAAACATGGTAAAGGTGAAATTTATAAGACCATCTCCAAGCAGCTTGATGTTCCACTACAATTGCACATATTATTCAGAAATTTAAGCTCCATGGGACTTTAGCCAACCTCCCTGGACGTGGCCGCAGGAAGAAAATTGATTTTATTGAAATTTCAAGACTATCAAGGGATTCTAGAGAGAAATGTGCTGCCAAGTGTCAGAAAGCTTGGTCTCAGTCATAGGTCATGGGTTTTGCAACAGGATAGTGACCCAAAACACACAGCTAAAAACACCCAAGAATGGCTAAGATGAAATTATTGGACTATTTTCTGAAGTCTGGAACCCTAGGAGGTAGCGACCATGCTATTTTGGATAACTAGAGGAGGAAGACGTTTGAAGACTCCGACTTCAAGGTTAGATTTCAGAAAGGCAGATTTTAAGGGACTCAGAAGGAGAATCGGAGGGATCCAATGGCTGGATATCCTTAACCCCTTCACTACCAAGGGTGGTTTGCACGTTAACTACCGGGCCAATTTTTACAATTCTGACCACTGTACCTTTATGAGGTCATAACTCTGGAACGCTTTCATGGATCCTGGTGATTCTGACATTGTTTTCTCGTGACATATTGTACTTCATGTTAGTGGTAAAATTGCATTCAAATAACTTGCGTTTATTTGTGAAAAAAACGGAAATTTGGCGAAAATTTTGAAAATTTCGCAATTTTCCAACTTTGAATTTTTATGCCCTTAAATCACAGCGATACGGCACACAAAAAACTTAATACATAACATTTCCCACATGTTTACTTTACATCAGCACAATTTTGCAACCAAAATTTTTTTTTGCTAGGAAGTTATAAGGGTTAAAAATTGACCAGCGATTTCTCATTTTTGCAACACCATTTTATTTTTAGGGACCACTTCACATTTGAAGCCACTTTGAGGGGTCTATATGATAGAAAATACCCAAAAGTGACACCATTCTAAAAACTGCACCCCTCAAGGTGCTTAAAACCACATTCAAGAAGTTTATTAACCCTTTAGGTGCGTCACAGGAATTTTTTGAATATTAAAAAAAAAATGAACATTTAACTTTTTTTCACAAAAAAAATACTTCAGGTTCAATTTTCTTTATTTTACCAAGGGTAACAGGAGAAATTGGACTGCAAAAGTTATTGTGCAATTTGTCCTGACTACGCTGATACCTGATATGTGGGGGGGAACCACTGTTTCGGCGCATGGCAGAGCTCAGAATGGAAGGAGCGCCGTTTGACTTTTTCAATGCAAAATTGGCTGGAATTCAGATCGGACGCCATGTCACGTTTGGCGAGCCCCTGATGTACCTAAACAGTGGAAACCCCCCCAAGTGACCCCATTTTGGAAACTAGACCCCCCAAGGAACTTATCTAGATATGTGGTGAGAACTTTGAACCCACAAGGGCTTCACAGAAGTTTATAACGTACAGCGGTACAATTAAAAAATCATATTTTTTCCACAAAAATGATCTTTTCACCCACAATTTTTATTTTTCCAAGGGTAACAGGACCCTAAAAGTTATTGTGCAATTTGTCCTGAGTACGCTGATACCCCATATGTGGGTGTAAATGACTATTTGGGCGCATAGCAGAGCTCGGAAGGGAAGCAGCGCCATTTGACGTTTTTGGCTAGAATTGAGATCGGACACCATGTCGCGATTGGAAAACCCCTGATGTACCAAAACAGTGGAAACCCCCCACAAATGACACCATTTTGGAATCTAGACCCCCCAAGGAACTTATCTAGATGTGTGGTGAGAACTTTGAACCCCCAAGGGCTTCACAGAAGTTTATAACGTACAGCAGTACAATTAAAAAATCATATTTTTTCCACAAAAATGATCTTTTCACCCTCAATTCTTATTTTTCCAAAAGTAACAGGACCCTAAAAGATATTGTGCAATTTGTCCTGAGTACGCTGATACCCCACATGTGGGTGTAAACCACTATTTGGGCGTATGGCAGAGCTCGGAAGGGAAGCAGCGCCATTTGACGTTTTTGGCTGGAATTGAGATCGGACACCATGTCGCATTAGGAAAGCCCCTGATGTACCAAAACAGTAGAAACCCCCCACAAATGACACCATTTTGGAAACTAGCCCCCCAAGGAACTTATCTAGATGTGTGGTGAGCACTTTGAACCCCCCAGTGCTTCACTGAAGTTTATAACGTCCGGGCGTGAAAATAAAAAAATCGTATTTTTTCCACAAACATGATCTTTTAGTCCCCATTTTATTATTTTCCCAAGGGTAACAGGAGAAATTGGACCCCAAAAGTTGTTGTCCAATTTGTCCTGAGTACGCTGATACCTCATATGTGGGAGAAAACTACTGTATGGGCACACGTCGGGGCTCGGAAGGGAAGTAGTGACGTTTTGGAATGCAGACTTTGATGGAATGGTCTGCGGGTGTCATGTTGCGTTTGGAGAGCCCCTGATGTACCTAAACAGTGGAAACCCCCCACAAGTGACCCCATTTTGGAAACTAGACCCCCTAATGAACTTATCTAGATGTGTGGTGAGCACTTTGAACCCCCCAGTGCTTCACAGAAGTTTATAACGACCGGGCGTGAAAATAAAAAAATCGTATTTTTTTCCACAAACATGATCTTTTAGTCCCCATTTTTTTATTTTCCCAAGGGTAACAGGAGAAATTGGACCCCAAAAGTTGTTGTCCAATTTGTCCTGAGTACGCTGATACCTCATATGTGGGAGAAAACTACTGTATGGGCACACGTCGGGGCTCGGAAGGGAAGTAGTGACGTTTTGGAATGCAGACTTTGATGGAATGGTCTGCGGGTGTCATGTTGCGTTTGGAGAGCCCCTGATGTACCTAAACAGTGGAAACCCCCCACAAGTGACCCCATTTTGGAAACTAGACCCCCTAATGAACTTATCTAGATGTGTGGTGAGCACTTTGAACCCCCCAGTGCTTCACAGAAGTTTATAACGACCGGGCGTGAAAATAAAAATATCGTATTTTTTCAACAAACATCATCTTTTAGTCCCCATTTTTTTTATTTTCCCAAGGGTAACAGGAGAAATTGGACCCCAAAAGTTGTTGTCCAATTTGTCCTGAGTACGCTGATATCTCATATGTGGGAGAAAACTACTGTATGGGCACACATCGGGGCTCGGAAGGGAAGTAGTGACGTTTTGGAATGCAGACTTTGATGGATTGGTATGCGGGTGTCATGTGCGTTTGGAGAGCCCCTGATGTACCTAAACTATTGAAACTCCCCACAAGTGACCCCATTTTGGAAACTAGACCCCCCACGGAGCTTATCTAGATGTGTGGAGAGCACTTTGAACCCCCAAGTGCTTCACAGAAGTTTATAACGCCTGGGCGTGAAAATAAAAAAAACATTTTTTTCCGCAAAATTATATTTTTGCCCCCAATTTTTTATTTTCCTAAGGGTAACAGGAGAAATTGGACCCCAAAAGTTGTTTTGTAATTTGTCCTGAGTAGGCTGATACCCTACATGTGGGGGTAAAACACTGTTTGGGCACATGGCAGAGCTTGGAAGGGAAGGAGCACCATTTGACTTTTTCAACGCAGAATTGGCTGGAATTGAGATCAGACGCCATGTTGCCTTTGGAGAGCACCTGATGTGCCCAAACAGTGGAAACCCCCAATTATAACTCCAACCCTAACCTCAACACACCCCTAACCCTAATCTGAGCCCTAGCCCTAACCCTATCCCTAACCCTAGCCCTAACCCTAGCCCTAACCCTAGCCCTAACCCTAACCCTAACCCTAGCCTTAACCCTAGCCCTAACACTAGCCCTAACCCTAACCCTAGCCCTAACCCTACCCTAACCCTAGCGGGAAAATGGAAATAAATACATTTTCTTTTAGTTTTATTATTTTTCCCTAACTAAAGGGGTGATAACGGGGGGTTTGATTTACGATTTATGGCGGTTTTTATGTTTGGCGGAGGTCGCACGCTAAAAGACGCTTTTTATTGTAAAAATAGTTTTTGCATCACCACATATTGTGAGCTATAATTTTTCCATATTTTGACCCACCGAGTCATGTGAGGTCTTATTTTTTGCGGGACGAGTTGTCGTTTTTATTGGTACCATTTTCGGGCACGTGACATTTTTTGATCGCTTTTTATTCCGATTTTTGAGATGCAGAATGAACAAAAACCAGCTTTTCATGAATTTCTTTTGGGGGGTGCGTTTACACCGTTCCGCGTGCGGTAAAATTGATAAAGCGTTTTTATTCTTCGGGTCAGTACGGTTACAGCGATACCTCATTTAGGTCGTTTTTTATGTTTTGTCGGTTTTTTGCAATGAAAACAATTTTATATAAAAAATAATTATTTTTGTATCGCTTTATTCTGCGAGCTATAACTTTTTTATTTTTTTGCGGATGATGCTGTATGGTGGCTCGTTTTTTGCGGGACAAGATGTCGTTTTCAGCGGTACCATGGATATTTATATGCGTCTTTTTGATCGCGCGTTATTGCACTTTTTGTTCGGTGGTATGATAATAAATCATTATTTTTTGCTTCGTTTTTTATTTTTATTTTTTAAGGGGTTCGCTAAAGGGGTTAACTAATGGGACAGTTTTATAGGGCAGGTCGTTACGGACGCGGCGATACCAAATATGTGTACTTTTATTGTTTTGTTTTTTTTTATTTTCAAAAAATGGATTTATTGGGGAATATTTTTTTTTTTTTTAACTAATTTATTTAGCGATTTTTTTTAAATTATTTTTAACACTTTTTTTTTTTTTTTTTTTACTTTATTACCTTGTCCCAGGTGGGACATCACTGTCCTGTGACAGATCGCTGATCTGTCACATCACAGATCACTGTGACAGATCAGCGATCTGTCACAGGCACTGCTGCAGACTTCCTCATGCCTGCGCTTTGCAGGCACTGAGGAAGCCAGCTTCCTCAGGCCCCCGAAGGCCCCCGTCGCCATCTTGGATTCGGGGGCCTGGAGGAAGGGAGTCCCCCGCAGCAGCGCTGCACATTGCGCTGCCGTGGGGGGCTCAGGGAAGCACGGAGGGAGCCCCCTCCCTGCCGATGCTTCCCTTTAACCCCCGGTACACCGCGATCGCGTTTGATCGCGGTGTGCAAGGGGTTAACGTGTCGGGGGCGGTCCGTGACCGCCCCTGACACATTGTGCCGGGTGTCAGCTATGATAATTAGCTGACACTCGGCCGCGATCAGCGGCGCTCACCACGTGGGCGCCGCTGATCGCGATGACGTAATATTCCGTCCATGGTAATTAGGTCCATGGTCACATGGACGGAATATTACGTCAATTGTAGGTAAGGGGTTAAAGACAAAAATATCCAGGAAGGATGGCAAATCTTGAAAAATGAGATTCTCAAAGCACAGTCGCTAACAATTCCCAAAAGAGGGAAGAATACGAAGCATTTAAAGAAACCAGGAAGGATGAACACAGAACTTAAACATTTCTTTCTTCCTTTTTAGCATGTGTTAATCAAATGGAAATGAATGATATGTCATCCCCTGATGAAGTGGTATATACTTTGAAACGTGTTGGAAAATAAACGGTTAATCTTTCTCATAACCTGGATAAGTGAATTTGTCTAGCAGCGCACTGAAGTCCATGAATTTATTCCAAAGAATCTAATGGAAAGAGGGAGGCATATCTAAAGATGAATATAATGCTGTCTGAAAAACCTGCAAGGCACAAATCAGATTATCTAAAGATAACAATGAATTAAGGCTTGCAAAAGACGTCAAAAGCAATAAAAAAGGATTTTGGGAATATGTCAAAAGTAAAAGAAAAGTCAAAGATGCTATAGGATTTTTACAGGATGAAAATGATTAAATGGTTAGAAAGGATGTTGAGAAGGCTGAACTTTTTTAAATTCCTATTTTGCATCTGTTTTGTCTCAGAAAGAAAATGTAGCATCAACTGATCTTTACTGTCCTATTAAATGAATAGAAGAATCCAGTTTATCTAAAAACAGAAAGATAGTGAAGAAACACATAGCTAATATAAATTAATTCAAGTCTCCAGGTGCAAATTAATTGCACTCCAGAATACTGAAGGAGATAGAAGAAATTTTTGAACCACTCTCAATAATCTTTGAAAATTCTTGGAGAATAGGAGAATTCCCAGAAGACTGAAGAAAAGCAAATGTCACTATCTTCAAAAAGGTGGACCCAGGCAACTATAGGCCGGTGAGTCTGACTTCTATACCAGGAACAAAATGAGAGAGGAGGGGGCTTTCCTGGTGTGATACCCAGTGGTCAAATAGAGGAGGTTAGGAACAAAGTACACTAACCTGCCGTGGTTATTCTGCGGGCATAACCACGTTTGCAGAGCCTGCTGTGCTTATCATGCACCATTCGTCATCCTGGCTTACAGGTTCAGAGGTTAGCCGGTCACAAGGGGCGTCAGGTGATGCTGATGTCACCACAGGTCCTCCGTCTTTCAGGTCTTACAGGATGGTTGGAAGTCTGCTGGGTCCATGCTGCACCAAGCCGCTCACCCAGAAGGGTGTAAAATGCAAGGAAATAGAAGTACGGTGGCAAAGGCGGATTCACCGCCGAAAAGCTTTGTGAGGACAGAATGACCAAGTAAAGAAGTTTCTTTTCCATCCAAAACAAGTGTCTGTCTTGGTCTGAGCGCCCTAATCAGCCGTACTTCTCTTTCCTTCTATACCAGGAACGATGTTTGAACAAATTAAAGAACATGTATGTAAGTACCTGGATACGAATGAGGTGATTAACCAGAGTCAGCATGAGTTTGTAACTAATAAATCATGTCAGACTAACTTAATTTCCTTCTATGACAGAATGACTGACTGGGTGGGTCAGGGAAATGCTGTAGATATAGTATATCTTGATTTCAGCAAAGCATTTGGCAAAGTATCTCACACAATCCTCATTGAAAAAATGATTAAGTATGGAATGGTTTTTAACAGTGAAATACAAAGTGCTACATCTAGGCAATAAAAATGAAAAAATGCATATACAGAATGGGAGGAATAGGGCTATGCAACAGCACATGTAAAAAAGACGGGTACAGTAATAAATCACAGACTGAACATGAGTTTACAGTGTGATGCAGCAGCATAAAAAAGCCAAATGCAATTCTGGGATGTATTAACGGAAGCATACAGTCTAGATCACGTGACGTCATTATTGCCCTCTTCTCCTCTTTGGGTCAGACCTTATCTGGAATACTGTGTCCAATTTTCGGCACCACATTTTTAAAAAGACATCAACAAACTGGACAAGTTCAGTGATGAGCTACCAGAATGGTGACCGGTCTGCAAACCATGTCCTATTAGAAATGGTTACAGGATTTGGGAATGTTTAGCTTGCAAAAGAGAAAACTGAGAAGAGACTTAATAGCTGTCTACAAATATCTCAAGGGCTGTCACATTGTAGATGGATCATCTTTATTCTCATTTGCACAAGGAAAGACTACAAGCAATGGGATGAAACTGCATGGGAGGAGACACAGATTAGATATCAGAAAAAAAATTTGACAGTTGGGGTGATGAGTGAGTGGAATAGGCTGCCACGAGAGGTGGTAAGTTCTCCTTCAAATAGAAGTCTTCACATAGAGGCTGGACAGACATCTGTCTGGGATGATTGAGTGAAGTCTGCTTTGAGCAGGGAGTTGGACCAGATGACCCAGGAGGTCCCTTCCAACTCTACCATTATATGATTGTGAAAACTACACACTAGACTTCCAGCAGCTTGGATTGTGGCCTCTCCACTCTTTCTCCAGACTCGGGCACCTTGATATCCTAATGAAATGCAAAATTTACTTTCATCTGGAAACAGTACTTTGGACCACTGAGCAACAGTCCAGTTCTTTTTCTCCTTGGCCCAGGTAAGATGCTTCTAGCTTTGTCTATTGGTCATGAGTGGCCTGACACAAGGAATGCGACGCTTGTAGCCCATGTTCTGGATCCTGAGTTACACCCTGTATTATACTCCAGAGCTGCACTCACTATTCTGCTGGTGCCGTCACTGTGTACATACATTACATTACTGATCCTGAGTTACATCCTGTATTATACTCCAGAGCTGCGCACACTATTCTGCTGGTGCAGTCACTGTGTACCTACATTACTGATCCTGAGTTACATCCTGTATTATACTCCAGAGCTGCGCTCACTATTCTGCTGGTGCAGTCACTGTGTACATACATTACTGATCCTGAGTTACATCTTGTATTATACTCCAGAGCTGCACTCACTAACTATTCTGCTGGTGCAGTTACTGTGTACATGCATTACATGACATTTCTTATATCCTGAGTTACAGCATGTATGATATTCCAGAGCAACATTTTCAATTCTTTTTTTTTTTAATTTGTTTATTAACCAAAAGAAAATAGAATGTACACACTTGTATATAGTATTAAACAGGAAGCAGAATGTACATGTTCATATATCATACAAAGCATTTACAGATGGACTATAAGTTTTGCACAATGAACTAAGATTATCCAAGTTTCATGTTACTATATAAGTAATAAACCAATTGACAATTGAACTAGGATCATTGAGTACTATTCACTCTTATACTTGCTCGGTAGTACATGGCTAACATTTTCAATGCTGCTTGCTTCAGAGCAGATATCTCGAAGTCTACCTTGCTGTCTGACACAGAACTTCAGAGATCTGGTAATTTCCATTATAAGAAGAGCGTCCTGCAGCACTATTATGGTTCCTCCACGCTGGTCACAGTGTCTCTGTCTCACTACAGGCTTGTTGGCTGTTTTCAATGCAGCAGATTTGTGACGGCAGCTCTCAAGCCTTTTCTTAATACAAAGTTTATCTTTAGTTCATCTCTCATTTTCATGTGTGACTTCCTTCTGACACCTCGTCCTATCTCGCACCCGTCGTCATCTTGCATGCACTGAATTATTCGAGCTTTTATCAGCTCTTCATCAGTCGTCTCCCCTCGCACATCTCCTATGTAGCAAGCAGCCACAGTCTGTTGTGCAACACTGAAGACCTGGCAGGAGGGCATCGACTGGCACTGCCGATGGAGAATGTGGTCAGATCGCGGACACAGCAGTATCACTCCATGGAGTGTTTGTATTTGGAAGATAAATATTAATGAACACCAGGATTGTGTCGAAGGAACAATTTTATTAAAACCTGTTTGCAGATATTGGAAAATTAATATTTAATTTGCAAAGGCATATGGGCCTCATAGGGGTGTCTGCTCTTCTTTTAGCCGGAGAAGAGAGGACACAACCATGTAGTACATGGGCGCCAGTTAATTGATTAAGGCCACATGTAATGCGACTTACTCGGTGACTCTTTCTCCTACAATCAGAAAATGATTTTTAAGAGTAGCTGGGATTTTAGAAAAGAGAAAGTACAGAAATCCAATTACGGTGCCAGTAATCTTAACGTTGGCCAACATCACAGTAGTCCTGTCCAGATGGATATTCGTCAAGCGACGATTTCCAGACCAATATTTTATTGATTTTGCTTTAGATGATTTAGAAGTAATGCTTGATTTAAAGGCATTGTTGTCTAAAAAAATATAAATAAAATTCTCACCTTGGGATAAATGTTTTAACTGCTGAACCCAGTGACCAAACAACTAATACTGAGAACTTGGGACTCAAAGTTCCCTGTGTTTTAAGGAGTAGTACTGAGCGTGGGCGACCAATGTTGCGGTGGTCGCACATGCTCACTATCGTTCCTTTCACACAACGGACATTTTATCTGATCCCTATTTTTGTAACTGACCACCAGTAATCATATATTTATCCTGTTGATGGGTAATATCTATGTGATCTTTGTGTGTGTTGTAGTCCCTTTACTGGTCTTATGGCTTATGAACCAGGGCTCTGGAGTAGGTAAGCCAAACCTGCGACTCCGACTCCTCAATTTACCTTACTCCGACTCCCACATATATTGATTATATTTAAGTGAAAAATGTATTGTAGTACAATGTGAACATCAGACATTTAATCATTTGTGATCCAATAATCAAGATATTTAGATAGAACATAAAATCTATTTATTGGAATACAACTTTATAACACAAAAAACTGTAATAAATTGTAAATATGTAATACACTGTATAATATCGATTACATACATACAGTACAGACCAAAGTTTGGACACACCTTCTCATTCAAAGAGTTTTCTTTATTTTCATGACTATGAAAATTGTAGATTCATTCTGAAGGTATCAAACCATGAATTAACACATGTGGAATTATAAAATTAAAGTGTGAAACAACTGAAAATATATCTTATATTCTAGATTCTTCAAAGTTGCCACCTTTTGCTTTGATAACTGCTTTGCACACTCTTGGCATTCTCTTGATGAGCTTCAAGTGGTAGTCACCAGAAATGGTCTTCCAACAGTCTTGAAGGAGTTCCCAGAGATGCTTATCACTTGTTGGCACTTTTGCCTTCACTCTGCGGTCCAGCTCTCCCCAAACCATCTCGATTGGGTTCAGGTCTGGTGACTGTGGAGGCCAAGTCATCTGGCGTAGCACCCCATCACTCTCCTTCTTGGTCAGATAGCCCTTACACAGCCTGGAGGTGTGTTTGAGGCCATTGTCCTGTTGAAAAATAAATGATGGTCCAACTAAACACAAACCGGATGGAATAGCATGCCGCTGCAAGATGCTGTGGTAGCCATGCTGGTTCAGTATGCCTTCAATTTTGAATAAATCCCCAACAGTGTCACCAGCAAAGCACCATGACACCACCTCCTCCATGCTTCACGGTGGGAACCAGGCATGTAGAGTCCATCCGTTCACCTTTTCTGCGTCGCACAAAGACACGGTGGTTGGAACCAAAGATCTCAAATTTGGACTCATCAGACCAAAGCACAGATTTCCACTGATCTAATGTCCATTCCTTGTGTTCTCTAGCCCAAACAAGTCTCTTCTGCTTGTTGCCTGTCCTTAGCAGTGGTTTCCTAGCAGCTATTTTACCATGAAGGCCTGCTGCACAAAGTCTCCTCTTAACAGTTGTTGTAGAGATGTGTCTGCTGCTAGAACTCTGTGTGGCATTGATCTGGTCTCTATTCTGAGCTGCTGTTAACCTGCGATTTCTGAGCCTGGTGACTCGGATGAACTTATCCTCCGCAGCGGAGGTGACTATTGGTCTTCCTTTCCTGGGGCGGTCCTCATGTGAGCCAGTTTCTTTGTAGCGCTTGATGGTTTTTGCCAATGCACTTGGGGACACTTTCAAAGTTTTCCCAATTTTTCGGACTGACTAACCTTAATTTCTTAAAGTAATGATGGCCACTCGTTTTTCTTTACTCAGCTGCTTTTTCCTTGCCATAATACAAATTCTAACAGTCTATTCAGTAGGACTATCACCTGTGTATCCACCAGACTTCTGCACAACACAACTGATGGTCCCAACCTCATTTATAAGGCAAGAAATCCCACTTATTAAACCTGACGGGGCACACCTGTGAATTGAAAACCATTTCCGGTGACCACCTCTTGAAGCTCATCAAGAGAATGGTAAGAGTGTGCAAAGCAGAAATCAAAGCAAAAGGTGGCTACTTTGATGAACCTAGAATATAAGACATACAGTATTTTCAGTTGTTTCACACATTTTTGTTAATTATATAGTTCCACATGTGTTAATTCATAGTTTTGATGCCTCCAGAGTGAATCTACAATTTTCATAGTCATGAAAATAAAGAAAACGCTTTGATTGAGAAGGTGTGTCCAAACTTTTGGTCTGTACTGTGTATATGTGTGTGTGTATGTGTGTATACACATACATGTGTGTGTGTATATATATATATATATATATATATATATATATATATATATATATATACAGTGCCTACAAGTAGTATTCAACCCCCTGCAGATTTAGCAGGTTTGATAAGATGCAAATAAGTTAGAGCCTTCAAACTTCACACAAGAGCAGGAATTATTAACAGATGCATAAATCTTACAAACCAAAAAGTTATGTTGCTCAGTTAAATTTTAATAAATTTTAAACATAAAAGTGTGGGTCAATTATTATTCAACCCCTAGGTTTAATATTTTGTGGAATAACCCTTGTTTGCAATTACAGCTAATAATCGTCTTTTATAAGACCTGATCAGGCCGGCACAGGTCTCTGGAGTTATCTTGGCCCACTCCTCCATGCAGATCTTCTCCAAGTTATCTAGGTTCTTTGGGTGTCTCATGTGGACTTTAATCTTGAGCTCCTTCCACAAGTTTTCAATTGGGTTAAGGTCAGGAGACTGACTAGGCCACTCCAACACCTTCATTTTTTGCCTCTTGAACCAGGCCTTGGTTTTGTTGGCTGTGTGCTTTGGGTCGTTGTCTTGTTGGAAGATGAAATGACGACCCATCTTAAGATCCTTGATGGAGGAGCGGAGGTTCTTGGCCAAAATCTCCAGGTAGGCCGTGCTATCCATCTTCCCATGGATGCGGACCAGATGGCCAGGCCTCTTGGCTGAGAAACAGCCCCACAGCATGAAGCTGCCACCACCATGCTTGACTGTAGGGATGGTATTCTTGGGGTCGTATGCAGTGCCATCCAGTCTCCAAACGTCACGTGTGTGGTTGGCACCAAAGATCTCGATCTTGGTCTCATCAGACCAGAGAACCTTGAACCAGTCTGTCTCAGAGTCCTCCAAGTGATCATGAGCAAACTGTAGACGAGCCTTGACATGACGCTTTGAAAGTAAAGGTACCTTACGGGCTCGTCTGGAACGGAGACCATTGCGGTGGAGTACGTTACTTATGGTATTGACTGAAACCAATGTCCCCGCTGCCATGAGATCTTCCCGGAGCTCCTTCCTTGTTGTCCTTGGGTTAGCCTTGACTCTTCGGACAAGCCTGGCCTCGGCACGGGAGGAAACTTTCAAAGGCTGTCCAGGCCGTGGAAGGCTAACAGTAGTTCCATAAGCCTTCCACTTCCAGATGATGCTCCCAACAGTGGAGACAGGTAGGCCCAACTCCCTGGAAAGGGTTTTGTACCCCTTGCCAGCCTTGTGACCCTCCACGATCTTGTCTCTGATGGCCTCGGAATGCTCCTTTGTCTTTCCCATGTTGACCATGTATGAGTGCTGTTCACAAGTTTGGGGAGGGTCTTAAATAGTCAGAAAAGGCTGTAAAAAGAGATAATTAATCCAAACATGTGAAGCTCATTGATCTTTGTGCCTGAAATACTTCTTAATACTTTAGGGGAACCAAACAGAATTCTGGTGGTTTGAGGGGTTGAATAATAAATGACCCTCTGAATAAACTTTTCACAATTTAAAAAAAAATTAAACAAAGAAATAACATTCTTTTTTGCTGCAGTGCATTTCACACTTCCAGGCTGATCTACAGTCCAAATGTCACAATGCCAAGTTAATTCCGAATGTGTAAACCTGCTAAATCTGCAGGGGGTTGAATACTACTTGTAGGCACTGTATATATATATTATATACACACACACTATGACTTATCTCGGCTAAGATAAAGCCTAGATCCTCAGGCTACATTCACACTATGGGCGTAGCCGCGATCAAACCTGGGGGGGTGGGGGCAGAACCTCATACTGTTACGCAGAATTTCATACTGCCCACCTCAGCTGCTGCAGAACCTCATACTTCACACCCCTACACTTGAAAATAAAGCCTGCACCTTAAGAAGATGTGGTGGTGAATGCAGTCTATTTATTCCAACTATCAGTTGATGTTACTGAAGACGAGCAATGCCTGTCCTGGGCGTCCTTTTGGGCAGCTATGAGGTGTACCTGACTGGTGCTAAAAAAAGGAGTGTTAGTCTGTGTGCTATCCGGCTTTCATTCTTTTTGGTACAGATATGATATGGATAGACAGATATGGATAAATGGATAGAGCAGATTTCTAATCTGCTTTTGCTATTGAAAACATTATCTATGAGCTCAAAAACCTTTCAGGTGATGCGGTTTTTTAAAAAGCTGATCTGCTTTTGCAACTGAAAAACGTATCCTCAAAAAGCGCAGGAAAAACGCTGTGTGTGAATGTAGCCTTAGATCAGGAATAGAACAGTCATTTATAGGACATTTCATAACTTTCCCAAATTCCTATGAAAAAATATTCAGCACATTCTGCATTGAACTACTGTACCCGATTTATTATATATTTTAGGAGTCTGAGTCGGTCCATTTTATACCGACTCCACCAAAATGAGTACCGACTCCACGATTCCGACTCCACAGCCCTGTTATGAACAGTGCGGGGTTCTGGGTTAAGGAAAGGAAGTTGAGACGGTTTCGCCTTGGGCCATTTGGCTTGGAGGCACCTTTTTTTTTTTTTTTTTTTTTTTAATTTTCCATGTCTCCATCTACTTACCATATTATTGTAGCCCTGCACAGAGTGGTATTATCACGCCAAAAAGCACACCGTCCTCTGCCAAACTAACCCTCCGCAACACTGCTGCCTCGGTCGTGACGTTGCTGAGAGCGGCTTATAAACTTCATCCATTTCCAACACTTTGCTTTCCTACCATGAAAACGTAAAGGACTGTGAAGCGTCACGTGGCTCTGAACTATTTTCTTTGGTTTTTCCTTGTTATTTTTTTTTCTTTATGCTTTTATTAAGGGTCATGGAGAGTTTATAGGACTGTTTTTGTTGCCTTGTGAATAGTTTGCATACTTTTTTTTTTTTTTTTTTTTTTTTTTTATACAGATCGACCTCATGTTTCCTTTCTGGAGATCTATAGCTAAAAATATTCCACTCCTTGCTTTGTCATGGATTGTAAGCTCTTGAGGTGAGCGTTGGCTGTGTAGGGGATGTTCACGGAATTTTTAGCTTTATTCTTGCAAGGCTTGGGATGAAATTTGTTCAGTGTTTTTGGCGATATACAATTTTTTATATATATATATATATATATATATATATATATATATATATATATATAAAAATTTTCGGAAGGAGGAAATCGTAAATTATAATGTCATAAAATTCCGCTTTTAACATGAAACCCCAAAAAGTCGCAGTATGCACATAATACCCTGCACACATACGGGTGCAAGAAATGCAAGAGCCCTCCACCCCTAAGATCACACCGATGAGTCCATCCACACCAATGCCACATAAGGAGGAGATAGGGGCCATTCTTTGGCATCCAGTACCTCCCAGCAGTGGACACCCAATCAGCAAAAAGCTGAATTTTGCAAATGAAAGCTATAGCCTTTGTATTGGATGCTGGGCATTCAAATGGATGGGCTTGGATCCAGCCATCATTAGAGGCTCTTACAAGAGGATCCTAAGAAGGAAACCCCTTCTGTGACCACCACTCATCCTTAAAAGACATACATATGGGGGGTTGTCCACGTTTAGCAAAACACTGCTGCTTTCTCCTTAACATAGCACTACACCCACAAACGACCAAAGAAACCATCAGCAAAATGTACGAGCTGCCGTTTATGGAGACCTGTATTTAGCCTAAGGAGACGCACATACAAACTGCCCTAAAACAGCTCAGTTTCTAATAAGTCCGTCCATAAATCTAATTTTTACTAAAAGTTACAGGTACGCGGCAAACCATCGGCCTTCATGTTTTTGCTGGTTTGTGTTGGTAGTATTTGCCCTATGTATACACCTATGTGTAAGTCCTGTATATAGTGCATTTTAGGCCACTGTCTCCCACTGTAAAATTACATATGCCTCCTGCCATATGATTTTTAGAGTGTCCGTGTACTGGTATATAAGAAAGTGTCATCAAAGAAAAAGAAAGTTATTGCACACAAGATTGTCAATTGGAATTTGGTTCCCGTGCTTTTTATGGAACCCTTCCCCCTCATATCAGTTGATCTTGATTCCATATATTTAGTGCTGGATATCTCTATCATATGTGTTCATGTGTACGGTATATCTATAAGGGAAACATGCCCCATAGAGTAAAGGTGGACCTGCCACACTCCTTTGCAGCTGGAGGTGGACATTATATACCGTCGGTCCTGTACTACATGACAACCATATCTGGGTAGGATTTAATATTAATCCGAGCCCAGTTGTGAGGGGCCAACTCTCAGTAAAATTCTCAAGGTTCCTGAATACAATCTCGTACATTAGGTCACATTTTATGCCTATGACCTTAGAAGACCGACATGGCATTGGGCCAGCAAAAAAGATCCCTTGTATAGATGTCTTCAGTGGAGGGACGGAAGGAAAACTTGGAATACAGTAAACAAGCCCCTGGTTTTAATTTGGCATCTGGTAGGAGCAGGCCGGGGGTTAAATAGCGCAAGCATTGCTGGCATGGCGCAGGCACCACTTCCTTCTCAAAAAGTTGGCCACTGCAGATACTAGCACAATCACAAGCCCAGGGGGACTTTGTTTCCAGGCTTGGGATCACCTCTCAACCCTTCAGACCTCCCCCGCACATATTATCTTATTTGTTTCTGTTTTTTTTGGAAATTATGTAGACACTGAAGATCTTAACGGTATGGGTACAACAATGTGTTTATTTCTCAGGGAATTGGGAAATTAGTTGCGCCATATCCTTTTCCATGCTTTAGAAGATACAACTATTTGTATGCTTGTTGCTAACCGTATTACTTTTTTAGATTGACATCAGAATGGCTTGTGTGTTGCGAGTGGTCGACCCATTTAGCTTCGGTACAGTCGGGTGATGCCCACCATGGCTTCAATTATTGCACCTCCGTAGGGCCGATCGTCCGCTCTTTTACATGGCTGGTCTGCAGCATTTGAGACTGGAATGTCCTAATGCATCTCAATGGTTGCCAAAATTACCTTTATTACACTTTAAAGGGGTATTCCATCATATGTAGTGATGACAGGTTAGCCCTTTGTGACCCTCAGTAACCCAAATGCCAAGACTCTGATTTATAACTTCAGATCTCCCGACCGCCGTCCCTGCATGGTACTAGATCGGGCCACATCTACTTGAATAGGGCTGCACTACAGGTCCCAACACAACTGGGTCACTTTGTAGGAAAACGAATAGGGTGAGGCTGCGCTAAGTAATCGAATGGTTCTCTTATTCTCACTATCCGTGGTCCTGTATATATGCAATAGAGATTGTCTGCTACTTCTGTAATGTGGCCAGTAGCGGCTACACCTGGGCTACCATATCGTTATGTAAAATGACTAATTTAGTTACACAAGCTGCAGTTAATTGCTCTGAGCATTGACACTCCCTGCACTTCTAATTGACTTTTATCTCCTACTGGTTCATATGTCTCAATTTCGGCTTATGTAATTATTATTAACCCTCTGGCTCCATCTCCATTAGGGACTGTGTTTTCCAAAATCGGACATGTTGGAACAACGTCTCTTTGAATCATTAGTCGCCCAGCGTTCCATAGACATTAGCCCATCGTCCGAACCCTTCGATGTCGGCGTGTTCTGATGACATTAATCTAATGTGTATGAGGGCATAAGATCTATGGCCCATTGTCGCTTCCAACAAGAACAAGCAGGTGGGATTTTTACTATCTGTCCTTGAGGACCACAGATGACTTGGGGTCACTTTAATACTTCTCTCCATAGAAATAATGAGCTCATTCCGATGAGCCAAGCATGTCACAGAGGACGTCTAGCTCAAGAAATAAAAGGTGTTTTAATATCAGTGAAAAAAAAGATTAAATTTACTGATATACTTGAATTAAGAAAGAATCTCTGATCTTGAGATATCGATGCCAGTCTCCTATACCTTTATCAACATTTACCTATGTCTTACTGGTACATTGAGCTTTTTCATTTTGCTTTTTTTTTTTGTTTGTATCTTAATCCATTTCAGCCTGTTCTTTCTTTATTTTTTAGAATCGGTTTATGACCTTCTCCCAAAGGAGCTGCAGTTACCCACATCCCGTGAAACCTCTGTCGCACCAATGAGTCAGACGAGCGGTGGAGAGGCAGGATCGCCTCCGCCGGCCGTAGTCGCTGCTGGTACGCATATCATTTCATCTCTCTAGTTCAATAGATCGATTGTTGTTTTTGCCTTGTTGTTTTTTTTTGTTTTGTTTTTTTTTGTTGTTTTTTTTTAATTCTAACCCTGGCCTAAATGAGCAGCGCTGGTAAAGTGGAGCATGGTTTATGTGAAAATGTCTAAAAAGGCTAAATTGAGTTATTGCAAAAGAAAAAAAAATGGATATAACCTTGAATTCCTTATTTTTTTATATATATATATATATATATATATATATATTTATTTGAGTGCATGCCGTTATTTGCACGCAAACGTGTTTCTGAGCCGGGCAGAATTACACCAAGATTCCAGCACATGAGAAGCATTTATTGCTGCGGAGGAATTGGTTGGCAGCCGGAGCGCTCCCTTTATAAATTATTATGTAATCCTGTTATATTACATCCTAACTCCATCTCTGTTAGACTAGTCGCCCCTTTCCTTTATTTGTTATTTCTCTTTGGTTCTTATTATTAGCATTTATTATAAATGACTGGTTTACCATATGTCCTTTTTATACTTATTTTGAATATTCCAAATTTAATTTCTGACCCCTATAGATAAGGATTCATGGTGATTAAATTGCTTTATATTCGCATTGTGGCCCTGGATATTTCTATTGCTGGCACGATATAATCCAGAGTCATACATACACCCCACTCCACATTTCATTTTTCCTGTGAAATGTATTACTTTACAGCGCCGCTCATTGTCCTGTCTCCGCCATCGGAGTTGCTCCAAATCTGTGGTTTTATTGTGTTTGTTTTATCCCAGTGCAATTTTTTTTTTTTTTTTTATAAACCCAAAAGTTTATTTTTTCCTATTGCACTGCCATTTTTCCCAATAAACCCACAGATTGCCGCGTGTCTATTTTTTTTCTATTGCTTGGTTACTTGTGTATTGCCATACAAATAGCCCTAATTCATTACATGGAATATACCGCCTGTTGCCTCCACGGCTTTTCCCGCTTTTGGACTAAGCTAAAAATAATGTGTCTTGTTTATATTGGCTGCGGGCGGGGCGGTAATTAGAGATTACTCTTATCGGCTGCGGTTATCACAGAATGTGCACGGGTTGATTAACCTACTAAATCAGACCTGACAGTCCGGCGTTGGTACAGTATGATTGGAGTCCGCTCAGGGAGAGGGGGAATGGGAAAAAAAGAATTGGGTGTTATATTTTATCTAAAAATAATTGCAGCTTTTACGCTCCAGACCTCCGTTCACCCCGCAAAAAAAAAAAAGAGAGGAAATGTTGACCTTGGCCGCATGATTGGTGAAATGCAAACTTTTTTCCCTCTGTTTTCCAATAACAAGCGTTTCGGTATATTCCGGCGCTTTTGTGTAAATACATAGAGGATATATTTTGATATCAGGAGACTTCCTGCTGTTTAGATCATCGCAGAATATTTTGGAAAATTCGACCATGCACCTGGAGGTATAATTCTTGCTGCAAGATGAGGCTAAAGTATAAAAAGCCTAAAACTTTTAATGGGTAAATAAAAGTTTGGGAGCGCTTGAAATCTGGAGTATTAAAGGGGACTACCAATTCCAGTCCCTATCGGGGCTGTCACTGTCCGCAGACCGGGGAAGGCGTACAAATTTGAGCTTCAGTGTGACCATTAATGGCGGCCCCAGTTTAAAACACATATATAGACCCCCTCCCACACTCATTGCTTCATGGGAGGGGGCAAAAAATCAAGTTAACGTCCGTAAATAAAGCAACTGAAATAGGCCTTGAAGACTTGAAATATACCACCGCTTGAAAAAAGAAATTTTTTTTCATACTAAGCCCAGGAAGAATTTACGCTATACCAGGACAAGTTCTTGGGAAATAATTTGATATGGACGCCCCCTCCCCCATGACAGCAGTACGATTTCTAGATAACGAACCCCACCCCAATTTCTGAAGTGGGATGCCATGCACAGGCTGTAAATTCTTGATTTCCACGAGATTTCACTGTATGGGAGTTCAGTAGTTGTATCTGAAATTGAATATATGTTGCTAGCAAAGCTGCAGTGTAAAGCATGGGGGACAGCATAATCGCCTGAGCTTCTATGACTTTAACTCATCATACCAAAGCCGAACTAAGAGTAGCCAAGACTAAACAAAACTACAGTAACCCCCTTAGTGTAAATTTCAGTAGATAATTTTTTTTTTATGCCAAGATTGTAAATTACTGCCAGTTTGTATTTCATTATCACCACCGCCCCTAACCGCAGCCTAGACATTTTGGGGGGACACGCAATCAATCAATCCTTTTCCCCCAAGGCAACCGGCTATTGAATTGTGACCCTGCTTACTAATTTAAGCTTACGCCAGCGTAAATATATTTCAGACGTAAACCTGTGTATGGCAGTATGAATTTCGGAAAGATGGGGGTTCGAGGGAGGGGGGTATGCGAATGCAGACACGACAGTATTTCCGAGAGAATGTGGCCTAAAATATTGTTGAAATTGGAATTCCATGTGATAATTGGATTGCTTTATTTTTTCTTTTTACCTTTTTTCTTATTATTTTATATTTGCTGGGATGCTAGCTGTTTTCTCTATTAATACAGTTAACTTGCATTCTAGCTTCTCCACTCAGAGGCAGGCATCGTGTGGTGGGTTGTGTGACTATGTCTGTCTATCAATAGTGAAGACAAATATTGCCAGAGACACTAAACCCATCCAAACTCACCCAGGGTATAGGTCGGTCTCGTTTTCAGACTTCTTCCTAAGCCTTTTTTTTTTTTTTTTTTTCCTTTCTTTCTTTTCTTTTTTTTTTTTATTAATTTTATTTATTTATTTTTTTTTTCAGTTTTAAATAGTGGATTGATGATGAATGTTGGTAAAAATGTTCATTTCTTTTTATTTATTTTTATTCACAATATTTAAAAAAAAAAATAATAATTTGGCTAATTAATTTTGACTATGGATTTGTGGCCACGTTGCTTGTGCATATGTTTTTATATGTCCCTGGGTGTTCGTAATGACCAGTCTACATGACATACTGTCAGTCACAAATTATCGTTTATATATCCAGTACTGGATTTGCTAAAGGAAAGGCATTGGGTATGAAATCTAATATTTTTTATAATTTACTATATGCTGCCCTTCCTTTGTGATCACAGATTTTGGTATTTTAGTTACATCCACAGTAGCGTCACAAAAAGAATTAAATATTTTTTAAGCAAAATTTGAGTGTACACAAACTTAAAAAATAATTTACTTTAATTGATACCTATATTAACGTATTTTCCCACCCATTATTTTTTTTTTTTTCCTATTCCATTACTTATAATGTTAAGAAAATCCAACAGAAAAGTTTTGCTATTTCAAATAGACATTATATGGACAAAAGTATGAGCCACCTCCAGGTGATGTTGTGCAGGAGCCTTTATGACCTCCCATTCTAGATCCATAGACTTTAATATGGAGTTACCGTTCCTCTGGTGAGATTTTCTACAAGGTTTTGGAGGGTTTCTTTGGGAATCTTCCACCATTCACCCCAAAAAACATTTGTGGTACACTGATTTTGGGGGAGGTCTAGCTAATAATCTCCAGTAGTATCTCATTCCATAGCTGTTGGATGGGGTAGAGAGCCTGACTATGTGGTCATGTTCTTCCACCAAACTCTCCCAACCATGTCTGTATAGACCTTGTGCACTGTGCACAGTCATGGAGAACTGGAAAGAACTTTCCCCAAACTGTCCCCACAAAGGTGGAAGCTGCATTTGTCCACAATGTCTTGTGCTGAAGGAGAACTGGAACTAAGGGGCCGAGGCTAAACCTTAAAAAAACAAGCCCATAGCGTTATCCCTCCTGCAGCAAACTGTACAGCTGGCACAATGCCGTCAGGCGAGTAATGTCCTGACACTCCACTGATCATGTTTCCACTGCTTCAGAGTCCAGTGGTGGTAGCACTACACCACTCCATCCAGCACTCTACATAGTGCTTGGTGATGTACAGCTGCATGCAGGTGCTCGGCCATGAAGCTCCTGACCGGGGGCGCAGTGTTTGTTATACCAGAGGCGGTCTGGACTCTGCAGTTAAGAGGTCAGCAGAGCGGTGGTGACTTTTCTTTCCTCGTGCTCCGCACTCGGTGACCCCACTCTGTAACATTATGGGGTCTTCACTTTGAGATTGAGTTGTTCCTTCCACTTTTCTATAATATCACTCACACATGATGGGGGAAGATTTAGGAGGAAGAAATGTCATTAACGGATGAGCTCTGTATGACCTGCCGCTCTGTCACGTTAGTAAAAGCAGACCGCATGGCAGGGGTTTTTACACCGGGGGCGAGGGATCAGAGGTTATACACCAAGGGGCAATGGGGAATGTTATACAATGGGGGGCAAAGGGCCGAATTTTATACATCCAGAGTAATGGGACTGAATGATTAAAATATGGGGCCCAATATGTCCGTCCATTTAGTATTTTTCAGAAAGCGATAGATAAGTGATGATTTTTTAATTTTAATATATATATATACATTTTTAACAAAAATATAAAAATAACTTTAAAAAAATCCTAATGGATTAAGCAAAGTGGCTTCAAATCTGGTCAAACAAAATTAATATACAAGCCTTAATATAAAGCATTTTCTTAATGCATGACCAAGAACAACCACAGCTCCTATACAGTTCTATGATTTTCTTTTTCAATGTGAATGCTTTGGAAAGTCACTGAATTTTTTTTTATTCTATTTTTTTTATTTCAGCTGCAAAGTATAGCAATGTGCACAAACGCTGTGTAAAATGGAACTGATAAGAAAAAATATATTTTTTTTTTTCTTCAATTTCCCCAAAATGGCAATTTTAAGACAAGTCGCCATATTTTTTATTTACCCCAATGTCACCATAATTATAGCTATGGACAAATGTCTGGAATATACCGGTATTCACCCCCATCCCAAAAAGAAAAAAAAAAGAAAAACGCAAATGTTATTTTTAACGGGAATGACTTCTAACACTTGGGGGGACATCCTCTTAATAGTACAAGTTAATTTGTCTCCATTCTGCCAATTTTTTTCTCAGTTTAGTTTGTGACCGAATGTCTTATTTAATAATTGAGTCATTAATTCTTATTATACACACTGCTCAAAAAAATAAAGGGAACACTAAAATACCACATCCTAGATATCTCTGAATGAAATATTCCAGTTGCAATTTTTTATTCATTGCATAGTGGAATGTATTTAGAACAATAAAACATAATTATCAATGTAAATCAAAATGAATATCCCATGGAGGTCTGGATTTGGAATGATACTCAAAATCAAAGTGGAAAATCAAATTACAGGCTGATCCAACTTCAGTGGAAATGCCTCATGACAAGTAAAAGATGCTCAGTAGTGTGTGTGTGGCCTCCACGTGCCTGTATGACCTCCCTACTGTACAATACCTGGGCATGCTCCTGATGAGGCAGCGGATGGTCTCCTGAGGAATCTCCTCCCAGACCTGGACTAAAGCATTCGCCAACTCCTGGATAGTCTGTGGTGCCACGTGATGTTGGTGGATGGAGCGAGACATGATGTCCCAGATGTACTCAATTGGATTCAGGTCTGGGGAACGGTCGGGCCAGTCCATATCTTCAATGCCTTCATCTTGCAGGAACTGCTGACACAATCCAGTCACATGAGGTCTGGCATTGTCCTGCATTAGGAGGAACCCAGGGCCAACCGCACCAGCATATGGTCTCACAAAAGGGGTCTGGGTATCTCATCTCGGTACCTTTACTTCAATAAATTTTTATTGCATATTTTTGAAAAGGAAAAACCTATAAGTAGCAACACCCCCAACGTAGGGGTTTAAACAAGGGAAACATAAGCATAAATGCGCATACTCAGAGATTGACATAATGTATAAAACAGAAAACATATCGACACTTGCATAAAAAAAAAAAAGTCATATGAAAAGATATATATCTTCAATGCAAAGGGGCAGACCTCTGACTAAGTAACCACGGTTCCCATATTTGATCAACCTTTTTCTTGGTAACTGACGAGTGCGCCAGAGATTGATCATATTGACAATGTATATTAATTTTGTCCACCACTTCTCTCATGGTGGGAAGAGATATCCCCTTCCATTTAGCAGCAAAGGTGAGCCTAGCCGCAATCAGAATATGTGACACTATACCCCTGATATTTAAAAGAAAATCAGTTGTCCCTATGCGCAACAGTCCCATTGATGGTGTCAAGTTAACCTGAATCCAAGTCACCTCCCTTAACAACATTATTTATAGTATTCCAAAACTGATCGCCACCGGACAGGACCAGCTTTTAAGGAAATATTTGTTAAAGGAATATTTAGAAGGCTTGAAGCAAATTTCCTCCAATAACATATTGCTGTTGATGCGGTAGGTAGACACGGGGTGTAGTTACTAAATTTAATAGCTTCCATTTCCAACGTAAGCCGCGTAAAGTTCAATTTAGAACAAAATGACTCCATCTGAAGCCACTTGTGTCTTATCCAATAACCACCAGTCTCTAATACCCGATAATACCGCCGCTTTATGATAAGCCTGTAAGTTAGGGGCACCCATCCCTCCAAATTCATAAGGATAATATAGAAACCTACCAGCCACTCTTAGTTTTTTATATGCCCATATCAAGTCATTAGCTATTTTTTTAAGAGATTTAATTATCCTAAGAGGAATCTGGACAGGGATGCAACAAAAATAATATAAATCCTTGGGAAGTACCAACATCTTATAAACGTTTCATCTCGGTACCTAATGGCAGTCAGGCTACCTCTCGCGAGCACATGGAGGGCTCCAAAGAAATGCCACCCCACACCATTACTGACCCACTGCCAAACCGGTCATGCTGAAAGATGTTGCAGGCAGCAGATCTCACTCCACGGCGTCTCCAGACTCTGTCACGTCTGTCACATGTGCTCAGTATGAACCTGCTGTCATCTGTGAAGAGCACAGGGCGCCAGCGGCGAATTTGCCAATCCTGGTGTTCTGTGGCAAATACCAAGCGTCCTGCACGGTGTTGGACTGTGAGCACAACCCCCACCTATGGACGTCGGGTCCATTCCTTTATTGAGGGTGCCAATAATTTCCATCTGTTGTCTATTCCATTTGCACAGCAGCATGTGAAATTGTCAATCAGTGTAGCTTCCTAAGGGGACAGTTTGATTTACTTGCAGTTATGTTCTGTTGTTTAAGTGTTCCCTTTATTTTTTTGAGCAGTGTATAACGCCTCTGTGTGAAATTTGACCAATAGAATGACCCCTTTGGTAAACGGAAACCGTATATTAACATATTATATTATGATTTACTTGCTTATTATTTATGAAAAGCCATTGTATAAAGGCTTGATGCCTTAATAATCCACCGGCATAAATAATAATTAATTTTGACTTATAATCGAACCAGTCTTTCAAGAAAGTGGCATAAGGTCAACGCCCCGTCTATTAATGACCTTAATTACCCCCCTTTTTACATACTATTTAGGGTCCAACTCTGCATCAGTTCCATTTTGCGTAGTATGTGAGTTTGTCTCTTACTACTTCTATTATTTTATTTATTTTTTTTATCTTTTCTTATTTTTAATAGTTTGATGAACTGGAATAATTAGCAGCTGTTTCTCATTTATTTTCTCATATTTTTATTCCAGGATTTGCCTCTGAAGCAGGGAGTGTCTGCATTAAAAATGACCTGTAGTTCTCTGCTTCATAGGTTAGAAACTTATTTTAATATTTTGTGGCTACAGTCAGTCCCATTTAAAAAAAAATAATAAAATAAATACATGTACTAATTGGCAATACATGTTGCTTACCACAAAAACATTTTTTATGGGGGTTCAAATAATTTTTCTTTTTATTTTTGCAATTGTCTGAAAATTTCTAAATTCTATCTAAGAAAGTAAAATTATGTAACTTTTTTGGATTTATTTATATTTTTTTGTAGCCTTTTCTGTCTTAAACGTTATTGGCACAGCCAGTACAGATTGGACATTATTTTTTAGCTATTGGCTAGTGAAATTTTAGCCAATTTTCTTGCAATTTTTTTTTTTTTTTTTTACCAAATTTCAACATTTTTGTGGGAATTTTAAATAATTTGGATATATTTTTGAAGGAAAAAAAAATCATTTAAATCCATTGGGACTGCTGGCCAGTGCCGATGAAAATGTGTGTATTTACTGTTGGATTATACACTGCAGATGCCTCATCTTCCTCCTCTTCCACCATGGGCGGTGCACGCAGTTCCTTTACCACCACTTCCAGCCCTTCTAATTACTCTACCTCACTCACCGATACCAAAGCTATGCAATCCTCTACCACGGGGGTAAGTAAGCCAGGGGTAAGTGACCAGCTGTTAGCCAGTAATGCGGGCCGGCAGCAGTCCGTGCCGTTAAGATGGACAGTCCTAAACATTTCTCCACCCCCGGAAGACCTGCTGGATAGCAGTCAGATGTCCTGCCAAGATGAAGGGGGTGGACTGGATTCTGAGCAGAGCTGCAACATGTGGACGGAAGACTCCGCATCCAATTTCAGCAACATGAGTTCCCATTCTTACAACGATAATACGGAAGTCCCACGTAAGTCACGCAAACGAAACACCAAGCAGAGGCCCGGGGCCAAGAGACGAGATTCCAACATGGACGTTTTTGATGCAGACAGCGCCAAAGCTCCTCATTATGTTCTTTCCCAACTCGCCTCGGACAGCAAAGGCAACGGCCAGGCTGGAAATGGGTTGGTATTTGAGTTTAATACGCATTTTTCCCTCTTGTCCTATTCAGAAAACTTTACTTTTACTGTTCGTGTGTAAATCAGTAGATTCTAGTTAAATACCATCAAGTCCTGTAGGATGGTGGGAACGTCAGAGTGCGCAGTCATGGGCAGTCTAGGCACTGTATACATCGTGGACTCTGCCGACATTTGGTGAAGCCGCCATTGACTGGTGGTCACCAATATTCGTGAAAAAATAGTTTTATAAGCATTTATCCAATTATTGATCCTTCCACAGATGCCCCTTGTAGGTCATTGACTGGTTGTACTCTGCGCACATGATGCATTGCTATGGAAGAGGGCACCATACGTGTGTAGCACTCTGATTTCCAAGTACCATAAAGCTGCTCTCTGTAAAGAGCAATGGTTTTTAGAAAGGTACATTACATAGTGGGTGGCAAACCTAAAGGGGTTACATAGGTAGAGAACACCGGGAAGGTGGACACAAAAGGTTACTCTGCTGCATATAAGGACTACGATATCCTAAATACCACATGGTAGATGGGGGCGCTATTACAGATTTCATATTGGTACTCGGGAGCAATAAGTTTGGCCTCTTTCCATAGATATTGATAAAATGTCTGTGCCCTAAAAAATGGGAAATGTCAACATCAACTCAATGTATTAATTTAACAAAGTGAATATTGATGAGGAGGTAAAGGGGCTCCATTAATTATTATTCAATTACCGTATTTTGTGTATAAGACAAACCAGATTATAAGACGCACCCCAAATTTTGAGGAGAAAAATAGGAAAAAAAAATTTATAAAATGGTGGTGCGTCTTATAATCCATGTGTATTGCTTACCGGGTTGGTGGCTGAGGTGAAGCGGTGTCGCTGCTGCAGGAGGCAAAAGTGGTGCGTTGCTGCAGGCTGGGATGAGGGGGTGTTCCTCTGTGGTGCGGTGGGCTCCGCCAGCATTTTTGTGACAGCCCGGAGCCCGCCCCCGCACATCCATTACTGCAATGCGATGGCCTCCGGGAAAATGGCCCCCATGGGCGTCACATATTCAGATTGAGAACTCGGCAACGAAAGCTCGTTGCCGAGTTCTCAATCTGAGCATGCGCCGTCCCCAAGGCCACCGCTTCACAGTAATGGATGTGTGAGAGGCTCCTGGAAAATGGCCACCAGGGGCGGCGCATGCACAGATTGAGATCTCGCAACGAGATCTCGTTGCCAAGGTCTCAATCTGAGTGCGCCGCCCCCGGCGGTCATTTTCCCGGAGGCCACCGCATCGCAGTAATGGATATGCAGGGGGCTCCAGGCTTTCACAAAATTTTTTGGGGAAAAGTGAGTCTTGTAATCTGAAAAATACGGTAATTGCATTTCTTTAACAGAATAGATGATAACTGCATGATCGCTGGGTGTCCAGCTGCTGAGCCCCCCACTGATCCCAAGAGCAGTCCCCTTTGAGTACGTGTGACCACCATTGTTGTAGACTGTGAATAAAGCATATTGCATATACATATAATAATGCATGCTCCTTGCCACCCCAGGGACTGCAGGACCCTCATTCTCATGATCAGTGGGGGTCAGTAGTTGTCAGGTTCATAGTGAATGCATGGATTACGGGTTTAGATGTCATTGTCTTTTCTGGCAGAATGGCAGAAGCTTCTATGCAGCCTCCAATAGTTGTTCTCCGTTATACATATGATTTGTAGTGTCCCCTGTAATCCCTTGCAGCTCTTGGTAAACATCGCCACAATTTTGAGGACTTCCCTGAGTGATCCTCTGCAAATATCTAATGTGTTAGCGATCATTTAACTTAATAACCTTTTGTTTTAATTTATGGACACTTGTAAAATCCTATAATAAAACTCAGCAGAGATTTTACAGGTTGCTTGTTTGTTTAATTTTTTTTTCAGACCTTTTAAAAGCCACGTTATTAGCCAAACGAGTGTACATTGCACCTGTTCCTTATCATTGGCCTTTGTACATGGCAGCCATACAAGCAAAACACTCATTTGTCCGCTAATTGGATTATGCCGGACTATAAACATCTGCTTGTGGCAATGGGATGTGCTGCCAACAACATGCATACTGTTTGGAGTCACAACAGTTATATTAACTGTCAGTCTGTCATCGTACAGTTTGTATTTGCTTTGAAAGGGCATTTAAGAGTGTGGATCAACTTATTAGCTCGTCAATCGGCGCTCGGTATGGGCAGAGATCCACCTGTGTAAATCTACTTCTTTTGATGACATATTAGAGAATTAAAGGGTTGGCCTTTCCATTCGATTCACATGTTCTTCCTCACCACAACTGCCATCCTGTTAGGGTAATTGGCCCTCTGTGTTCTAGAGGTGTGGAGCATTCATGTATTACACACAGCTATTGATTTGGGATTGCCACATGGTCTTCCAAGTTCAACTAACTGGTGAGGTTAGAAGCTGTGGGGGTGGAACTTGGACAGAACCTCTGGGGTGGAACCTTGGGTGAAACCTGTGGGGGTAAGGACCTTGGGTGAAACCTGTGGGGGTTAGGACCTTGGGTGAATCCTGTGGGAGGCTAGGACCTTGGGTGAAACCTGTGGGGGCTAGGACCTTGGGTGAAACCTGTGGGTCTAGGACCTTGGGTAGAATCTTTAGTAAGAGGAGCCTTAGAACAGACATTGGTTTTAAAGGTTGGGATTGTGACGGCATTATAGTAAGATCTTGCTGGGAGATCACTAATGTTGTGTTTGAAGTGTATCTGAAAAGTTTTGTTAAGAAGGATCTTCTAACATTAAGGGGTGTAAGAAGTATTTTGACCTTCTGCAATGCGCACTGTTAGAGTTTGGTCCCAGAGCATCAATTTTGGACCTTCATGGAAGTGATCCATGAGATCCACACTTTTACGGGTCAGATAACAAAAATATCTTGCATGTTAGCCCAAGATGCGTAGTAAGCAGAGGGTAGAGATGGGGTAACAGGGACATGTGCCCTGGGTGCTGACTCAAGGGGGCACCAACAATCCACTTTTTGCTTTGACCTGGGTTGTTGGATACAGGACTAGGATGGCAAATTAGGACTTCTCACAGAACCATCTTATATGACATATTATATATATACCAAGCACTGGGAACAGACCACTGTGATCGCCAAGATTCCTGAAAATAGGTTAGATTTAGTTGAGGTCACCCCTGAGTGGTCACATTGTATTGAAATGAATGGAAGTAGCTGTCTGAGGTAGTCACTGGCAAATAGTCTAAAGGAAAGTCACGTGGCTGTAGAAACCAATCCAGGTCTATATTATGATGGCTATAGGCGACACTTCCACTTCTCTTTTCTTCCTTGTATGTCATATTGCAGCATAGTAAATCTATTATTGTACTGATTGAAATCCCGAGGCATAAGGCTTAATGTAGCATGTCCACCCCAGAGCCACAGAGTCTCCAAAGGGAGGGAAGAAGAGTCCATTACTGTGTGAGCAGTTTCCATCGAAGAGTGAAGGGAAAGAACTGAAGATTGCGGTACAGCCGGAGACTCAGCACCGCGCCCGATACCTGACAGAGGGAAGCCGCGGCTCTGTGAAAGACCGGACGCAACAGGGGTTTCCTACAGTGAAGGTGGGTGAAGCATGGGCGTGTTACCCTGCCCTAAATATTTTACTCTGGCGCATGTACTGCTCCTGAACTGTTGTGAAACTGCAGCTGTCATAGTGTTGGAAGTGCCAGACGGCATTGACTATAGCTTTAATTGGTGTTTCCGAGATCTTTAATATGACGGCTGCAGATAATCTCTGACATCAGCAGTCGTGTGCCATACATGCAAGCTTTACCGCTGCTTCCTATAACTTATTACAGAGCTGATTTAGCGCCTTGTCTTGAATAGAACAGAGGTGTTCATGCTCTTCCTCTGCTCTGTGGACTGCCAGAGAAAGGCGAGTGCAGCGCTCGACTCTTTACAACAATCCCATAGACCATAAATGTGCATGTGTACCTTCACTCTATTCAAGATGGGACTCTGCAGAGCGCCGCTCTTGGGGTTCCTGGGGATGCCAGTGATTGCACCACCAATGATCATTAACTTATCCTATGGCTGGCTAGGGAATAGCATTTGATTCTGGGTACCCACCTTTAGTTAGGAGTTTTTAGGGAAAAAATATTGTATAAAAGTGAAACACCTTCCTACTGTAATATAGCTCTGTTTGGCCAGGTACCTCCACTGTCAGATCCTGATAGGAAGTCATTTTTTGCTGTGCCATAAGTGTTGGTTATGAAAGGAGACTGGCTGACCTAAGCCAATTCCCCCTTTTCTGTCATTGCATCAGCCAGAGAAGGGGGCTGGCTTAGCAATTAAAATAATCAGTCAGGCAGCCCCCTTCGTATGCTGCTATGCTATTCAAGTACTAACACAGGGAACACTATCCACTGTTGAGCACAGGACTGGAGGTGAGGCAGCCGGATACAGGATGGTGGGGCTACCTGTTCATAAGGACATTTGCTCTAACTGAACTTTTCGCATGGAAAAGTCTGATTAGAACACTGCATTGCCATTTAAAAGTGTGCAGTTTTGATGTAGTTGATGCATTATCTAACTGCACCATGTGAACCCAGCTTAAGGCAATAGAGTGTGTAGCTATTGCATATATTAAGCACATACTGTGCGTCCTACAATATGTGTAATGGGTACGTTTACCAGCATCGTAGGCACCTTATGTTCCAAAACAGTGATGAGATGTCATTCCTCTCTTCCAGCTGGAAGGTCACAATGAGCCTGTGGTGCTCCAAGTGTTTGTAGGCAACGATTCCGGCCGAGTGAAGCCGCACGGATTCTACCAGGCCTGCAGAGTGACTGGAAGGAACACGACTCCCTGCAAGGAAGTGGATATAGAGGGCACCACAGTCATAGAGGTCATGCTGGACCCAAGCAACGTGATGACTCTGGCGTAAGTAAATAATCTACCAGCAGCTCCTACCCCGAGGATCTGAATTGCCGTACCCCTTGTGACAGGTCTCTGTCGCAGTGCCATGCGTGCATGCCTCTTATTATTGGGCCTTATCAGACATCTTTATCTAAAATGCAGAAATTCCAGATTCTATCACTACTGGGCCATGCCAAGAATGCAGACTTTCCTGAAAATCTCCTTTGAGCAAAAGAAAAAAAATAGAAAACCCTACAGTGACCCTATAAATTGTTTTTTTCCCTTGCAAAGCCAGAGCTGAATTGTATAAATCATTCATAGAAGTCAAATTTTTGTAAGCGTGTCCATTAGGATTTCATTAATATTGTTGGGCATGTCTAGAGGGGAATGTTTCTCCTTGTGCAGACAATTGGCAATGCTTTCTAGGAAAAAGCAATGGAATTTTTTTTTATATGTTATACCTTTGTTTATAATCTTTTTCTCCCATTTTTATTGCACTTGTCCTAACCCTAGCTCAGACTGTATTTTTAGGGTTATAAATAGTGGGAAAACAGTAAGCCTGCTCTTGGTAATAAATGGAGGCACCATTTCAGTCTGGGTCGCTGCTGATGCAGGGCGCAGCAGTAATGTGTTTTATCATCGGACGACGCTCTTTGTTATACTGAAAGCTTTGTCATCTCTGTCGCTACATGTGCAAAGCGCAGCAGCCGATGATAAAGCTTATGTCCACTGCTGCGCTCTGTATAGGTGGCTCCGTGCAGGCACTCGCTGCAATTTTCTCAAAGGAAGCAATATTTTCCAACTCTGCTCATTTAGCAGAGGATGAGGTGAAATTTTGCAACCCCATAGACTACCCATCTTTTTAAATAATTGCCAGTTGGGACTTCCGGCCGCTGTCCCCGAATCCCATAAGGCACCGCGGCAGTGTTACTTGCACTGGGGCAGTTCATGGCCACAAGGCCACGAACTGCGCCTGCCCAAGCGACATACACGTCTCCTCTATTCCCACGCATGCACAGTAACAGCCGCATTGTTACTGCGCATGCGCAGGAATAGCGGTGACGTGAATACATAAGTCACTGATCATGGCAGTGCCAATATTGAATAAATGGTGTAGCGGTTTTATTATAAATTTCAGACCCCCATCTTTGTATAGTTTCAGTTACTTTTTGCGTTGAGCCGTTTGATAGCTTTCTAACACACAATCTGCAGATAATATTGGGCTTTGCAGCTGTTTTCCGCTAAGCTGCAGTTTTTGGCATCCTTTCTGTATTATGCACCCCGCGTTCCAGACAGGTTTTTATGGTGTTAATTGCAGTTCAGCGATAATTGCCATAGAAACCATACCCCGCCATGATTTCTGAAAGGCGTTGCATTAAAAGCCTCAGCGTGTTAACCCTTTCCTTACATTGCTCATGCGGCAGGGTCGATTGTGTTGGTATCCTGAAACTCAGGAACGCAGATGTCGAAGCCCGTATCGGGATCGCCGGCTCCAAGAAGAAGAGCACACGAGCGAGACTTGTGTTCAGAGTGAACATCCCTCGGAAGGACGGCTCAGTTCTAACTTTACAGACCCCCTCATCCCCAATCCTCTGCAGTAAGTGTTTTTTCACTGTTTTGTCACTTTTTTTCCTCACTCATATACGCATACCTGCCGGAACACTTGGACCATCAGTAGGTATTCTGATGAATACATTAGAGCAGGAGGAGAAACCCTTGAAGAGTTGCTGTTGTGATATATCAATCACATATTGCGGTCCAGCCAGATCCATGTAAGTGGGGTCTTCTAGGTGCCCTCAATATCTGCACCATGTTAAAGGGGAGCTTACAAGACCGAAGCCAAAAAGGACTTCATTCCTAGGATCTTTGTCGGACCCCATCAATTATTAAGGGATGGCATATCCTAGCAATATGCCATGATTTACTAAGATGAGACTACCCTTTTAATAAAAGAGAGCTATTTTGGGGGGTCTGGAACAGCCAGCTATTATCTGCTTTTTTTGTTTTGGCAGGGTAGGGCGAACAATGATGTGTTTTTAGGGCTTGTGCCCTTTGTCCGTACTTTTCTTTCAATCTGCTGTATACACACAAAATCTATTTCATTCGTGCAGCTGCCAAAGTATACACGGCCCATGTTTTCTGATCAGATCAGCCTGCTTGAATGCAGCTTTGGCACAGACTCCAGAAGTGAAGCTTTGGAAAAGAGCATTATATGTAATACTATGTGATTTGGACTACTGTTCATAGTCGTAGATTGTCCGTGGCTTAACTGGAGCTGTGTTTTGCCAAACTCTCCCCGTAATACCAGACTAGCTGATGTGACTCATTACAGTGACAGTTGTTAGCCTTGTCCACTTTTTTCCTATATTATTTTGGACTAAATAGGAGCTTGTGTATAGCAGGAGTTTGGTGCCTGCAGGAAAAACTTGTTCACATGTAGTTTAATACTGGAGTCATTCAGCCCTTGAGGTTGTCGGTCTCAGCACTGTGATATCTGGTCATTTGCCCTGCACTACTTCAGTGGCCAGCCTCTAGGGGGCAGCACTTTCCTTGGGCACTAATAAAGCTTAGTTCCCCAGAAACCCTTGATTATTTTCTTTTTAATTTGTTACTAACATGCCCTATTCTCTCCTCTTCAGCTCAGCCTGCAGGGGTGCCTGAAATTCTCAAGAAAAGTCTGCACACCTGCTCTGTAAAAGGAGAAGAGGAGGTGTTCTTAATAGGCAAAAACTTCCTGAAAGGAGCCAAGGTTGTGTTCCAGGAAAACATTGCCGGTAGGTATGAATCTAGTGCATGGATCAGCAACCTGCTAGGCTCCACAAAGCAAGTGCACTAGTAGATTGTCTGTACATTTTTCCAGCAGCCATGTCAGACTTCTATTGGTGCCCTGCAAACATGTTCCTAACAGCAGCTATCCCTGGTGCCCCTTTTGATTAGTGGCATGTCATCTATCATGGTGCAACATTGTCATTATGCCAAAAGAGGAGCCGGGGATGCCGGCAGGTTGGAGGTGGTTTGCAGGGCTCGCACCCATTGGACACCATTACGGACTTTGGCAGCTGGATCAGGGTCTTGCTAATCTATTCGCTTCTCTCTAGCTGTCATTATGAGACGAACCCTTTAAACATTTAACCCTCCTCACTAAAAATAAATTTTTGTCGTATTTTGGGTGGGCAGCAAAATGTATATATGTTTTATACTTGGTGGATTTTTGAACATATTTTTGTACTCTTTATTTCAGACGATAACTCGTGGAAAGCTGAAGCTGAAATCGACATGGAATTATTTCACCAGGTACAACACCACAATCAGGGCTAATTGTCCAAACCGGAGGTTATGATGGTGGAAAGAGGGAGAGAATTTCAATTTACTTCTGGTTGAATCTTTTGTCCAGGCATAACTCTTTCACCCATCGTGACATTGGGCATGCACAGCTACTGTTGCGGCCACTTGTTGCCCAGCAAGTGTCCATTGGTCCCATTAATCAGAATAGGACATGTACAAGATGCTCACTGGGTGCTGTACGTTTGCCCAATGTGTGGTTGCACTACGTATTGCTGAATGTCGCATCAGGTCAGAGAGTTTGCCTGGACATCCGGTTTTTGAGTAATATTTTAATATGGTCAGATGACGCCCTTTCTGCATCCCCTTCCCAGTTTTTTCCAGACTTGTAGAGTTCCTGTCTACTCGATTTTGCAGGCGATTGCAGCTGCCACCATTCACTTAAAATGAAGCTGTGCTGCAACAGCTGTCCAGGAATGCCCCAGTGCAGAGAAAAAAAAACCTGATCTGTGGCCCCCAGAAGCTTTGGAGGTCCCAGGTGTTGAACCCCAGTGATCATTAAGTGATGACCTATCTTGGTAATATGCCTTCACTTACTGAGATGGCACTCCTTTAATAAAAGGACATTCCTATTAGGGGCACCCATTATAAGTGGGTTGATAAGAAGTAGTAGTCATAATAGTACACTGTGTGCAGAATTATTAGGCAAATGAGTATTTAGATCACATTATCCTTTTTATACATGTTGTCCTACTTCAAGCTGTATAGGCTTGAAAGCCAACTGCAAATTATGTAAATCAGGTGACTTGCATCTCTGTAATGAGGAGGGGTGTGGTCTAATGACATCAACACCCTATATAAGGTGTGCTTAATTATTAGGCAACTTCCTTTGCCAAAATGGGTCAGAAGAAAGATTTGACGGACTCTGAAAAGTCAAAAATTGTGAGATGTCTTGCAGAGGGATGCGGCAGTCTTGAAATTGCCAAACTTTTGAAGCATAATTACCGAACAATCAAGCGTTTCATGGCAAATATCCAACAGGGGTCGCAAGAAGCGTGTTGATAAAAAAAGGCGCATAATAACTGCCCATGAATTGAGGAAAATCAAGCGTGAAGCTGCCAAGATGCCATTTGCCACCAGTTTTGCCATTTTTCAGAGCTGCAACGTTACTGGAGTATCAAAAAGCTCAAGGTGTGCCACACTCAGGGACATGGCCAAGCTAAGGAAGGCTGAGAAACAACCATCTTTGAACAAGAAACATAAGATAAATGTCAAGACTGGGCCAAGAAATATCTTAAAGGGAATCTGTCACCCCTTTTTTGAGGTATCATATAATGATATTATTCAATTGTGTGTCACATAAGGATTCTCTAAGTACTTTTGCTTCCCCCTGACCCCGCACCTTTTGTGCATAAATACCTTTTTTATATTGGTTCAGATGTATGTAAACTGCCGCTGTCCGGTCCGCTGGGCGGGGCTTATTCACCTGCTCCCCCCCCCCTGTCTTGCTCTACGCATTTCTTATGTAGAGCAAGACAGGGAGGGGGAGCAGGTGAATAAGCCCCGCCCATTGGACCGGACCGTGGCAGTTTACATACATCTGAACCGATATAAAAAAGGTATGTAAACTGCCACGGTCCGGTCCGATGGGCGGGGCTTATTCACCTGCTCCCCCTCCCTGTCTTGCTCTACATAAGAAGAAATGCGTAGAGCAAGACAGGGAGGGGGGGGGAGCAGGTGAATAAGCCCCGCCCAGCGGACCGGACAGCGGAAGTTTACATACATCTGAACCGATATAAAAAAGGTATTTATGCATGAAAGGTGCGGGGTCAGGGGGAAGCAAAAGTACTAAGAGAATCCTTATGTGACACACAATTGAATGATATCATTATATGGTATCTCAAAAAAGGGGTGACAGATTCCCTTTAAGACTGATTTTCTAAGGTTTTATGGACTGATGAATAGAGTTGAGCGACTTTGGTCGGATCGGGTTTCATGAAACAAAATTTGTTTCAGATGAAACTGGTCCAACTAGGGCAAAAAAAAGTCAGAGTTTTGTCCGAAACCCGACCCCAATGCAAGTCATTGGGGAATAAAAGTCGGCATTGAGTGGATGAATGGCCCAAGGCTAGATGGATGGCCCAAGGCTGGATCAGTAAAGGGCAGAGAGCTCCACTCTGACTCAGACGCCAGCAAGGTGGGGTACTGGTATGGGCTGATATCATCAAAGATGAACTTGTGGGACCTTTTCTGGTTGAGGATGGAGTGAAGCTCAACTCCCAGACCTACTGGCAGTTTCTGGAAGACACCTTCTTCAAGCCGTGGTACAGGAAGGAGTCGGTATCGTTCAAGAAAAACATGATTTTCATGCAGGACAATGCTCCATCACATGCATCCAAATACTCCACAGCATGGCTGGCCAGTAAAGGTCTAAAAGAAGAAAAAATAATGAAATGGCCCCCTTGTTCACCTGATCTGAACCCCATAGAGAACCTGTGGTCCCTCATAAAATGTGAGATCTACAGGGAGGGAAAACAGTACACCTCTCAGAACAGTGTCAGGGAGGCTGTGGTGGCTGCCGCACGCAATGTTGATCGTAAACAGATGAAGCAACTGACAGAATCTATGGATGGAAGGCTTTTGAGTGTCATCGTAAAGAAAGGTGGCTATATTGGTCACTGATTTTTTTTTGTTTTGTTTTTGAATGTCAGAAATGTTTATTTCTAAACTTTGCGTTGCTCTGTTGGTTTACCTGGTGAAAATAAACAAGTGAGATGGGTATATATTTGGTTTTTATTAAGTTGCCTAATAATTCTGCACTGTAATAGTGACCTGCACAAACAGATATCCTCCTAAGATAGCCAAATCTAAAAAAAAAACCCACTCCAACTTCCAAAAATATTAAGCTTTCTCGTTCGCCTTATTGGGGGACACAGAGACCATGGGTGTATGCTGCTGCCACTAGGAGGCTGACACTATGCACAAAAAAAGGTTAGCTCCTCCTCCGCAGTGTACACCCCACCGACCGGAAGGGGATTCCTCAGTTTAGCCTAGTGTCAGTAGGAGGTGGACACAGGTCTTTAATTAGACCCATATCTACCTCGATGTGCGTCGTTCCTTTTCAGGTTTTCCCGGAGGGATACAGTGTGAATGGTCACATCTGTACTCCCACAAGGAGTCTGTGAGTACGGCGTGTACTGCCACCCCGTATCCTCGCAGTTCTCCGTAGCAGGACCAGCAGCCTTCCAGGCGGACGCCAACACGAAGATGTGTCAGCGATCCAGAGGGTCCTCGTCGCCAGTCTCCCACCCACTCGCCTACCAGAGCCTGTCGGTTGGTTGAGACGCAGACTCTTCATGTACAGGTACTCTCCCGGGACGGGTAAGTATTGGGACCCTTTGGCCGGCAGCATTCCTCCCCGAGGGCACGTTTGCAGCGTCTTCCCTGGAGCAGGGATGCGGTGGCGCTGCGAACTCCTGCGCCCATCCTGCTCCTACAGCCAGCCCCTTCATCGCCCTCTTCTACCCCGACTCTCCGATCGGGTATTTCAGGGTCCTTTCGCGGCGGCGCTCACTTTGCTGCACCTCCGCGCCAACCCCGTGCTGACAGACGGCCGCCGCTACTAATTTAGGCCCCGGCTTCTGTCGGGCCTACCTTAGCGTCGCGGCCACGCCCCCCGCCCCTTTCTTCTAAGCGGGCTTCTCTCCCGCCTGTTCCAGGCCCTCCCACCGCCCTTCTCAGCCTGTTCCTGGCCAGGGGCGGCGCCGGATTCAGCAGCCGCTTAGCTCCGCCCTCCTTCTTCCCCTGGGAGCGCGTTTTTCCCGGTTTCATCTCTGGCGGTCGCCATCTTTACAGCTGCACAGCCGGACGCCATCTGCAGAGAGGTGGATACCTTCGTCTCTGGGGTCACCGGACCGTGAGTAGCTCTGCATCTGCAGGCTGACACCCTTCTCGGCACCCTGTCCCCCAACCTTCCGGCACTACCTCAGGTTTCTCTATGTCTAACTCCAAATCTGACCGTAACCGCCCTGCGGCTCCCCCCTGCACTCTAGTCAAGTTCTTTGCATGCTCTTCTTGCAATCGCAAACTTCCCTCAGGTCAGTCCACTTCCCTCTGCCTGGATTGTAGCAATCCGATTCAACCTGACGCCGCCCAGGAGCCATCTAGGGCCCCAGGCGAGAGTGAACCCCCATGCCCGGCTTTGCCTCGTCTCTATCACAGTCAGTGGCAGACCTCACCAGGGTGTCTCAGTCCCTAGTTGCCGTTCTGGATAAGTTACCCCTGGACCCCTCTACAGGGTCCAGCAGGCCTCAAGAGGTTCCATCTAAGTCGGCCAGCGTTAGTCGCAAAAGACCCAGGCAGGATCTCCAGCCGGAATCCTCTCCTCGCCCCATGTCATCACATAGTCCTTCTCGGCAGCCTCCCTCCCGGGCCTCCTCTCCCGAGTTAAGTGAAGCGCTCTCGGACAGGTCATCTGAGGGGATCTTAGAGCTGGATTCGGACCAGGATGCGAACATGAGGGTTACTGTACAGAACCTCATTGCAGCAATCCATCAGACCTTCGACATTGCTGACCCCCCTGCGAAATCCTCAGATCAGGAGGTTTCGTTCAGACGGGAGGAAACACCCTCCAGGGTATTTCCTTTACATTCCGAGTTTGGAAAGATTTCTACCAGGGAAAGAGGAGATCCGACCAGACGCTTTCAAAGAGGAAAGCGTCTTGGCGTTCTGTAACCGTTTGCTAAAGAGCTCACGGACAACTGGTCTGCCTCCCCCTCGGTCGATCCACCCGTGTACAGGCTTTCTACTAAAACGGTTCTCCCGCTTTCAGGCGTGGCGTCTCTAAAGGATTCTAATGATAGGATTATAGAATCCCTCGCGAAGTCTGCCTTCGAAGCGGCTTCAACGGCGGTATGCCCAATTTTTGCTTCATCTTGGGCAGCAAAGGCCATAGCTACTTGGGCAGAGGATCTTCGTCAGGGCATCCTAGAGAAAGCACAACCAGATCGATTGGCCGATGTCGCCAATCAGATTTCCCATGCGGGGGATTATCTGCTTTCTGCTTCTTTGGATGCCGCATCCTGTGCAGTCCAGGCGTCAAGTAACATTGTGGCAATCCAACGTACAATTTGCCTCAAGGCCTGGCAGGCGGACCTGTCTTCTAAAAAGTCTCTTACTAATCTGCCTTTTCAGGGAGGGCGCCTCTTTGGATCCCAACTGGACCAGATTATTAAGGACGCCACCGGTGGCACGAGTTCTCTCCTGCCTCAGTCCAAGCCTCGCAGACCTCCACTAAGGCGTCAGTTTCGTCCCTTTCTGGCTTTCCGCCGTTTCAATACGGCGGAGAACCCATCCAACCAACAGAGACCGCAGGCGCGCCAAGACAGAAAGTTTCCTTCAGACCCACTCCTTCCTGGCGATCCCACTCTGCCCAGGGCAGACCATCCAGATCCAGATCTGGACGGTCTACATCGGCATGACTATCGTCGGACACCCGAGGGTCCCTTCCAATTGGGAGGTCGACTTCTCTTCTTCAGGGACGTCTGGCTGGCCTCAGTAGAGGACGCTTGGGTCAGGGAGGTTGTATCGTCAGGATACAAGATAGAGTTCGTCTCTCTTCCACGGGATCGTTTCTTCGAATCCCGTCCTCCAAAAGATCCAGCTTTGGTCCCGGGGTTATTTACGGCCATCGACTCTCTCCTCAGTTCCGGGGTGATTGTGCCCGTGCCCGAATCAGAGCGGTTTACAGGGTTTTATTCACACCTATTTGTCGTGCCGAAAAAAGACGAGGTGGTCCGACCCATCTTGCATCTCAAGCTGCTCAACAAGAGAGTCCGTCTTCGCCACTTCCGGATGGAGTCGGTTTGTTCGGTAATCGCTTCCATGGAGGAGCAGGAATTCATGTGTTCAGTAGACATCCAAGATGCCTATCTACATGTTCCCATATTCTCCGGACATCAGAAGTTCCTGCGTTTTGCGGTTCGCCAGGAACATTACCAGTTCGTCGCGCTGCCCTTCGGTCTCGCCACCGCTCCCAGAGTCTTCACGAAGATCATGGCTGCGTTGATGGCCTTGTTGAGGATCAGAGGTCTCGTTCTTTTTCCGTACCTCGACGATATTCTGATCAAAGCTCCCTCTTTCCAACAGGCACGCCGAAGTTTTTACGATCGTCCTAGACACTCTTTCCAATTTCGGGTGGATCGTCAACAGGAAAAAGTCCTGTCTGGTTCCTACTCAACGTCTTGTGTTTCTGGGCCTCCTGTTCGACACTCGTCGGTCAAGGGTCTTTCTCCCACAAGAGAAGATTCTCTCCCTGCGGCAGGATGTACAATCGCTGCAGACCACACGATTTCCGTCCCTCCGAACAACCATGAGGGTCCTGGGAAAGATGGTGGCGGCGATAGTGGCAGTTCCCTTTGCCCAATTTCACAACAGACCTCTCCAACACGCCATTTTGTCGAGGTGGAACAGGTTGGCTCTGTCCCTGGATCGCCCTGTTCGTCTTTCATGCCGGATCAAGCGGTCACTCAACTGGTGGTTGACGTCACCTCTCATCCTCTTGGGGCGGTCTTTTCTTCCCGTTCACTGGCAGATTGTAACAACGGATGCCAGCCTCCTCGGCTGGGGTGCAGTGTTCCGCCATCACACTGTTCAAGGTCGTTGGTCGACTCAGGAATCTGCTCTGCCGATCAACGTCCTAGAGATACGAGCGATCCATCTGGCTCTCGTCCATTGGGAGAAGCTCCTCAGGGGCCTGCCTGTCCGGATTCAGACAGACAATGCCACAGCGGTGGCATATGTCAACCGCCAAGGAGGGACACGGAGTGTGTCAGCCCTGGCAGGAGTGTCCAAGATCCTTCAGTGGGCAGAGATTTCGGTACCGACAATCTCTGTGGTACACATTCCCGGGGTAGACAACTGGGCCGCCGATTTTCTCAGCCGCGAGGGTCTCGCGGCAGGAGAGTGGTCCCTACATCCAGAGGTATTTCTTCAGCTCTGCCGTCGTTGGGGAACCCCTGACGTCGATCTGCTAGCTTCTTGCCTCAACAGGAAAGTCCCACAGTTTGTATCCAGGGCTCGAGATCCTCTCGCTGTGGGCGCCGACGCTCTGGCCATTCTTTGGTCGCAGTTTGAGCTCCCCTACCTGTTTCCTCCCCTGCCTCTTCTTCCCAAGCTGTTGAAGAAGATCAAAGCAGAAGGAATTCCAGTCATTCTCATCGCCCCGAATTGGCCCAGAAGGTCTTGGTTCGCGGACATTGTCACCCTTCTCGCGGACACCCCCTGGAAGCTTCCAGACAGGGCAGATCTGCTGTCTTAAGGCCCGATTTGCCACCCCAATTATCGGCCGCTCAATTTGACGGCGTGGCTGTTGAGACCGAGGTTTTGAAACGAGCAGGATTCTCCGGTCGGGTAATTCATACCATGATTCGAGCCAGGAAGCCATCATCTTCCAAAATTTACTACCGTACTTGGAAGGCCTATTTCACTTGGTGTGAGGCCAATAACATCGCGCCCATGTGCTTTTCGCTCCCTTCCGTTCTGGCGTTTCTTCAGGCAGGGCTGGATGCGGGGCTTGCTCTCAGTTCCTTGAAGGGTCAAGTTTCGGCGCTGTCCATTTTGTTTCAGAAGACGTTGGCCTCCCGCCCTCAGGTCAAAACCTTTCTTCAGGACGTGGCTCACACAGCTCCTCTGTATCGAGCGCCCGTGGATCCATGGGATCTTAATCTGGTTCTTAAGGTTCTGCAAGGCTCTCCTTTTGAACCTCTCAGGGATATTTCCCTTTCTCTCCTTTCTTGGAAGGTAGCTTTTCTGGTGGCCATCACTTCCATCCGGCGCGTGTCAGAATTGGCGGCTCTTTCTTGCCGCTCTCCTTTCTTGGTATTTCACCAGGACAAGGTGGTTCTGCGGCCTCCGCCTTCTTTTCTTCCGAAGGTGGTGTCCTCCTTTCACCTCAATGAGGATATTGTTCTGCCGTCCTTCTGTCCGAGTCCAACTCACCCTCGGGAGCGGTCCCTGAACAAGCTGGATCTGGTCAGGGCGATGAGAGTCTATCTGTCTAGGACGACTTCCTTGCGAAAGACAGACTCTCTTTTCGTCATTCCAGATGGGGCGCGGAAAGGTCACCCGGCTTCCAAAGCTACTATTGCTCGCTGGATCAGATCGGCAATTTTGGAGGCCTACCGGGTTAAGCATCGAGTGGCCCCTCCGGGGATCAGAGCGCACTCTACCCGGACAGTGGGTGCTTCCTGGGCGGTACACCACAGAGCCTCCGCGCTGCAGCTTTGCAAAGTTGCAACCTGGTCTTCGGTTCACACGTTTGTGAAATTCTACAAGGTCCACACCTACGCTTCGGCGGACGCCAGCCTAGGTAGGAGGATCCTGCAGGCAGCGGTGGTGAGTCCACTGGCCTGATGGAAGTTTGTTTCCCACCCCAGGGACTGCTTTGGGACGTCCCATGGTCTCTGTGTCCCCCAATAAGGTGAACGAGAAAACAGGATTTTTGGGTTGCTTACCGTAAAATCTGTTTCTCGGAGCCTTTATTGGGGGACACAGCACCCTCCCATGTTACACAACTCCTGTTCTTACTTTGGTTGATTGGATACAGTTGAGTTGTTTGAGAACAGAACAATCTATTCTGTTACTTTTCCTACTGCTTTCTCACTAACTGAGGAATTCCCTGCCGGTCGGTGGGGTGTACACTGCAGAGGAGGAGCTAACCTTTTTTTGTGCATAGTGTCAGCCTCCTAGTGGCAGCAGCATACACCCATGGTCTCTGTGTCCCCCAATGAAGGCTCCGAGAAACAGATTTTACGGTAAGCAACCCAAAAATCCTGTTTTGATATCTATGAGCCTTTTGGGTTGATTGAGAACATAGTTGTTGTTCAATGCTAAAAAGAATCCCCTCAAATACAACTTGCCTAATAATTCTGCACACGGTGTATAACTGCACTAAAGACAGAAGGGTTATGCGATAAAGGTCTAAGTTCTGTTCTTAGGGCACTGAGGTTAAGAGCTAAATGGGTTGTCGAGTACTTGGGCAACCCCTTCTTAGTGAATCATTGATACCTCCTGGGCCCGCTCCACTCCAGCCATGTCAGCGGTGCGTCTGCCGCTATGACGTGATGTTATGTCAGTGGATGTGCTGCAGCACTCGCACGTTCCTCGCACCGAACAAGCTGCAGGCAATCAACAGCTGCACATGTAGCACGTAAATTCCATGTGAACATTGTCATTACCTGAGTAGCGCCAATCAGAGGGGGTGAGCATATGCTGTTTTTATTCTAAATATGCAAATTGTCTCTTCAGAGAGGAAGAGGACTAGAACTCTAGTGCCACCTATTGGAGGTAGCAATCCTAAAAGTCAATGTTGACCCTTTAACGAGCCTAGTTACATGACTTAAGATAAAAGTCAAGCCAGAATGTCCATTTGCAGACACTGTGTTTCGGGGTGCTGCCCCTCATCAGTGCAAAGTGGGTGATCTGGTTTGGCTGTGAGAGAGGCGTCTGACCGATATCCAAGAAGTATAACTTCTCCTTGCGGAGAATGACATGCTAAGCATGTCGAGGTGACACCTCGACATGCTTAGCATGTCATTCTCCGCAAGGAGAAATTATACTACTTGGATATCGGTCAGACGCCTCTCTCACAGCCAAACCAGATCACCCACTTTGCACTGATGAGGGGCAGTACCCCGAAACACAGTGTCTGCATATGGACATTCTGGCTTGGCTTTAATCCTAAGTCATGTAACTAGGCTCGTTAAAGGGTCAACATTGACTTTTAGGATTGCTACCTCCAATAGGTGGCACTAGAGTTCTAGTCCTCTTCCTCTATGAAGAGACAATTTGCATAATTAGCATATTTCCCAGAGGAGCATTGCGGCTTTAAGTCTCCTCACCTCGACATGCTTAGCATGTCATTCTCCGCAAGGAGAAATGATACTTCTTGGATATTCTAAATATAACACTGTAGTGGAGAACCCATTTAAATTATATAGTTTTGTCATCCCACAACCATCACTAAGAGATGCATAGGAGCCAAATACTTACTATACCATAACATTTTGTGGCATCACTGAACTTTTTATCTATATTCTTGTTATGTTTTTTCCCTTTTGCTGTAGAATCATCTCATAGTAAAGGTTCCTCCGTACCACGACCTGCAGATCTCTTCCCCTGTTTCCGTTGTTATGTTTGTGGTGACAAACGCAGGTCGCTCTCATGAAGTGCAACCATTCACCTACACTCCAGAGCCATGTAAGTACCACCCTCTTTTCGGATCTGTGTTGTTTGGGGGTCCAGGATGCAATACGACTTGCAGTAAAATCACAGGACCACAATTGCTATGGTCACTTGTGACTTACTGCAAGACACCATTGTAGTCACTCTTACCGTAACCTTCCTGTGGTTAGGTGACTACAATTTAAGGCATAACCTCAGCCTTATACTGCACAATTCTCACATAATGGACCGAGTAAATCTGGATTGACTTTTATATTTTTTTTTTTTTTTTAAAAAGGATTTTTTTTAATTATTTTTTTTTAGAGAATTTTTCTTTTGTCCATTGGGCTAGTGAACAGACATAATCCGTGTCCTAGACCTATGTACAGTCTATAATTGCACTTGCTTTTGGTATCACATGCGCAGTTTTTGGATTGATTCCCCCTTATTTTGGAGGAGGGCAGATATGGCCTAAGAACAGACTCGTTTGCAAATTTTGCACAATGCTTGAATTTATTTTGTAGTACACATTGGTGCTTTACCGAAAGGGATGTTAACACGTCTGTAAGATCCCAGCACAAAAGGGTGATGAATATCAAAATGAGAGTTTATAATGCAGAGTTGAGGAACCTTTTTTTTTTTTTTTTTTTTTTTTTTTTTTTTGTACTAATACCGAGATTTCACCTTGTTTTTTTAACCTTTGTAATTAACTCTTGTCTTCCATTGGCAGCCATTCCTGTAAATGTCCTAATAAAGAAAGAGATATCCAGTCCCACACAGTCCTGTACTTTTGAAGACTCTATGAAAGGTATCCATCTTCTTCATATTGATTCAAAAGTTCAATCAATTCTATATGGACATTAGCTTTTTTTCTTTCTTTTAAAGGGCAATATATCTCCATTATTTTACATGTATTTCTGGAATTAAAGGAAACTCATCAGTTGTAATTCAAATTGTGCTGCTTATCCCTAGACAAATCTTTAGAGTGTTATCTATGATTGAAGGGGTTCTCCTATATTCACAGCTCCTTTTTGTTAGAAAGTCATCTTAATGAAAAGTTGATCACAGCGATCGGCTGTAGTTTCTGAAGCGAGAAGTGTTCAGTTTGACAACAGTGCCACCACTGGCGGCGTTAGGCATTACACTGGTCCTATTCACATAAGTGGTTTGTCTGTATGATGCAGAATAGGACTGGTCCTCCAGAATGGGTGACAATCTTAATACTCTGGTAGAGAGGAATATTTTCCCTTATTGCCTCAGATTTCCTTAAAATGGGGCAAGAAAATGTGTTTTCTAACTGGAACAACCTCCTGATAGACGTGGTTTGAGCCCCAACAAATGCAAAAAAAAAAACTTTAATGGAGCTATTTAATTTCATAAACTTTATTATAAATTTATGGTAGTTCATACATGAGAATAAGCCCCCTCTCCTTGTGTGGAAATACAAGGTCTATTCCATAACAATCAGTAAATAAAAAAAAAAAAAAAAACCTATTTATGGTAATTACCAAAAATCCACTTACTTGCCCTTGAAATAGTTTTATTTTATTGCTACACCATTCATATTTGGAGATCACACTTGTAGTGAATGACTTGTGCTGACCTGCAAGTATTGGCTTGTCGCAGACTTGGAACAGGGCCACCCTATGTATAAGGAGTCATATCGCCAGTTCCAAGTCCCGCTTGCTTCTGATGAGGGACCAGAAAGCACCATCTTGTATTGTTCAGACAAAATCTCTCATATTTTTACTCTTGTCCTGGGAAATTTTGAGAATTTCTGTGAATGAAAAAAAATGCAAATATTATCATCATTTTCAGTAACAAGTTTTGCTAAATACCTTTCCCGAAAATCACTCCCATCGTGCCTCAGGTTTCTTGTTATATTGAAGGGGGGGTTGTTTCCTTTGGAACGTTCTTTTTGCAGATTACCGGTCCCAGTGCAACAGGATTGCAAATGGAAAAGTGGTCTTGCCAAAAGAGATCTTCCTGTTGTATGTCCACACATAGAGATTTTCTGGGGGCCACAATATTGATGGCTTACATTTAGGGGCAAGTCATATGGCTGTATAAATCGGCCAGAGATCAGAATGCAGTGTATGGACCGGTCAGTGGCTCTGCCGACCCAAGCGTGACCGCTTCATGTATTTCTATGCAGCTGTCACGCTCTGGTCAGCAGATCCCATGGACAGTCTGTGCACTGTGTTCCAATCTTGCTCTGATTTATACAGCCGTCTGACTCTGCCCTTAGCGTAGGCAATTGGTATCAGGTCCACGCAGCTGCCGATCTGATGGATGAAGGGGCACGCCTGTGAGTGCTGCATCTTCTTCGTTGTTTACCATGCACAGCACAAAAATTTTTTTTAGTTTGGGACTGTGCCTCATATTGCAGCTTCACTTGAATGGGGAAAAAGCCACAGTGAGTTGCAAGTAAAGATCTGGGTTTGACAAACGATGAAAAGGACACCGCATTTGCTAGAGCCTCGACGTCGTTCATTGCCCGGAGTATCCAGGGCTGTGTAGCTTTAAACAGTTCCTTTGCATCAGTGGGTGAGTACGTTGGTAGTGCACGGCCTGCAGGTATCGGTGACTATGCATGTGTCCTATCCTAATTGGACTGGTGCAGGCTGCCTTCTGGCCATGCATGCATCCTGACAGGCACCACTTTACGCAACCTCACCAGCGCCATTTAGCACTTGATGTGGAAGCGGCACAATAGAAACCTTTAGAAGTATTAGATATTTCATACAACTGATCATACAGTATAACCAGCTGTTGCACAAAACTACAACTCCCAGCATATGTAAGGCTGCAGCTCAGAGACTACTGCACTGCATGATCAGCATATAGCATACATTACCATTCAGTAGTTGTCATGTCAGTAACAATTCATCATGTCACTCCTGTGCTTTTTTTTTTTTTTTTGCAGATTTTTATTATTCATTTGCTTCCCTCCTGTTTTGTTTTATGGAAATGTAATGTGATTTGTTTATCATTGGCGCAAAGAAAAAGGATCGCAGTCACTCTGTAGGAAAATAACCAGCATGTGATGGAGAAATGGTGTTCTCCCCGGGGTCATCTGGGACCACGCTCCGCTTACAGTACGGCCATGCATTAACCCAGGCAGTAAAGCTGTTTACAGGCAGTCCGCTCCGGGCTCCAGCGTGACTAGTGTTTTGGTAGACTGATTTGCATTCCCGTTCTCACAGGCTGGAGCTATGGAATGCAGATTTGTCAATGGTGGACGTAATGGACTTGACTTGTGACTTCGAATAAAGGGGAGATAGAAAATGGAGAGGGCAAATATCCTCCACTAATTTCTTAAACACACAAGCACTGGTGGGAACCCATAGAAAGTGTATAGCCCAGGTGACAGGGGACGTGTTGATGCAAGCCTGTGCTGTCCAGCTGCAGAGGTATTCTCCGTGCCAGACGGTCATAAAACAACGTAGCGTTTGTGGCCCGCTCAGAATAGCGAGACAGACACGGAGTCTCTGCCAAGCAACTTCTGTATGAGAAGGGGAAAAAAAAAACTTTGAAAACCTCAGAGAGACTCAGTTCCTGTTTTTCCTGTACGAGGCCGGCCAAGAAAATAAGATGCCTCATAATTTCCTCAAATAGAAGACCTCGAAGAGACGGCGTAAACTAAAATGAAGGCAGATGGTATAAACGCTAGACAAGTATTACACAGATGATGTAAAACGACGTCCTTTATCAAGTGATGTGAAACTGTAGAATATATATAATAGAATGCTATAAATATCTGATAAAACGGGAAAGTTAGGCAGTAAAGGAATTGACCGGGAGAGAGGAGGCTAGTAAGACTAGTAAAATGGAAAAGTAAGCTACTAATGATAAGAAGGAGCACAAGAAAATGGCAAAACTTCCCCTAAAACCAAGGTAAAGCATAAAAATGGGTTGTCCAATTTAGAAAAGTTTCATTAGTTCTTGAGTTATGATCCTCATTTTTTTGTCCATTAGACTGGAAAGCTGAGCATGCATGGTGACCATTCCAATGGAGGCAGCATGCAACGAGGTCCTGTACTCAAGATTGATGCAAAAGTCAGTGGCAAAATAGACTTTTTGAAGATTGCAAAGTCGGCAGCAATGTCACCGGTTTCTCACTAGTCCCTCATAAAAGAAAAAAAAAAACAGCACAAATTGCTTGCACTGGGTTTCCCAACAGTAGAAGTGTTTTAGCACAGTGAAGGGCTGTAGTGAGTGTTATAATAAACCATACAGCCTTCATGAGGCTTGTTGTGGTCTCTATGATATCCTGAGTAGACAGCTGCAGTGTACAGGAGGGGACTTTTGTAGGTCTAAGTAGACCATGGCCTGCTGCGAACGAGCACAAGAGAAGGGCTGGTGTCAGAAACATTTTTGCTATGCCATCGCTTGCACTCATCAAATGTTCAGCAGCTGTGGTCGTCCTCTTTAAAGTAACCTGATGGCCAAGGTATATCTATTGAAGCAATACACTCCTCTACATTGGAATTTAACCACTCTTGATTTATGGAAATCACAAGATGGATAGTTATGTTACAGATCTGCAAATACTAAAAAAAAAAATGGTGACCAGTTTTGAAAAAGTTATCAATTTATTCAGCATGGAGTGCGAGCGCCCTTTGCAGAAATCCCCGTACTTAAAAGCTTCGACTGCTATCAATGAGGTTATTAATAGTTGTCTGGGAAATGTTGTCCACTCTGAATGCACTTGGGCAAATTATCAAGATCCACTGCTGGCAGCTCCTGAGCAATCACAGATCAATGGCGTCCCAGATGTGCTGAATCGGAGACTCCGCAGGCCATAGTGGCATGTATAGATCACGCAGGATACTCATAGTAGCATGTGGAACATGCGGCCTGGCGTTGTGTTGCAAAATGTCTTCAGGGACAGTTTGAAAAGATGACCGCACCACTGGTTCCACGATTAAATCAATGCAACACCGAGCTGTTGTACCTGGAGTGAATACTAGAGGGTCCCAGCTACTGTACATTGAGACTCCACACCATAATAGGAGTGGGACCGGTCTGACATTCCCTCGTGACTGCTTCATGGCATTGCCCACAGGGTCTCTTCAAAATTGAAAAATGTCGAAGAGAGACTCATTCTGTAGTGCATGTGAATTTAGACGTCACATACCAAGAGTAAGGTGTGAATGTCTATACAAACCATTAGAAAGTTTGTATGGAGATTCTGAATATTGCCGAGCAACGATGTTAGGCATTTTAGTGAACTCTCACATATACTTAACAGAGATCTGAGCATGCAAATATTCAAGGTCCGCTGCTGGCAGCTCCTGTGTAATCAATGAAGTCCCAGATGTGCTTGATGGGAGACAAGTCTGGAGATGCTGCAGCCGTGGTAGCACATTAGCTCATGCAGACTGCTCACAGTAGCACCAGCAACATGCAGCCTGGTAAAAATAAAATTGCGCGATACTGCCTTATTTTATCTCTGTTTTGTTCTTCTTTTGTAATATAGGTTGTTAGCAGGAGCTTAGTTTGCTACGTACACCCACTTGGGGATGTCACCAATGAATAGAAGCAGACTTCCTTTGCTGGAAAAGTTCCATATGCATGAACTCCTTGCCTATAACTGAAATCCCGTCTCCTAGCTCTAGTGATGAGCGAACGTGCTCGGATAACGTGTCATACGAGCATGCTAGGGTGTTATCAGAGGATCTTGGTCGTGCTCGAATAATATATTTGCGTCCCTTCAGCTGCATGTTTTGCATGTCATATGTTTGCTCATCACTACATAGCTCCTTCCATGTTTGACTTCCTGTCTATATTTAAGTACTTCTCTAGAAGAATAAGGCTATGTGCACACGTTGCGGAATTCCTGCGGGAATTCCATTCCGCGGGAAAATCGCATTTTAAATTCCCGCGGAAAAACTAGCGATTTGCAAGCGTAATTAGATTGCAGAATGCTAGCATTCTCCAAGCGATCTATAGCATCATTTGGAGAACTGATTGGCAAGTTGGTCACACTTGTCAAACATAGTGTTTGACGAGTGTGACCAACTTTTTTGAGGCTGCCTATGCAGCATCAGTAGTAAAAAGACCTAATGTTAAAAATAATAATAAAAAAAAAAAAAATCGGGATATATTCACGTTCCGGCGTCTCGCGCAGTACTGGTTTTTGGGCCTCAGCGATGCTTCCTTTCCCAGGAATGCCTTGTGAGACTTTTGACGTCGCGGTCTCACGATACTGTAGCGATCTCACGAGGAATAGGGACTGCTACAGTATCGCAAGACCGCGACGTCATCAAAGGTCTCGCAAGGCATTACTGGGAACGGAAGCATCGCTGAGGCCCGGGAAGGCTGCGCAGGACGCCGTAAGGTGAATATAACCTGATTTTTTACTTTTTATTGTATTTTTTGCAGGGATATGGTACCCACAGCCTGGAAGACAGTCTCCTCTCCTCCACCCCCTGGGTACCATCCGCAAATTTTCTGCTTACTTTCCGCATGGTGGGCACAGCCACATGCGGAAAGTAAGCAGAACAATCCATTTGTATGTGGGCAGAATCCCCGCGATTCTGCAAAATTAATGAGCATGCTGCAGATTTTTCCACGATGCGATCCCGCCACAGGAAAATCCGCAGCATTAGCACAGCATTGCGGAATCCCATAGGATTGCATGGGATGCTGTTTTTTTGCGATTTCGCGGCAAAAACGCGCGTTAAAAACCGTCGCGAAAAACCGCGACGTGTGAACGCAGCCTAAGGCTCAGAATGTCTTCCTGCACTGCCTAAAAACGTGTTCCTTACATCACAGATACTGTGTACTTTAAACAGTTACAAAACTTTGTTTTTTTAAATTATTGATAAGCCTTTACAAAGCTATGAACCTTGATATACTCAATTAACTTATATTGCTTCTTCCTCTCTCAAACACCATGATGGAAGTACTGTTTTGACTGCCTATTTTAGTAGTTGCTTTGAACTGCTGCTCTAGCAATAAGCAATACTCGGAACGCTATTAAAAAAACCACACTATTAAAAAGATAAAAAAAACCTCAATGTTTGAGCATGGGGGAGCAGAGATGTTCACAGAGAGAAAATGTTTCTAATTAGTGTCTGCACAGATTCTGCAAGAGCAACAGTTTAAAGCAGCTTCTAAAACAGCACAAACTAGGCAGTTAAACAGCACTTTCATCATGGTGTTTGAAAGAAAAGAAGAAAAGCAAAATAAGGTTTACTTTTGCAATGGTTGATCAATAAAAAAAAATTTAGTTACTCTTTAAGGCTATATGCCCACGTTAGCATTTTTAAACGCTCAGGAAACTGATCTCCTTCCCAGAAAACACGCGTTTTATTTCCGGGCGTTTCTTGCACTTTTTTTGTACAAAAAAAACGCGCGTTTTTGACGCGTGTTTTCTGGGAACATTGGAAATGGCTAAAAACGCTCAGCAATGCGGAAATTAATGAGCATGCTGCATTTTTAGCAGCTAAGCGTTTCCTGAGCGTTTAAAAACGCATGCATTGGCACAAAAAGCCAAAAACGCATTAAATTTAATAGGAAGCTTCTTTTAAGCGTTTCTGCAGCGTCTGAGCCGGCTAAAACGCTGCGGAAATGCTTACAAAAACGCTACGTGGGCACACAGCCTAAGACTGAGGGCTCAACGCAGAAGATATAGGATCTTAGATAACCGTTCTGCAGTGGGCACCAAACCATTGTGTTGTATGTTTTGTAGCAGGGTGGTTATATTCCACATTTTCACAGAATGTTTGAAAAAGTGAACTTACTTTAAAGTAAATGCAAAATCTGTGCCGCAAAGTGTATATGAAGTTGTAGTGATTTCGTTACAATCGGATGTATTTGTCGGACTCCTGTACTCCGTGTATCACGCCATTATGTGGCATTACTAGAATGGCTCTTTAATGACTTCCAGGTTTTAATCTGAAGGGTAAATGTCAGCTCTTTTATGTAGATGAGATCAGAATAAGAGTCCACTAGATACTCCCAAATAACTGCAGAGCCTTTTTCCTGCGAGCCCCCAGACAGGGAGGAGATCCAGGGCCGGCCATGGTCGCCATCATTCACATTCAGATTCTAGATCTCTTTCCTGGACGCTTTACTCTTCAAAGGTTCCCACATAGATTGGGGAGAACAGAAGGAGCTGATGTATCTGCTAAGTGAAAGAACAGATGGGAACGCAACAGGTTTTGCCACGACCGTCTCTCCGCATCTATTCAGATTAAACAGATCTATTTTTGGTCTTTGAGCAAATATTCCATGTGTGCTGCTGGCTGTCGTCCATCCTCTTCACCAGCCCGTACGAGGCAGTCAGAAATCAGCCAAGAAGGAGACACACGAATGTTGTGCCGACAGCAAAGTGTTTTATTTCGCTTATAAAGATGAAGCAGCTTCCATGTTGTATGGGTGGACTTGCAAAAATCAACCTCACCTGCCTTTTTATGTTTTCAGCATGTTTTCTTGAAGAGATTGAATACACTTTTCGCTCTCTCTTCTTGAAGTTTTTAGCAACTCTTTTCTGGTCCAAGGAAAGCTGGGTGACCAAGTTCACTGGGGACAGTTCACATGTTGCAGAAATATCTGCAAATGCCCGATTCATCTGTGGGTGAAGAGCGGTTACAGAGAGCGTCTCTCGCTCTGAAGGGCCCGTTCTGTCCTGCACTACCCAAACAATGGGCACTGTAATGCTTTGTTTCTCCTGTGGTGGCGCTGCAGACACACTGACACATACAGGTTTCCCAGCGAGATTGTCCTACTAGGCACATTTTTAACAACTGGTTAATTGTGAAGGGACTTCTCTAAAAAGGAGGGCTTGTCCAAAGTGGAGAATCACCTTGAAGGTAGCCATTGGTTTTGCACCATTTTGGCCCAGTGCAATGATGGACTAGTTTGCTCATGGCAGCACCCCCACCACTATCAATGACGTCTTCTCACGTCTCATTGATACATTCCATCTAGAGATACCTATAAATATATCATCGCATTTTGTAAGTTCTCATCTAGGGCTTATACCCTTAATTGCAGTTCTCGTTGACTAACCAGCTAATCTGTTTTGTTCTCTTAACTCGCTGCTCCACATAGCGGATATATAAATTAATCATTCCAAACCCATTCACGCGGTGTGGTGATGCTATCAAAAAATTGGAAATTTTGGTAAAATTATCATATCTGATGACACTGCCGCTCTTCTCCTGAAAGCGGCGTATTTTTTTTCCATTTTGTTCCTGAGATATGACCTCTTTTTCCCTATATATCAATCTAGTCCATTCAGACAAGTGGTTGTGAGCGTGTCTTGTTGAGGACCACGTCTAGTTGGATAAAAAGACTAGATTTACATACAAGAAAGCGGAGACTATCTCTCAGGTGCAGGAAGGAAAGGAAAACCTCGCCGGATTCAGAACAGCACCAAACGGCATAAGAGATTTTCTTCGTTAATTTTTCCGTGTCAGGGATGAAGTGTCTTATGCAGCTTGTATTCCTTCTTCTTTCCTCAGCCGTGACCCCGCCAGGGTGTAACATCGACCAAGTGAATTTGATCCCACCTGCCCGCGGGTCTCCGCACAAGTCAAGCAACGTAATCAAAAATGAAGATGTGGCTCCTATGGAGCTGACCGGAGACCAGAGATCGTCATCGTTGTATAAGGTGCGTCCTGATAAAAGTCTTGTAAGTGCTGCGAATCCGTACAGTGCTCAGATGTTAAAATCCTGTTACCCAATTGTATTTTCTGCTGGCGTTACGATCATGATGACCTGTCCCATGGATAGATCATCAATGTCAGATCGGTCGGGGAGGTCTGAATCTCAGCACCCCACTGATCAGCTGTTATCAGCTCTGGTGGTAGTCGGATGTAGATAGTGAATGGAGCCGTAATGGCTCAGCTCCATACATTTGATAGTGACTGGTCTCAGGTCCTATTAAATTCAGTCGGAGCGGTGCTGTTCCTTCAGCATTCACTATTTACATCTGGCGGCCACCGAAGCTGAACACAACCAGTTTGTGGGGTTGACCAGTGTATATGTTCTTACTTATCGCATAAACGCCAAATTTTGCACTTTGGATTTGCCTTACCGGTTAGAAGTACCATTGATTAGATTTTTCAACTTCTCAACCATGTACTGCTAAAAAAAAAATATATAACCTGAATTGATCTGCTGTGCCAATTTTCACCTTTCGCAGCAATTTTCACCCTTTGCAATGGATCAGGTGAAACCCGTGGCAAATCTAAAGCAACAACGAAAACTGCAAAGCACACAACATGGTGCGGATTGTTCCTTTAGAAAATCCCCAGAGTATAGGTTCAATACTAATGTACACACAGAGCACGTGGTAATTGAGATGAGTGGTGGTAAATGTATGTATACATTTCCAGGCGGAATAATGATGGAACAGCACAGTGTAGCATTCTTAAGACAAAAAAAGATGCCCCAACGCTGTTGTTTTATGGGAATTACCCATTTGCTAAAACGGAGCAGACCGTGCGCGTGCCTAATGTTCTTTATTGCGTGCTTTATTTTCCTGGAGTTTATAAATCCCTCTTCCTAATAAGATTGCATACAGAGGAGCTCCGCGCCGTGTCTCAGTGTGATACAAATGAGGTTTTAGTGAAGGCCATATCCAATACCTATAAACAAAGTCCGATCCCGCTGGCTTCCGGCAATATGTTAGACAGATCCTGGAACATGGACCAAGAAATCGCACTTAATACCATTCTGGATTGTCTTTTAAATAAAACCACAATTGTGTCACATATCGTAGTAGGAGATCCTTTGTATTATGATCTTGCCCTAAATCTCCTTTTGAAATCTTCCTAATAAAATCCAGCATTCCATGCAGTACTGTCTTGCTGACTTTTTGCCTGTGCACTGTAGTTAATTTGGAAAAGAAGAAATGTAATTTAAAGCATGGCGGAAAAGCAGGGAAGTGGGGATCCCATAAAACAATATATGTAATATCAAGAAGATAGGTGATTAAATGCAGAGTGCGACTGCTGGGACCCCAGCTGATCACAAAAAGAGGGGTCTAATGTCCTTTATGTGACTGACGCACTATTGAGCAGGTGCAAGCAGTGCTCCATTATCCTTCTATAGACACATAATAGGGGAGTTTAGCACGCCCTTTCTGGTGATTAGTGACGGACCCCCACCAATCATGCGTGTGCCATCTATCATATGGGTAGGTGGTAAATGTTGTGTACGGGACAACCCCTTCAGACTAGTCACAGATCAAAGCCATGACCACATCTAAGTGTATATGCAGAGGGAGCAGCTCAATGCAGACATTACATATAGGAATGTTAGTCCTGTAGTGCCCCCCAGTGGTACTAATATTTATCACTGTGGTATACAGGTGGCCATACACATTAAATGGCTGAATGAACGATCATTCCACCGATGCAGCCATACTATTATCAATCCATACTGTCTGTCAGTCTTTCAGCTCCTTAAGACGATGGCTGCCGTATGGCTAAGGAGATTGTTCGCTGTTAAGTTTTCCCCAACAGATGGGCATTTTGATTGAAATTGTCCATTTTAATCACTGAGCCATATTGTATATTATTTGCAAAAAGTTTCATTGAGTGATTATATTTTTTTTCTTTTTTTTCTCATTCTAGCAGACATCCAAGATTGTCGTATCAGCCCAGCAGAACCTGGAGAGTTCGCCCGGCAGTGGGTCTTTCTCATCTCCTGTGACCCACCTTCCCCCTGAGAACGAGCAGCAGGCCCCGATTCAGGTGCAAGTGTTTAGCCCGGAGCCGCTGTCCACCCTCCAGCCCCAAGACATTGCTCAGCCCAGCACTTTCCAAGCGTCCCCTCCAAGCCAAAGCGAGAACACCATCATGCAGCAGACAACAGCGTTTCAGGCCATGGAGTCCCAGAGCCGAGACACCCTGCAGACAGATCGGACAATGGTCACCCTGACACAGATGGCAGAAGCTTCGCAGCAGGCTCAGCAGCCTGCGTTACAGGAGCAGACCCAGACTTTGCAGCAGCAGATGTCTAGCAGCTTATTTTCTCCATCTAGTACCCAGATGCAGAACACTATTCACCAGCTTCAGTCTGGGAACTTTCAGTCCGGGGTGAGCAGCAGCAGCAGCACTGAGGTGGACCTGGTCCAGCAAGTCCTGGAGGCTCAGCAGCAGTTATCTTGCGTCTTGTTTTCTAGCCAAGGTGGGGGTGAAAACGAGCAGTCTGCAATCGGGCAGGTAGAAGAACAGATCAAGTCTGGGATATTTCAGCTCATTGGTTCGATGCAGAATGCTCCCAGTCAAAGTATGTTTTCTCCCCCTGACTCTGTGCACAGCAGACCTGAGAACGTCCTCTCTGGGAGGCCTGAAAGTCTTCTTCAGCAAGCTGAGAACTCCATGACTACTCAGCAGCAAGCAATGGAGACCAATGCGTCCATGGTCATGGAAATGCAGCAAAGTATCCACCATGCTCAAGGGCCAATGCAAGCTGACATATTCCAAACTCAGAGTTCAGGCGCAGGAAGCATCCAGTCCCCCGTGTACCAGCAGGCTTCTCACCTAATGAGCGGCCTCACTGCCAGCGAAGAGATGCAGATGCAGTGTGATATCTTCTCCACACCGGGAGTCACTGGGAATGATGGGAACACTGGGCAGCAACATGTATCTGGCCCAAGCTCCAATCTCTTTCAATCTTCCACGGCGACAGACAGTGACAATTCTCCAAGCCAGTCAGAACAGATGCAGAGCAGCGTTTTCCAGTCCATGGTCCAGATGCAGCACAGCGGGGACGGACAAGCCCAAGTTAACCTTTACTCACCCAGTGAAGACATGCTTGGGGTCCAGACAACTGGTGGTCAGCAGCAAGGGACCGGACTGTTCCAGCAAGCTGGAGACATGATGGCCCTCCAGCAAGGTAATTTTCTGCAGCAGTCTCCACATTCACACGCTCCGCTGTTCCGCTCCCAGAATACGATGGCAGATAACCAAACTTTGGCTCAAGATACCCAAGGAAGTCTCTTTCACCCTTCAGGCTCCCTCGGGCATCCGAACGCCTCTTCTTCTCAAGACCAGTTGCAGGCTTCACTTTTCCATCCGCAAGAATCAATCGCGTCTCCTTCCGAGCAGTCAGCCACGAATATGTACGCTATGAGCTCTCTACAGAGCAGCCAAGTGCCTCAAGAGAAGCCGCTGTCGTTCTTCTCCAGCCAGAACTCCCTGCCACAGCTCCAGGGAGCGACCAGCCCGGAGCAGCAAGCAGCCTTCCAGCAACAAGCCCAGTTGTCCCATATTCAGAGTTCAGCGATGGCCCAGGAGCAGCAGCAGCAGCCACCGCAGAACCTGTTCCAAGCACAGAACCAGCAGGCGGCTATTTTTCAGGCCGCGCACTCCATGGTGGGCATGCAGGGCAGTCCTTCACCTCACGAGCAGACTCAGAACATCCTCTTTAGTGCACAAAGCTCTATGGCCAATATGGCTGCACAAGAGCAGCAGCAAAGTATGCTGTTCAGTCAGAGCCAGGAGCCAATGGCGACCCAGGATCAGCAGAACCAAGCCTTATTTCATGCGCAGAACATGGACTTCCAGGCTCAGAGCCCCGTAAACTCTCCGCATGAGCAACAGCAGTCATCCATGTTTCATAACTCCCCGCAGCTGCAGCTCGTTCAAGCCTCACCCACCTCTCCAGAGCAGCAGGTGGCGCTATATATGTCCCCAGCATCCATGTCAGCCCTGCAGAACAGTATGGGCCAGGCGGAGCTCCAGCAGAACAGCATGTTCTCTCAGTCCATCCAGGGGACCACCCCCCCTCCTCAGCAGCAGGCCGCCATGTTTCACAGCGCAGCAGGGGGCGCCATGAGTCAGATGCAGGGGGCATCAGCTTCACCACAGGCCACTGGGATATTCCTATTTGGAATCCAAAACAGTAAGTTACAACCTGATAATGCCAAGTGATTTACTTCTTGTTTATTTCCACATCCCCTGCTGGTTCAGTCTCTGCAGAGCATGCACTGCTATAGATCATCGTGGAAAATGCATTTTCATATCCCCTTTTTCAAGAGACCCTTATCTAAATATTTTGGTGGTTTATACCGCCTTTTCTTGCCTATTACTGTAGTGCCTGGGGCCCAATCACAATGATGATTGCTATAGTGGATTATTACTGTAGCAGTGGTAAATAAATGATTGATCCAATGTATGCTCCCTACAGACTGCAGTCAGCTGATGTCTCCAGGAGCTGGACCATTACCCGACCAGATCCTGGCTCTGGCTCAACCAGGCCAGCCCCAAGGAGACGGACAGACGGTGACGACGCTCCTATCCCAGCAAATGAATGACAATACCTCAATGGCAACAGATCAGAACATGGAGAAAATAAGCGACTTACTGGTGTCTCTCCACAACCAGGGGAACAACATGTCCAGCTCTTTTTAAGCGGTAAGTGGAGAGCATAGCTCCTTCGTCTGTCATCCTGAGCAGCGAGCTCTGCGGGAATAAGTGTACCTACAAAGCTCTCATGTCATCCGTTTTGGCATACATGCAGCGCTTAGATCCCTTTTGCATTGCTATTTTCTCTATCGCTTCATTGGGGGACACAGAGACCATGTCCATGGGTGTATGCTGCTGCCACTAGGAGGCTGACACTACGTACAAAAAAAGGTTAGCTCCTCCTCCGCAGTATACACCCCACCAACCGGCACTAATTTCCTCAGTTTAGCTTAGTGTCAGTAGGAGGTGGACACGGGTCTTTCTTGGACCCATATCTACCTCAGTGTGCGTTGTTTTTCTTTCAGGTTTTCCGGAGGGATACAGAGTGAATAGTCACATCTGTAGTCCCATAAAGAGACTATGAGTATGGCGTGTACTGCCACCCCGTATCCTCATAGCTCTCTACAGCAGGACCAGGAGATCCGAACACGGATGCATGTCAGCGACCCAGATGGTCCTCTTCCCCCGTCTCCCACCCACTCGCCTACCAGAGCCTGTCGGTTGGATGAGGCGCGGACTCTCTTCTACAAGAATCACAGCACACGCTGGATGATGAAGGTACCTTTATTCCCACAGGTTTACCAGAAGACGGATCAGGCAGGGTAAGTATGAGGCCCCCAAGTCCATTCTCCTCAGCAGCTTCAGGCATGGATTCTTCGGGAGCGGTCGCAGCGGCAGTGCTGCGAGGCCTCCGCTCCTCCCAGCGGCTGCCGCATTTGATTCAGGTTCCGGCTTCGTTTTGGGCCTGTTCTGCAGCGACTTCGCCCCCAATTGCATTCTTATGCGGGCTTCTCACCCGCCCGACCACAGCGATCCTCGGAAGCGGTCGCCGCGGCAGTGCTGCAGGACCTCCACGCCTCCCGGCGGCCGCCACATTTGATTCAGGTTCCGGCTTCGTTTTGGGCCTGTTCTGCAGCGACTTCGCCCCCACTTGCATTCTTATGCGGGCTTCTCACCCGCCCGGCCACAGCGATCCTCGGAAGCGGTCGCTGCGGCAGTGCTGCGGGGTCTCCGCGCCACCCCGCACTGACAGGCGGCCGCCACGTTTAATCCAGGCCCCGGCTTCATTTGGGCCTTGACCTGCGTCGCGGCCATGCCCCCCCTGCCTTCTTCTCGGGCGGGCTTCTCTCCCGCCCGCTTTAAGTCCGCCCACCGCCTTCTCCCCTCATTTTAGGCGTCCCTGAGGTGGCGCTGTCTCCACCCACCCCAGAGGACGGCGTCATCTTTAGCATCGGCGGTTAGCCCCGCCCATCCTCTTCCTCGGTCTCTGCAGCAACGCGCGCGCTTCCTACTCTGTTCTTCTCAGGCTGCCGCCATTTTCGCAGCCTGTCAGCCGGACGCTGTCCTCTCTGCCGTCCCCCCTGCAAGCCCAGACGAGCCGTGCTTCTTCAATTGCTGGAAGCCGCGACAGGACACCGGACCGTGAGTAGCTCTGCAACTGCAGACTGACACCCTCCTCCTCCTGTCCCCCCACCTTTTGGCACTGCTTCAGTGACTGTCCGTAATTATGTCTAACTCTAAGTGTGACCGCTCTCCTCCTCCTGCTTCCTCTTGCACCTTAGTCAAGTACTTTGCGTGCTCTTCTTGCAATCGCAAACTTCCCTCAGGTCAGTCCACTCCCCTCTGCCTAGACTGCAGCAATCCAATTGAGCCCGCCATTCAGGAGCCCCCTAATGTTCCACGTGAGAGTGAACCCCCCCCATTCCCGGCTGGGCTTCCCCTCTGTCGCAATCAGTGGCAGATCTCACCAGGGTCTCTCAGTCACTAGTGGCCGTGCTTGATAAGTTGCCCCTGGACACTTCTGCAGCGTCCAGCAGGTCACAAAAGGTTCCATCTGAATCAGCCAGCATGAGCCGCAAAAGGCCCAGGCAGGATCCCCGGCCGGATTCCTTCCCGCGCTCCATCTCACCGCATAGTCCCCAGCAGTCTCCTTCCCGTCCTTCCTCACCTGAGTCAGGCGAAGCATTCTCGGATGCGCCATCCGAAGAGATTCTAGAGCTGGATTCGAACCATGCTGCTGACATGAAGGTTACGATACAGAACCTCATTGCAGCAATTAACCATACTTTCGAGATCACAGACTCCCATGTGAAACCCTCAGATCAGGAGGTTTCGTTCAGAAAGGCAGAAGCACCTTCCAGAGTCTTCGCTCCTCACTCTGAGTTTGTTAAGCTCCTTACCAGGGAAAGAGAAAATCCGACCAGACGCTTTCAAAGAGGGAAGCGTCTCGGCGTGCTGTATCCATTTTCTCAAGAGCTCACTGACAACTGGTCGGCTTCCCCCTCTGTAGACGCTCCTGTGTCCAGACTATCTAACAACACGGTCCTTCTGATTTCAGGTGTGGCGTCTCTGAAAGATTCTAACGACAGGATCATAGAATCCTTGGCAAAGTCAGCATTCGAAGCGGCGACGGTGCTAAGCCCAACCTTTGCTTCCACTTGGGTGGCCAAGGCCATTGCTACATGGGCGGAAGAGCTACGCCAGGGCATTCTTGATGGAGCCCAGCCAGAGAGACTGGCCGAGCTGGCCAATCAGATCTCCCATGGAGGGGAATATTTGGTCTCTGCCTCCTTAGACGCCGCGCAGCTCAAGTGTCCAGCAACGTAGTTGCAATCCGGCGTACTATTTGGCTCAAGGCTTGGCAGGCGGATTTGTCATCAAAAAAGTCCCTTACCAATCTGCCATTTCAGGGAGCGCGTCTTTTCCGTTCCCAGCTGGACCAGATTATTAAAGACGCCACTGGGGGCACAAGCTCTCTTCTTCCTCAGTCCAAGCCACGTAGACCCCCTCCAAGGCGTCAGTTTCAGCCCTTTCGGCCCTTCCGCCGCGTCGCAACGGCGGAAACTTTGTCCAACCAACAAAGGCCGCAAGCGTGCCAGTATAGGAAGAAGGTTTCCTTTAGGCCTACTCCCTCCTGGTGATCTTACGCCTCCCAGGGCAGATCCTCCAGGTCCAGAACCGGATGATCCACATCGGCATGACTATCAACAAAGTTCCGGGGCGCATCCCCAACTGGGCGGGCGACTTCTTTTTTTCAGAGACGTCTGGCTTGCCTCGGTGGAAGACGCTTGGGTCAGGGAAGTTGTATCCTCAGGATGCAAGATAGAGTTTGTCTCCCGGCCCCGAGATCGCTTCATCGAGTCTCGACCCCCAAAAGACCCCGCCTTAGTTCCGGGCTTCTTTGCATCCATCGCCTCTCTTCTCAGTTCCGGGGTGATTGTGCCCGTTCCCGAAACACAACGATTCACAGGGTTTTACTCAAACCTGTTTGTAGTGCCGAAAAAAGGCGGCGTGGTTTTGCCCATTCTGGACCTCAAACTGCTGAACAAGAGAGTCCGCCTGCGACACTTCCGGATGGAGTCCCTTCGTTCAGTAATCGCTTCCATGGAAGCGCAGGAATTCATGTGCTCAATAGATGCAGATAGGCATCTTGAACATGTCCCCATCTTTCACGGGCATCAGAAATTCCTGCGTATCGCGATTCATCAGGACCACTACCAGTTTGTCGCCCTGCCGTTCGGTCTTGCCACCGCGCCCAGAGTGTTTACAAAGATCATGGCGGCGGTGATGGCCCTGTTGAGGATCAGAGGTCTCGTACTCTTCCCATACCTTGACGACATTCTAATCAAAGCTCCGTCTTTTCACCAGACTCTCCAAAGCCTTACCATCGTTCTCGACACCCTGTCCAGTTTCGGGTGGCTCGTAAACAAAAGAAAGTCATGCCTCGTTCCGACCCAACATCTTGTGTTTCTGGGCATACTGTTCGACACCCGTCGATCGAGGGCCTTTCTTCCTGGAGAGAAAATGGTATCCCTGCGGCGAGATGTACGATCGCTGCAGAGTCCAAAGCCTCCATCCTTCCAGTCAGCCATGAAAGTCTTGGGAAAAGTGGTGGTGGCGACGACCGAAGCGATTCCCTTTGCTCAATTCCACACGAGACCGCTTCAACAGGCCATCCTGTTACGGTGGAACAGGTCCGTTCTCTCCCTGGATCGTCCAATTCGCCTCTCGTCCCGGGTCAAACAGTCCCTCAATTGGTGGCTGACATCACCTCTCATTTCCCTGGGCCCGTCATTCCTTCCGATTCACTGGCAGATTGTGTCAACGGATGCCAGCCTTCTCGGCTGGGGTGCAGTGTTTCGCAATCAGACTGATCAGAGTCGGTGGTCGACTCAAGAGACAACTCTGCCGATCAGAAAGTTGTGGGAAGCAGGGTGTGTTGCAGTCCGTGCTGCCGAGATTCACAAATCACCTGGGATGCAAGATGTTGTAGCAGTGTACTCCTTTATTTCCTCCTACGCGTTTCGGCGCCCTTCCTGGCACCTTCCTCAGGAAGGGCGCCAATCCGGGCTAGAAAACCATCGTCTTCCAAAATTCACTATCGTTCGTGGAAAGCCTTTTTCACTTGGTGCGAAGCCAATGACATTCTGCCCATGTCCTTTTCTCTCCCTTCTATCCTGGCGTTCCTCCAGGCAGGCCTATATGCGCTTCTTGCCCTCAGCTCTTTGAAAGGTCAAGTCTTGGCTCTTTCCATCCTTTTTCAGAAGACGTTGGCCTCCCGTCCGCAGGTCAAGACCTTTCTTTTCAGGGAGTGGCTCATACGGCACCCCCCCGTATCGCGCTCCCGTGGATCCATGGGATCTCAATCTGGTTCTGGGGGCTCTTCAGCGGTCACCCTTTGAACCATTCAGGTAAGTCTCCCTATCTCTTCTCTCCTGGAAAGTAGCTTTTCTGGTGGCCATCACCTCCATCCGGCGTGTGTCGGAATTGGCGGCCTTTCTTGTCGCCCCCCTTTCTTGGTGCTCCATCAGGACAAGGTGGTCCTGCGACCGCCGCCTTCCTTCCTTCCTAAGGTGGTGTCTACTTTCCACCTAAATGAGGACTTTGTTCTTCCATCCTTTTGTCCAGGTCCAATCCATCCTCTGGAGCGCTCCTTGAACAAGCTAGACCTGGGACCTGGTCAGGGCAATGAAGGTTTACCTGGCTAGGACGTCTCCCTTGCAGAAGACAGACTCTCTTTTCATCATTACAGATGGTGCGCGGAAAGGTCAGCCGGCCTCCAAGGCTACCATTGCTCGCTGGATCAGATCAGCAATTTTGGAGGCCTACCCGGTCAAGCGTCGAGTTCCCCCTCCTGGAATTAGAGCTCACTCTACCAGGGCAGTGGGTGCTTCCTGGGCGGTGCGCCACAGAGCTTCCGCGCTGCAGCTCTGCAAAGCGGCAACCTGGTCTTCGATCCACACGTTTTCCAAATTTTACAAAATCCACACATACGCTTCGGCGGACGCCAGCCTAGGCAGAAGGATCCTGCAGGCGGCGGTGGTGAGTCCTCAGACCTAATGGAAGTTTGCTTCTCCCTCCCAGGGACTGCTCTGTGTCCCCCAATGAAGCGATAGAGAAAACAGGATTTTTGGGTTGCTTACCGTAAAATCTGTTTCTCGGAGCCTTCATTGGGGGACACAGCACCCTCCCATGTTCTCAAACTCCTGTTCTTCTGTCTGTTGGTTACAGTTGAGTTGTCTGTTCTGTTTTCATTCTGTTTTTGTTTCTTCTCCTACTGCTTTCTCACTAACTGAGGAAATTAGTGCCGGTCGGTGGGGTGTATACTGCGGAGGAGGAGCTAACCTTTCTTTGTACATAGTGTCAGCCTCCTAGTGGCAGCAGCATACACCCATTGACATGGTCTCTGTGTCCCCCAATGAAGGCTCCAAGAAACAGATTTTACGGTAAGCAACCCAAAAATCCTGTTTTTGTGGAGCGGCCGGTGCATTGCTGGGAATATGGAATTTATGGCCTTTTTTAAGCATTTACTACTGGGGTTATTTATACTTTGATAGATCTGACTTTTATGAAGGCAACTTTACCAATTTTGTATTTATTTTTTGTTAATATCCGGAGTGGGGAACATGGGGTCAATTTAGTAAGTTATTTTTTTCTTTTTTAAAGATTTTAACTACTTTTTACTTGTTTAGTTGGAGACTTATTTTAATTGCTTATTTTAATAGCTAGTGTGTTAGTAGTCGGGCACCCCCTTTAAATTTCTTAATATGTTCTGTTTTATTATTACATTTGATCTTTTTTCTTTTTCCCTTCCAGATGCAGCCGAAGCAGCGTTGATGGGATTTGAGCGAAACTGGATTCTTCGTTTTTTTTTTTTTTATCGGTCACGGTCCAAGTAGAAACGGTTTTTAGTGTTGTGCTTCCCCCTCCTCATACTCATCTTTCTTCAGTATTTAGCGACCAAGACTACATAGATAATATGATGTTATGCTCCAGAAAGTTGAGACCTCCCCCCTCCAAATCCCTGCTGGGGGGTGCTCAGCGGTTAGAGCTTTCTCAGTGGTTGTAAAGTTTACCTCTTACTTCACCTTAATGTCCATGTGTTTTATGTAGGCGTGTATGTATGATATATAAATATGTATATAATATATATATTTTTTTTTCTTCCTATTTTATTTTTCTTGGGGGGGGGGGGGGGGGCTGAAGGAATCCATTTAATCTCCCTCCCAAGAAACTGTGATAGTTGTGTTAGCAAGTGAGGACGGCACTTTGGAGAACGCGCCCGATGGCCCCTGGACACGGTCTCCATTCTCGCTGAGGTCTGAGGGGTGTTGGTTGTGACCTTTTAGGCAATTAATGCTGCACTTAAACCTGTTTTCTGCCGCCCTCTGGTGGGCAGCAGATGCAGTGACTTTTATTTTTATTGAGCCATGTAGATATATTTTGGTATCTAATCCATTTCTAGTTGCTCGTTTTCTTCGTGTTCTTTGTATGCGTCTTCTGTAATCCCTCCTCCATGGAGGCATCAATTCAGGGATCGAACACTTTTTTTTTTTTTTCTTCGCTAATCATCATGAAATACCATAAGCCAAAATGCTTAAAAAGGAAAAAAAAAGTGTCCGGTCCCCTGATTTTTTAAGAGTTTTAGTAGTGCAGGTCTATTACCGATATGAAGGGAACTTTTTTTTTTTTTCACAGCAAGGCCCAACGACGGCCGTCTAATTCTCGTTTTCAGTCGTTCCAAGTTTTTTGAATGGTTTTTATCTAACGTGTGTTTTAATTTTTGGAGTTTTAGCTTTTGATTTTTTGGGTTTGTTTTTTTTTCCTTTTTTTTTCGTTTATTGAAAGCTCTATTTTGTATTTAGGTCTTTGCTACATGTACTGAACAAAGTGCGTTAGCAGAAGTATATATAAGAAGTATATAAAAAGAAAAGGTTTATATATAAATACTATACAGAAGATATTCTTTTTGCACACATTTGTGGCAGATTTTGTCCGTCTTTGTCTCTGTAGCTCCTGTGGGAAGGGGACGGGAAGAACTGGAAATGCTGCTTTATATGGAGTAGGGTCACAGGTGTATGGGGAGGCAGGTAGGTCTGGAGAAGGGGTTTTTTTGATACAGTCTATAGTTCCTTCACATAGATCTGTATGCATCCTATCCTCCCTACACAAGGAGCCAGCAGTGCTGACCTTCATTCATGACCTTACAGGCATAATACAGATTGCATACTAACCATGACCTTAAGCTACGGGATTACTGACTTCACATGTGCAAGATTCACATTATGGACCGCTTCTTCCAGATCGGTCTCGGGTCTCCTAAACTCCGCAGCCTCATAAGCATATGAGGAGGTTGATTTAGGGCCAAGAAACCCAGTCCTTGCAAAGATTGTGAAACTTTAGGCTTCACACATCCAACGGTTATTTTGTGCTATATTGAAGGCCAAAGAAAAGGATTGGATTTCTGCTACATTCCCTACAAAAGTAGACACATTGGTAACTTGCACCATCTTTGATTGGAGCCTATTTTTTTTTTTTTTATCCATTTCAACAAGTTAAAAAAAAGCTGGTTTGTATTCTTAATTTTATACCAGTAATTTATCCTCCTTCACCCAAGTGGCTTAGTTACTTAGTCTTAATAAAATTAAATAGTAAATGTGTCCTGCTCGATAAGTAAGTTTCATCAGTCAATATGACTGCCTTCATGTGGAATTTCCACTGTAACAGGGGGTGCAAATTAATGAATGGAGGTCCATTTTTTTTTTTTTTTTTTTTTTAAAGAAATAGATTTTTGAGTCCTGTAAACCAGCCTTAAATGGCAGTGGGACCAATATTAGGGAAGTCACCTTAAGTGACCTGGAGGAACAGTATATTTCCATTAGATCATGTTTCAATATAATAAGGGCCTGTAGTTGTGTCCGTGATATCAGCTGAGGCTGGAGCACGGAGGGATTTAGGACTCGTGATATAATATGTGGCCCCTATTCTGTGATCTTATTTAGTGGTCTGTACGGTATTATTGCCGGTTGTATATTTGAAAAGTTTTGCAACTTTTGGGAATTTGACACCAATTCTGCTAACTTTTTTGACCAAGGGCAAAAATTCTTAATTTACAGCAGAAATATCCGCTGGCGAATACACACTTAATAAATTTGGTGCATTTTCCTCCAGCACTCTCTTCATATTAAGACTGATGTACCAAATACCAGACCAGATGAATCGAGGCCTAGAGAAAGGAATGAAAGTGATATGTAGATAGCGTCCCTGAAGATTAATATAAAAGGGGTAAGAATGGTACAAGGGTGGGCATCAGTTTTTGGCCTTACATATGCACAATGACCAGCAAGACCACTTTTGTACTGGACTGGAAGCTCAGTAATGTACAGACAGTGCCACTCTTGGCCATTGGCTATGCCTGGTATTACAGCTTGACCTCATTGATATAGAGCCCAGCTGTAATACCAAAAATAGCCTGTGGGCAATAGCGGCAGTAAAACTGGAGGGGCAAAAATGTAGTGGTTGATTTCCCAGCTCAGATTCAGCCTCTAGCAAATTATTGATAAGTTTTTACCTTAGAGTGAATCTGCAACTTAATTATTGATGGAATTTGAAAAAAATAAATAAATAAACTTCCTCACCTTGTTGGCTGTGGCCAATGGCCTGCAATGTGGCTACTGTTGTAATGGGGTTGTCAGACTTTGCAAAGTTCACGCGACATGTCCTCTGCCTGTTATTGAGACTGGCAACCGCGTCTCCACACTGAGGCCCAGAAATAGACCACAGATAAGATTTTCTGCTTTAGTTGGGATTGATTTTATATTTCTACTGATTAAGGTCACAAACCTTACTGATGAAGGCATCGAACACTACGGACTGAACACTAACATCTGCTTTATATTCTGGACTTTCAATGGGGTCACTTACTCAATGATCACACTGAAGCTAGTCATCTAGTACAGGGACCAGCTACCCATGGCTTTCCAGCTGTTGTGGAACCACAACTCCCAGCATGCCACAAGAGCAGACCCCTGAACTACACGGTTTAGATACAACATATCTGGCCTGTCTGTACAACGTGACCCAAGCTTCCGCCACTTCCATACCCGCGGCTGCTGCCGGTGGTCCTGTTACTTGTTGTGTAACACAAGGCGAGAAGCTGCAGCAGTCGGGGGGTTACGTTAGTGGTATAGGGGGGGCTCCAGGATGACCTACCCAGCCTCTCCATCCTCCTCCCAGTAGTGAGCGGTGCAGGGCACGGCTCCGGGGGGCACGAGCAGCAGTTTTTCTACCAGCTACAAGCAGTTTGTTCTGTCGAGTGGCAGAGGTATTTTTATTGTTTTTAGCAATCTTGTAATAACGTGTTAAATATTAAACAAAGGATATTTTGCTTCTATCGGGACATTTGTATACTCTTTGCAATTATATTTCTGTAAACTGCTCAAATCAATAAAAACATTGAAAGTTTTCAGTCTGCGTGCCTCGCCTCATTCATTTCTGAAGGATGGGGGAACTACAAGACTAAAGCAATTGTCACCGAGAATACGGCAAGTTATATTCTCTTTAAGATACCAGAATGTATCATCAGCAAATTACATTTAAAGGGGTTGTCCACCAAGCGCTGCAGCTTGGCCATGTGTGAAATGTACATACTGTTGGGATTCAGCGTCACGTGCCGGTTATAGTAGTCTGTGATGATGTGCATGTAATTTGCATACTCGCGGTCACAAGGCTAGGTTTCTACCACTGTTCACAATGTCCTGTTAAGAGAAGTGGCTGAGACTAGTCGGCATATGATGACCGCTGGAATCAACAAGCGGAGCCAAATCTTAACCATGTGTGCATTACAATTCACCAACAGTGGACAACCCCTTTTACATTAGGCTTTTATGTTCAATTTATTATTTTTCCCCCAAATACAAATCGCTACCTTTTAGAAGAAAAAAACTCTTTTGCTATTTTCACACTGGTTATAATCTTAAGCAGTCTCATTATTAAATATATCATTTAAAATAACTGATATCAAATACATAGGCTCTAGGAACCACCATTCACATTGCGATGTCACAGCTCACCTCCTCCTCCTGTTCAATGACTCGTAACACCTCTATATACAGTAGGTAGCACAGGATCCACCATTCACAATGCGATGTCAGAGCAAGCTCGTCTCCTCCTCCTGTACAATGACTGATAGCACCTCTATATACAGTCGATAACACAGGATCCACCATTCAAAATAGGTGATGTCACAGCTCACCTCCTCCTGTGCAATGACTGATAACACCTCTATATTCAGTGGATAACACAGGATTACAAAGGAGCCACCATTCACAACAGGTAATGCCACAGGACACCTCCTCCCCCTTTCTGTACAATAACTTTTGCAAAGATTAATACTTCTATATGAAATAATATGGTACCAGTCTATAGCTGCTAAAGTCTATGTGAAGAACAGGTAATAGGAGCCTAATATTAGGCCTAAGGTTTTCTCATTACCAGCAACCTTTGTTTTTGTTTTTTTTTATACTTGATTTAGACAGGATGTATTTTAAGACATTCCCTTTAAGTGGTATATTGACCACTATATTGGTTGTCACTCACCGTTTGCAGAAATTGATGTTGCAGTATGCAGAAACCTCCACCAGGTGGAGACATTTTTATTTTGGGCATGCTTGTACAATAGTGGTGGGTTTACAATGGTCGACTGCCAATAGGATGGAGATATATATAGTTTTTTTTTTTTTCAGTTAGCAATCATTTAAAAGCTTAAGTCAAGCCGATGGCGCTTCCCATGTACCCAGAACTATCCGTAATTTGATTTATATTTTTTTTTGTGTATGAATAGAATTCCAATGCTCTAGGCAGCACAACATGCTGCCGAGAACAATGATATTTAAGCAAGCTTAAAAATCATTTAAACCGACTAACGAGGGAGTTTGCTCCTTTGACAGGTAATTGGTAGCCTGTTCACGCTGCCCAGTTATCTGATTTGTGTGCGTATTTGACTAGCATCCTGCTGAAAAGGACATTTGGCAGAGGCGTTGACTATGGCCATTGCTTAAGCACCATGCCGATAGTATGGAGATCGGTTTCGATCATCTTTTTTCAGCCAGCAATCTTTTCAATGTCCTTTTCAGTAGAACGCCAGGCTTCTATGTACATCCTATAAGTCCTGAGTGATCATATGAAAAAAGTAAGACTAAGTACAGCGAAATACAAGACAACTTTATTGGACATGATGGCCCCGCGCTCAGAGCTTGGTGCAGCCAGCTTTTACTTGACTGTCAGGGGGGAAGGCTTTACCCCCGTGCTGACCTACAGTTAGCCCATATTTGCTCTTTGCATTCTTCTCTAACACTTCTTTTTTCAGTACGAATCCTCCTGCGAATGAAAGGTCGAAATCCTCATTGGCTGCAAAGTTAATGGGTTTTTCTTCCCAGATGTTGTCCAGGCGAGCTTGCCACGCATCGAGGCTGAGGGAGCGTTTTTCGGGAGGAGCGTGCATAATGCTGTAATTGATCTGAGGCTCCAGCACTTGGAAACCACAAAAGTGCAAGATCCCTCTCTGTGGAAAGAGCACAAAGAAGCTGAAGGGGTTGTACAGAAACAGCGCCACCCTGTAGCATAGGCTGTGTCTGGTAGTGCAGCGCTGCCTTTGGAAAAAAAAAAAAAGTTTTAATGTCAGATGTGTAGGAAGCTTCTTGATTGATGGGGCAGAACTCATTCAAGGGCTCTGCTGCTGCACACGGACACTGTATGACCTGTTAATCAAGATATCCAATGCTCACAATGCAAAGTCAGGGGGCACGTCATAGCCAAAGGACTCAGTGCACCCGAAGCCCCCTAATTTGCATACAAAATAAAATTGTTTATGTAAACTACTTTTTTTTTCTTTGTAAACCTCAACAAGTTATACTACAGGAATGACTTTCACGGGCCCCAAGTCCCTTATATAGATGTATAAGTGGTTTAGGTTTTTGGGTTTTTTGTTTTTTTTTGGGGGGGGGTTCGTCTTTATCAGTACACCCTCTACCCTTTAATACATACATTAAAGTATCAGTTGTATTACCTGTACTGGCCACAGAAGAACATTGATGTCTCCATTGATCCCAATTGGGGTGTACATGGATTCCAGACCCCCAGTCGTGAAGGACAGAACCGCTTTTTTATTCTGTGGAAGGAAAGAAAATGTCAAAGCATTTGTTTTGTGTCCACATAGATTCACCTTTAAAAAAAAAAAAAAAAAAAGGGATCATTTTAAAGAGGATTTGTTTTTTTTGTGTTTTCCACTGGGTGTTTATGCCCCTGTATTGAATCATTTGCCATTTTGTTCTTGTACCTCTCTGTTCCTGAGACTTCCTTGTAAAATAAATCTAGTCTTGGCGGCTTATGAAAGTCCTGTAGGCCCAGATCTAAAATCTTGCAGTTTAACCCACTAGGAAAACTAGGTGAAACCTCCAGCAGAAACTGGGAAAGCAAGTGAAACCCCTGCAGAAACTGGGAAATCTAGGTGTTATCTTCAGCAGAAACTGGGAGAGCTAGGTTGTGAATCCTCTGCAGAAGCTGAAAGCTAGGTGAAACCCCTGCAGAAACTGGGAGAGCTAGTTTGTGAATCCTCTGCAGAACCTGAGAAAGCTTGGTAAAACCCCTGCAGAAACTGGGAGAGCTAGGTTGTGAATCCTCTGCAGAAGCTGGGAGAGCTAGGTTGTGAATCCTCTGCAGAAGCTGAGAAAGCTAGGTGAAACCCCTGCAGAAACTGGGAGAGCTAGGTTGTGAATCCTCTGCAGAAGCTGAGAAAGCTAGGTGAAACCCCTGCAGAAACTGGGAGAGCTAGGTTGTGAATCCTCTGCAGAAGCTGAGAAAGCTAGGTGAAACCCCTGCAGAAACTGGGAGAGCAAGTGAAACTGCTACACAAACCAGAAAAGCTAGTTGAAACCCCCTGCTGAAACTGGGAACGCTAAGTGATATCTCCAGCAGAAATGGGGAAAGCTAGATTAAACCCCTGGAGAAAACTGATAAGCCAGGAAAAACCCTTTCCAGAAACTGGGAATGCTACTGAAACTGGAAAAGTTGGGTGAAACCCTTGCTGAGATGGGGAACACTGGGTGAAATACCTGCAGAAACAGGGAAAGCTAGATGAAACCTAAAGAAAATGGAAACCTGTGTGATCATTAAATATGACTGCCTTCAGATTTCCACAGACTTTTTCTGAGCAATTTTAAGGTGCCTTCTCGTAATTGGCGTTCTTTGTAATGTCACTTATTGATCGCCTTACCTTAAAATGTCCATTGTCGTACATAGATGATAGACTGTAAGCAAATCCTTGCGTTAGAACCCGATCAAACCAGCCCTTGACGATGGCGGGGAGTCCGAACCAGAACACCGGAAACTGACAAATGGAAAATAAACAGATTGATCAAAATAAATGTAATAACAAAAATTGGAAAAATAACACTAAAAGCCTAATTGTTCTTATTTGCATCTGCAACAGTTTCTTTAAGTCCAGTATTGTGGATGCAGGATTGTACCTGAAATATCACAAGATCCGCAGCTTCCAGCTTCTTCTGCTCCGCTACAATGTCTTTGCTGAGCCGTCCCTCCTGCCAGGCAGTCAAGGATTCTGGGCCATATTTGAAGTTATCAGGATTCTGGGCTTCTCCTGCACAATATTATATATTACTCTCCACTCATTACATTGGTAAAAGGTGAATGGCTGCTGCAGTGTAAGCAAACCAATGATAACTACTGTATGTTATAAATAGAACTAGTCCGCCGTAGCCGATAATAAAGAGCAGGTCTGGTGCCACGGGGGATACCGCGGTGTCTGTTTTCACAAACTCCTGCGCTGGTTAGAATTACTTCACCATCATATTAAACAGTGAGGATTTTTTCGTTGCTGGCGGTACAAGGGTTAATGTGTTCTGTTGAAGCTCCTGGAGCTTTCCTACCTAGATTGCCGCAGCTGTTCAGTGTTGGCCACTCCCCCCTGCTATATACGGTCACTTTGCGCACTTAGGAATTGCCAGTGTTAGTTCTTACTTCCTGGTTAGGAGTTGGAGGTGTAGTTTGTGGTTGGAGGTCGAGTTGGCGTTTGGAGATTTGTCTGTGTGCACGTTCTCGTTCTCTCCTGTTTGGTTTCTCCTTCCTTTAAACCCCCCTGCTTTCCACTCTGGTTTAAGTATTTTTTATGATTGTTATTTTAATTTATTTGTGTACATATATTCCCTTAAAAAGTTTTATTGATAGTTTGAATAAAAAACACCAATTCCCGTGTAATCCACAAAGACAAAAAGCCCTAATCAAAGACTACAATAACCTATCTGGACACCTTCCTAGCCGTGGAGGTTGGCACCCTAGAAGAAATCGATTATTTGGAGCCCCCACTCGGACGTCGTCTGTCCCTATCTCCCCTAACTCACCCTGGATACAAAGGTGAGAAAACAATCAATGAAAGGAATGAGATGAAGGAAGGGAAGAAAAAGGTTATATGTAGAATAAATATTAATGGGCAAGAAACATATTATATCATATTAGGAGTGACCCTAAAAAAGGTACTAATCTCAATAAGAGACCAACAATAAACCACATACAGCAATGTTATTGCACCCTAGGTACATGTGCTGATAGAGTGAAGTATGGATATAAAATCCAAAGTTACATCACAATGCGGTTCCTAGACAAATTGAAAAAGTCAAAACATGGCCTACATATATAATGCTCATATGAGATAACATATGGATATAATTTATCCCAAAAATGAAAAAAAGCATGTATGGCCATGCAGTTACTTATCAGAGAGAGTAGAAAATCGCCTTGACGCGTTTCCCCGTTGTTGCGGTTCCTTAGGAGGCCTATAACTTTAGTACCATCGATGCTGGATATGTTTTATGATGCCCCAGATACCATGATGAAAAAGGCATAGGGGCGGTCTCAAAAGAAGGGGGTTATATAGTCCTCATAGTAAACAATCTATCAGCACGCCCAATCAGCATGTCTCACACTAAGCAGTCACAGGAAGTAAAACCGCTCACTTGCCTCACCAATCAGACATCGCTTAAGAGGTAAAAACGATCCCTCTGCGTTCCATCCATAGTCCCATATTATTATGTATTTAATGTTGGTATTTATATCTTTTCATTCTGATTTAAGCTTACTTCTACCTCTTTGTTGCTTGTTATATCAATTTTTGAGGCTTAGCATATTTATCCAGATTTTCTAAAAAAGAAAAAGAAAAAATCCCCGGGCTCTAAAATAGATTCTTTCTATATATCTGTATAAATGCTTTGGGTATAATGATATATCTTCAATGGGTCCTGCGCTAGCGCGGTTTGAAGCTCCTTTTTCTTTAATTACTTAATATATTATTTCTGGGCATGCACAGTGGGCCTTATTTTTATGAGTAATATCTCTGGCATTCATTTTGGACATGCGCTGTTGATCTGATGGATCTCTGATCTATGCGGCCCCTGCGCTTGCGCAGTTTGAAGCTGGCGCTTTGTTTAGGAGGGATATGACATTTCCACACATGCGCAGTTGGGCCTACACGTACGCCGACTATGGATCTATGCGGCCCCTGCGCATGCGCAGTTTGAAGCTGGCGCTTTGTTTAGGAGGAATATGACATTTCCACACATGCGCAGTTGGGCTGACACCCACGCCGACTATGGATGGAACGCAGAGGGATCATTTTTACCTCTTAAGCGATGTCTGATTGGTGAGGCAAGTGAGCGGTTTTACTTCCTGTGACTGCTTAGTGTGAGACATGCTGATTGGGCGTGCTGATAGATTGTTTACTATGAGGGCTATATAACCCCCTTCTTTTGAGACCGCCCCTATGCCTTTTTCATCATGGTATCTGTGGCATCATAAAACATATCCAGCATCGATGGTACTAAAGTTATAGGCCTCCTAAGGAACCGCAACAACGGGGAAACGCGTCAAGGCGATTTTCTACTCTCTCTGATAAGTAACTGCATGGCCATACATGCTTTTTTTCATTTTTGGGATAAATTATATCCATATGTTATCTCATATGAGCATTATATATGTAGGCCATGTTTTGACTTTTTCAATTTGTCTAGGAACTGCATTGTGATGTAACTTTGGATTTTATATCCATACTTCACTCTATCAGCACATGTACCTAGGGTGCAATAACATTGCTGTATGTGGTTTATTGTTGGTCTCTTATTGAGATTAGTACCTTTTTTAGGGTCACTCCTAATATGATATAATGTTTCTTGCCCATTAATAGTTATTCTACATATAACCTTTTTCTTCCCTTCCTTCATCTCATTCCTTTCATTGATTGTTTTCTCACCTTTGTATCCAGGGTGAGTTAGGGGAGATAGGGACAGACGACGTCCGAGTGGGGGCGCCAAATAATCGATTTCTTCTAGGGTGCCAACCTCCACGGCTAGGAAGGTGTCCAGATAGGTTATTGTAGTCTTTGATTAGGGCTTTTTGTCTTTGTGGATTACACGGGAATTGGTGTTTTTTATTCAAACTATCAATAAAAGTTTTTAAGGGAATATATGTACACAAATAATATGGATTTATTCCTTTGCTTATTTAAGAAGTTTGTTATTTTTATTTATCCCTGTTCATCTTACCTTGTTGTTAGTGTATAGAATTACTCTATGGCTTCACGACTCAGTGAGTAGGGGAGGGGACTGATACGTATAGATATAGGAGCGTAGTAAGGCACGTGAACCTGACGTCTACACCTTCAGGAGTAATCCAAGGGACAGGGATAGACTAGGTAAGCATCCACAGTCTCGAGGCGCTGCGTGACATCTGGTATACCGAACCCAAATCCTCCTCTATAAGACCCAACTGGAAGTCTGCATAAAAGTCACCCTCACCCTTTTTCAGCCTTCTTCACCCAGTCAACCTGCAATGGATTACTACTACTACTCTGTTTTTAGGGAAGCGGGCGCAAGACTCACATTAACAAAAAAATGTATAAAAAAGGTATAGCGCTACACACTTGGGCAGGGAGAGAGCGACAGACCCCACCAAGCTATTAAAGAAAAAAATAAATTACAGGATACAAACAGAATATTTGCCAAATGTATTATTGTTGCACAAGCTATATAACAGATTTGGTGCATCTTGACAGACATTTTAGAAAATTGTCTAGTGATGCAGAAAAAGTGTCTAACGCATAATAAATCTGACACAATGTACGTATTATAAAATTTTTAAGCATTAACCGTAATAAATGTGCTCCAAAATATTTCACCTCTTGTTACTTATATGGGACTGTACCTGTAATATCATCTCTGGACACTAGGGGGTTGAACTTCATGGTGTATAGATCAGACACAGTGACCTCCCATCCCTTCCGCTCCAGAGCTTGCACAGCGGCTTCCTTCATTGCATAATTAAAGGACGTCCGCTCCGGATGACCCAGAACCACAAGAGCGCGCTTCCCTGAACGAGAAATAGAATATTTACTAAGAGATTATAGAATATACAAATATCATATAGACATTATGTAATGTAACCGCAAAATGATATTAACCACCATCATCCAAACGGCATATACCGTGCACTGATACAACCAACATTTCTACATTACATGGGTTAGTGACATGGTTTATAACTAGAGCTATGTAATGTATGTACACAGTGACTGCACCAGCAGAATAGTGAGTGCAGCTCTGGAGTATAATACTGGATGTAACTCAGGATCAGTAATGTAATTTATGTACATCGTAACTGCACCAGCACAATAGTGAGTGCAGCTCTGGGGTATAATACAGGAGGTAACTCAGGATCAGTAATGTAATGTATGTACACAGTGACTGCACCAGCAGAATAGTGAGTGCGGCTCTGGGGTATAATACAGGATGTAACTCAGGATCAGTAATGTAATGTATGTACACAGTGACTGCACCAGCAGAATAGTGAGTGCAGCTCTGGGGTATAATACAGGATGTAACTCAGGATCAGTAATGTAATGTATGTACACAGTGACTGCACCAGCAGAATAGTGAGTGCAGCTCTGGGGTATAATACAGGATGTAACTCAGGATCAGTAATGTAATGTATGTACACAGTGACTGCACCAGCAGAATAGTGAGTGCAGCTCTGGGGTATAATACAGGATGTAACTCAGGATCAGTAATGTAATGTAAGTACACAGTGACTACACCAGCAGAATAGTGAGTGCAGCTCTGGGGTATAATACAGGATGTATCTCAGGATCAGTAATGTAATGTATGTACACAGTGACTACACCAGCAGAATAGTGAGTGCAGCTCTGGGGTATAATATAGGATGTAACTCAGGATCAGTAATGTAATGTATGTACACAGTGACTGCACCAGCAGAATAGTGAGTGCAGCTCTGGGGTATAATACAGGATGTAACTCAGGATCAATAATGTAATGTATGTACACAGTGACTGCACCAGCAGAATAGTGAGTGCAGCTCTGGGGTATAATACAGGATGTAACTCAGGATCAGTAATGTAATGTATGTACACAGTGACTGCACCAGCAGAATAGTGAGTGCAGCTCTGGGGTATAATACAGGAGGTAACTCAGGATCAGTAATGTAATGTATGTACACAGTTACTACACCAGCAGAATAGTGAGTGCAGCTCTGGAGTATAATACAGGATGTATCTCAGGATCAGTATTGTAATGTATGTACACAGTGACTACACCAGCAGAATAGTGAGTGCAGCTCTGAGGTATAATACAGGATGTAACTCAGGACCAGTAATGTAATGTATGTACACAGTGACTGCACCAGCAGAATAGTGAGTGCAGCTCTGGAATATAATACAGGATGTAATTCAGGATCAGTAATGTACTGTATGTACACAGTGTCTTCACCAGCAGAATAGTGAGTGCAGCTCTGGGGTATAATACAGGATGTAACTCAGGATCAGTAATGTAATGTATGTACACAGTGACTGCACCAGCAGAATAGTGAGTGCAGCTCTGGAGTATAATACAGGATGTAACTCAGGATCAGTAATGTAATGTATGTACACAGTGTCTGCACCAGCAGAATCGTGAGTGCAGCTCTGGGGTATAATACAGGAGGTAACTCAGGATCAGTAATGTATGTACACAGTGACTTCACCAGCAGAATAGTGAGTGCAGCTCTGGGGTATAATACAGGATGTAACTCAGGATCAGTAATGTAATGTATGTACACAGTGACTAACCCAGCAGAATAGTGAGTGCAGCTCTGGGGTATAATACAGGATGTAACTCAGGATCAGTAATGTATGTACACAGAGACTTCCCCAGCAGAATAGTGAGTGCAGCTCTGGGGTATAATACAGGATGTAACTCAGGACCAGTAATGTAATGTATGTACACAGTGACTGCACCAGCAGAATAGTGAGTGCAGCTCTGGAGTATAATACAGGATGTAATTCAGGATCAGTAATGTACTGTATGTACACAGTGTCTTCACCAGCAGAATAGTGAGTGCAGCTCTGGAGTATAATACAGGATGTAACTCAGGATCAGTAATGTAATGTATGTACACAGTGACTGCACCAGCAGAATAGTGAGTGCAGCTCTGGGGTATAATACAGGATGTAACTCAGGATCAGTAATGTATGTACACAGTGACTGCACCAGCAGAATAGTGAGTGCAGCTCTGGACACACCCCAGAAGAGGAGGAGCGTCGCAGGATTACAGGATCAGTAATGTAATATGACAGCTTTTGTTACAATTAGTAAAGAAATTGCATTGCTGCGGTCGGAGAGTTCAGAGACGTGGTAAGATATGAGCTGTACCCAGGGTTATTATCAGTATGGCTGTTAGTGACTATTCATAGGGAGCAGCAAGTCATTAGAGCAGTTGGTGTTTGAAGTATTTCTAGGGTGGAGTCATTTATTCCTGTACATCACACACAATAAACAGATAAGTGGCGATTATACAGAGATGCGTTAATCGCTCTTCTATACGTTTCCTATATATGGCACAACAATTGCCATTTTCTGTGTGAATCACTCAGGTGTGAACCACAGATTACACTGGAAGAAGTACATGCAAAAGTACAATTTAAAGGGGGCCTGTCACTAGGCATAAATGTGGCGCCCCTGAGGGTTCAGTAGCCACAGAGGTACTGCACCTCCTCCTGAGGTGTGGTGCCCCACCATTCAGGTAAGGTGGAGACACCTGATCACGCTCCAACACCTGCATCCCACACAACACAGTAGTGTAGCAAAGCACCCTTTGGTGGCTCCCTGCTTGGATCACGAAGCGTGCCGGGAGGCGGGTGGAGTTTAGGTTGCATCAAAAGAGCGGGAAGAGTTTAGGATTTAGTCAGTCTGACAGTCAGAGGAAGAGTGAAGATCCCCTGAGTGGGATGGATGAAGGAAGTGCTGCAGCCGACATCAGTGACCTGGGTCCGCTGGCACAGGAAAGGAACTTTGAAAGAAAGCCTGACTCTCCATAAGAAGGAAATGATTAATACGGAACGTGAGGAGAAGAAGAGAACCCTTCCCAAGTTCTAAGCGCAAGGCCGGGGTCCGGTCCCCGAGGTTGTATGGATACTAATGGTCCTGCAGCAGACACCAGAGGAATAGAAGTTGTCACCACTTTATTCCCACACCAGACTTGGGGGCACAACAGCAACAAGATAGTGAGCCGGTACTAGGTAGTAAGGAGTCCCCGGAGCAGGCTACAGCTGTCTGCCGTACAAGTAGAGTTCATAGGAACATCTGACAAGAGTAACTCCAGTGTAACTCAGTACTGTGAGTACTTCACTAAAGGCGCTAAGAGGGAGATGTTCAGAAAAGGCACATATGTTGGCGGAGTGTTGGAAAGGAGTGCTTCATCTTGCCTGGAGGTTGGCTGAGCCCCTGACCCGGAGGACACGGCACCGAGGCGGGCACCTGTACCTGCAACAGACTGAGTAAAGCTTTGGAACTACATGCCCTGGTGTCCTCCACTTATTCCTGCGTCAGCACACCCAGCACTGCTACATCCTTGTGCCTAGCCCTGTGCCCGATACTACACCATCTAAGTGTCACTTCATCTCACTGCCCTGGGACTACAGCCCTACCTGTGGAGGGCTACACCATCATTGCTGCACCACACCATCTGTCCCAGAGGATCTGTCTGAAGTGTCGGCTTAACACCTTCATTGCCGAACACCACAGGTGGCGTCACGAAGCATTCATTCATAAACTTTAATCATCATAAGCACACTGAACTTTCCCTCTTTGTTACAATGGGTGCCCAGGGCCACGGCCGGGTCCCAGCTGACGTGACACCTCCCATTGAAGCTCATCGGGCCCGGTACCGAGTACCCCACGGCCCTGGGAGGGCGACCCAACTTGGCGTGACGAACAGGATGATGAAGCCCGATGCCACCGGGTTATGTGTGCCTAGGATTTATTGGACTTAAAAAGATTGCTGACAATGTGCAGAATAACCAAATTAATAGACTATAAAATGGACTCTAAAAATGGCCACCGGCGTGGAGAAAAAGGGCGTGACAATATGGGTGGTCCTAAGAAAAGACCGCGAACTGTCCTGGGCCTCCCCTGCCTGAACCTCTATGCAACTGCAACATGGCCCACCCCCCGAGCGGTTCGTATACTGGGCTGGTACGGAGGAGTAGGAAGAAGACGCCGCCCTCAGAAGGAGGAGGGAGGGCCGGTGGCGGGAAAAGAGTCGAGACAGGAAGAAGAAAGGGAGAACACCATCATGGAGGACGGGCGGAGGCCAGGAGAACGCGATGGAGAAAAACCAGTTGCTCCCAGGCAGCCCCAGCGGGGCATACGACCGCTGCGATAACATCTACAGCGCCCACCTCTAAACCGGTGCTGCCACTGGATGCGGCCTGCTAGAAGGAGATATATGTGAGTCACGGAGCAAGCGGTGGAGCAGGGGCTGAGGCCCTAGCCGGACCTGGCGCAGCCGCGCAGGTCCACCCCAGAGGTCTTGGCGGACGTCAACCCTGCACCAGTGCCGACGCGACTGCCGTCCGTCTACCAGGCAGCCTCAGGGGTTGTGGCTGCCATCATTCGCCACCCTGTACCCTCACAGGAACCGGAGCTTCATTGTGGAGCACCAGGCACAGTCACTGCCCCGACCATGATCCTGGTGTTAGGGACGACGCCTGTGGACAGAAACGGCCCAGTGATTGCTCAGGCATCAAGCGACAGCATTCGGCAGCAACGGATAGTAGTGCCGCTAACTGCAGTACCACCTGAAATTGAGGAACAACATCCGTTGGTACCAGCTGCAATTTCTGCAGAAGTACAGGCAGCAGAGATATCACCAGCAGCGGTTGACGTGCTACCTATAGAGGGAGATGCCAACCTCACTCCAGGAGAAAAGGAGTATCTGGAATTTTTGGCCAGCAAGCAGGAAGAGGATGTTCACAAGTCCTTCCCTGGAAGCAGCCCAAGTCATCAGCTTCCAGTCCCCCATGAGGGGACCACCAACATTAAAGAACATACCAAAAACTAACTTTGTTACCCAGGAGGGTATTTGCACCATTGTGCCTGTTTTTCTATTTTAGTTATCATGATGTTTCCTGTTGATTCCAGTTTTGTTGACTAGTTTTATTGGCAGCGTTTTTCTTACTGAACTGTGGAGATCATGGACACTGAATGATCCGGAACTGTGATGTATATAGTTGCACCTCTTTAGGTGCCCTTTCTTGGTTTTACATAGCACTTTTTGGAATAAGGACTACCTCACCTGGAGCATGGCTCCCACCAAAAGGACAATGCAAGAGATCCCGGCTGGGAGCGGTGTCCAGCACTTACAAGAATTATTGAAGTTTTGATGTGAAGTATTTTATAATGTACCTCATGAGAGTATTAATAGTTAGAGAACAGCTTTTATACAGAATCTAGTGAATAGCAATAACTATTAGGAATGTTTTAATAAAGAGATGAAGGATTTGAATAAAGATAAAGATTTGAAAGATGCAGATGACGAACCAGGCATCAGCGGTTGTCACTCAAGGTTCATAATAGGAAGTAGAAAATGTGAAAGAAGAAATGATGAAGGAATGTGTTAATGATAATATTTGAAATAGCACTTTGAATTAGGAACTGTAGTAAGATATAGATGGTTAGTTAAAATTGTTTGCAACGTTCAAGAGTCAGTGCCTCCCACATTGGGAAGTTTAGATAAGAACTGTTTATTTAGCATCTCAAAAATGTTGTATGCTCCTGCATTTGTCCATCTTTGCTTTTTTTACAGCCCGCGGACGTGCTGTGTTTAACAGGGGGGTATGTGGTGCCCCTGAGGGTTCAGTCGCCACAGAGGTACTGCACCTTCTCCTGAGGTGTGCAACTCCACCATTCAGGTAAGGTGGAGACACCTGACCATGCTCCAACACTGGCATCCCACACAACACAGTAGTGTAGCAAAGCACCCTCTCTGCTATGGTAAAAGCTGAAATCCACAGCAACATTCAGCGCCGGTGCTGTGAAATGCAGCAGATTTTATAGTCTTAAAAATCTGGATGAAACATTGACCCATATGTTCACACCCCGGCTCCAGGCGCCAGCAAGAGAACGTATCTGGGAGGCAAAGCACGAAGCGTGCTGGGAGGCGGGTGGAGTTTAGGTTGCATCAAAAGAGCGGGAAGAGTTTAGGATTTAGTCAGTCTGACAGAGTCAGAGGAAGAGTGAAGATCCCCTGAGTGGGATGGATGAAGGAACTGCTGCAGCCGACCTCAGTGACCTGGGTCCGCTGGCACAGGAAAGGAATTTTGAAAGACAGCCTGACTCTCCATAAGAAGGAAAGGATTAGTACGGAACGTGAGGAGAAGAGAACTAAGGATTAGAGTTAGAAGAGAACCCTTCCCAAGTTCTAAGCGCAAGGCCGGGGTTCGGTCCCCGAAGTTGTATGGATACTAATGGTCCTGCAGCAGACACCGGAGGAATAGAAGTTGTCACCACTTTATTCCCACACCAAACTTGGGGGCACAACAGCATCGATAGAGAGCCGGGACTTGGTAGCAGAGAGTCCCCGAAGCAGGCTACAGCTGTCTGCCATACAAGTAGAGTTCATAGGAACATCTGACAGGAGGAACTCCAGTGTAACTCAGTACTGTGAGTACTTCACTAAAGGCGCTAAGAGGGAGACATTCAGAAAAGGCATATATGTTGGCGGAGTGTTGGAAAGGAGTGCTTCATCTTGCCTGGAGGTTGTCTGAGCCCCTGACCCGGAGGACACGGCACCTGTACCTGCAACAGACTGTGAGTAAAGCTTTGGAACTACATGCCCTGGAGTCCTCCACTTATTCCTGCGTCAACACACCCAGCACTGCTACATCCTTGTGCCTAGCCCTGCGCCCGACACTACACCATCTAAGTGTCACTTCATCTCACTGCCTTGGGACTACAGCCCTACCTGTGGAGGGCTACACCATCATTGCTGCACCACACCATCTGTCCCAGAGGATCTGTCTGAAGCGTCGGCTTAACACCTTCATTGCCGAACACCACAGGTGACGTCACAAAACATTCATTCAGAAACTTTAATCATCATAAGGACACTGAACTTTCCCTCTTTGTTACAATGGGCGCCCAGGGCCACGGGCCGGGTCCCAGCTGCCGTGACATCTCCCATTGAAGCTCATCGGGCCCGGTTCCGAGTACCCCACGGCCCTGGGAGGGCGACCCATAAATATATAATTGTATTACTTGGTGAAAATGCCGCCGTTCTCCTGAATCCGGCGACGTTTTCCTTTTGTTCCTACGCCTCTCCATTCCTGAGATATGGACCCCTATTCTATGTATAAATCTAGTCATTCTTTTCTAAACGGGTGTGGTCATCAATATCTGAAGACCACACCCATTTGTAAACAAATAAAATAAACAACTAATTTACATACTGGGAAGAGGAGGCCATATCTCAGGAACAGGGAGGCACAGGAACAAAAGGAAAACATCGCCGGATTCAGGAGAACAGCGGCATTTACATCAGCTAAATAAAATATGTATTTATGGCATGTGGCAGATCCTCTTTAAAGCTCAAGGGTCCAATGCAAAATGTGCACAGCAGCCCCACAAGCTATTAGTTGTTATTTTTTGTACTATTGTCCATATCTGGGATTGGCCGTTGGGGCACCCGGGTCTGAATGTAACCTTTGTAATCTGAACATTGGGGACTCCTGGGACTGGGTGACTAACCCATAATAATTTTGCTATTGGTTCTTCCAGAATGTCCCCACTGTAGGGATACATGGGAGGATCAGAGGTGATACTGGTTGGGGCCCAGAGACATAGTGCACCCAAAAAGCAGAGGTTTTGGGCCATTGTAGTAGTACAGGGCTTGTGTGGCAATCCTTGTCACCTGGCAAGAATTCAGAAGAATTGGCGGGTGTTCATGTGCCAGGGCCAAAATATAAGGGAAAGGAGTTGGAACCGTTTAGGTCTTTAGATAAAGTCGCTGTAGGTGTGTGACTACAGAATACAATGAATCACCCTGCAGTCTGTTTATATGGATTTACTGTACCTATGAGCGTAGGTAGAAGTATGATTTAATGTCATGGACCAGTTCCAAATGGATCATCTGGTATTAAACTCAATACAAGCTACTGTACATAGACCTGTATGAAGGTAGCTGCCATGACAGTGACAAGATTTGTGGGGGCAGCAGTTCAGTTATTGGGGACCATAGCAGGAGGCATGTTGCCTATATGGGACCATAGCGGGCGGCGCATTTCCTATATGGGACCATAACGGGCAGCACATTGCCTATGTGGGAAACTAGTGGGTGGCACGTTACTTATATGGGACCATAGCGGACTGACTGCATGTTGCCTATATGGGACCATAGCGGGCGGCACGTTGCCTATATGGGACCATAGCGGGCAGCACGTTGCCTATATTGCACCATAGTGGGCAGCACGTTGCCTATATGGGACCATAGCGGGCGGCACGTTGCCTATATGGGACCATAGCGGGCGGCACGTTGCCTATATGGGAGCATAGCGGGCGGCACGTTGCCTATATGTGTGCACATACCCTCAGAATTCCAAGGCTGCTTCCTTTCAAAAATAGTGCCACACCTGCCTATGGGCCGTTTCTGGTGTTGCCGATTGGTTCCAATGTCTTTATAAGGAACCAGCCATGTATTTCTGATTATGTACAACTCATTTAACCCCTTCTCACTTCGCGATGTACCATGATGTCGTGGCAGAAAGATGGTAAACCTAAGGCGCTGTTTGGTTACGGCATAATGATGGCAGCTGTATTATACAACCGTCACCTCCCTCTCTAACAGCTGACACCATAGCTGCTGCAGACAATGCACAGAACAGGCCCTCGTGTTGTCGGAAGAATGAAATGTTTGGATTTTTAAACTTGAAGATTTATTATCAGAAAAAAATAAAAGCCGTAGTTAAGGAATGCAGAATAACCCAGATACGTTCTCTTGCTGGCGCCTGGAGCCGGGGTGTGATCATATGGGTCAATGTTTCATCCAGATTTTTAAGACTATAAAATCTGCTGCATTTCACAGCACCGGCACTGAATGCTGCTGTGGATTTCAGCTTTTACCATAGCAGAGAGGACCCTCAGAATATACTCGGGGGGAGCAGAGAGGACCCTGAGGATATACTCGGGGGGGGGCAGTAAGGACCCTCAGGAGATACTCGGGGGGAGCAGAGAGAACCCTCAGGATATACTCAGGGGGAGCAGAGAGAACCCTCAGGTGATACTTGGGGGGAGCAGAAAGGACCCTCAGTATATACTCGGGGGGAGCAGAGAGGACCCTCAGGAGATACTCGGGGGGGAGCAGAAAGGACCCTCAGGATATACTCGGGGGGAGCAGAGAGGACCCTCAGGAGATACTCGGGGGGAGCAGAGAGGACCCTCAGGAGATACTCGGGGGGAGCAGAAAGGACCCTCAGGAGATACACGGGGGGATCAGAAAGGACCCTCAGGAGATACTCGGGGGGAGCAGAGAGGACCCTCAGGATATACTCGGGGGGGAGCAGAGAGGCCCCTCAGGATACACTTGGGGGGGAGCAGAGAGGACTCTCAGGATACACTCGGGGGGTGAGCGGAGAGGACCCTCAGGAGATACTCGGGGGGAGCAGAGAGGACCCTCAGGATATACTCGGGGGGGAGCAGAGAGGATCCTCAGGATATACTCGGGGGGAGCAGAGAGGACCCTCAGGATACACTCGGGGCTGGAGCAGAGAGGACCCTCAGGATACACTCGGGGGGAGCAGAGAGGACCCTCAGGATATACTTGGGGGGAGCAGAGAGGACCCTAAGGATACACTCGGGGGGGGAGCAGAGAGGACCCTCAGGATACACTCGGGGGGAGCAGAGAGGACCCTCAGGATATACTTGGGGGGAGCAGAGAGGACCCTAAGGATACACTCGGGGGGGAGCAGAGAGGACCCTCAGGATACACTCAGGGGGAGTAGAGAGGACCCTCAGGAGATACTCGGGGGGAGCAGAAAGGACCCTCAGGAGATACTCGGGGGTGCAGAAAGGACCCTCAGGAGATACTCGGGGGAGCAGAAAGGACCCTCAGGAGATACTCGGGGGGAGCAGAGAGGACATTCAGGATATACTCGGGGGGAGCAGAAAGGACCCTCAGGAGATACTTGGGGGGAGCATAAAGGACCCTCAGGATATACTCGGGGGGAGCAGAGAGGATCCTCAGGATATACTCGGGGGGAGCAGAGAGGACCCTCAGGATACACTCGGGGCTGGAGCAGAGAGGACCCTCAGGATACACTCGGGGGGAGCAGAGAGGACCCTCAGGATATACTTGGGGGGAGCAGAGAGGACCCTAAGGATACACTCGGGGGGGAGCAGAGAGGACCCTCAGGATACACTCGGGGGGAGCAGAGAGGACCCTCAGGAGATACTCGGGGGGAGCAGAAAGGACCCTCAGGAGATACTCGGGGGTGCAGAAAGGACCCTCAGGAGATACTCGGGGGAGCAGAAAGGACCCTCAGGAGATACTCGGGGGGAACAGAGAGGACCCTCAGGATATACTCGGGGGGAGCAGAAAGGACCCTCAGGAGATACTTTGGGGGAGCAGAAAGGACCCTCAGGAGATACTTGGGGGAGCAGAAAGGACCCTCAGGAGATACTCGGGGGGAGCAGAGAGGACCCTCAGGATATACTCGGGGGGAACAGAAAGGACCCTCAGGAGATACTTGGGGGTAGCAGAAAGGACCCTCAGGATATACTCGGGGGGGGGGGGCAGAGAGGACCCTCAGGATATACTCGGGGGGGAGCAGAGAGGACCCTCAGGATATACTCGGGGGGAGCAGAAAGGACCCTCAGGAGATACTTGGGGGGGAGCAGAAAGGACCCTCAGGATATACTCGGGGGGGGGGGGAGCAGAGAGGACCCTCAGGATACACTCAGGGGGAGCAGAGAGGACACTTGTGCACCGAACTCTGGAGATCGTGTCATGGAGATTATAACGTGATGTTTTCTAGTATGTGGACATGTCAAAAATGTCCCACAGTGAACGGCCGCCCTCTTGTCTGAGAACACGGATACTACAAGCCTTTTGTTCCCATCTCATAGCTCGGGCACAGCCTGCTGTTGCTGGTGGGTAAGCACCCATGGGGCAGCATGGTAACACTGGGGCTTTCTTTTTCTTTTTGCTGTTTTCATTGGTTCAGCTCTGACCAAGAACAATGAGATTCCTCCTCTCAGACTCATCTCAGAAAATGAAATCAGCGACCACAAGGGAGCCTGCTCTTCAGTTTCATGACCTGTCTGTGGGCACTGATAGACATATTGATGACTTAGCCAGCAGGTAATTCTATAGTGGCTCAGTGGTTAGTGTGGTTACCTTTCAATGCTTGGGTTCTTAGTTTAATTCTGACTGAGGTCTGAGTAATTCCTCCATACAGGTCTTTCTTAGAAATGGACCTGCTCTAGTTTTTCATGACCTGTCGGTGGGCAGTAATAGACATATTGACGTCGTAGCCATCAGGTAATTCTCAGGCAACATGGTAGCTCAGCAATTAGTGTGGTTACTTTTCAATGCTTGGGTCCTTAGTTCAATTCTGATATGAGGACGGAGTAATTCTATTTCTCAGTTGTACTTTAGAAATTGTAAATGGACCTGCTCTATTTTTTCCTAATCTTCTCATAGGTGCTGAGAGTCATATAGATGACTTACAAAAAGGCTAATTTTCAGGCAGCATGATGGCCCAGTGGTTAGTGCTGCTGCTATCCAATGCTCGTGCCCTGGGTTCAATTCTGATTGAGAACAATGAGATTCCTCCTCACAGGTCTACTTTAGAACTTGTAAATGGACCTTCTCTAGTTTTTCCTGATCTTCCCATAGGTGCTGGTGGTAATATCAATGACTTTGCCAAAGGTTATCTTCTGAGCAGTACAGTAGCCCAGTGGAAAGCGCTGGTGCGTTGCAGTGTGGGAGTCCAGGGTTCAAATCCCACCATGGATGATGTCTGCAAGGAGTTTGTATGTTCTCCCTGTGCTCAGGTGGGTGGTCACCCTTGCTCTAAAGACATACAGGTAGGGGCCAGAGATTGTGTTACCTGTGCAGCATCCAGGAGGGCTGCTTGCCCCCTTCTTTGGGCAAGTAGTCCCAGTTCTTATTGGATGAATGTGCTCATACAAGTGATTGGCTTGTATATAGACAGCTCAGTCGCTAGCAACTGAGCTGTTGTCTTTTATGGACTTAGCAGCGCAAAAGGCTTTTAAGTCCAAAAAGACAACAGCTCAGTGACTGAGCTGTCTATATACAAGCCAATCACTTGTATGAGCACATTCATCCAATAAGGACTGAGGCTACTTGCCCAATGAAGGGGGCAAGCAGCCCTCCTGGATGCTGCACAGTTAACACCATCATTAGTCCCTACCTGTATGTCTTTGGAGCATGGGTGGCAGACCACCTGAGCACAGGGAGAACATACAAACTCCTTGCAGATGTCATCCATGATGGGATTTGAACCCTGGACTCCCATGCTGCAAAGCACCAGCACTTTCCACTGGGCCACCATGCTGCTCGGAAAATGACCTTTGGCAAAGTCATTGATATTACTACCAGCACCAATGGGAAGATCAGGAAAAACTAGAGCAGGTCCATTTGAAACTTCGAAAGTGCAACTGAGAGGTAGAATTATTCCAACCTAAGTCAGATTTGAACTAAGGACCCAAACAATGAAAGGTAACCACACTAACCACTGAGCCACCATGCTGCCTGAGAACTACCTGATGGCTAGGTCATCAATATGCCTATCAGTAACCACCGACAGGTCAGGAAAAACTGGAGCATGTTCTATTACTCAGACCTCAGTCAGGATTGACCAAATTCCTTGCAGATGCTATGCATGGTGGGATTTAAACGCTGGACTCATGTGCTGCAACACACCAGTGCTTTCCACTGGGCCACCGTGCTGCTCAGGCAATAAACTTTGGCAAAGTCATTGATATTACTACGAGCACCTATGGGAAGATCAGGAAAAACTAGAGCAGGTCCATTTGCAATTTCTAAAATGCTACTGAGAGGTAGAATTATTCAGACATCAGTCAGAATTGAACTACAGACCCAAGCATTGAAAGGTAATCACACTAACCACTGAGGCACCATGCTGCCTGAGAATTACCTAAAGGCTAGGTCATCAATATGTCTATCAGTGCCCACCGACAGGTCATGAAAAACTAGAGCATGTCCATTGGCAATTTCTAAAGTACAACTGAAAGCGAGAATTACTCAGACCTCAGTCAGAATTGAACAAATTCCTTGCAGATGTCATCCATGGTGAGATTTGAACCCTGGACTCCCATGCTACAAAGCACCAGCGCTTGCCACTGGGCCACCGTGCTGCTCAGAAGATAAACTTTGGCAAAGTCATTGATATTACTACCAGCACCTATGGGAAGATCAGGAAAAACTAGAGCAGGTCTATTAGCAATTTCTAAAGTACAACGGAAAGGTAGAATTACTCCAACCCAAGTCAGATTTGAACTAATGACCAAAGCATTGAAAGGTAACCACACAGCCACCATGCTCCCTGATGACTAGGTTATCAAACTATTAGTGCCCACCGACACATCATGAACAACTAGAGGAGGTCAATTTGCAATTTCTAAAGTAGACCTGTGAGTAGGATTCTCATCGTCCTCAATCAGAATTGAACCAGGGCACAAGTGTTGGAAAACGCCTTGCAGATGTCATCCATGGTGGGATTTGAACCCTGAACTCCCATACTGCAAAGCACCAGCGCTTTCCACTGGGCTACTGTGCTGTTTGGCAGATAACCTTTGGCAAAGTCATTGATATTACTACCAGCACCTATGAGAAGATCAGGAAAAACTACAGCATGGCCAAATACAATTTATAACGTGCAACTGAGGTAGAATTACTCCAACCTCAGTCAGAATTGAACTAATGACCCAAGCATTGAAAGGTAACCACACTAACCACTCAGCCACCGTGCTCTCTGTGACTTACCTGATGCTTGGGTCATCAATATACCTATAAGTGCCCACTGACAGGTCAGGAGAAGGAAGAGCAGGTTCCATTTGAAGCCTCTGATTTATTTTTCTAAGATGTGTCTGAGAGGAGAAATCTCTTTCAAAGTTGAACTAAGGGCTGAAGTGTAGGATGGCAATGGAGGTAACCACTGAGCCACTGTGCTGCCTGAGAGTTTATTTCTGGCCATATTATCAATAGGACTCTCAGCATTTATGGGAAGGTCAGAAAAAACTAGAGCAGGTCCCATTACAATCACTGATTATAATTTATAAAATACACCTGAGAGGAGGAATCTCATTGTCCTCAGAGTAGAGCCCAGGACACCAGCACTGGACAGCAGCAGTGCTAACCACTGGGCCATCATGGTGCCCGAGTGCTAACCTCTGGGTAAGTCATCTATATCAGGGTTCCCCAACCTCAGTCCTCAAGGCCCACCAACAGGCCATGATTTCATGATTTCCTTAGTATTGCCAAGGTGATAATTCCATCAACTGTGCAATACAAGGGAAATCCTGAAAACATGACCTGTTGGTGGACCTTGAGGACTGAGGTTGGGGCACCCTGATCTATATGACTCTCAGCACCTATGGGGAGATCAGGAATAATAGACATAGCCGCCCAACACATCTAACCAATCTGTTCATTGATTTCAATTTCTAAAGTGAGGTGGAAACTGAGTGCAGTCTGATGGTTTCCACGGACGAACTGAGTAGAATGGCTGATTGGATCTACCTCGGGCATGCTGCCATTCTTTTACTGGGAACAGCTAGATCCGAGGAAAAAAAAAAATCGGACGTGTGTACGGCCCCATAGATCAACATTGGTCTGAATGGCATCCAACGGGATCTGAAATACGTCTATTATTCATGCCTCAGGTTTTTTTGTTTTGATTTTTTCTTTTTTATTATAAATATTCTCACACATGATATTAGGCAATGGGTTTCTGTTTTTTTTTTTGTTTGTTTGTTTGTTTTTCTGCAATCCAAACATGTCGCTTAGGGATTTTTAATTTTTTTTCCTATCTCTTTTGTAAATAAGACATCTCTATGGAAGCGATTACATGGTTCTCCTTAGGGAGGGTCAGGATTTCAGCGAGACTCATTAATAATAATAATAATAATTAATAATTCTATAGCGCCAACATATTCTGCCGCACTTTACATTTTTACATTTTGGCATCATGTGATTTTTTTTTTTTTAATCGACGTTGCTGTTGGTTAGAAAACAAACCGCTGGGGTCTTCAGGTGGGGCCTTACCTGCTGCGGAGGTTATCATTTCCATTACAAAGTGAGTGTTTTTTTCTGGAAACTTTTTTTGTTTGGCAGAGATCTGATTGGACATCAGACATGTGCATTATTATTTTTTTTTTTTTTGTTAATTTTCTCAACCAGCTCTTTTTCAAACTTTCAAAACGTCAAGAGGTAAGAAAAAAAAAAAGTCAACGTATAAATAGTAAAGTGGTTTTACAATAGAAATGAATAGGGCGAGTCTTTTCGGCAATTTTCCGGTGATTTTGGAAGCAGAGCTGCTCCCATACACGCCATGCACATATTGAACTCACTTAAGACCTTGATCACACAGACAGGATTATAGACAATTCTCATCTTTGTTCCCACTTTTCCCTTAATCCTGGAGGCATGCAAAAAATGTCACCAAGTATGGGCTGAGAGAATGAGGTCTCCGGCCAATCCTATAAGGGCCCATCAGAGTGGTCAGGATCACGTGGAATATGGAAAAAAAAAATAAAAGGATAAAAAAAACCCTGGATGAAAATGACACAAACAAGAAATCTCTGCACAGAAGGAATGAAACAGCAGATCCTCAGCCTTCCCACCAGCTCTTAAAGGGGCAGCGCTTACCTTGGGGAGGATTTTAGAGGTCAGCTGCCTTTATATAGTGGGGTCCCTGGTAGGCCAGCACAATGCAGCTTACCTGCCATGTTGACTGACTCTGCCTCTGCTGCACAGCTTTGTGTTCTTGCTCAGAAGGCTACAGATACTGTTACAGCTTCAGGAGAGGAGGATCTGGGAGAGGAGGCCGAGCCCCTGGGAGGTGGCAACTGTGCAAACCATGGAGACCAGGGGCAGCAGAAATACTGAGCTGTCACGAGTCGCAAGCTTGTTGCATATTTCATATGATGAGATTGGAAATGTGATACATTATTGTACAAGAATAATTGTGCAGCAGGACTACTCCCTCCACCATCTGTAGGATAATGAGCCGCTGCTCCTGATCATCTATAGTCACCCAGACATCTGACTACAACCCCCATCCGGGAGAGAAACAATTCCGCTCTTGTTTGGAATTAGTAGTTTTTTGTGAGTTAATAACTTGCTTCCAGATTGCACTTCAATTTCTTTTTTCCGTTTACTGACAGCAAAAAGTTACAGAATTGTTTATTTTATTTTTAAAGTCATGTCAATATGTCTGTCTGCTAATCAATATCATGGAGGGCAAGAAGGGCAAACAAATCAATAGTGGAACAAATCCAGCCACACATGTCACTGGAAGCAAGGATCACCGAGCTACGACTTGCCAACCTTGGACACATCATAAGAGGAGAGCGATCACCGGAGAGCAGGGGCGTAAACACTAAAGTCCCAGATAACCCCTTTATTTACCCCAATTAAACAACAGCTCAAAAATCGGATTCTAGCACAACCCGTGACGGGTATGTGATCTGTATTCATGCAGTCAGGTGCTGACTAGATGAATGCGGAGTATTGAGCGAGAGCCGACGAATGAGGCCGGGAGTCGGTAAATCACATACTCGCAGTCACATGGCCGCCAGCTGCTGAAGTGTCCTCACAGTGTGCGCGGAGTCAGAAGTCTGCAGTAACACAGAGCGACTGCAGACAGTGGCGCAACTAGAGTCCGATGGGCCCTGGTGCAAGATTGTACCTGCCCCCCCATCCTGAATTATATATATGCCCTCCATCCTGGTATATGTACCTTATACTGGGCCTCATCTTTGTATACATTGTCCTTTATGCCTGTGTATATATCCTCCGTCCCCGATATACCGGGTGAGTCATAAAGGACGGACGTTTTTAAACTAATCATAAAATCGTTAAATATTTATTAAATATAAATGTATTCACAGATTTGGTTACGTATACTAATAGCATTTGACAAATTCAAGTGTGGAAAACAACATCTGCCATGTGGTGGCCATTATCAGTGATGCATTTCCAAAGGCGTTCTTGGAAGTTGGCATCAACACGTTCCAACACAACTCTGTCGATTTGGGCAACTTCCACTCGAATAGCTTCCTTCAGTTCTTGTAATGATCGAGGCTTAAGCTTGTATACACGTGATTTGAGGTGACCCCATAAGTAATAATCGCACATGGACAGGTCTGGGGACCTAGGAGGCCAATTAATATCGCCAAACCTGGAAATGATGCGACCAGGGAAGAGAGGGCGAAGAACGTTCATTGTTGCTCCGGCTGTGTGGGCCATTGCCCCATCTTGTTGAAACCACACACTAGAGATGGGGATATGTTGCCGTCGTAACTCAGGAACAAAGAAGTTATTTATCATGGCGATATAACGTTGTGAGTTCACGGTAACAGTATTGCCATTATCGCCTTCGAAAAAGTACGGACCGATCACGCCATATTTGCCCATAGCGCACCACACCGTTACCTTAGGGCTGTGCAGCGGTCGTTCATGTAATTCTTTCGGATTTTCATAGGCCCAATAATGGCAGTTCTGCTGATTAACCATGCCATTGACATGGAAATGAGCTTCATCACTCATGAATAAAATAAGGTTGTCGTTTTGCTCAATAATTGCTTCCATCTCATGTGCGAACTTCAGTCGCGCTGCGTAATCCCCGCGCTCCAACTGTTGCACAATGGCCAATTTATAGGGGTGGAAATGCAGGTCTAAATGCAAAATACGCCTTACTGTACGATTACTGAGGGCAAGTTCTAAAGAATGTTTCCGAGCAGATCGACTCGGACTACGCAGCATGGCTTGCCTGATGCGTTCCACATTTTCAGGGGTACGTGCCGTTCGTGGAGCCCCCGGTGGTCGTTTGTTCATTAGTGTACCTCGTGTACGGAGTGCTTCAACCCAACGTAGGATAGTGTTACGAGCGGGAACAGCTTGATTTCTGTGAATATTGAAATGACGCCGAAACTCACGCTGAACGGCTGTGATACACTCATTATTCTTGACAAAACTGTCGTACGCAAAAACGCGATGTTCTATCGTCCACGGCACCATAGCTTAAACTGAAACTAAAATAAAAACAATGCTTTCACCTCACAAACATAACCCCGCCTCCCGCACATCTCTACCTCCACCTGGTGGTGAGTTATAGCCACTTCAAATACATCCGTCCTTTATGACTCACCCGGTATATAATCCCCCATCCTCAGTATATAAAATCCCCCATTCCCAGTATATATAATCCCCTATCCTCATTAAATCAAATCTTCCATTCACACATCTCACCAGCGATCAGGACCAGCGACGACGGGGGTAACAAGGGCGCGCGTCACTTAGTAACCCGCTGTGTACCTTGGATACCAGTGTGCTCGTGCTGGGAACTGGTATCCAAGGTCAACAACGGGTAATTAAGCGCGCTTGCTTAGTTACCCGCTGTTTACCTTGGATACCAGCTCCCAGCGTCTGCTTACAGCGCTGGGAGCTCGCTGATCGATGGTCTCCTGCTGCCGCGCACAGCGATGCATGCTGGCCAGCGGGAGACCAACGATCAAAAAAATGGCCCAAGATATTACAGAACGATCAGCGATACCCGGGGGGGACGGTCACTGATGTGTGCCACACACAGCGAGATCCCTGTTGCGTCACAAAACTTGTGACACAGCAGCGATCTCGCTTAGGCCGGTTTCACATTTGCGCTTCAGGGCGCAGCGACGGCCTGCGCACGGCCGCCGCTAAGTCCCGCCCCCTGCTGCGCCTCCGCCGGTAGCTCCGCCTCCAGGCACATGACGCTACATGCGTCATGCGTCCCCTATCTTTATCATTCAGGACGCAGGCCGTGCGCAGTATGCGTTTTTGCGGCGCCTGCATCCTTTTGACGGTGCGCCGACCAGCGCCAAACGCAACCTGCTGCAATTTGGTTGCGCTCGGCGCACCATCAAAAGGACGCAGGCGCCGCCAAACACATACTGCGCACGGCCTGCATCCTCAGTGATAAACATAGGGGACGCATGACGCATGCAGCGTCATGCGCCTGGAGGCGGAGCTACCGGCGGAGGCACGGCAGGGGGCGGGGCTTAGCGGTGGCCGTGCGTAGGCCGTCGCTGCGCCCTGAAGCGCAAATGTGAAACCAGCCTTAGTGTGACGAGGGCTTAAGGTTATGCGCCTACGATCTGGATGTAGCAGCATAGACGCGCCTCATGTCAGTGACCGCGCGTGGTCCGCAGGTGTACAGACACGCATAGTGGACAAGAGACTTCTAGAAATCTGCAGCATGACTGCTCACGTGTGAAGTTCACAGGTAGGAAGAGGTGTCTTCCTCAGGACTGGCTTTTTATACATACAAATATATAAGAAGATGGAAATATAGGATTATCAGACAAAGGCATATAGCTTATACCAAAATAATAATAATTACCTATGTAGAGGCCTCTAAGGATTATTAATGCCATAAGATTTATATACAGGTAAAGTAAGTAGGGAAAACACGTGGGGATGTGCAGAGGTAAGTATGGGGCCTACTATCTATTGGAGACGAACATTCAGCTGAAGTGTATTGTGGCACAGAGATCCGTCGAGTCTGTGAGCGGCAATACACTCTGCCAGCTAATCAGAGGGCAGCGGCTTACATCAGCGTGCACGTGACTGGGAGCGGATCGAGGTGACGTCATGCGATCACATCGCTTGCACACTGAATTCAGGTGGTGGCTTCTGAAGAGGGGGAGCAGAGGGAAGGTGAGTATAATGGCTTATTTTTTTTATATATACATTAAAGAACAGCGGCAGAATGGGGTCATATATACCAGGATGGGGGATATACCAAGACGGGGCCCAGGATAAGGGACATATAACAGAATGGCGATATATATTATATATATATATATATATATATATATACATATACTCACATATATATATATATATATATATATACCAGGATGGGGCCCAGGATAAGGGATATATATACCAGGATGGGAAATAGATATACCAGGATGAAGGACACACTGTATTTATATATTCACTGCTCAAAAAAGAAAGGGAACACTTAAACAACACAGTGTAACTCCAAGTAAATCAAACTTCTGTGAAATCAACATGTATAGTTATGAAGCATCACCAATTGTGAATCAATTTCTCCTGCTGTTGGGCAAATGGAACAGACAACAGGTAGAAATGATCAAAAATTACCAAAACAACCCCTATAAAGGAGCGGTTCTGCAAGGGGTGACCACAGACCATTTCTCTGTTCTCATCCTTTTTGCCTGTTGTTTTGGTCACTTTGACATTTTGTCATTGTTCTCACCTCTAGATGTACAGTACTATACAGTAGCATGAGGCAGTGTCTACAACTCACAGAAGTTGCTCAGGTAGTGCAGCTCATCCAAGATGGCACATCAATGTGAGCTGTGGCAAAAGGGTAGCTGTGTCTATCTGCACAGTGTCCAGAGTATGGAGCAGATACCAGGAGACAGGCCAGTACACCAGGAGACGTGGATGGGGCTGTAGGAGGGCAACAACCCAACATCAGGACCGCTACCTTCTCCTTTGAGAAATGAATAACAGGAGAAGCAGTGACAGAGCCCTGCAAAATGACCTCCAGCAGGCCACAAATGTGCATGTGTCTGCTCAAACTGTAAAGAACAGAATCCATGAGGGTGGTATGAGGACATGACGTCCACAAGTGGGTGTTGTGCCTACAGACCAACATCGACAGGGCGACTGGCAATTGCCAAAGAACACCAAGATTGGCAGATTCGACATTGGCTCCCTGTGCTCTTCATGGATGAGAGCAGGTTCACACTGAGCAGATGTGAACGACGTGACAGAGTCTGGAGACGCCAAGGAGAATGTTCTGCTGCCTGCAACCTACTCCAGCATGAACAATTTGGCAGTGGTTCAGTAATGGTGTGAGGAGGCATTTATTTGGAGGCCATACCCCCCCCCATGTGCTAGCCAGAGGTACCCTGACTGCCATTAGGTACTGGGATGAGATTCTGAGACCATATGCAGGTGCAGGGGACCCTGGGTTCCTTCTGATGCATGACAATGCTAGGCCTCATGTGGTTGAAGTGTGTCAGCAGTTCCTGCATGATGAAGGCATTGATACTATGGACTGACCTGCCTGTTTCCCAGACCTGAATCAAATCGAGCCCATCTGGGACATCATGTCTTGTTCCATCCACCAATGCCACGTTGCACCACAGACTGACCAGGAGTTGACTGATGCTTTAATCCAGGTCTGGGAGGAGATCCCTCAGGAGACCATCTGCCACCTCATCAGGAGCATGCCCAGGCGTTGTATGGAGGTCATACAGGCACATGAAGGCCACACACACACACTACTGAGCATCATTTCCTTGTCTTGATTTCCACTGAAGTTGGACCCGCCAGTAACTATATTTTCCACTTTGATTTTGAGTATCATTCCAAAATATTAATTTTGATTTACATTGATAATTTTTAGGTTTAATTGTTCTCAATGCATTCCAATTATGTAATGAATAAAGATTTGCAACTGGAATATTTAATTCAGTGATATGGAGGATGTGGTATGTTAGCGTTCCCTTTATTTTTTTGAGCAGTGTATATCAGGTTTGGGGTGGGACCCGGACCAAAACTTGTTGGAAGACTAGAAGGAACAAAGTGAAGAGGAAAACCATCATGCTAATGGATTGATGCTATCAAGATAACGCTGGCGAAGACCCTGGTGGACCTATCTAGACTTATGCAAAGTCGATTTTCCCACAAAACGTCCATCCATCAAATTGTCATGGCTCAAGATTGAGCCGAAGGCCGTTAAATAAATAAATGTCTACTTTATATTTATTATATTGTAATATTTTACTTCTGAAAACATTTTGCTCTTGCTGCATTTTTTATTTCATGCGTACATTTGGTCCATAGGAAAAGAAAAAATAGTCATCAGAACAGCCTGACTGAATAACTTTGGCCCTATATACACACGGAGAGAGAGAACAGCTGTCAACTGGGACTTTGTTTTCCAAATTGACCCTCTGATGATACTTTGCACCACGTCATAGTGACCACATAAGATCCTGGCATGGATTAACAAGCCACAGTATTACACTTTACAAGCAGTTCATATCCTGGCATCAGCCTTCACCTGGCTGTCAGGTGGCAGACGTTTGCCGAGGTGTTGCCCCACGGTTGGGCTATACTTCTCATCCGATCTGGCCTCCTCTACTTCCTTCTTCAGGACAAATCCACCAGACAAACCCTCAAAGTCCTGAATGGGAAGGTAGCTGATGGGTTTTTCGTCCCAAATTGTCTCCAGTCGCTTCTCCCAGTTCTTCAGTATCTCCACGCGAGCTTCCTGAGGTATGTGTGCCACGGCGAATGAGATCTGAGGCTCCAGGACTTTAAATCCACAGAAATTCAAAATTCCATTCTGCAAATGCAAAAAGAACAAAAACTGAACTTTTTTTTTTTTTTTTTAAGTGAAAAACCATTCTAAATAAAACACATGTGAAATTGCAATTGCATACGTAAACTGCTGAATCCAAGCATTTCTGCACTTAATACGTAAAATAAAATAATATTACATAAAATAAAAGACATATAAAATATTTAAAAAAAAAACTCCAACAAATCCACACTAAAAATGCCTAAAAAAAGTTAAATAAGACCCTGATGATCAGAGTACATGGCCAGTGCTTATTTTAGTGCAGCAGAAAAAAAAACGCAGCAATTCTATACATGGGAACATCATCTTAGTCACTTTTGCCCACTGCAGAAACATTATGTTTTTTTCAGCTGCCATTTTTTTTTTGTAGGTGTGCTTTGATTATTGGGTTCTTGATGTGTTTCGAGACTTTTAGTCTTCATTTTTTTACATTAATTTTTTTCTGCCTATTTGAAGCAGTGTTTCTGGGGTTCTGCACCTAAAAAATGCAACAGGTTGTTTTACATGAATTTAAAAAAAAACAAAAAACAAATAATTAAACAGCGTCATTCAATGCACAGCGGGTACAAGTTTTCATGAAGTCACATCCAGTTTGCTTGAATTGTTAAATGCAGTGGATTTACAGGCTTCGGAGAAAAACGTCTGATGAAAAAAGGTTTAGATCTTATCAAAGAAAAGGTCACCTTGTCGTGGTTGGTGGGCACACATGAAATGGCCAATTTGTGCACAATTTTATGAGTCACTTAGGGTGCTACAGCAATCGGTCCTGCGCAAGAAGGGCGGCCTGCCGATGTCCGCGTCTATTTCAACTGGATGTGCATCCTTGGATGCACATTCAGCTGAAATGTATTGCGACCGCATAGACAGGCTGGTTCCATGCCGACATGCTAAAGTCAGTTGCCAGCGATTTAAGAGTATGCCACACGTCAGGGAAGAGGGGAAAGGTTTATTTCTTTTAAAAAATGTGCTGGAGTAGAATGAGGGACATTATTACTGGAAAGAGTCCAAGATGGAGGGAGAATTATAACAAGAAGGGGCCAAGGATTGGGGACATTATTACAAGAAGGGGCCAAGGATTGGGGACATTATACCATGAAGCGGATCAGGATGGAGGACACTGCCATAGGACCGGGAGGGGGGATTATTACAGGAAGGGACCCAGGACAGGGAACATTAATTCAGGATGGGACCAGGAGGGGGACATAATTACTGGAAGGGGCCAGGACGCGAGACATTATAACATGGGAGTAAACTAGGCTTGCTTTTATAGATTCTAGAAAGCTACAAGGGCTTATACATCTGACCAACGTGCAGATCCAAATTTTGCACCGGGGCTTATTAGACTCTAGTTACACCATTGACTGCTTATAGTCCATGTATTAATTGTTTGCATGTACTGTATCTTGGTGCTGTTCACACAGGAAGAAGGGTAATCCTAGAATAATCCTCCTTTCCACATGTCATCCATATGAAGAGCTGTATTAATATTGCCTGGGAACCACAAGCGGTTGGTGATCCCTCCTCTAGCTAATTGCAAGCTCTTCTGCTCTCAATTCCTATTGTTACCCATAGTGGGTCTTGTATTTGTAGGCTGCGCCATCCTTGTGACCACTACACATGAAAAGGGAAAACACCACTGAGAACATACCTGCAAAGGCCACAGGATAATATTGATGTCTCCATTAATGCCGCTGGGTGATGACATTGCCCCGGGGCCCCCAGTAGTGAAGGATAACACGGCTTTCTTATTCTTAAAAGAAAAAATTAAAAAAATTAAATTAAATTACAAATTCATTAAGATTTCCCCCCAGAATCAATTTAAGAGATTACAGAATGCAAATCCATGAAATCTGGTGTCTGATAATCCAGAAAATCGAATTTTCAACATAGGGCCCAATCCATCATTTACGATTTATCAGTCATTTTTCTTTTTTTCTACCTTGTCGTATTCACTGACGTATATTTGCACCAAATTCTTTAAAAAATGTGCACGTAGTTCGTGAGTTTGGTGCTAAACGAAAAATGCTATTTATAATAGGTTTATTTAGTGATTTTTCTTTTCGCACCAAAAGTCGACAATATTTTAAAAAAGTGGCACGTTTGTCTAAAAAAAACAAAAAAAAACAAAAAAAAAAAGACAACAAATTCAAAATGTCTTTTCAAGGGCTAAACTGGAGTGAGATTTGCCCCAAAAATGCAACATAAGATTTGGATAAGCAAAGGGGCCGGAGGTAGGTGACAAATAAGTAGGTGGGAAGGTGACCTGCTTGGCCACGCCCAGAGTGCACTGAGCAGCTAATTAGCATTTATGAACAAGGAACCATTTCTGGCAAATGTGGCGAAGAAAAATAGGTATTAGACCTACCGGTAATGATGTTTCCAGGAGTCCATCCTGACAGCACCATGGAGGACGTCCTCCTCCACCTTACAGGGACAGGAAAGCACACGAGAGGTTAAAAGGCCCCGTCCCACCCCTTTCCCTCAGTGACTTAACAAGTACCACAGCGCGGATAATGCCATAACTCTTTTAATGATATCATCATATTACATCAAATGACATAACTTAACATAACCTATCAGGGAGGTAACTGCCCGTGCTGTCAGGATGGACTCCTGGAAACATCATTACCGGTAGGTCTAATACCTATTTTCCAGGACGTCCACCTGAGAGCACCATGGAGAGTACCAAAGCACCTCCTCAGGGTGGGATCACCGCCTGGAGAACTTTTCTCCCAAATGCGGTATGTTGGCCTGATAGCACGTCAAGTTTGTAGTGCTTGCAAAATGTATTCAGGCTGACCCAAGTTGCCGCTCTACAAATCTGCTCGACTGAGGTGCTTGCATGTTCGGCCCAGGAGGCCGAAACTGCCCTGGTAGAGTGGGCCCTTAAGGTATCTGGCCGGCTGGCGCCTTCCGACTGGTAGGCGTCTGAAATTACCGAGGTGATCCATCTTGCGATGGACGTCTTAGAGGCTTTTCTCCCCCTATTTTTACCCCCGAAGAGGATGAACAGGTTTGGGTCAATACGCCAGTCCTTGGTGGCCTCTAGATAGCTTATAACTGCCCGTCTTACGTCTAGGGAGTGGAGACGCTGTTCTTTCTCATTGCGGGGATTGCTGCAGAAGGATGGTAACACTATCTCCTGATTTATATTCTGGTAAGAGGCTACCTTGGGGATAAAAGCCGGATCTAATCTTAAGGTTATATGATCATCTCTGATCTGGAGATATGGATCCTTGGTGGACAGGGCCTGGATCTCCCCTATTCTTTTGGCCGTGGTAATGGCTACCAGGAAAGCAGTCTTCCGAGAGAGAGTTGAAATGGTCATTCTATCACTAGGCATGTAGGGGTCCCTGCATATGGATCTGAGTACCAGGCCGAGGTCCCAGGGCGGGGTGAGCTGCCTAATTGTGGGGCGAAGACGCTGCGTGGCCTTTATGAATCTTACCACCCAAGGATGGGAGGCTAAAGGGTAGTCGAAGAAGGCGCTCAAAGCCGAAATCTGGACCTTTAACGTGCTGGGTTTAAGGCCTTTATTATATCCCGACTGTAGAAAGTCTAGGACACTAGGGAGGTCGGGGGTACCTGCCGAGAGGTCGGACCTGCCACCTTCCAGGCAGAATCTCTTCCATATTTTTCTGTAGATTGCAGATGTTACCGGTTTCCTGCTGGCCAGTAGAGTGGATATGACCTGCTCGGATAAGCCCTTTGCTCTCAGGATGACCCTTTCAGGATCCATGCCGAGAGGTGTAGCCTTGCTGGGTCTGGATGGCGAAACGGACCCTGGTGGATAACATCTCTCTTCAGGGGTAGCTAGACTGGGTTTCCTACTGCCATGGCTCCTAGCAGCGGAAACCAGCTTCTCTTTGGCCAGTATGGCACTATTAATATCACCGACGCGCGGTCCTCGCGGATCTTCCTGAGTACCGCCGGTATCAGCGCCAGTGGTGGGAATGCATACAAGAGGGGCTCCGTCCAGGCCTGGCTCAGGGCATCTACTCCGTCCGGGTGGTCTGCTGGGTTCAAGGAGTAGAATCTGGCGACCTTTGAGTTCTTCCGGTTTGCAAACAGGTCTATACTGGGGGTCCCCCAACGCTGACAAAGCTGATGGAAGATTTCTTCGTTTACTTCCAACTCTGTCGGGCTGACCCGCTGTCTGCTTAGATAGTCCGCTACTACGTTCTGAGAATCCTCCAGGTGGATTGCCATTATGGAGAGGACCACCTCTTCTGCCCAGGCGAATATTCGTCCTGCAAGTGCCTGGAGTAGTCGATGTCTCGGACCTCCCTGGTGCTTCAGGAATGAGACTGCCGTTGTGTTGTCGGACAATATCCGGACATGTCGATTTCTCACTACCGACCGGTTCTGACGCAGGGCTTCCCAGACCGCATAGAGCTCCCTGAAGTTGGATGATCTGTTTCTGATGCTGACCGGCCATCTTCCCTGAAAAATTCTCCCTTCCACGTGGGCTCCCCATCCCCACGTACTGGCGTCTGTGGTGATTACCACGTATGGCGAGGTTGTCCATAGCACGCCCACCTGTAAGTTCTGGGGCTGTATCCACCACCGCAGGGATCTTCTTACCGTGTCTGGTAAGGATATGGGCCCATCGAGAGAATCCTGACGCCTGTTCCATCCTGCAAGGATTTCCTTTTGCAGGGGCCTCGAATGGGACTGGGCCCATCTGACGCATGGAATGCAAGCCGTCATCAGACCCAGAACTTCCATTGCACCTCTTATGGAGGAGCAATGTCTCAGTAGTCCCTTGACTCTGTCCTGAATTATCTGCTGCTTTTTTCTCGGTAGTCGGGATATTCTGTCTCTTGAATCCAGAAGGACTCCCAGGAAGATCTTCCTGCTTTCTGGCTTTAGGTCTGACTTCTGGTCAGTGGCGGATTAAGTGGACTATGGGCCCGGGGCTGTTCATAAAACCTGGGCCCCTGTACCCCCCTTCCCACCTGAGCGCTGCGGTCCCCGTGCGGGAATTGACAGCCGTACGGACCGCAGCACTTGGTTTGCTGCGGGTCCATACGGAAAACCCGCCACCATTCCACCACGTGTGGACATGGCCTAAAAAGACGTTGCACATAAGCTGTAGGCCTACGGCCAATACGCACAAAATCGCCCAACGTGATCCTGGCCATAGGGGATCCACTTTAATGTCCCCACTTTAATTTGAAGTCCCCTTACTTCATCCATTGCAGTCCCCTATCACCCACTAACTTCATCTGCAGTGCCGCTTCATCATTTGCAGCCCCTTATCCCCCCTTCCATTTTATCATGTGCAGTCCCCTTCCCCCCCAACTTCATGTGCAGCCCCACTCCCCCATCATCATGTGCAGTTAATTTTACCCCCACATCATGTGCAGTCCCCCTTACCCCCAATTCATCATGTGCAGTCCCCCTTACCCCCAATTCATCATGTGCAGTCCCTCTTACCCCCAATTCATCATGTTCAGTCCCACTTACCCCTTAATTCATCATGTGCAGTTCCCCTTACCCCCAATTCATCATGTGCAGTCCCACTTACCCCTTAATTCATCATGTGCAGTCCCACTTACCCCTTAATTCATCATGTGCAGTCCCACTTACCCCTTAATTCATCATGTGCAGTCCCACTTACCCCTTAATTCATCATGTGCAGTCCCCCTTATCCCCCACTTCATCATGTGCAGCCCCACTTATCCCCCACTTCATCATGTGCAGCCCCACTCACCCCCCCTTCATCATATACAGCCCCCAGTCACCCCCCTTCATCATATACAGCCCCCAGTCACCCCCCTTCATCATATACAGCCCCCAGTTACCCCCCCTTCATCATATACAGCCCCCAGTCACCCCCCCTTCATCATATACAGCCCCCAGTCACCCCCCTTCATCATATACAGCCCCCAGTCACCCCCCCTTCATCATATACAGCCCCCAGTCACCCCCCCTTCATCATATACAGGCCCCAGTCACCCCCCCTTCATCATATACAGGCCCCAGTCACCCCCCCTTCATCATATACAGGCCCCAGTCACCCCCCCTTCATCATATACAGGCCCCAGTCACCCCCCCTTCATTGTGTACAGCCCCCACTCACCCCCTCCCCCATTTAATTCATTTTATAAATAAAAAAAAATAAAAAAAGTTCCCCATACTTACCTCACAGCCGGCTCGCTCCCCAGCAGCGCCTCTGCTTTCAGCATCCTCCGGGACATGTCGGCGCGTGCACGATGACGTCATCGTGCACGCCCGACATCTGACCCGGAAGTACAGCCGGAGCTGAGCAGCCGTCAAGGTGACGGCCGTGCACAGCTCCCGGCCCCTCATAGAATGTGACGCGGGCGGCTGTCTGCTGCCGGCGGCGTCACAGCACAGGGCACGGCCGGCCCTGTACAGGTGCTGGGGGAGCGGTCCGGGGGGCATTTGCCTCTCTGCCACCCGGCCCAGCCCGCCCCTGCCCCTGGGCCCCCAAAAAACCTTGGGCCCGGGGCGACCGCCCCATCCGCCCCTATTAAGATCCGCCATTGCATCTGGTCGTTGATCAGCCAGCCGAGATATTCCAGTGTTCTGATCGTTCGGCTCCTGTCCTGAATGAGCCTTTCTTCTGATCCTGCGACTAGGAGAAAGTCGTCTAGATACGGTATTATAATGACTCCCTGATTTCTCAGGTAGGCTACCACCTCCGCTACCAGCTTTGTGAAAATTCGGTGGGCCGAGGCCAGCCCGAACGGAAGGCACTGGAACTGGAAGTGGCAGGTCCGGGACGGTAGACTGATTGCGAATCTTAATAAGCTTTGAGATGAGGGACGGATGGGGACCTGATAGTATGCACTCTTCAGGTCCAGAGTACACATGACGGCATCCCTGTCTATAAGTTGAATTGCTGAACGTATTGATTCCATTCGAAGCCTTTTGTATACCACCCAGGCATTTAGGGGTTTTAAGTTTATGATTGTTCTGGCCTCGCCAGATGGTTTTGTAATGGAGAATAGGGAAGAATAATGACCTTTTCCCCTTTCCTGCTGCGGAACTGGCACTATGACCTCTGACCTGAGCAGGTCCTGTAGATCTGCCCACATGATAGAGTCTTCCGGAACTACGGTGGGGGCGATGTATCTGTCGGGGGGAGGGGAATAACATTCTATGCTGTACCCTTCTGTGATGGTTCTGAGGACCCACTGGTTCTGGGTTACCTGGCGCCACCTTGCTGCGAATCGTCGCAGTCTTCCCACGACAAATATGGCGTCATTGCCTTCTAGACCTGGAGGATGATGCGAAAAGATGGGCTTTGCTTCTCCCCCCTGGCTCTGAGTGTTTCTAAAGGAGCCCCTGTTGGATCTACCCTGGCTCCTAAAGTCGGTCTGTCTTCTGAAAAAGGACCCTCTACGAAAGGACTGGGGACGCTTGGGTTATTCTTCTGGAAACCCCTTGTTTTTGTCAGACACCTGCTCTAGGATGCTATCTAGAGCTGGCCCGAACACCCTTGAGCCTGAAAAGGGGATGGAGCAAAGCTTTGCCTTTGAAGCATTATCCCCAGACCAAGACTTCAGCCAAACCGCTCGCCTAGCTGCGTTGGAAAGGGAGCTGTTTCTGGCTGCGAATCTTACTGTCTCGGCCGACGTATCTGAAAGGAACGCAGTGGCTGATTTCATCAGAGGGAGGGAAGCTAGGATCTCAGATCTAGGGGTCTTGTTGGATAAATGCTCTTCCAACTGCCCCACCCATAGGAACATGGACCTGGCCACCGAGGTGGCTGCTATGTTAACCTTAGTAAGTGCAGCTGCCGTTTCCCATGTTCTCTTTAATAGAACATCCGCCTTCCGGTCCATCGGGTCTCTGAGACTTGATGAGTCCTCGAAGGGGATGGCGTTTTTTTTGGTCACCCTAGCTACAGGAACATCGATTTTAGGAATTTCCTCCCACAATCGTGTTTCCTCTGGGTCAAAGGGCAGTCGGCTCTTAAAGTCCCGAGACAGTACGAGTCGCCGTTCTGCCTCTTTCCATTCTTCTAGGACCATTGTCTTAATGTGTTCGCTTATGGGGAACACAGTTTGTTTCCGAGCGACCAGTCCCCCAAACATCAGGTCCTGTCGGGACTGCGGTTTTGGAACATCCTCTATCTGCATAGTGTTCCTTACCGCCTGCACCAAGTCCTGCCTTGGTCCCTCCTGTCAGTCGGGATCTCCCCCTCCTCGGGATCCGAGTCCCGGGGGTCTGACCCCTCAGGCGAGCTTGTCTCCGAGGCTAGCTCCATCTCCCACCTCGCTTCCGGCTTGGCCCCAGACTAGGAGACTGCTGCCGTGAGAGACTGGATCTGGAGGCCTGTACTTCCTCTCGAATCGAGGATCGCATCTCGGCAAGGAGGGACGGCTGCTCGTCTCTTACGACCCTTGAAGTGCAGGGTCCACAGAGAGTCTTGGTATAGTTGTCTGGCAGCTTTACCCTGCAAACCGGGCATCTGACAGACTTAGATGTGGCCTTTACCGAATCCTTAACCTCTGTCAGGGGGGCTGGGGTACCCTTCTCCTGTACGATACAGAACAGGGATAGTCGGGTCAGTTGTCCTGGGCTGCGGGGAAGGCTGTGTGGGGGTTGGATTGCGCCAGGCGCACTTACCCCTCTGTCGGCTGGTGACTCTGGGTCCATACCACCGAAGCAGCTGTTGCGTGCGTGCGGTGAGCTGCTAGCGTGCGGCGAGCTGCTGGCGTGCGGTGAGCCTGCTAGCGTGCAGTGAGCTGCTGGCGTACCCAGGCTGCTGGCGCGCTGATTTCAAATTGGCGCGTGACGTCATCGCCGCGCGCCGGCCCCTTCCGCTTCCTGCCCAGCTCTGAAGCCCTGCCCACCGAGCGTCCTGCAATGGCGGCGCCCATCTGGCTTTCTGCGGGGACCCGGCTTCTAGCTGCCCCTGCAGCGTGGCCCGGGTTCTCTGTCGCCGGCGCGCACACCGCCCCCTGCGTGCGGGGCCCGGCTTCCAGCAGCAGCTACCGCGCGGCCTGTGATTTGTCGCACCGGCGCCCACATCGCCCGCTGCCTGCGGGGACCCGGCTTCTAGCTGTGATTGCAGTGCGGCCTGGAGCCGAGAGCTTCCCTCCAGGAGCGATGTCCTGCTCCTGGCTTTGGGGCAGAGGGACTCCCCACCGGGAAGTGTTGTCCCTGGGCATCCTGACAGGGGGAAGGATTGGACCGGCCGCCCGATCCCCCTGCGCCCTCCAGTAAGCTTCCTGCTCCTCTCGTATGTCCCTCCGTGCAGGGACAGGAAAGACACTGAGGGAAAGGGGTGGGACGGGGCCTTTTAACCTCTCCTGTGCTTTCCTGTCCCTGTAAAGAGGAGGAGGACGTCCTCCATGGTGCTGTCAGGTGGACGTCCTGGAAAAAAAACTACGAACAATGCAAAACAAAAAAACAAAAGTTATGTTAAATGCAAATGATAAATCGGGGTCTAAAAGTATTTTTTTTTTTTGTAATTAGGGCTATGCCCCCTACAAGGTGTTGTGCTTGGTTTGAACAGTCGTTTTGTGCCGACATACTCCCTTTAAGGGGATACGGACTTTCATAGTATATAGCTTTTGTATTTTGTACATGTGTAACTCTTGTGTATGACGGCTCAGATGTAAAAGTCAATGAGGTCAGTTTACCTTGAATGGTCCTTCAGAATACAATGCTTGATAGCTGTATGCAAACCCCATAGATAAGACTCGCTCCACCCAACCCTTCATTAGGGCGGGCATCCCGAACCAGTACAACGGGAACTGGGGAGGAACAAAATATAAAGGCAATTTAAATTTAAGGCAAAGCCAGCCCCCTTCTGTCTCTGCAACGGCTATGATGGAGACCCCAAAATACCAAAAAGAGAATACTAATGTCATGTACCACCATTCAGACCATGCAATGGACATAAAACATGGATACATGGATTTAAAGTTGTTTTGTGCAATATAGATTTTTTTTTTTTGCTATATTTTGTTTATCATAGGACCCTCTGGGTGACTCATGGTAACATAGGCTGGAGTCTCCAGACTCTAATTTGGGGTTTATCTAATTATTTTATTACACTTACCTGAAAGATCACAAGATCAGCTTTCTCCACCTTCTTCTGCTCTTCCTTTATATCAATGGCGAGGCGTCCCTCCTGCCAGGCCACCAAAGTCTCAGCGCCATATTTGAAATTATTCGGCTCCTTGGGACTACCTGTATTATAGCAGGATTGGTTATAAATGGCCTATATCACAATATTGCAGAAACGTATGGTTAGTAAGAGTAGCCGCCAATCTGTTTCTCTCTAGTTATTGCAGAACTACAATTCCCAGCATGCCAGCTGGAGAGCCTCTAGTTTTCTATAAAGCCTGGTATTGGGATCTGGGAATTAGCTACAATTCCCAAGATTACCTATGTACACCAGTGGCAATGTTTCTGGAACGCAGAATACTTTTACTTATCTTATACTGGAAAATCCCTTTAAAAAGAGGAGCGACCACTTGACATAAATGTGTACATTTTTTACCTATTATAAATGCCGCTGTTCTCCTGAATCCGGCGCTGCTTTTATTTTGGTCCTGCGCCTCTCCGTTCCTGAGATATGGCCCCTTCTTCCCTGTATATAAATCTAGGCTTGTTAGCTAAGTGGGCGTGGTTCTGAAGAACACACCCACAGGGAAGAATTGATGACCACGCCCACTTCGATAAAAGGACTTAATTTATCTTCAGGGAAGAAGAGGCCATATCTCAGGAATGGAGGGGCGCAGGAAGAAAAGGAAAACAACGCCGGAATCAGAACTGTGTAATTTAGACAGACAATGTAAGAAAATCACATATTTATAGCAAGTGACAGGCCCCCTTTAAGTGCGGATTATAAGTTTTACCTGTGATATCATCTCGTGACAAGACAGCGTGAAACTTCATCTCATAAAGGTCAGACACAAGTACCGTCCATCCATTCTTCTCTAGCGCTGCCTTAGTTGCTTCTTTCATGGCATAGTTAAAAGATGCCCGTTCCTGGTGGGCTAATACAACCAGTGCGGTTTTGCCTATAAATAGCAGAACACATAAATAAGTCATTTTTAAGTATTGCCTCCCCTTCCAAGCCTCTCATTTGGTCACATATTTGGAATTTCTTGACTAACGAATCTCTAACATGCTGCCAATCGCATAGTTACAACTTGTTAAGGAATTGCCGTTTGTACGCCGTCACTAGATGGATGGAGTGCAGCGATTATATTTTGTCTTCAAAGACTATTATCATGACTTTCCAACTTCTTCCAAGCTGAAGGAACCCATAAACTATTTTACCTGCCATATGTTTTGTTATTTTTATATGACAGGCTGTAGCTATCACTTTTCCATGCTTTACACTGCAGCTCTGCCCATTTACATGATCTGTAATCTATAAATGCAAGCATCTGTAGTACTTGAGGGACCTCTTCAGATCCCTTGAGATCTAAGGCCCATGGGCAATCAGCAATCTTTTAAGAAATTGGCAAAACTGGGCAGAGCAGCTCTTAAAGGACCCCTCGGATTTAAATGTTACAATTTAGATCATAAAAATGAGCAAGGTGCATCCTCCTGGGGGACACACCGGAGACTCACCCGACATAGCGTCCTTTTACTGTCGTCTAAACCAGAAGAGAAGGATTCACCTTTGCTCAGTCGATGTCGCCTCATTGACGTGCGCACTAGAACTGCAGAATACTGGGAGAAACCGGGGATTTTATAGAGTAGGTGGACTGACTCGCCGTGCCGGAGGAGCTGTCACCGTGACAAGGGAAAATAACAAAGGATGAAATTTACTCTATGAAAACACCCCACCGCTCCCCTAAAGTGACAGAACAGACCCCAGCCCAGAACCCTGCAGATTCCTCAAGGTGTAAATACTGAAAAATAACTCATGGGAAAATATTATATCAATATTATGTGCACGGGGAATAGCAGAGACGAACGAGAATTAGTAAAATATGCAAAAATAATCCACAGTAGGTTTGCCTACAACTTTCTATCACTTCTGTATACAATCAGATTAAAAAGGTTTTCCACCAATAGAAAAAGTTTGTTAGTGGGTTTTTAACTAAATTCATGAAACTTACTAAAAAACTAAACTCCAGTGGGATGAAGTTTACTCCCCTCTTAATGTCGGTGCCGTGAATGCAAAGGCTGGTTCAGATTCTAAGCTAAGCCAGCCCCCTTCCCTGTCTGTACATCAGATGTAATAAAAAGGTGCTGGCTTAGCTAATGAACTACTCCAGATAGCCAGCCCCCTTCCCTGTCTGTACATCAGATGTAATAAAAAGGTGCTGGCTTAGCTAATGAACTACTCTGGATAGCCAGCCCCCTTCCCTGTCTGTACATCAGATGTAATAAAAAGATGCTGGCTTAGCTAATGAACTACTCCGGATAGCCAGCCCCCTTCCCTGTCTCTGCATCAACTGTAATAAAACAGCAGCTGGCTTAGCTATTGAATTCAACATGAAAGCCAGCCCCCTCCTCTGTATCAGCTACGACGGAGAAGCAACTGGCTTAGGTAATGAACTGAGCCAAGCAGGTAGCCCCCTTCTCTGTCTTTGCATCACCTGCAATATGAAAAAAAGCATCTGATTTAACTAATGAAATGAGCCAGACAGACAGACATTTTCTCTGTATCTATTGGCTGCAATAAAAAAAGATCTGGCTTAGCTAATGAACCTAGCCAGCTCCCTTCTCTATACATCAGCTGAAATAAAAAAGGGTCTGTCTTAGCTAATGATCTGAGCCAGCCCCCTTCTTTCTCACGGACACATGCAACGTGAAGCGAAATCCCATTGTCGCCAAAGCTTACAGAATTGAATTATATTAGTAATTTGAATTTATTTAGATTTGAAATCCAATGAAAAATCTTTTTGCCAATTAACCCCTTAATCAGGCACAATTGTATTATTTCAAAAGGCTGTGTCGTTATCACAGGTCAGTAAATGCATCATTCCCGCAAATGGAGAATCCGCTCTCATAAGAACATGCCATAAAGGTGCCAGTCCCAGAGGTGGCAGCCGCCTCCAGAACAGGACTCCGCCGCTATGAATGGCGCACGTGTGGCGCTCTCCTTACACTTCTATGGGAAGTCGCTTAATAATTTACTGCTCAGTATTGGCTCCGAACGAATGAGTAACGGAAAGCAGCGCCTCTCGGAGGGTGTGTGCCAGCCTGGCACCGCTCCACTAAGTAACCAACCCCGATGTTATAAAGCAGCAGATCAGCCGCTGCATAAATTAAGACATCACTGACTTATAAAACAATAGAAATGTGATTCTCATTATGGCGGCACTTCTGCATTCCCCGTCACAGGCCAGGGGAACGTGAGCACTTCATGTATGGAGCGGACGACAAGCGCTAACACGAGAGCATGGAGCGAAAAATAGAAGAAAGTTATAGAAAGTTATATGATCTATGTGATTATTGCTATTCTGTAATGTCTATTGTCTGTACAAGTCCCCTCTGAAATGTAAAGTGCTGCGGAATACGTCGGCGCTATAGAAATAACATTTATTATTATATGCAAAGACCCAAGGGCCCGTATAACCCTGGAGCTGTGGTTGCATTTATCGTGCAACGCTCCATTTGCCCTGTGGAGGCGCTGCTGGGAATTGCACTTAGATCACTAGGTGATCAGGGCTGATCGCTGGATCTCCTTTGATTATCTTATAGTCAGGTGGTCCAGAGCAGAGACCCCTCTCATGCGGGGGCAGATTTCGGACACACGGTGATTCAGCTTTCCACATTGAGATCGTGAGCCGCTGCCGTGTAAAGGTTAATGCGAGAATAGATGCAGGAATAGCAGGTCCGCCGGGGTTCAGCCTCGTGCTGAGTCACTGTGACTGTCACGTTCAGCCGCCTCATTCCCCGGTCTCTTACCTCCTCCACCCTTCCCGGCTCAGTGAGACTCTCTTCTGCTTATTCCGATCCCTGCTCCAAAACCAAACAATGGTGAAAGCTATAAGAAAAAGTTTCTCAGCAACTCTTAACCCCTTCACGACCGGAGCTTTTTTCGGTTTTGCGTTTTTCGCTCCCCTTCTTCCCAGAGCCGTAACTTTTTTTTATTTTTCCGTCAATATGGCCATGTGAGGGCTTATTTTTTTGCCGGACGAGTTGTACTTTTGAACAACACCATTGGTTTTACCACGCTCTGTAACAGAAAACGGAAAAAAAATTCCAAGTGCGGTGAAATTGCAAGAAAAAAGGCGATCCCACACTTGTTTTTTGCTTTGCTTTTTTACTAGGTTCACTGAATGCTGAAACTGACCTGCCATTATGATTCTCCAGGTCATTGCGAGTTCACAGACACCAAACAAGCCTAGGTTCTCTTTCGTCTATGTAGTGAAAAAAAATTCCAAACTTTGCTAAAAGAAAAGTAAAAAAAAAAAAAGGGCCATTTTCCGAGTCCTGTAGCGTCTCCACTTTTCGTGATCTCGGGTTGGGTGAAGGCTTAATTTTTGCGTGCCGGGCTGTCGTTTTTAGTGATACCATTTTGGTGCAGATACGATCTTTTGATCGCCCGGTATTACATTTTAATGCAATGTCACGGCAACCAAAAAAAACGTAATTCTGGCGTTTTGACTTTTTTCTTCACTACGCCGTTTAGCGATCGGGTTATTGGGCTGTGGAGTCGGTAACCCAAACCTGCGACTCTGACTCCTCAATTTCCCTTACACCGACACCAACTCCGACTCCACGACTCCGACTCCCACATATATTGCTTATATTTAAGTGAAAAATTTATTGTAGTACAATGTGAACATCAGACATTTAATCATTTTTATGATCCAATAATCAAGATATTTAGGTAGAACATAATATCTATTTATTGGAATACAACTTTAGAACACAAAAAACTGTAATAAATTGTAAATATGTAATACACTATGTAATATTGATTACATATACTGTGTGTATATATATATATAATATAAATATACTTTTAACCCCTTAGCGACAGAGCCAGTTTGCAGCTTAATGGCCAATTTTTACAATTCTGACCACTGTCCCTTTATGAGGTTATAACTCTGGAACGCTTTAATGGATCCCGCTGCTTCTAAGGTTGTTTTTTCGTGACATATTGTACTTCATGTTAGTGGTAAAATTTCTTCGATAAGTCTTGTGTTTATTTATGAAAAAAACGGAAATATGGCGAAAATTTTGAAAATTTTGCAATTTTAAAACTTTAAATTTTTATGCCCTCAAATCAGAGAGATGTGTCACACAAATTTCTTAATAAATAACATTTCCCACATGTCTACTTTACATCAGCACAATTTTGGAAGCAAAATTTTTTTTTGTTAGGAAGTTAAGGGTTAAAAGTTGACCAGCGATTTCTCATTTTTACAACAAAATTTACAAAACCATTTTTTTTTTTAGGGACCACATCATATTTAAAGTCATTTTGAGGGGTGTACATGACAGAAAATACCCAAAAGCAGCACCATTCTAAACACTAGACCCCTCAAGGTGCTCAAAACCACATTCAAGAAGTTTATTAACCCTTTAAGTGCTTCACAGGAACTAAAGCAATGTGGAAGGAAAAAATTAACATTTAACTTTTTTTTGCAAAAAATTTACTTCAGAACCAATTTTTTTTATTTTCACAAGTGTTAAAAGAGAAAATCAACCACAAAATTTGTTGTACAATTTCTCCTGAATACGCCGATACCCTATATGTGGGGGTAAACCACTTTTTCAGCACACGGCAGAGCTCGCAAGGAATGGAGCGCCGTTTGACTTTTTCAACGCAGAATTGGCTGGAATTGAGATCGGATGCCATGTTGCCTTCGGAGAGCCCTTAATGTGCCTAAACAGTGGAAACCTCCAACAAGTGACCCCATTTTGGAAACTAGACCCATTAAGGAACTTATCTAGATGTGTGGTGAGCACTTTGAACCCCCAAGGGCTTCACAGAAGTTTATAACGTAGAGCCGTGAAAATAAGAAATCTATTTTTTTCCATAAAAATGATCTTTTCGCCCCCAAATATTTATTTTTTACAAGGGTAACAGGAGAAATCATACCCGCACAGTTGTTATGCGATTTGTCCTGAGTACGCCGATACCCCATATGTGGGGGGGAACCACTGTTTGGGCGCATGGGAGAGCTCGGAAGGGAAGGAGTGCCATTTTGGAATGCAGACTTTGATGGAATGGTCTGCGGTCATCATGTTGCGCTTGCTGAGCCCCTGATGGGCCTAAACAGTGGAAACCCCCCACAAGTGACCCCATTTTGGAAACTAGACCCATTAAGGAACTTATCTAGATGTGTAGTGAGCACTTTGAACCTTCAAGTGCTTCACAGAAGTTTATAACGTAGAGCCGTGAAAATAAAAAATCCATTTTTTTTTTCCACAACAATGATCTTTTCGCCCCCAAATTTTTATTTTTACAAGGGTAACAGGAGAAATCATACACGCACAGTTGTTATGCGATTTGTCCTGAGTACGCCGATACCCCATATGTGGGGGGGAAACCACTGTTTGGGCGCATGGGAGAGCTCGGAAGGGAAGCAGTGCCATTTTGGAATGCAGACTTTGATGGAATGGTCTGCGGGCATCATGTTGCGCTTGCAGAGCCCCTGATGGGCCTAAACAGTGGAAACCCCCCACAAGTGACCCCATTTTCGAAATTAGACCCCCTAAGGAACTTATCTAGGTGAGCACTTTGAACCCCCAAGCGCTTCACAAAAGTTTATAAACGCAGAGCCGTGAAAATAAAGTCTTTTTTTATTTCCACAAAAGTGATTTTTTAGACCCCAATTTTTAGACCCCCAAAGTTTGCAAATAGTGGAAACCCCTCAATTCTTGCTCAAACCCTAACCCCAACACACCCCTAACCCTAATCCCAACCCTAATTCTAACCCTAATTCTAGTTCGCCCTAACCCTAATTCTAACCCTAGCCGTGACCCGAGCCCTAACCCTAGCCCAACCCTAGCCCAACCCCAACCCTAATGGAAAACTGAAAAAAAAAAATATTTTCTTTATTTCATTATATTGGCCTATATAAGGGAGTGATAAACGGGGGGGGTTATGTACTATTTTTTTTATTTTGATCACTATGATCGTTTATCATAGTGATCAAAATAATGAACGGAATCTGCCAGCCGGAGCCGGCAGATTCCCGGCGGGCGCACTGCGCATGCGCCCGCCATTTTCAAGATGGCGGCGCCCATCGGAGGATGCCGGCGGGACGTGGGACCACCGGGAGGGGACGGAGGGCCACGGAGAGGTACCGGGTACCCTATTTCTCTCTCCTCTGATGTGCGATCACATCAGAGGAGAGAGAAATTAAATGTAAAATCGCGGCTTTTTTTTTTTTTTGCGGTCGCCGTTATAGGGTTAATAACGGCTATCGCAAAAGCGGGGGTCGGTAAAAACCGACCGATTCATGTTCTCTGGGGTCTCGGCTACCCCTGGCAGCCGACGAGACCCCGGAGAAAATCCGACACTGGGGGGCGCTATTCACTTAAATCACAGCGCCGTGAATTAACGGCGCTGTGGTTTTAGTACCCTTAATTACCGCTGTTAAAAGGCTAAGGCTAGAGAACAACCTCTCTTCACTAACTTGGGTTGGAGGCAAAGCCGTAACCACATGGGAACATCTCTAACAATGTTAGGGTGTAGAGGAATTGCCTCATGCACAGTCAGTTTTGATGAGCGGTTGAATTTTTCTATTTCTTTGAGAGCAAGTGAAACATTTTGCTGAAATATGGTTAATCTGCTTGCTATAGGAGACGGAGTGAAATCTTTTTCCCTGCGGCAACACTTTGCCTGCTCCATGTCATCCAAATACTTGTCAAAGTCAAACTCCTCATCTGATGAGGATGAAGATATGGCAGCAGTAGCACTGTCAGGACCCAAGTCCTCTTGCGCCTGACAGTCCGCCTGTAGGCCACTCATCCTAACTGCTACCTCAGTCAGAGCTTCTTTTCCTTTAGTAGCTGCTGATCATCCAGCAATATACGATGACTCGGGTCCACATAAATAGCTGCCAGAAAAATTTTATTTTCTAATAGCAGTGTCTCTCCCCGTCTCATTGAAGCAGCAATGCCATCTGCGATTAAACCTCCTCTTTGGGACAGGCAAAATAGCAAGTTCTTCCACTCCCTTATGAAAAGGCTAGTAGTTAAATCCTCAACTTGTAATTTTTTAGTCACGGTAAATGGGTGATGAAGCAATTCCTTCAATTCAGCCACCTGTGTCCATTGACCTTCATTTAGGGTTACCTGAGGGTTCGCCATATCTGTAAGAAACGGTTTTAGTTCAAGCAATCGCTCAATCATTAAATAGGTGCTGCCCCACCGAGTGGCTTGATCCACAATTGCCCCTTTTCCAGCACGTCTCTTCAAGATGGAATCATTTTTAGGAGTTCTGGCGGCAATAACCTCACTTTTCCAATCAGATTTCCAGCATGTCCTTCTTGCAGACTATCTCTTATTGCCAGCTGCAGCATGTGATGAATAGGAAAGAGGTGTGAAGCAGCTTCAACAAGATCTATTTCTACAGTATAATGTTGCTGTTCTTCTGTAGTAATATCTGTTTGTTCCTCAGTTACATGAACAGCACTGTAGACTTCCATCATACTGAATCCTAAATTTTCTTCTAGCTGTTGTTCATTACTCTCATTCATCAGTTTAATTGTATTTATCATGTGTGAAGCATTGCCCGTTACAATAGCAAGAACCTGTTCTTGTGTGAATGTAGCCTTAGATCAGGAATAGAACTTTTCATAACTTTCCCAAATTCCTATGAAAAAATATTCAGCACATTGTGCATTGAACTACTGTACCCAATTTATTATATATTTTAGGAGTCGGTCCATTTTATACCGACTTCACCAAAATGAGCTCCGACTCCACAGCCCTGTGGGTTAATGCGTTTTTTTTTTTATTGATAGATCAGGTGATTCTGAATGCGGCAATACCAAATATGTGTATGTTTGATTTCATTTTTATAGTTTTATTTTGAATGGGACAAAACGGGGGTGATTTGAACTTTATTTTATTCATGTTTTTAAATTTTTTTTTTTTTTTTTACTTTTGGCATGCTTCAGAAGCTGCCACAACTTGACCGGCTCTGCTACATAGAAGTGATGCTCAGATCGCCTCTATGTAGCAGAATTACTGCATTGCTATGAGAGCTGACCACAAGATGGCACTCACAGCAATCCAGCATCAACAACCATAGAGGTCTCAAGGAGACACCCCGACAATCACGTGATGCGGGTCACCGGTGAGCGCATTTCCATCTGGATGCGCTTGTTAAATGCCGCTGTCAAGAGTTTGACAGTGGCATTTAACTAGTTAAAAGCCGCGGGTGGATCGTGATTCCGCCCACGGCTACTGCAGGCACATGTTAGCTGTTCAAAACAGCTGACATGCCCCGGCTTTGAGGTGAGCTCACCGCTGGAGCCCTCATCAAAGCGGGGGATACTGCCAGCTGACGTACTATACCATCCAATGGCAGTAAAGGGTTAAGATCACACATGCAATCCATCCCTCACAAGGCCAAAAATAAAAATTAGCAAGCGCAATTCTGGCACTGTGATGCAGCCGCACCCTGCGGGCACTAAGTACTCGGCCGGCATACATTTGCTGATATCTTGGCGTCTGGTGGGGCCTTCTGCGGTTCTGAATTCCAGGTTTACCATATCGCTGACTTATCCTTAGGATTCGTTATCAGTATCATGACGGTGGGCGTCCAACACCAAGAGTAATAACAGCACACTAATGAGTGGATGATGGCGAGAACCACAACTTGGCACCTATGGAAGTGAATAGGAGCTGATCTGTAATATCCAGAGTCTGGCTCAGCTCCAATCACTGCTTACATCCGATCTGCACCAGAGCAGAAAACAGCTTATCAGTGGGACAGCCCAGAGTCAGAGTCCACCGATCTGTCATTGCTGACCTACCCCAACCGGCTGTGCACATGACCGTATTTCCAGGTCAAATGCACTTTGCCAAAACATGGGGCCGTGAATTTTAACTCCATCCAAAGAAGAGAATCGCAGTAGGCAGATCAATGAGTCCGTAGAAACCAGTGGACTGCATTCGGATGACATCCGAGTGCTGTCAGATTTTCACGGACTGATAAAATAGAGAAATCCCACTCCCACCACCCTAGAGAATCAGATCACCATAAAGCAGCCCGATTCATTAGGATGAGAGAAAATACTTGTGTGACCCCATCCTAGGGGTAGATCATCAATATGACACGCCTGGACAACCCCTTTAACTGTGTGCAGCTTCCACAAAACATGGCTCCCATCTACCACCAGCAGAATTCAGCTTTAGGAGATCGGAGAACAGATCATCTCATATGAAATAAAGGCAAGGTAAGCAAAGTGTTACTAAACTACGCAACGCTCCACGTACATTTTATTATTGGGATGTAGTCAGTATTCGCTAAAAGTAGAAGGATTTTTTTTTTTTTTTTTTTTTTTTAAATCAAACTAATTTCCAGATTTAATACCAGAACACATCAGGATTTAGGATCCTCCAATTTGTCTAAACCCGAAGGCGAAGAGAGGCGGACACATATGTCCGATGGCAGCGGACGCCCCCATAAAGTCATGTAACTCTCGCCCCGGCTTCAGGGAACGGCCCCTTGGAGGAGACTTTCTATACTCCCCGGGCCGTATATTCCCTGCATGGCTGGAGTAAGGCACGGTATAAATAAGCGTCTTCCCCCTCCTCGCTCATCTCTTCGTCACTCCTTTTTTCCGGGGGGCGTTGGGGTTCACCCTCTTTCGTCCGGCTCCTATTGCACCATCTCTGATGTTTAAATTAGCGGCTCGGCTGTAAATGTCGTTTTCTACGAATGGCGAGGCTCCGGCGATGTAATCCGGGTTGAAGACGTCCGTTTTGGATCGCGCCTTGTTGGAGAGACGCTGCTGGGGGAAGTTCTGGTCACCCACTAGTTGGGGGTTGGAGGCGTGCTTTCCACCTTGTGGGGCCGGCAAGGAGTGCTGCAGGGAGACAGATGAAGGACAGTGAGGACACGGGGCCGACCAGCTTGAGTTTAGCTGTGCATTGGTATAAAAATCAGGTATAATGGCAGAAATCAGCAACAGCGGCACTACTCTATAGTGAATGGCAATGCCACCTGGTGGTCACTTGTGGAACTACAAGATGCATAAAAAGAATAACACAGCGTGGCCTCCGCATCACACACAGCACAGATCTCAACATAGAGTAGGAGCCTGTGCAGTATACATTAACAATTCATAACTATATGATCTATCAGTAGGAAACTAACCGTGAAAACCAGAACACGAATTAATTGAACGTCAGTGCCTTTAGAAAAGCAGTGCACCTACTCTCTAGACAACTTCCAGGATATGCCAAATACATAGCTCCGGATTCATTATCGCAATCACCCCCCCCCTGTGCCTATTGTATAAGAGTTCATGTCTCTTCCTCTCAATACACACAACATTTGTACCAAAATATCTGATATTTTATAAATCTATAGCTAACAGGATTTTTTGGGTTGCTTACCGTAAAATCTGTTTCTCGGAGCCTTCATTGGGGGACACAGAGACCATGGGTGTATGCTGCTGCCACTAGGAGGCTGACACTATGCACAAAAAAAGTTAGCTCCTCCTCCGCAGTGTACACCCCACCGACCGGCAGGAAGTTCCTCAGTTAGTGAGAAAGCAGTAGGAGAAGTAACAGAATAGATTGAAAACAGAACAAACAACTCAACTGTAACAAACCAACAAACATAAGAACAGGAGTTGTAGAACATGGGAGGGTGCCGTGTCCCCCAATGAAGGCTCCGAGAAACAGATTTTACGGTAAGCAACCCAAAAAATCCTGTTTTCTCGTTCGCCTTATTGGGGGACACAGAGACCATGGGACGTCCCAAAGCAGTCCCTGGGGTGGGAAACAAACTTCCATCAGGCCAGTGGACTCGCCACCGCAGCCTGCAGAATCCTTCTACCTAGGCTGGCGTCCGCCGAAGCGTAGGTGTGGACCCTGTAGAATTTCACAAAGGTGTGAACCGATGACCACGTTGCAGCCTTGCAAAGCTGCAGCGCGGAAGCTCTGTGGCGCACCGCCCAGGAGGCACCCACCGCCCGGGTAGAGTGGGCTCTGATCCCTGGAGGGGCCACTCGATGCTTGACCCGGTATGCCTCCAAAATTGCCGATCTGATCCAGCGCGCAATAGTGGCCTTTGAGGCTGGGTGATGAACAGAGAGTGACTTCCGCAAGGAAGTCGTCCGGGCTAGATAGACTCTCAATGCCCTGACTAGGTCCAGCTTGTTCAAAGACCGCTCCGAGGGTGAGCTGGGCTCGGGCAGAAGGATGGCAGAACAATGTCCTCATTGAGGTGAAACGAAGATACCACCTTCGGAAGAAAAGAGGGCGGAGGCCGCAGAACTACCTTGTCCTGATGGACCAAAAAAAGGAGAGCGGCAAGAAAGTACAGCTAATTCCAACACGCGCCGGATGGAGGTAATGGCCACCAGAAAGGCCACTTTCCAAGAAAGGAGGGAAAGGGAAACTTCCCTGAGAGGTTCAAAAGGAGGACCCTGCAGAACCAAATAAAGATCCCAAGGATCCACGGGAGCTCGGTACGGAGGAACCGTGTGAGCCACACCCTGGAGGAAGGTTTTGACCTGGGGCCGGGAGGCCAGCGTTTTCTGAAATAAAATGGACAGTGCCGAAACTTGACCCTTCAAGGAACTGAGAGCAAGCCCCGCATCCAGCCCTGCCTGAAGAAACGCCAGAATAGAAGGGAGCGAAAAAAACCAAGGGAGCGATGTCATTGGCCTCACACCAGGAGAAATAGGCTTTCCAAGTACGGTAATAGATCTTCAAAGAAGAAGGCTTTCTGGCGCGGATCATGGTATGAATTACCCGATCAGAGAATCCTGCCAGTCTCAAAACCTCGGTCTCAACAGCCACGCCGTTAAATTGAGCGACAGAGAATTGGGGTGGCAAATCGGGCCTTGAGACAGCAGATCTGCCCGTCGGGAAGCTTCCAGGGGCGTCCGCGAGAAGGTTGACAATGTCTGCGAATCAAGACCTTCTGGGCCAATTCGGGGCGATGAGGATGACTGGAATCCCCTCTGCTTTGATTTTCTTCAACAACTTGGGAAGAGGAGGCAGAGGAGGGAACAGGTAGGGGAGCACGAACTGTGACCAAGGGACGGCCAGAGCGTCGGCGCCCACTGCCAGAGGGTCCCGAGACCTGGACACGAATTGTGGGACTTTCCTTTGAGGCGAGATGCCATGAGGTCTACATCCGGGGTTCCCCACCGACGGCAGAGCAGATGAAACACCTCCGGATGTAGGGACCATTCCCCTGCCGCGAGACCCTCGCGGCTGAGGAAATTGGCGGCCCAGTTGTCCACGCCGGGAGTGTGAACCGCGGAAACCGATGGAACAAAGGTCTCTGCCCATTGAAGAATTCTGGACACTTCCGCCAGGGCTGAGACACTCCGTGTCCCCCCCTTGGCGGTTGATATACGCCACCGCTGTGGCATTGTCTGTCTGAATCCTGACAGACAGGCCCTTGAGGCGCCTTTCCCAGTGGACGAGAGCTAGATGGATCGCCCGTATCTCTAGGACATTGATCTGCAGAGCTGATTCCTGAGTCGACCATCGACCCTGAACAGTGTGATTGCGGAACACTGCACCCCAGCCGATGAGGCTGGCGTCCGTAGTGACAATCTGCCAGTGAACGGGAAGAAAAGACCGCCCCAAGAGAATGAGGGGAGACGTCAACCACCAGTTGAGAGACCGCCTGATCCAGCAGGAAAGGCGAACCGGACGATCCAGAGTCAGAGCCGACCTGTTCCACCTGGACAAAATGGCCTGCTGGAGTGGCCTGGCGTGAAATTGGGCAAAGGGAACTGCCTCTATCGCCGCCACCATCTTCCCCAGGACCCTCATGGCTGTCCTGAGGGATGGAAATCGTGTGATCTGTAATGATCTCACGCCCTGCTGCAGGGAAAGAATCTTGTCTTGTGGGAGAAATACCCTTGACCGACGAGTGTCGAGCAGAAGGCCCAGAAACACAAGGCGTTGAGTAGGGACCAGACAGGACTTTTCCCGGTTGACGATCCACCCAAAACTGGACAGGGTGTCTAGAACGATCGCCACACTTAGGCGGGCCTGTTGAAAGGAGGGGGCCTTGATCAGGATATCGTCGAGGTACGGAAAAAGAACGAGACCTCTGATCCTCAACAAGGCCATCAACGCCGCCATAATCTTCGTGAAGACTCTGGGAGCGGTGACGAGCCCGAAAGGAAGCACGACGAACTGGTAATGTTCGTGAAGAATCGCAAACCGCTGGAACTTCTGATGTCCGGGAAATATGGGCACATGTAGATAGGCATCTTGGATGTCTATGGAACCCATGAATTCCTGCTCCTCCATGGAAGCAATTACCGAGCGAACTGACTCCATCCGGAAGTGGCGAAGGCGAACTCTCTTGTTGAGTAACTTGAGATCCAAGATGGGTCGAACTGTCCCGTCCTTTTTCGGCACCACAAACAGGTTTGAATAAAACCCTGTGAAGCGTTCCGATTCGGGAACGGGCACAATCACCCCGGAACTGAGAAGAGAGGCGATGGCCGAACCGAACCCCGGGACCAAGGCCGGATCCCTCGGCGGACGGGATTGTAAGGAACGATCCCGTGGAAGAGAAATGAACTCTATTTTGTATCCTGTTGATACAACCTCTCTGACCCAAGCGTCCTATACTGAGGCGAGCCAGACGTCGCTGAAGAAGAGAAGTCGACCTCCCAATTGGAAGGGACCCACGGGAGACCGATGGTAGTCATGCGGACGTAGACCGTCCAGATCTAGATCTGGACGGTCTTCCCTGGGAAGAGTGGGACCGCCAGGACGGAGTGGGCCTGAAGGAAACCTCTCTTTCCTGACGTGCCTGTGGCCTTTGCTGGTTGGAAGGGTTTTCCGCCGTATTGAAACGGCGGAAAGTCCGAAAGGGACGAAACTGACGCCTTGGAGGAGGTCTGCGAGGCTTGGAGGGGAGAAGAGAACTCGTACCTCCAGTAGCGTCCTTAATAATCTGATCCAATTGTGATCCGAAGAGACGCACTCCCTGAAAAGGCAGATTGGTCAGAGACTTTTTAGAGGACAAGTCCGCCTGCCAGGCCTTGAGCCAAATTGTACGTCGGATTGCCACGATGTTACTTGACGCCTGAACTGCGCAAGATGCGGCATCCAAGGAGGCAGAAAGCAGATAATCCCCCGCATGGGAAATCTGATTGGCGAGATCGGCCAAATGCTCTGGTCGTGCCTTATCCAGAATGCCCTGCCGAAGGTCATCTGCCCAAGTGGATATGGCCTTTGCTGCCCAAGAAGAAACAAAGACTGGACATACCGCTGCTGATGCCGCTTTGAAGGCAGATTTTGCTAGAGATTCTATGATCTCATCATTAGAATCTTTTAGCGACGCCACACCTGACAGCGGAAGGACCGTATTATTAGAAAGTCTGGACACGGGAGGGTCCACCGAGGGAGAAGCGGCCCAGTTGTCCATGAGCTCTTTAGCAAACGGGTACAGCACGCCGAGACGCTTTCCTCTTTGAAAGCGTCTGGTCGGATCTTCTCTCTCCTTTGTAAAAATCTTTCCAAACTCAGAATGGAAGGGAAACACCCTGGATGGTGTTTCCGCCCGTCTGGACGAAACCTCCTGATCTGAGGATTTCGCAGGGGCGTCAGCAATGTCAAAGGTATGGTGAATCGCGGCAATGAGGTTTTGCACCGTAACCTTCATGTTCGCATCCTGGTCCGAATCCAGCTCTAAAGACCCTTTCCGATTCCGAAAGCGCTTCGCCTGACTCGGGGGAGGAGGCCCGAGAGGGAGACTGCTGGGGACTATGGGGTGAGGTAGGACTCCACCTGGAGGTCCTGCCTGGGCCTCTTGCGACTGCCGCTGGCTGGCTCAGATGGGACGTCCTGAGACGTGCTGGGTCCCGCCGAAGCTCCCAAGGGCAACTTGTCCAGAACGGCTACTAGGGACTGAGACACCTTGATGAGGTCTGCCACTGACTGTGATTGAGAGGAGGCCCAACCCGGCATGGGGGGCTCACTCGCCCCTGGGGCTATGGATGGCTCCTGAGCGGCGTCGGGCTGGACGCAGAGCGGGTACGATCAGACTTAGCGTTGGACATAGTGAAAAAGAGAGGCAGTGCCGGCCGGTTGGGGGACAGAAGGCAGAGAAGGGTGTCAGTCTGCAGGTGCAGAGCTACTCACGGTCCGGTGTCCCCAAGGGCGACGCTCTCTGATCTGGCTGCAGGATGAGGCCAGGCCAATCTGGCTGAAAAAAGGCCCAGCGACCGAAATCCGGCAGGGAATGAGGTCCGGCTGGCAGGCTGAGAAGATGGCGACCACCAGGGAAAGGGCGCGCTGCCAGAGGGAGAAGGGCGGAGCTCGCCGCAGAGATCCCCTTAGCACCGCCCGCTGTCCAATAGCAGGCTGGTGTGAGGCAAGGGGGCTGGGAAGGCCTAGGACGGGCGGGAGAGAAGCCCGCTTAGAAGAAAGGGGCAGGGGGCGTGGCCGCGACGCAGCGGTAGGCCCGAGATGAAGCCGGGGCTTAAATTAATAGCGCCGGCCGCCTGTCAGCAGCGGGTCGGCGCGGAAGACGCGCCGCAACACCGGGCCGCGTCCCTGCTTCCCACAGCCCGACCCCTGTATACCGCTGCCGGGATGAAGAAAAAACGGGGGCCCGAAAGAACAGGGGCCTTCATGGATGCGGCGACCGTGGGGAGAAGCGGGCGCGCAGGCCCTACCGTGGTCCCCTGGCGACCGCCTTAGGATGAAAACGCCGGGGGACCGCTAGACCGCATACTCACCCAGGCCGGGGGCCACAATAAAGGTACCTGAGAATCCCACGCTGTCTGTCGTCTTGATGGAATCCACGCCTCGTCCAACCGTCAGGCTCTGGTAGGCGAGATGGTGGGAGGCGGGGGGCAAGGACCGTCCGTATAGCTGGCACGCACCTGTGCGAGGCACCTGGTCCTGCCGCGGAGAACTATGAGGATACGGGGTGGCAGTACACGCCGTACTCATAGTCTCTTTGTGGGAGTACGGATGTGACTGTTCACTCCGTATCCCTCCGAAACCTGTAAAGGAACGACGCACGACGAGGTAGATAGGGGTCTAATAAAAGACCCGTGTCCACCTCCTACTGACACCAAGCTAAAACTGAGGAACTTCCTGCCGGTCGGTGGGGTGTACACTGCGGAGGAGGAGCTAACCTTTTTTTTGTGCATAGTGTCAGCCTCCTAGTGGCAGCAGCATACACCCATGGTCTCTGTGTCCCCCAATAAGGCGAACGAGAAATATATTTATCTATAGATTTATAAAATATATTTAATATGAGATATTTTGGTACAAATTTTGCATGACAAGCGCAACATGCGTCAATATGCTACTAAAAACTCTTCACAGGTTAAAAGACAAAAAAGAGCAAAATGATGGACGCAGGCACCTGTTCTACATCCCATTAAGTAAATACATCCATGCCTTACCCGCATCCCACGGGTGTTAAATACTTTGGGGTTTCGGGAGAAATGCATGTGGAGGCCGCCATCTTCATTTACCGACACCGCAATCTTCTTCAGGGTCTTATTGCCACAGTTGGGACAGAACAACTTGGTCATGTCTGCTGTCGTCCTGAAAGAGAATATGAAAATATTATATATATATATATATATATATATATATATATATATATATATATATATATATATAGTCAGACGATGGGTGCTTTGGATGAGAGGCGTCTGCATACTGGCAGTGTCTGCCAAATGGGCAATAACGCTCACAAAGCCCAAGTAATAGTCAACTGCACCGCGATCACATCCCCTCACTTGAAGCAGCCGTGACATCGCAGAATGTGGCTCCTGGTCTGGCGGATCAGCATGCCGTCCATGGAGAGCACATGCAGCCCCATCTGTATCAGCACGTTCTGCGTCATGGGGAAAAAAAAAAAGAAAAAAAAAAAAAAAAATATCAAAGTGAGGACAAAGTCATGGATCCAAATCTAACATCTTGCACTAACTGAAGAGAGAGACACCGACCACTTATCTCCAGGGACACATGTCCAACAAGAAAAGATCCCATATTTGATCCTTTCTCCCCCATGATTACTGGGCCTTATCAGAATTAGCAGGATCTGATGTAGTTTTGTTTTTCATACTAGAATTATTGGTAACAATGAGTTGTTTACCATCTGGCGTTTGTCAGGTGCGTATTTGGCGATACCTGCATGGCAAAGTCCGTGGTCAGGCATCCGACTACCACGTTAGCTGGAGCCTCCCGGCAGCCCATGTCCTGCTGGATTTGTTTGATGTTACTGGGTGTAATCCAGCCGCCCCCATCATCATCCTCCTCCTCCTCTTCAGCAGATTTATACATGCCGTGGTCCAGGTCACCAGGCAGAGGAGCTTCCTTTGGACTTGTAGTCACAGACACCAACTGGCCATTCTGAAAGGCAAATATGGGTTTACTACTAGCCTTTACTTACAGCGTCCGACCAAAGCCACGCAGACATGTCCTGCACCTGTGGCCACAATCCTACAATGCACAAATACTGGAGTTGTGGATTAAAGACAAGTTCACATATGCGTATAAAAATGGAGGCAAGTATCGCCTTAAGATGCTGTATGCCCTCACATTGTAGAAAGCGGCATCCATCTGACTAAACATATAAAAGAAGCTCAGACAGTCCACGGAGAACCAAGAGCATTACTTGTTATTAGGGGGGGTCCTCCATTACGATACAACCCACAAGAGGTAAGAAAACACTGCACTGTGGGATCAGGACATATGGGGCTGGCAAACAGACCCTTAGAGCCCCCACTAGACACAAAATATAAGCCAATTGAAGATGAAATGATCTCTAAAAGTCGTAAGAGTTAAAGATGACACATTTCCTTTGTATTTTAGACAAAATAAATATATATATATATATATATATATATATATATATATATATATATATATATATATATACACAGTGCCTACAAGTAGTATTCAACCCCCTGCAGATTTAGCAGGTTTACACATTCGGAATTAACTTGGCATTGTGACATTTGGACTGTAGATCAGCCTGGAAGTGTGAAATGCACTGCAGCAAAAAAGAATGTTATTTCTTTGTTTAATTTTTTTTTTAAATTGTGAAAAGTTTATTCAGAGGGTCATTTATTATTCAACCCCTCAAACCACCAGAATTCTGTTTGGTTCCCCTAAAGTATTAAGAAGTATTTCAGGCACAAAGAACAATGAGCTTCACATGTTTGGATTAATTATCTCTTTTTCCAGCCTTTTCTGACTATTTAAGACCCTCCCCAAACTTGTGAACAGCACTCATACATGGTCAACATGGGAAAGACAAAGGAGCATTCCAAGGCCATCAGAGACAAGATCGTGGAGGGTCACAAGGCTGGCAAGGGGTACAAAACCCTTTCCAAGGAGTTGGGCCTATCTGTCTCCACTGTTGGGAGCATCATCCGGAAGTGGAAGGCTTATGGAACTACTGTTAGCCTTCCACGGCCTGGACAGCCTTTGAAAGATTCCTCCCGTGCCGAGGCCAGGCTTGTCCGAAGAGTCAAGGCTAACCCAAGGACAACAAGGAAGGAGCTCTGGGAAGATCTCATGGCAGTGGGGACATTGGTTTCAGTCAATACCATAAGTAACGTACTCCACCGCAATGGTCTCTGTTCCAGACGAGCCCGTAATGTACCTTTACTTTCAAAGCGTCATGTCAAGGCTCGTCTACAGTTTGCTCATGATCACTTGGAGGACTCTGAGACAGACTGGTTCAAGGTTCTCTGGTCTGATGAGACCAAGATCGAGATCTTTGGTGCCAACCACACACGTGACGTTTGGAGACTGGATGGCACTGCATATGACCCCAAGAATACCATCCCTACAGTCAAGCATGGTGGTGGCAGCATCATGCTGTGGGGCTGTTTCTCGGCCAAGGGGCCTGGCCATCTGGTCCGCATCCATGGGAAGATGGATAGCACGGCCTACCTGGGGATTTTGGCCAAGAACCTCCGCTCCTCCGTCAAGGATCTTAAGATGGGTCGTCATTTCATCTTCCAACAAGACAACGACCCAAAGCACACAGCCAAGAAAACCAAGGCCTGGTTCAAGAGGCAAAAAATCAAGGTGTTGGAGTGGCCTAGTCAGTCTCCTGACCTTAACCCAATTGAAAACTTGTGGAAGGAGCTCAAGATTAAAGTCCACATGAGACACCCAAAGAACCTAGATAACTTGGAGAAGATCTGCATGGAGGAGTGGGCCAAGATAACTCCAGAGACCTGTGCCGGCCTGATCAGGTCTTATAAAAGACGATTATTAGCTGTAATTGCAAACAAGGGTTATTCCACAAAATATTAAACCTAGGGGTTGAATAATAATTGACCCACACTTGTATGTTTAAAATTTCTTAAAATTTAACTGAGCAACATAACTTTTTGGTTTGTAAGATTTATGCATCTGTTAATAAATCCTGCTCTTGTGTGAAGTTTGAAGGCTCTAACTTATTTGCATGTTATCAAACCTGCTAAATCTGCAGGGTGTTGAATACTACTTGTAGGCACTGTAAATATATATATATATATATATATATATATATATATATATATATATATAAAATTATTTTACGTTTTAAAAATTACAAACAGGAATAGTGAGTTAATGCAGAAGTTTGGGCACCCTGTATGGTTAGTACCTAGCAGGACCCTCTTTTGTAAGTATGGCAGATTGTAAACCTTTGTAGCCAGCCAAGAGTCTTTCAGTTCTTGTTTGAGGGATTTTCATCCATTCTTCCTTGGAGAATTCTTCCAGTTCTGGGAGATTCCTGGGCAGTCTTCCATCCTTTGCCATTTTGAGGTCTAGCCAAAGATTTTCAATGATGTGCAGATCAGGGGACTGCGAGAGCCATTGTACAACCTTCAGCAAGCGCCTTCTGACGTGTGTTTAGGATAATTCTCCATTTATAGAAGCTATCTTCTTCCCCCTTTCAGTTTCAGCTTATTTACAGATGGTGTTATGTTTGTATTGAGAAATTGTTGAAATTTAATTGAATCCATTGTTCCCTGTATCCGTGAAATGTTCCCCGTGCCACTGGCTGCAACACAACCCCAAAAACATGATTGATCCACCCCCATGCTTAATGGTTGGGGAGGTGTTCTTTTCCTGAAATTCTGTGCCCTTTATTCTCCCCACATAGCTTTCATCATTGTGGTCATAGAGTTCTACTTAAACCTCCTCAGTCCACAGGACTTGTTTACATGCATTTTTGCATACTTCTGACCCTAAATTTTATGGTGAGGACGCAAGAGAGGTTTTCTTCTGTTGACTCTTCCATACAGGCCATATTTGTGCAGGTGTCTCCAAACAGTGGAATAATGTACCACAACTCTAGAGTCTGCTAAATCTGTCTGAAGATCTTTCAGTCAAGCAGGGGTTCTGATTTGCCTCTCTAGCAATATTTAAGTAGCCCTCACTGAAATTTTGCTTGGTCTTCCAGACTTTATCTTGACCTCCACTGTTCCTGCTAACTGCCATTTCTTTTCGAACTAAGGAAAGGGCAACTTGAAAGCACTTTTCCATCTTCTTATACCCTTTTCCTGCTTTGTGGGCCTCTACCATTTTCAGAGTGCTAGGCAGCTGCTTAGAAGACCCCATGACTGCTGTTTTTGAACACAAGGTTAGAGGGGCTTGGTTTCTATAAAGCTGGGAAATTAGCATCACCTGGCCCTTCCTAACTGATAGCGAATAAGCCATAATCCTAACAGGCTAATTAAGGTCTGAAGTCTTGGTCAAAGTTATCTGAGCACGCAACTCTCCAAGGGTGACCAAACTCTTGCATAGGCCCATTTTCCTTTTTGTAATTTTTAAAATGTTAAAAAATATAATTGTCATGTTTAGCTTTAGGCCTTTTAGAGATCATTTCATCTTCAACTTGCTTAACTGTTCACTGTAAGAGTAATTATGACCAGGGGTTCCCAAACTTTTACATGCCATGATATACATCTCTCTTGAAGGCTGTATGTGGGACAGCCACCGATGGGCAGGGGCGCCACTTATTGTTGATCCTTTAGGGTGTCTAAGCAGATATATTAAGATAGGACAATACTATAGCATGTAATAGTGTCACTTGGTGACACTGGAATATTATGGATATATTGTTGTTCCATTTTGATGCATATTGCATAAAACTGATTTAAGGCATTTTATAAGACATCCACCCCAGACTTACCATTAACTCCAGCAGATCATCCTCGATGGTCGGCAGGGGGCTCCTCCAGAAGAAAAAGGAGTTATATTCTTGGCTTTCCTTTGCACAGTCTTCAGTCTCCTCGGCCATCTGTGTCTTCAGCGAGCAGTCTTTATTACCTGCGGACTAGAGATGGAGGATGTACAATGACAGGATCTGACATCAGCTCATACAATAGTGCGGGGGCGACGCTCCTGTGAGACAAATAGTGCCCCTATGGCTCAAAGTAAAATTACAGGGAATTAGCCAAATTGAAAGAAATTTCTAGCTTGTTACGTGAACGAGAAAGGCAAGGAGGCTCCACCCCACCGATCACTAGGACCAAGTAGACGCCACCTTAAATCATTGGCCAATTTCCTTCTTTGAGAAAAGCATAGTCAGCCCCCATACACTTTAGATCTTCCTGACTCCTTCATACACAGGAGCGCTCGCTCTGCTGATTGCTCCCGGGTTCTCTACGAGAACGACGCTGCCATAATCCTATGGCGGCAGTTTCTCTAGCCAAGAACAAAAGGTGCACGGTAATCTGAAATGGGTCATGCTGGATCCTTGCCTCCCCCCATATCTGTTGGGGAAAAGTCAGGGGTCCCCGTACACATTAGAGCTTGCCAACGTTGGACTCTTCTCTGTCAAAGATCGCGATGCAACGGTTAGCCTGGCCGTTGGCTCTCACCGATCTGAGTGTAACGGTGTGTATTTCCACGCAGCCGTCACACTCAGGCTTGGAGAGCCGCCAATCAGTCCGAGCATTGCAATCCTCATCCGGATCGTATGGCCGTCTGACTCTTCCCTCAGTCTGATTTGTTTGGCCAGCACCAGGCTCGTTTCATTTGTTTGACAAAAAAAAAAAAAAAAAAGTTAACTCCCCCCCAATACTGACAAAAGCCCCTTCTTCTAGCAATCAGCGGGGGTCCTAGAGTATGAATTACTGCACAATAGAAGGTTTTACTTCTTACATAATTCTGTCCATTCCACTGTAGAAAGCGCATGGGACAAAATTAAAAAAAATAAAAAATAATTTACCTTGGAGGGAAAATGGAATCCAGCCACGTTGACAGGCGCCTCTGGGTGTTTCGCGGTGGTGCTGACAGAGGCCTAAAAATACAGAGATCTTAATTACAACGTGTGAGAGGGAAGAGAAAGAAGAAAAAAAAGACAATCCTTCCAAATACCAATCCTACAAAAGTGGGGAATCTGGAAATTTGGAGGCAGACGATTACCCACCTTCTGTTTTGGCTCTTTTTTAATATGCTCTGCCCCAACATGTTCAACCTCGAGCTGATAGGCGAGAGCGAGGACCTTGAGGTCAGTGGCCGAGAGGCTGACATAATCCCCGGTCTTCTTAGAGAAATCGGTCACTGAGGAAGAAAGAGGCAAATATCAGGTGAGTGACCCCATTATCACAACATTGCAAGCTGACTGAAGGATTCTCAGTTAACTCATTCTACAGCCAGCAATAGACAGCGCAATACAAAGATTACAGAAGGCAAACAGTGCAACATTTCTAATGAAACCCAATTGCAAAAATGTTTTTTCTTTTAGCCAAAACACATTTAGAAAATGCAAAGTCCCCAACTCATCTAATATAACAGTGGCCACATTTTATACGATAACCAAATATATGTCTGGGGCGGGTCATGACTCTCCTCAGAGGTGTGGAGGGAAACGAGGGTTGGGCATGTTAAACTTCAACATGTCTGATCCTTTTGTTACTAAAGACGACAAGATGGTGCCAGAGGTGCCCAGCACCGGAGTACTTCCCCTCTCCTCTTAGATTAACCCCTTTCCTACATTAGACGTACTATTCCGTCCATGTGACCTGGGACTTAATTCTCAGGGACAGGATAGTACGTCTTGCGCCATCAGCTGCGCTCACGGGGGAAGCGCGCAGCTGATCGCGGCCGGGTGTCAGCTGATTATCACAGCTGACACCCGGCACTGTGTGTCAGGGGCGGTCACGGACCGCCCCTGGCACACCGCAATCAAACTCGATCACAGTGTACCGGGGGTTTAGGGAAGCATCGGCAGAGAGGGGGCTCCCTCCGTGATTCCCCCAAGACCCCCGCAGCAGCGCGATGTGAAGCGCTGCTACGGGGGCTCCTTCCCTGCAGGTCCCCGGATCCAAAATAGCGGCGGGGGCCTGCAGGGAGGCGGCTTCCTCATGCCTGCAAAGCACCAGCATGAGGAAGCCTGCAGCACTGCCTGTGACAGATCGCTGATCTGTCACAGCGATCTGTGTTATGTCCCCCCTGGGACATTGTAATAAAGTTTAAAAAAAAAAAAAAAAAGTGTAAATATAAATCGCTAAAAGAAAAAAAAAAAAAAAACTCCAATAAATTCATTTTTTAAAAACAAAAAAAACAAACAAACAAAAAACCAAAAAAATAAATCAATAAAAGTACACATATTTGGTATCGCCGCGTCCGTAACGACCCGCCCTATAACACTGTCCCACTAGTTAACCCCTTTATTGAACCCCTTAAAAAAAAAATAAAAAAAAAAAAAAAATAAAAAAAAAAAAATAAAGATTTATCATCATACCGCCGAACAAAAAGTGCAATAACTCGCGATCAAAAAGATGGATATAAGTAACCATGGTACCGCTGAAAACGAGCCGTCACACAGCGTCATTAGTGAAAAAAATAAAAAAAGTTATAGCTCGCAGAAGTGATGTAAAAATAATTTATATAAAATAGTTTTCATTGCATAAAAGCGCCAAAACATAAAAAACGACAAATGAGGTATCGCTGTAACCGTACCGACCCGAAGAATAAAACCGCTTTATCAATTTTACCGCACGCGGAACGGTGTAAACGCACCCCCCCAAAAGAAATTCATGAAACGCTGGTTTTTGTTCATTCTGCGTCCCAAAAATCGGAATAAAAAGCGATCAAAAAATGTCACGTGCCCGAAAATGGTACCAATAAAAACGTCAACTCGTCCCGCAAAAAATAAGACCTCACATGACTCGGTGGGTCAAAATACGGAAAAATTATAGCTCTCAATATGTGATGATGCAAAAACTATTTTTACAATAAAAGCGTCTTTTAGCGTGCGACAGCTGCCAAACATAAAAACAGCCATAAATAGTAAATCAAACCCCCCGTTATCACCCCCTTAGTTAGGGAAAAATAATAAAACAAAAAAAAAATGTATTTATTTCCATTTTTCCATTAGGGCTAGGGTTAGGGCTGAGATTAGGGTTAGGGGTGTGTTGGGGTTAGGGTTGGAGTTAGAATTGGGGGTTTCCACTGTTTGGGCACATCAGGGGCTCTCCAAATGCAACATGGCGTCTGATCTCAATTCCAGCCAATTCTGAGTTGAAAAAGTCAAATGGTGCTCCTTCCCTTCCAAGCTCTGCCATGCGCCCAAACAGTGTTTTACCCCCACATGTAGGGTATCAGCCTACTCAGGACAAATTGCAAGACAATTTTTGGGGTCCAATTTCTCCTGTTACCCTTAGGAAAATAAAAAATTGGGGGCAAAAATATCATTTTTGTGGAAAAAAATGATTTTTTTATTTTCACGTCCGAGCGTTATAAACTTCTGTGGAGCACTTGGGGGTTCAAAGTGCTCACCTCACATCTAGATAAGTTCCTTAGGGGGTCTAGTTTTCAAAATGGGGTCATTTGTGGGGGGTTTCCACTGTTTAGGTACATTAGGGGCTCTCCAAAGGCAGCATGACACCTGCAGACCATTCCATCAAAGTCTGCATTCCAAAACGTCACTACTTCCCTTCCGGGCCCCGACGAGTGCCCATACAGTAGTTTTCTCCCACATATGGGGTATCAGCATACTCAGGACAAATTGGACAACAACTTTTGGGGTCCAATTTCTCCTGGTACCCTTGGGAAAATAAAAAAATGGTGACTAAAAGATCATGTTTGTGGAAAAAAATACGAATTTTTTATTTTCATGCCCGGGCGTTATAAACTTCTGTGAAGCACTGGGGGGTTCAAAGTGCTCACCACACATCTAGATAAGTTCCTTGGGTGGGTCTAGTTTACAAAATGGTGTCATTTGTGGGGGGTTTCCACTGTTTAGGTACATCGGGGTTTTCCAATCACGACATGGTGTCCGATCTCAATTCCAGCCAAAAACGTCAAATGGCGCTGCTTCCCTTCCGAGCTCTGCCATGCGCCCAAATAGTGGTTTACCCCCACATGTGGGGTATCAGCGTACTCAGGACAAATTGCACAATAACTTTTAGGGTCCTGTTACCCTTGGGAAAATAAAAATTGGGGTGAAAAGATCATTTTTGTGGAAAAAATATTTTTTTTTAATTGTACCGCTGTACGTTATAAACTTCTGTAAAGCCCTTGTGGGTTCAAAGTTCTCACCACATATCTAGATAAGTTCCTTGGGGGGGTCTAGTTTCCAAAATGGGGTCACTTGTAGGGGGTTTCCACTGTTTAGGTACATCAGGGGCTCTGCAAACGCGACATGGCGTCCAATCTCAATTCCAGCCAATTTTGCAGTGAAAAAGTCAAACAGCGCTCCTTCCCTTCTGAGCTCTGCCATGCGCCCAAACAGTGGTTCCCCCCCCCCCCCCCCCCCCATCAGTTATCAGCGTACTCAGGACAAATTGCACAATAACTTTTGCAGTCCAATTTCTCCTGTTACCCTTGGTAAGATAAAAAAAATTGAACCTGAAGTATTTTTTTTGTGAAAAAAAAAGTTAAATGTTCATTTTTTTTAAACATTCAAAAAATTCCTGTGATGCACCTGAAGGGTTAATAAACTTCTTGAATGTGGTTTTGAGCACTGTAAGGGGTGCAGTTTTTAGAATGGTGTCACTTTTGGGTATTTTCTATCATATAGACCCCTCAAAGTGAATTCAAATGTGATGTGGTCCGTAAAAATAAAATGGTGTAAAAATGAGAAATCGCTGGTCAACTTTTAACCCTTACAACTTCCTAACAAAAAAAACAAAAAAAATTGGGTTCCAAAATTGTGCTGATGTAAAGTAAACATGTGGGAAATGTTATTTATTAAGTTTTTTGTGTGCCGTATCTCTGTGATTTAAGGGCATAAAAATTCAAAGTTGGAAAATTGCGAAATTTTCAACATTTGTGTCAAATTCCCATTTTTTTCACAAATAAACGCAAGTTATATAAATGAATTCTTACCAGTAACATGAAGTAGCAAATCAGCAAAGAGAAAATAAATAAGACTTAACTTTTAATATTGTATAAAAGCTACCAAACGATAAAGTGCGATTAAAAAACACTAAATCAGTTGCCACAGACTATACAGTGTGGTGTCTGTTTATATTTCCACACCAGATCACCCACAGTACATACATGTGGCTAATTCCATGTCCAAAAGTGAAAAAACCCGGACAGCCTGATACAACTAGATAACAGACCATGTGAATAACAACCACTTACTTAACCAGAGGCGTATATAGCCCCCATCATACTTCACTTGGACAATTGTCACCTAGGAGGGAGCCTGGTTACTATGTGTTACGTCCAGCACTTGCAGTTAGATCCCCTGAAGAGTCAGTAAATGACGAAACGCGTCAGGAGGGACATTGCAGGGCTATTTTTGGGAGGGTCAGATGTGGACTGCCCTTGTTAGGGGTGTCAGGGTTTGATTAGGGTAATTCCCTGCTTCCTGACTCGTCTCAACTCCAATGGACATCTGATTATCGGCATCTTCCAGACATATGGGTGAGATCCTTCCTTTATGGAGTATATTTATGGACCACTGGTTTGGTTTTTGATGTCTCCTCATTTTTTTTGTCCAAGTGAAGTATGATGGGGGCTATATACGCCTCTGGTTAAGTAAGTGGTTGTTATTCACATGGTCTGTTATCTAGTTGTATCAGGCTGTCCGGGTTTTTTCACTTTTGGACATGGAATTAGCCACATGTATGTACTGTGGGTGATCTGGTGTGGAAATATAAACAGACACCACACTGTATAGTCTGTGGCAACTGATTTAGTGTTTTTTAATCGCACTTTATCGTTTGGTAGCTTTTATACAATATTAAAAGTTATGTTTTATTTATTTTCTCTTTGCTGAGTTGCCATTTTGTGTCATGAGAAATTGTGGATTTATATTCCACTAGGTGCTGTATTTTCCACTAACATGAAGTACAATATGTCACGAGAAAACAATGTCAGAATCACCGGGATCCATGGAAGCGTTCCAGAGTTATTGCCTCATAAAGGGACAGTGGTCAGAATTGTAAAAATTGGCCCGGTCATGAACGTGCAAACCACCCTTGGTAGTGAAGGGGTTAAAACGTTTCCAGAGAGAAGATACCTAAAGTGTATAGGCCACTTAAAGGGACTGTCCAGGATTAGAGAGCATGCCTGCTTGCTTTCATGAACAGCGCCACCTCTGACCACGTGTTGTGTGTGGTATTACAGCAAAACTCCATTCACCTCAATGGGGAGGAGGTGCAATAAAACACAACCCAAGGTCCGGGGCGCTTCTGACAGAAGGCAGGCTTGTTGTGCTCATCCTGGACAACCCCTTACATGGCCAGATCGTGGCCCACATCCCGCATTCCCAGAAACACATGACATCATACATCGCCATAAGGTTTAAAGGGGAAATACGAAAATAAAGTCAAGAGATCCCATTATTACATGGGCAAGACATCACCGAGCGCGGCCATTACATACACAGCCTGGCGGGATGGGAAACGGGGTCATCCTGTAAGGGCTCCCCTGCCCCCCACTGCAGGGACTACAACTCCCAGCACACACACACACCAGTGCATGCTGGGACTTGTAGTTCAGTGCTGCTCCACATACAGGCTTGGTGTGTGTCGGTATGATGATAGTCAGGCACTGCTCACTCCTGGGCCTTGTAGTACCCCAGGGTTCTCCTTACCCAGCTGGACGCTCTCAGGGGTGGGCTCTCTGAACAGCAGCTCGTAGGGCAGCACAGCCAGGCGCCTCCGGGTCGGCCTGTCCCTGATCTCGGTGACCACGTCCCGCACAGTGTGGATGTGCACCCCGATCTCCTGCAGACACGAGAGGGTTAATCACAGCCTACAGACCCGGTACCGCCTCTCCGGTGTCCGCTCCGCTCACCTGTAATGGGGCATTCTTCAGAAAAGCACCGGAATCCACCACAACGTGCAGCACCCTGTAGGACGCCATGTTTAGACGGTGAACGATCCGATACAAAGAGCCGGCTCCCTGCTGTGAACGAAATGAGCCGGCTCTGCAGGGTGAACGAGCCGCTTTTGTTTTTTTCTGGCGCCTTGAAGCAGTGAATCCAGACTGTGACTCATCTGGGGGGAGGAGCGGTCAGGAGAGGAGGAGCTGTGGATAATGCCCGTGAGTTAACCCTTCAGTCCCAAATATATCCTGCCAGGTCCTCCGTGGCATATATAGTGTGTGACTAAGAGGAGGGACGCAGCACATTGTCATCATCTTCATCTGCAATCACCTGTGCGTTACCTTTAGGCTATGTGCACACGCTGCGGATTTGGCCGCACGGATTTTGTAAAATCCGCAGGTCAAAAGACTTGCGGTTTCACCTGCTGATTGCTCTGCGGTTTTGTATTCCCATAGGGAATAATGGTACTGTACACCGCAGCAGAATCCGCAGCGTGTGCACACAGCCTTAGTCCCAAATAAAGCTCCACTCTCCTGGCCCCTCCCCCCTGGCGTATACACACAGTATATGGTGTGTGTAGGCTCCGCACATTGGTGCATCATCTTCTCATAGTGTTAGGCCGGGTTCACATTGCGTTTATGGCCCTGCGATCAGCGGGATCGTTACATAGCGGCACTAACGCTGTAACGGAGGAGGTAGCGCCCCCACTGGCCGCAATGCTACTTAATGCATCCAAAATCAGCCTGATGCGTTACTTCATGACGCCCCTGGAGTGCAGTCTGCAGCATTTGTGGGGGCGTCATGAAGTAACGCATCAGGCCGGTTTCGGATGCATTAGTAGCATTGCGGCCAGTGGGGGCGCTAACTCCTCCATTACAGCGTTAGTGCCGCTATGTAACGATCCCGATGATCGCAGGGCCAGGAGGATTCAGGAGAACACTGCGGGGAGGAGGACAGACGGCGGCAGGTGTTGCTGCTAACGGATTACACTCACTAGTGAGAGACGCACGGGATTCTCGTGCAAGTCTCACGCATGGAAACCCGGCACTGCCGCCAGCACTCGGCCCGGAGCGTGTGGTTACATGTACTTCTCAGCAGTCACCCCCTCCGGTCCCAGTGCCGGCGGCAGCGCCAGGTTTTCATGCGTGAGACTCATACAAGAATCGTCCGAGTCCCAAATAGAATATACTAATAGAATATAATACAGCCCAACTCCCCATAGAATATAATGTAGCCCCCCATATTATATAACACAGCCTCCCCTTATAGAATATAATGTAAAATGTACCCCCCATGGTATATAACACAACCACATAGTGTATAGCCCAGCAACACATGGTATATAGCCCACCATGGTATAATACAGCCCAGCATGGTATATGGCCCCCCCAGAATGGTATAATACAGCCCAGCATGGTATAATACAGCCCAGCATGGTATATAGCCCCCCAGCATGGTATAATACAGCACAGCTTGGTATATAGCCACCCCCCAGCATGGTATGATACAGCCCAGCATGGTATAATACAGCCCAGCATTGTATATAGCCCCCCCCCAGCATGGTATGATACAGCCCAGCATGGTATAATACAGCCCAGCATTGTATATAGCCCCCCAACATGGTATAATACAGCACAGCTTGGTATATAGCCCCCCCAGCATGGTATAATACAGCCCAGCATGGTATATAGCCCCCCAGCATGGTATATAGCCCCCCAGCATGGTATGATACAGCCCAGCATGGTATAATACAGCCCAGCATGGTATATAGCCCCCCATCATGGTATATAGCCCCCCAGCATGGTATGATACAGCCCAGCATGGTATATAGCCCCCCCAGCATGGTATGATACAGCCCAGCATGGTATAATACAGCCCAGCATGGTATATAGCCCCCCATCATGGTATATAGCCCCCCCAGCATGGTATGATACAGCCCAGCATGGTATAATACAGCCCAGCATTGTATATAGCCCCCCCCCAGCATGGTATGATACAGCCCAGCATGGTATAATACAGCCCAGCATTGTATATAGCCCCCCAACATGGTATAATACAGCACAGCTTGGTATATAGCCCCCCCAGCATGGTATAATACAGCCCAGCATGGTATATAGCCCCCCAGCATGGTATATAGCCCCCCAGCATGGTATGATACAGCCCAGCATGGTATAATACAGCCCAGCATGGTATATAGCCCCCCATCATGGTATATAGCCCCCCCAGCATGGTATGATACAGCCCAGCATGGTATATAGCCCCCCCAGCATGGTATGATACAGCCCAGCATGGTATAATACAGCCCAGCATGGTATAATACAGCCCAGCATTGTATATAGCCCCCCCCCAGCATGGTATATAGCCCCCCCAGCATGGTATGATACAGCCCAGCACGGTATAATACAGCCCAGCATTGTATATAGCCCCCCCAGCATGGTATAATACAGCCCAGCATGGTATATATCCCCCCATCATGGTATATAGCCCCCCCAGCATGGTATGATACAGCCCAGCATGGTATAATACAGCCCAGCATGGTATATAGCCCCCCCAGCATGGTATAATACAGCACAGCATGGTATATAGCCCCCCCATCATGGTATATAGCCCCCCCAGCATGGTATGATACAGCCCAGCATGGTATAATACAGCCCAGCATGGTATATAGCCCCCCATCATGGTATATAGCCCCCCCAGCATGGTATGATACAGCCCAGCATGGTATAATACAGCCCAGCATTGTATATAGCCCCCCCCAGCATGGTATAATACAGCCCAGCATGGTATATAGCCCCCCATCATGGTATATAGCCCCCCCAGCATGGTATGATACAGCCCAGCATGGTATAATACAGCCCAGCATGGTATATAACCCCCCAGCATGGTATAATACAGCACAGCTTGGTATATAGCCCCCCCAGCATGGTATAATACAGCCCAGCATGGTATATAGCCCCCCAGCATGGTATGATACAGCCCAGCATGGTATATAGCCCCCCCAGCATGGTATGATACAGCCCAGCATGGTATAATACAGCCCAGCATGGTATATAGCCCCCACAGCATGGTATAATACAGCACAGCTTTGTATATAGCCCCCCATCATGGTATATAGCCCCCCCAGCATGGTATGATACAGCCCAGCATGGTATGATACAGCCCAGCATGGTATATAGCCCCCCAGCATGGTATAATACAGCACAGCTTGGTATATAGCCCCCCCAGCATGGTATAATACAGCCCAGCATGGTATATAGCCCCCCAGCATGGTATATAGCCCCCCAGCATGGTATATAGCCCCCCAGCATGGTATGATACAGCCCAGCATGGTATATAGCCCCCCCAGCATGGTATGATACAGCCCACTAGTGTTTTGGTGCGGTGCGTTGTGATGTGTAGCAATCCTGATCCAGATTAGATCCCTATACTTAACATAGGGACGCACGTAGCTGCGTTTGCCTCAGGATCAGGAGGCATCAGGTGCACCGACACATATCACAGCACTTACTAATTCACAAAGGACATTAACAAAAAATGCCACAATACAGGGTAAGACTGCAACCGAGGAGGAGGCGGGGCCTGATCACAAGAGCTGACAATCTGAGGAAGCAGCAATGCTGAATAACAGTCTACACTGCGTCACTAGATCCTTAAGGCCCCGTCACACTAAGCGACTTACCAGTGATCCCGACACCGATATCATAGAATAGAATCATAGAATCATAGAATCGTAGAGTTGGAAGGGACCTCCTGGGCCATCTGGTCCAACCCCCTGCTCAAAGCAGGATTCGCTAAATCATCCCAGTCAGATGTCTGTCCAGCCTCTGTTTGAAGACTTCCATTGAAGGAGAACTCACCACTTCTCGTGGCAGCCTGTTCCACTCATTGATCACTCTAACTGTCAAAAAGTTTTTTCTAATATCTAATCTGTGTCTCCTCCCATTCAGTTTCATCCCATTGCTTCTAGTCTTTCCTTGTGCGAATGAGAATAAAGTTGATCCTTCTACAATGTGACAGCCCTTTAGATATTTGTAGACAGCTATTAAGTCTCCTCTCAGTCTTCTCTTTTGCAAACTAAACATTCCCAAATCCTGCAACCTTTCCTCATAAGACAGGGTTTGCAGACCTGTCACCATTCTGGTCGCTCTTTTCTGAACTTGCTCCAGTTTGTTGATGTCTTTTTTAAAATGTGGTGCCCAAAACTGGACACAATATTCCAGATGAGGTCTGACCAAAGAGGAGTAGAGGGAAATAATGACTTCACGTGATCTAGACTGTATGCTTCTGTTAATACATCCTAGAATTGCATTTGCCTTTTTTGCTGCTGCATCACACTGTTGACTCATATTCAGTCTGTGATCTATTAGTATACCCAAGTCTTTTTCACATGTGCTGTTGCTTAGCCCTATTCCTCCCATTCTGTATATGCTTTTTTCATTTTTATTGCCCAGATGTAGTACTTTGCATTTTTCCTTGTTAAAAACCATTCTGTTAGTTGCTGCCCACTTCTCCAGTTTATTTATATCTTTTGAATCCTCTCTCTTCTCTAGTATTAGCTATCCCTCCTAGCTTTGTGTCGTCAGCAAATTTAATCAGTTTACCTTCAATTCCTTCATCTAAATCATTGATAAAGATGTTGAACAATACAGGGCCCAGGACAGAGCCCTGTGGTACCCCACTTGAGACATTCTTCCAACTGGATGTGCAGCCATTTACGACCACTCTTTGGGTCCGATCACTAAGCCAGTTATGAATCCACCTAACAGTTGCCTTGTCCATTCCATACTTAGTCAGTTTTTCAATAAGGATTGTATGAGATACTTTGTCAAATGCTTTGCTGAAGTCAAGATATACTATATCTACAGCATTTCCTTGATCCACCCAATCAGTGATACCGTCATAGAAGGAAATTAAGTTAGTCTGACATGACTTATTAGTTACAAACCCATGCTGACTCTGTTTAATCACTTCATTCTTATCCAGGTATTGACATACATGTTGTTTAATAATTTGGTCAAAGATCTTTCCTGGTATAGAAGTCAGACTCACCGTCCTATAGTTGCCTGGGTCCACCTTCTTCCCCTTTTTGAAGATAGGAACAACATTTGCTCTTCTCCAGTCTTCTGGGACTTCTCCTGTTCTCCAAGAATTTTCAAAGATTATGGAGAGGGGTTCAAAAATTTCTTCTGCTATCTCTTTCAGTACTCTGGGGTGTAATTCATCTGGACCTGGAGACTTGAATTCATTTAGGTTAGCTAAGTGTTTCCTCACTATCTTTCTATTTATAGATATCCTGGATTCTTCTATACCCTTAATAGGACAGTGAAGAACAGTTGATGTTATGTTTCCTTTCTGAGAGAAAACAGATTTAAAATAGGAATTTAAAGGTTCGGCCTTCTCAACATCCTGTCTTACCATTTCATCATTTTCATCCTGTAAAAATCCTATAGCATCTTTGACTTTTCTTTTACTTTTGACATATCCCCAAAATCCTTTATTATTGCTTTTGACATCTCTTGCAAGCCTCAATTCATTTTCAGCTTTAGATAATCTGATTTGTGCCCTGCAGGTTCTGCAGACAGCATTATATTCTTCTTTAGATATGCCTCCCTCTTTCCATTTTATAAACATTTTTTTCTTCCTTTTAAGCATGTGCTTAAGTTCTGTGTTCATCCATCCTGGTTTCCTTAAATGCTTCCTATTCTTCCCTCTTTTCGGAATTGTTAACAATTGTGCTTTGAGAATTTCATTTTTCAAGATTTCCCATCCTTCCTGGACATTTTTGTCTTTAAGGATATCCAGCCATTGGATCCCTCCAATTCTCTTTCTGAATCCCTTAAAATCTGCCTTTCTGAAATCTAACCTTGACGTCTGAGTCTTCACAGGTCTTCCTCCTCTAGTTATCCAAAATTCTAAAATAGCATGGTCGCTACCTCCTAGGGTCCCAGCCACTTTTACCTCCTCAACCATTTCCTCCCTGTTTATAAGGATCAGATCCAAGGTAGCAGTTCCCCTTGTTTTCTCCCCTACCTTTTGGAAGATAAAGTTGTCAGCAAGAGAGGATAAGAATTTCCTTGACCTGTTAGTTTTGCCTGAGAGAGATTCCCAACAAATGTCTGGATAGTTGAAATCTCCCATGACAACTATGTCATATTTTTTGGAGAACTTGGCCATTTGATGCATAAAGAGTTCATCCATATCTTCAGCTTGCACAGGCGGCCTGTAGTAAATGCCTACAATGGTGTCCTTTCCATTGTTCTGTCCTTGTATTCTTACCCAAACAGTTTCCACAGAACTCCCAGTCTCTGAAGCTTCAATCTCTGTGCAGATATACGCGTTTCTAACATACAATGCGACACCCCCTCCTCGTTTATCAAGTCTGTTTCTTGCAAATAAGTTGTATCCTTCTAGTCTTGTATTCCAATCATGTGTATTGTCCCACCAAGTTTCAGTGATTCCAATGACATCATATTACAGAAAGAGAAGAAATTCGAAGTGCACCTGAAGAAACAGAGGAATGGAGACATGTGACCCAGAGAAGCAGGAGGATCAGGAGGCAGTCAGCACCCATACTGCTCAGAAACCAGTACCAGGCTCTCACGCAGGAAAACGATGAAGAAATACATCAGGATAAGACTTTGCCAACAAACAGCAACCTTGTACGCCTTCAGAGTCCTCCTGGATGGAGAAAGAAAGATGTTGTGAAGAAGAAACGGAGAGTGGTGGTCATGGGGGATTCCCTGTTGAGAGGAACAGAGGCCGCTATCTGCAGACCGGATATAACTTCAAGAGAAATGTGCTGTCTTCCAGGTGCAAAAATTAAAGATGTGTCTGACAGGATATCAGGACTCTTCAGACCTACAGATGACTACCCATTCCTGCTACTACATGTGGGGACAAATGACACCGCAAGAAACGACCTGGAAACCATCTGCAGAGACTTTGAAGACTTAGGCAAGAAAGTGAAAGAACTGGGAGCGCAGGTGGTCTTCTCTTCCATCCTCCCAGTGGATGGCCATGGAACAAGGAGGTGGAATAAGATTCTGCAGGTGAACAACTGGCTACGTCGATGGTGCCGTCAGCAACAATTTGGATTTCTGGATCACGGAGTGAACTACTTATACGATGGACTACTTGCTAGAGATGGGGTGCACCTTACGAAGACTGGAAAGCATGTATTTGGAAGTCGCCTTGCTACACTTGTAAGGAGAGCTTTAAACTAGAACAACATGGGAAGGGAAGCAAAAGACCAGAAAAAGCCATACACCTGACAAATGCTATTGAGAACTCTGCTAATAGAAGTGGAAAGGAAGAACAAAGACGAAAGAATCTAATTAATAAAAATATTGGAGAAAGAGAAACCAATCACAAACTAAAATGTTTCTATACTAATGCACAAAGCATGGGCAACAAACAAGGAGAATTGGAACTACTAACACAGGAAAAGAAATATGATGTCATTGGAATCACTGAAACTTGGTGGGACAATACACATGATTGGAATACAAGACTAGAAGGATACAACTTATTTGCAAGAAACAGACTTGATAAACGAGGAGGAGGTGTTGCATTGTATGTTAGAAACGCGTATATCTGCACAGAGATTGAAGCTTCAGAGACTGGGAGTTCTGTGGAAACTGTTTGGGTAAGAATACAAGGACAGAACAATGGAAAGGACACCATTGTAGGCATTTACTACAGGCCGCCTGTGCAAGCTGAAGATATGGATGAACTCTTTATGCATCAAATGGCCAAGTTCTCCAAAAAATATGACATAGTTGTCATGGGAGATTTCAACTATCCAGACATTTGTTGGGAATCTCTCTCAGGCAAAACTAACAGGTCAAGGAAATTCTTATCCTCTCTTGCTGACAACTTTATCTTCCAAAAGGTAGGGGAGAAAACAAGGGGAACTGCTACCTTGGATCTAATCCTTATAAACAGGGAGGAAATGGTTGAGGAGGTAAAAGTGGCTGGAACCCTAGGAGGTAGCGACCATGCTATTTTAGAATTTTGGATAACTAGAGGCGGAAGACCTGTGAAGACTCAGACGTCAAGGTTAGATTTCAGTAAGGCAGATTTTAAGGGATTCAGAAAGATAATTGGAGGGATCCAATGGCTGGATATCCTTAAAGACAAAAATGTCCAGGAAGGATGGGAAATCTTGAAAAATGAAATTCTCAAAGCACAGTTGTTAACAATTCCGAAAAGAGGGAAGAATAGGAAGCATTTAAGGAAACCAGGATGGGTGAACACAGAACTTAAGCACATGCTAAAAAGGAAGAAAAAAATGTTTATAAAATGGAAAGAGGGAGGCATATCTAAAGAAGAATATAATGCTGTCTGCAGAATCTGCAGGGCACAAATCAGATTATCTAAAGCTGAAAATGAATTGAGGCTTGCAAGAGATGTCAAAAGCAATAATAAAGGATTTTGGGGATATGTCAAAAGTAAAAGAAAAGTCAAAGATGCTATAGGATTTTTACAGGATGAAAATGATGAAATGGTAAGACAGGATGTTGAGAAGGCTGAACTTTTAAATTCCTATTTTGCATCTGTTTTCTCTCAGAAAGGAAATGTAACACCAACTGTTATTCACTGTCCTATTAAGGGAATAGAAGAATCCAGGATATCTATAAACAGAAAGATAGTGAGGAAACACTTAGCTAACCTAAATGAATTCAAGTCTCCAGGTCCAGATGAATTACACCCCAGAGTACTGAAGGAGATAGCAGAAGAAATTTCTGAACCACTCTCCATAATCTTTGAAAATTCTTGGAGAACAGGAGAAGTGCCAGAAGACTGGAGAAGAGCAAATGTTGTTCCTATCTTCAAAAAGGGGAAGAAGGTGGACCCAGGCAACTATAGGCCGGTGAGTCTGACTTCTATACCAGGAAAGATCTTTGAACAAATTATTAAACAACATGTAAGTCAATACCTGGATAAGAATGAAGTGATCAAACAGAGTCAGCATGGGTTTGTAACTAATAAGTCATGTCAGACTAACTTAATTTCCTTCTATGACGGTATCACTGATTGGGTGGATCAAGGAAATGCTGTAGATATAGTATATCTTGACTTCAGCAAAGCATTTGACAAAGTCTCTCATACAATCCTTATTGAAAAAATGACTAAGTATGGAATGGACAAGGCAACTGTTAGGTGGATTCATAGCTGGCTTAGTGATCGGACCCAAAGAGTGGTCGTAAATGGCTGCACATCCAGTTGGAAGAATGTCTCAAGTGGGGTACCACAGGGCTCTGTCCTGGGCCCTGTATTGTTCAACATCTTTATCAACGATTTAGATGAAGGAATTGAGGGTAAACTGATTAAATTTGCTGATGACACAAAGCTAGGAGGGATAGCTAATACTAGAGAAGAGAGAGAGAGGATTCAAAAAGATTTAAATAAACTGGAGAAGTGGGCAGTAACTAACAGAATGGTTTTTAACAGGGAGAAATGCAAAGTACTACATCTGGGCAATAAAAATGAAAAAAGCATATATAGAATGGGAGGAATAGGGCTAAGTGACAGCACATGTGAAAAAGACTTGGGTATACTAATAGATCACAGACTGAATATGAGTCAACAGTGTGATGCAGCAGCAAAAAAGGCAAATGCAGTTCTAGGATGTATTAATAGAAGCATACAGTCTAGATCACGTGAAGTCATTATTTCCCTCTACTCCTCTTTGGTCAGACCTCATCTGGAATATTGTGTCCAGTTTTGGGTACCACATTTTAAAAAAGACATCAACAAACTGGAGCAAGTTCAGAAAAGAGCGACCAGAATGGTGACCGGTCTGCAAACCCTGTCTTATGAGGAAAGGTTGTAGGATTTGGGAATGTTTAGTTTGCAAAAGAGAAGACTGAGAGGAGACTTAATTGCTGTCTACAAATATCTAAAGGGCTGTCACATTGTAGAAGGATCAACTTTATTCTCATTTGCACAAGGAAAGACTAGAAGCAATGGGATGAAACTGAATGGGAGGAGACACAGATTAGATATTAGAAAAAACTTTTTGACAGTTAGAGTGATCAATGAGTGGAACAGGCTGCCACGAGAAGTGGTGAGTTCTCCTTCAATGGAAGTCTTCAAACAGAGGCTGGACAGACATCTGACTGGGATGATTTAGCGAATCCTGCTTTGAGCAGGGGGTTGGACCAGATGGCCCAGGAGGTCCCTTCCAACTCTACGATTCTATGATTCTATGATATTTCTTTTCCTGTGTTAGTAGTTCCAATTCTCCTTGTTTGTTGCCCATGCTTTGTGCATTAGTATAGAAACATTTTAGTTTGTGATTGGTTTCTCTTTCTCCAATATTTTTAGTAATTAGATTCTTTCGTCTTTGTTCTTCCTTTCCACTTCTAATAGCAGAGTTCTCAATAGCATGTGTCAGGTGTATGGCTTTTTCTGGTCTTTTGCTTCCCTTCCCATGTTGTTCTAGTTTAAAGCTCTCCTTACAAGTGTAGCAAGGCGACTTCCAAATACCTGCTTTCCAGTCTTCGTAAGGTGCACCCCATCTCTAGCAAGTAGTCCATCGTATAAGTAGTTCACTCCGTGATCCAGAAATCCAAATCGTTGCTGACGGCACCATCGACGTAGCCAGTTGTTCACCTGCAGAATCTTATTCCACCTCCTTGTTCCATGGCCATCCACTGGGAGGATGGAAGAGAAGACCACCTGCGCTCCCAGTTCTTTCACTTTCTTGCCTAAGTCTTCAAAGTCTCTGCAGATGGTTTCCAGGTCGTTTCTTGCGGTGTCATTTGTCCCCACATGTAGTAGCAGGAATGGGTAGTCATCTGTAGGTCTGAAGAGTCCTGATATCCTGTCAGACACATCTGTAATTTTTGCACCTGGAAGACAGCACATTTCTCTTGAAGTTATATCCGGTCTGCAGATAGCGGCCTCTGTTCCCCTCAGCAGGGAATCCCCCATGACCACCACTCTCCGTTTCTTCTTCACAACATTTTTCTTTCTCCATCCAGGAGGACTCTGAAGGCGTACAAGGTTGCTGTTTGTTGGCAAAGTCTTATCCTGATGTATTTCTTCATCGTTTTCCTGCGTGAGAGCCTGGTACTGGTTCCTGAGCAGTATGGGTGCTGACTGCCTCCTGATCCTCCTGCTTCTCTGGGTCACATGTCTCCATTCCTCTGTTTCTTCAGGTGCACTTCGAATTTCTTCTCTTTCTGTAACATGAAGAGATAATTCTGCTCTGTCCAAGAACTCTTCACCTTCCTTAATGATCTTCAACGTAGCTAACCTCTCTTCGAGATTTTGCAACTTTTCCTCCAACAGGGACACAAGCTTGCATTTGTGGCATGTGAAGTTTGGCTTTTCCACTGGTAAATCTGTGAACATGTAGCAAGAAATGCAGCTCACCAAATGGCTCCTGGCCTCTTCCATCTTGAGATTTCTTTAAAACGATGAAAGATGAGCCAAAATTCGCGCGGATACTCTTCACTTATCCCAGAAGGCACTGGGAATATGCAAATGATCTCCTCAAGACTCTTCCCCTGGTCCACATATCAAGGTGTCAGGATCGCTGGTAAGTCGCTATGTGATCGCTGGTGAGCTGTCACACAGACAGCTTCACCAGCGATCAGCACAGCGATGCCGAGCGCCCGGCATCGCTGGCCATCGCTGTAAAAAATAGAATCAAAATAAAAAATATAGTTATTCTCACCTTCCGACGTCCCGTTCAGCCATCCTGCCTCTCTCCACGCTCCGGTCCCAGTGATCCTTTGCACGAATGACCGCGAGATGTCACAGTCTCGAGGGATAACAGTCTCACGGTCATTCGTGCAAAGGATCACTGGGACCGGAGCGTGGAGAGAGGCGGGATGGCTGAACGGGACGTCGGAAGGTGAGAATAACTATTTTTTTTAATTATTTTTTTACACCTGATCGCTGGTCTCTCGCCTGTCACACACAGCGATGCGTGCTGGCCAGCGGGAGACCAGCGACCAAAGAAGTGTCCAGAGATTTCTTCCAGCGATCCCGGCAGGGGGGCCGCTCGCTGATCGCTGTAACACATAGCGATCTCGCTGGTGAGATCGTTGTTACGTCACAAAAGTTGTGATTCAGCAGCGATCTCGCTACCGAGATCGCTTAGTGTGACGGGGCCTTTATTCAGGGGTATAATGAGGCCTCACTGTACAGGAGAGACCGGAGCGAGGAGCAGGGGACTGATCACAAGAGCTGACAATCTGAGGACACAGCAATGCTGAATACCAGTCTACACTGCGTCACATGGGGGGAGACTGAGGCCCTCACTTCACAGGCAAAGACCTGGAACCAGGACTGAGGAAAACGGATTTCTATTAAAAAAAAGAGCCGTTTAAAGAGCCAAAAGAGCCGGCTCTTTATGGTGAGCGGAGCCGAATGAGCCGGATCACCAAAAAGAGCCGAACTTCCCATCACTAACGGTGACCCTGCTGTCCAGCCAATCAGAGAGCGAGAAGCGTTCTGGGGCTTATGGGACTGCAGTGTTGTCGCCATCAGCCGGCCGCGAGAAAGTACTACAGGCTGTAATAGGGTTCCAATTATTATTATTATTAACTATATTTCTAATATTTGTATTATTGCTATTAATATTTCACATAATAATAAATATTAATATTGATAATATGAATAATAATGATCATAATAATAACAACAGTAATAATAACGATGATAATGATAATACTAATTACTAATATTATTACTGATTGTTCCGTTATTTAGGATGAAGCCCATTTTCCTTTTTGAGATTTTTTTTTTTTTACTCCCCTTTATTAAGAGCCACAATCTGTTTTAAATTTTAGCCGTTTATTAAAGGAACAGTCGCAGTTTTGAATAATCCTCCATTCACTTTACCATATGTGAAAAAATGTGAACAAAACTCAAAGTGAGGTGAAAAACCCCCACACAATTGCTTATTATTATTATTATTATTATTATTATTATTATTATTATTATTATTATTATTGTTATTGTTATTATTATTATTTGGGGGGTTCTGAAGGGCTTAGTGTTTATGGCGCTCATATGGTAAAAATTACCTGTTGACAAGATTCTTCTGGTAACTATGGTGATACCAAATATGATTTTTTTAAAAAATATTTTACAGGTTAAAAAAAATCACAACTTTAACAAAAAAAAAAAAAGAAAAGGTAATTGGATTGTGCCACCATTTTGTAAAACCAGTAACTTTTTACATTTTTTTTTTCTTTGGTGAGTTGTTATTTTTCAATGCATAAAACACGTTGATTGCTGTTTATTGCGTGTTTTTTTTTTAATTGGAGAGCTGTGGAGACCCCCAAAAAATGGCAACTAGGATTTTTAAGTTTTTTCTTGTATCTACTAATCAATTCTATTGACTTATACCAACACGTTAATACCAAATGCTGTGCTTTTTTTAAATTATTATTTATTTTCTTTTAATTGCAAAAGAGGGTGATTTTATATATATATATATATATACACATATACTGTATTTTAGTCTTGGACCTGAACTTGTGATACAGCCATACATCAGGGAGGCGTCTGATTGTCACCAAAGTTATTCTGCAGCCGGAGAACAACTCCAAACATCCAACCAATTACATTAAGAACGATCCTAAGTGTAAAGTAGAACAATGAGTCCTGGAAATGATGGCACGGCCCTCACAGACCCCAGATCTCAGTCTGGGATCACATAAGGAGACGGAAGTATCTGCACAAGTCTCATCCACAGAAGATCTGAGGTCAGTTCTCCAAGATGTTTGGAACAACCTCCCTGTAGAGTGCCTTAAAAAAATGGTTCCATGACCAAATTATATGTGGACTTTGTCTGCAACTATTTTACAGTTGTGATTTGACTGAAACAAAACAGCAAATCCCACCAAATCACAGACTTTATACAAGCAAATCAAAGTCGCCAGTAACTAAAAGTCTAGTAGGATTGGATTAGGCCGGAGTCACACTACAGCGAGATACGGCCGAGTCTCGCAGGTTAAAACCAAGCTCTGGCACCGGCACTCCGGAGCGGAGCGTGCAGCTCCATGTATTGCTGTGCGGCTGCACGCTCCGCTCCGGAGTGCCGGCGCCAGAGCTTGGTGTTAACCTGCGAGACTCGGCCGTATCTCGCTGTGTGTGATCCCGGCCTTATCGGTGACAGTTGCAGTATACAATACCTGTGGCATGCCAAAATGTGGCCACCTTGCCATTTTTTAGATGTGATATGATCCTCATGATCCAAATCTAAAGGAGCTGTATGGCCCTAGACTAAACATGCAAACTGTCGTGTGATTGTAAAACACAGAAATTGAGCTGGGTTAGAGTCGGTACACATGCAGCATATAAATGCATATGTTCACATGGCCAAAAAGCAGACAAAACCTACAAAAGACAAAATGACCTCAGAGTCACCTTGTCGATGGTGGGGCGGCTTTTATGCCATGTTTGATCAAATACAGTATTACTAAGAACTCTGTATGATTTCAACGCACTTTTGCTTTACTTATTTACTTATAGCAGGTTTTTTCATTTTGTCTTTTGTAGGTTTTGTCGTGTGATTGTGTTGTGCTCCTCATCCTCTCCCTGTATTGTTACATGGCTTGTTCGTGAACTTGCCATATTTGTTTCTTAATATATATAATTTTTAATATATGGACCTAGAAGCATATGAAAGAAAACAGTAAATGAAAAACTGGGTGATTCACGACACGGCTCTCTTGTAAAAATATATAAAAGTGTAACTAGATTGTTATCCGGGACAGTAAAAACGCAGTCATTAACCAGAACGGCCCCAATACACATGGATCTTACTCTTATTATAAACAGCAAATAAAGGCTCATTCTGAAGATCGGTATCATTTAGTGGTCGGACCCCCAGTAAACCCGAGAACAAGGCTCTAGAACCTAGAGGCTGGGCTTTGCAGACCCCAATTTTAAATGGAGCGGAGGTGCATATGCCCGACCTCCACTCTATTCATTGTTCATAGGAATTAGCGGAGCAGTGTACTCATATACCTCCGTCAGACCCATAGTCAATGAAAGGAGCTGAGGGGGCACCTCTGCACCATTTAAGACAGGACCAAGTCCCAAACTCCTATTCTTGGAATCCCACTGCACTATATCGGGTGTAACCCTATAAATAATTGATGTTGGTACCATGTTTGTTGAAAGGCTGCACCTCTAATATCAAAACTACAGTGACAATGACCGCTGCAGCCGATCACTGGGCTCAGCTGAGATGGAGAGGCAGGAGAACAGTATAAACTGCAGCAGTCACAATCTCGACCGCCGTAGGGGACACGGCACCGACATGGGAGGGAGGAGACGCAGAGCACCCAAATCTGCTTCTCAGCATGTGGTAACCATCCTATAAGCCTGCCTGACTTGGTGACTGGCCCAAGGGCAGAATTGGTGGCCACCCAGCTTTTCTGCATATTTTGGTTCACTTCATGGGGCATTGCTATAAATAAACGCACAGTGCAGACAGCCATAGTGCTATCCACTTCACACACACACTGACAGAACATTGTAGTCCCCCTACAATGAATGCAGAACACAAACTTCCGCCCCACTCAACATGGCGACGCGGAACTGTCCGCTAGCGGCTGTATTTCCGGTGCACTGCCACACATACTTCCGTCTCAGCTGAGAAAGCCGATGGTCACGTGATCGAAAGTGCTGGAGGCGGAGTGATGGGAAGTTCGGCTCTTTTTGGTGATCCGGCTCATTCGGCTCCGCTCACCATAAAGAGCCGGCTCTTTAAACGGCTCTTTTTTTAAATAGAAATCCGTTTTCCCCAGTCCTGGTTCTAGGTCTTTGCCTGTGAAGTGAGGGTCTCATTCTCCCCCTGTGTGACGCAGTGTAGACTGGTATTCAGCATTGCTGCTTCCTCAGATTGTCAGCTCTTGTGATCAGGCCCCGCCTCCTCCTCGGTTGCAGTCTTACCCTGTATTGTGGCATTTTTTGTTAATGTCCTTTGTGAATTAGTAAGTGCTGTGATATGTGTCGGTGCACCTGATGCCTCCTGATCCTGAGGCAACCGCAGCTCCGTGCGTCCCTATGTTAAGTATAGGGATCTAATCTGGATCAGGATTGCTACACATCACAACGCACCGCACCAAAACACTAGTGGGCTGTATCATACCATGCTGGGGGGGCTGTATACCATGCTGGGGGGCTATATACCATGCTGGGCTGTATTATACTATGCTGGGGGGCTATATACCATGCTGGGGGGGCTATATACCATGCTGGGCTGTATCATACCATGCTGGGGGGGCTATATACCATGCTGGGGGGGCTATATACCATGCTGGGGGGCCATATACCATGCTGGGCTGTATTATACCATGCTGGGCTGTATTATACCATGCTGGGGGGGCTATATACCATGCAGGGGGGCTATATACCATGCTGGGCTGTATTATACCATGCAGGGGGGCTATATACCATGCTGGGGGGCTATATACCATGCTGGGCTGTATCATACCATGCTGGGGGGGCTATATACCATGCTGGGGGGCTATATACCATGCTGGGCTGTATCATACCATGCTGGGGGGGCTATATACCATGCTGGGGGGCTATATACCATGCTGGGCTGTATCATACCAAGCTGGGGGGGCTGTATCATACCATGCTGGGGGGCTATATACCATGCTGGGGGGCTATATACCATGCTGGGCTGTATCATACCATGCTGGGGGGGCTATATACCATGCTGGGGGGGGCTATATACCATGCTGGGGGGCCATATACCATGCTGGGCTGTATTATACCATGCTGGGCTGTATTATACCATGCTGGGGGGGCTATATACCATGCAGGGGGGCTATATACCATGCTGGGGGGCTATATACCATGCTGGGCTGTATCATACCATGCTGGGGGGGCTATATACCATGCTGGGGGGGCTATATACCATGCTGGGGGGCCATATACCATGCTGGGGGGGGCTATATACCATGCTGGGGGGCTATATACCATGCTGGGCTGTATCATACCATGCTGGGGGGGCTATATACCATGCTGGGGGGCTATATACCATGCTGGGCTGTATCATACCATGCTGGGGGGGCTATATACCATGCTGGGGGGCTATATACCATGCTGGGCTGTATCATACCATGCTGGGGGGGCTATATACCATGCTGGGGGGCTATATACCATGCTGGGCTGTATCATACCATGCTGGGGGGGGCTATATACCATGCTGGGGGGCTATATACCATGCTGGGCTGTATCATACCATGCTGGGGGGGCTATATACCATGCTGGGGGGCTATATACCATGCTGGGCTGTATCATACCATGCTGGGGGGCTATATACCATGCTGGGCTGTATTATACCAAGCTGGGCTGTATTATACCATGCTGGGGGGGCTATATACCATGCTGGGGGGCTATATACCATGCTGGGAGGCTATATACCATGCTGGGCTGTATTATACCAAGCTGGGCTGTATTATACCATGCTGGGGGGGCTATATACCAAGCTGGGCTGTATTATACCATGCTGGGGGGCTATATACCATGCTGGGCTGTATTATACCATGCTGGGCTGTATTATACTATGCTGGGCTGTATTATACTATGCTGGGCTGTATTATACCATGCTGGGCTGTATTATACCATGCTGGGGGGGCTATATACCATGCTGGGCTGTATTATACCATGCTGGGGGGGGGCTATATACCAAGCTGGGCTGTATTATACCATGCTGAGGGGCCATATACCATGCTGGGCTGTATTATACCATGCTGGGCTGTATTATACTATGCTGGGCTGTATTATACCATGCTGGGGGGCTATATACCATGCTGGGCTGTATTATACCATGCTGAGGGGCCATATACCATGCTGGGCTGTATTATACCATGCTGGGCTGTATTATACTATGCTGGGCTGTATTATACCATGCTGGGGGGCTATATACCATGCTGGGCTGTATTATACCATGCTGAGGGGCCATATACCATGCTGGGCTGTATTATACTATGCTGGGGGGCTATATACCATGCTGGGCTGTATTATACCATGCTGGGGGGGCTATATACCATGCTGGGCTGTATCATACCATGCTGGGGGGGCTATATACCATGCTGGGGGGCTATATACCATGCTGGGAGGCTATATACCATGCTGGGCTGTATCATACCATGCTGGGGGGCTATATACCATGCTGGGGGGGCTATATACCATGCTGGGGGGGCTATATACCATGCTGGGGGGCTATATACCATGCTGTGCTGTATCATACCATGCTGGGGGGGCTATATACCATGCTGGGGGGCTATATACCATGCTGGGAGGCTATATACCATGCTGGGCTGTATTATACCAAGCTGGGCTGTATTATACCATGCTGGGGGGGCTATATACCATGCTGGGCTGTATTATACCATGCTGGGGGGCTATATACCATGCTGGGGGGCTATATACCATGCTGGGAGGCTATATACCATGCTGGGCTGTATTATACCAAGCTGGGCTGTATTATACCATGCTGGGGGGGCTATATACCAAGCTGGGCTGTATTATACCATGCTGGGGGGCTATATACCATGCTGGGCTGTATTATACCATGCTGGGCTGTATTATACCATGCTGGGCTGTATTATACTATGCTGGGCTGTATTATACTATGCTGGGCTGTATTATACCATGCTGGGGGGGCTATATACCATGCTGGGCTGTATTATACCATGCTGGGGGGGGCTATATACCAAGCTGGGCTGTATTATACCATGCTGAGGGGCCATATACCATGCTGGGCTGTATTATACCATGCTGGGCTGTATTATACTATGCTGGGCTGTATTATACCATGCTGGGGGGCTATATACCATGCTGGGCTGTATTATACCATGCTGAGGGGCCATATACCATGCTGGGCTGTATTATACCATGCTGGGCTGTATTATACTATGCTGGGCTGTATTATACCATGCTGGGGGGCTATATACCATGCTATGCTGTATTATACCATGCTGAGGGGCCATATACCATGCTGGGCTGTATTATACTATGCTGGGCTGTATTATACTATGCTGGGCTGTATTATACCATGCTGGGCTGTATTATACCATGCTGGGGGGGCTATATACCAAGCTGGGCTGTATTATACCATGCTGGGGGGCTATATACCATGCTGGGCTGTATTATACTATGCTGGGCTGTATTATACTATGCTGGGCTGTATTATACTATGCTGGGCTGTATTATACCATGCTGGGGGGGCTATATACCATGCTGGGCTGTATTATACCATGCTGGGGGGGGGCTATATACCAAGCTGGGCTGTATTATACCATGCTGAGGGGCCATATACCATGCTGGGCTGTATTATACCATGCTGAGGGGCCATATACCATGCTGGGCTGTATTATACCATGCTGGGCTGTATTATACTATGCTGGGCTGTATTATACCATGCTGGGGGGCTATATACCATGCTGGGCTGTATTATACCATGCTGGGCTGTATTATACCATGCTGGGCTGTATTATACTATGCTGGGCTGTATTATACCATGCTGGGGGGCTATATACCATGCTGGGCTGTATTATACCATGCTGAGGGGCCATATACCATGCTGGGCTGTATTATACTATGCTGGGCTGTATTATACTATGCTGGGCTGTATTATACCATGCTGGGCTGTATTATACCATGCTGGGGGGGGGGGCATATACCAAGCTGGGCTGTATTATACCATGCTGGGGGGCTATATACCAAGCTGGGCTGTATTATACCATGCTGGGGGGCTATATACCATGCTGGGCTGTATTATACCGTGCTGGGCTGTATTATACCATGCTGGGCTGTATTATACTATGCTGGGCTGTATTATACTATGCTGGGCTGTATTATACCATGCTGGGGGGGCTATATACCATGCTGGGCTGTATTATACCATGCTGGGGGGGGGGCTATATACCAAGCTGGGCTGTATTATACCATGCTGAGGGGCCATATACCATGCTGGGCTGTATTATACCATGCTGGGCTGTATTATACTATGCTGGGCTGTATTATACCATGCTGGGGGGCTATATACCATGCTGGGCTGTATTATACCATGCTGAGGGGCCATATACCATGCTGGGCTGTATTATACCATGCTGGGCTGTATTATACTATGCTGGGCTGTATTATACCATGCTGGGGGGCTATATACCATGCTGGGCTGTATTATACCATGCTGAGGGGCCATATACCATGCCGGGCTGTATTATACTATGCTGGGCTGTATTATACTATGCTGGGCTGTATTATACCATGCTGGGCTGTATTATACCATGCTGGGGGGCTATATACCAAGCTGGGCTGTATTATACCATGCTGGGGGGCTATATACCATGCTGGGCTGTATTATACTATGCTGGGCTGTATTATACTATGCTGGGCTGTATTATACTATGCTGGGCTGTATTATACCATGCTGGGGGGCTATATACCATGCTGGGCTGTATTATACCATGCTGGGGGGGGGCTATATACCAAGCTGGGCTGTATTATACCATGCTGAGGGGCCATATACCATGCTGGGCTGTATTATACCATGCTGGGCTGTATTATACTATGCTGGGCTGTATTATACCATGCTGGGGGGCTATATACCATGCTGGGCTGTATTATACCATGCTGGGCTGTATTATACCATGCTGGGCTGTATTATACTATGCTGGGCTGTATTATACCATGCTGGGGGGCTATATACCATGCTGGGCTGTATTATACCATGCTGAGGGGCCATATACCATGCTGGGCTGTATTATACTATGCTGGGCTGTATTATACCATGCTGGGCTGTATTATACCATGCTGGGGGGGGGGCATATACCAAGCTGGGCTGTATTATACTATGCTGGGCTGTATTATACCATGCTGGGGGGGCCATATACCATGCTGGGCTGTATTATACCATGCTGGGGGGGGCATATACCATGCTGGGCTGTATTATACCATGCTGGGCTGTATTATACTATGCTGGGCTGTATTATACCATGCTGGGGGGCTATATACCTTTCTGGGCTGTATTATACCATGCTGGGCTGTATTATACTATGCTGGGCTGTATTATACTATGCTGGGCTGTATTATACTATGCTGGGCTGTATTATACCATGCTGGGGGGCCATATACCATGCTGGGCTGTATTATACCATGCTGGGGGGGGGCATATACCATGCTGGGCTGTATTATACCATGCTGGGCTGTATTATACTATGCTGGGCTGTATTATACCATGCTGGGGGGCTATATACCTTTCTGGGCTGTATTATACCATGCTGGGCTGTATTATACTATGCTGGGCTGTATTATACTATGCTGGGCTGTATTATACTATGCTGGGCTGTATTATACTATGCTGGGGGGCCATATACCATGCTGGGCTGTATTATACCATGCTGGGGGGGGCATATACCATGCTGGGCTGTATTATACCATGCTGGGCTGTATTATACTATGCTGGGCTGTATTATACCATGCTGGGGGGCTATATACCTTTCTGGGCTGTATTATACCATGCTGGGCTGTATTATACTATGCTGGGCTGTATTATACTATGCTGGGCTGTATTATACTATGCTGGGCTGTATTATACCATGCTGGGCTGTATTATACTATGCTGGGCTGTATTATACCATGCTGGGCTGTATTATACTATGCTGGGCTGTATTATACTATGCTGGGCTGTATTATACCATGCTGGGGGGCTATATACCTTTCTGGGCTGTATTATACCATGCTGGGCTGTATTATACTATGCTGGGCTGTATTATACTATGCTGGGCTGTATTATACTATGCTGGGCTGTATTATACCATGCTGGGGGGGGCATATACCATGCTGGGCTGTATTATACCATGCTGGGCTGTATTATACTATGCTGGGCTGTATTATACCATGCTGGGGGGCTATATACCTTTCTGGGCTGTATTATACCATGCTGGGCTGTATTATACTATGCTGGGCTGTATTATACTATGCTGGGCTGTATTATACTATGCTGTGCTGTATTATACCATGCTGGGCTGTATTATACTATGCTGGGCTGTATTATACTATGCTGGGCTGTATTATACTATGCTGGGCTGTATTATACCATGCTGGGCTGTATTATACTATGCTGGGCTGTATTATACCATGCTGGGCTGTATTATACTATGCTGGGCTGTATTATACTATGCTGGGCTGTATTATACTATGCTGGGCTGTATTATACTATGCTGGGCTGTATTATACCATGCTGGGCTGTATTATACTATGCTGGGCTGTATTATACTATGCTGGGCTGTATTATACCATGCTGGGGGGCTATATACCTTTCTGGGCTGTATTATACCATGCTGGGCTGTATTATACTATGCTGGGCTGTATTATACTATGCTGGGCTGTATTATACTATGCTGGGCTGTATTATACCATGCTGGGCTGTATTATACCATGCTGGGCTGTATTATACTATGCTGGGCTGTATTATACTATGCTGGGCTGTATTATACTATGCTGGGCTGTATTATACCATGCTGGGCTGTATTATACTATGCTGGGCTGTATTATACTATGCTGGGCTGTATTATACTATGCTGGGCTGTATTATACCATGCTGGGGGGCTATATACCTTTCTGGGCTGTATTATACCATGCTGGGCTGTATTATACTATGCTGGGCTGTATTATACTATGCTGGGCTGTATTATACCATGCTGGGCTGTATTATACTATGCTGGGCTGTATTATACCATGCTGGGGGGCTATATACCTTTCTGGGCTGTATTATACTATGCTGGGCTGTATTATACCATGCTGGGCTGTATTATACTATGCTGGGCTGTATTATACTATGCTGGGCTGTATTATACCATGCTGGGGGGCCATATACCATGCTGGGCTGTATTATACCATGCTGGGGGGGGCATATACCATGCTGGGCTGTATTATACCATGCTGGGCTGTATTATACTATGCTGGGCTGTATTATACCATGCTGGGGGGCTATATACCTTTCTGGGCTGTATTATACCATGCTGGGCTGTATTATACTATGCTGGGCTGTATTATACTATGCTGGGCTGTATTATACCATGCTGGGCTGTATTATACTATGCTGGGCTGTATTATACCATGCTGGGCTGTATTATACTATGCTGGGCTGTATTATACTATGCTGGGCTGTATTATACCATGCTGGGGGGCTATATACCTTTCTGGGCTGTATTATACCATGCTGGGCTGTATTATACTATGCTGGGCTGTATTATACTATGCTGGGCTGTATTATACTATGCTGGGCTGTATTATACCATGCTGGGGGGGGGCATATACCATGCTGGGCTGTATTATACCATGCTGGGCTGTATTATACTATGCTGGGCTGTATTATACCATGCTGGGGGGCTATATACCTTTCTGGGCTGTATTATACCATGCTGGGCTGTATTATACTATGCTGGGCTGTATTATACTATGCTGGGCTGTATTATACTATGCTGGGCTGTATTATACCATGCTGGGCTGTATTATACTATGCTGTATTATACTATGCTGGGCTGTATTATACTATGCTGGGCTGTATTATACCATGCTGGGCTGTATTATACTATGCTGGGCTGTATTATACTATGCTGGGCTGTATTATACTATGCTGGGCTGTATTATACCATGCTGGGCTGTATTATACTATGCTGGGCTGTATTATACTATGCTGGGCTGTATTATACTATGCTGGGCTGTATTATACCATGCTGGGGGGCTATATACCTTTCTGGGCTGTATTATACCATGCTGGGCTGTATTATACTATGCTGGGCTGTATTATACTATGCTGGGCTGTATTATACTATGCTGGGCTGTATTATACCATGCTGGGCTGTATTATACCATGCTGGGCTGTATTATACTATGCTGGGCTGTATTATACTATGCTGGGCTGTATTATACTATGCTGGGCTGTATTATACCATGCTGGGCTGTATTATACCATGCTGGGCTGTATTATACTATGCTGGGCTGTATTATACTATGCTGGGCTGTATTATACTATGCTGGGCTGTATTATACCATGCTGGGCTGTATTATACTATGCTGGGCTGTATTATACTATGCTGGGCTGTATTATACTATGCTGGGCTGTATTATACCATGCTGGGGGGCTATATACCTTCCTGGGCTGTATTATACCATGCTGGGCTGTATTATACTATGCTGGGCTGTATTATACTATGCTGGGCTGTATTATACTATGCTGGGCTGTATTATACCATGCTGGGGGGCTATATACCTTTCTGGGCTGTATTATACTATGCTGGGCTGTATTATACCATGCTGGGCTGTATTATACTATGCTGGGCTGTATTATACTATGCTGGGCTGTATTATACCATGCTGGGCTGTATTATACTATGCTGGGCTGTATTATACTATGCTGGGCTGTATTATACCATGCTGGGCTGTATTATACCATGCTGGGCTGTATTATACTATGCTGGGCTGTATTATACCATGCTGGGCTGTATTATACTATGCTGGGCTGTATTATACTATGCTGGGCTGTATTATACCATGCTGGGCTGTATTATACTATGCTGGGCTGTATTATACTATGCTGGGCTGTATTATACTATGCTGGGCTGTATTATACCATGCTGGGCTGTATTATACTATGCTGGGCTATATTGAGGAGATGAAAAACCGCAGAGCAATCTGCAGGTAAAACCGCAAGTCTTTTGACCTGCAGATTTACCTGCGGATTTTACAAAATCCGCACCCAAATCCGCAGCGTGTGCACATAGCCTAAAGGTAACGCACAGGTGATTGCAGATGATGATGACAATGTGCTGCGTCCCTCCTCTTAGTCACACACTATATATGCCACGGAGGACCTGGCAGGATATATCTGGGACTGAAGGGTTAACTCACGGGCATTTATTCACATCTCCTCCTCTCCTGACCGCTCCTCCCCCCAGATGAGTCACAGTCAGGATTCACTGCTTCCAGGCGCCAGAAAAAATACAAAAGCGGCTCGTTCACCCTACAGAGCCGGCTCATTTCGTTCACCCTGTAGAGCCGGCTCATTTCGTTCACAGCAGGGAGCCGGCTCTTTGTTCACGAACGACACATCACTAGCGGAAGTAAAGAAGGCAGGTAATGTCAACACAGGTTCAGGAGGGGGTTAATGGTGAATTAAAGGGGGCTTAGTGGCCGCATACTGAAGGGAAGGGGGGACGTGAGTTATGTAAGGCAGCAAGTGAGGGAATTGTTTGTGTCAGTCGTGCCCAGGAATATTTGTGCTATGCCTTGGTACCTGGGTTGCTGGGATTTGTAGTCCCACAGCAGCTTTTAGACTGGGCTACACTAAGGTTGGTCTGGAAACTCAGCAGCAGATTATAGCGGAGTTACCATCATTCTGGTCTCCGCCACTGACAGCGCTGCAGCCAATCAGTCAACACCACCAGAATAGACGGTATGAGCCGCGGAGCTCGCTGATTGGCTGCAGCGCTGTTCATGTGACGCCAGCGCTGCACACACCAGGAGCAGTGGAGACTCCACGTCAGACCTGGGGAGGAGGAGTAAAGCACAGGTTGGAATTTTTTTTTTAATCCAAAACTAGGAAGCCCCTTTAACGACACCGGCTAAAATCTCGTTATGGCAGAATCGCTAGAGAAAACTATTTTGCAAAGATGCAACTTCTTCTCCATGATGGGAAAATCCCATTTTTACTGTTAAATGTCTGATTACAGCCTAAGCCTGCATGGAAGGGCTAATCACCGGATGGAAAATGATACCCTCTCCTTATTATAGGGGAAAACATACTGATTTATGGGGGTCTGACCGCCAGGACCCCAAACGATCCCAAAAATGCTTTCCTGTAGAGCCCCCGCGTTGAATGCTCCATTCATTGTCTATTGGACTGCTGGAAATAGCAGAGCGCTGTACTCCTCCCATGGACAATGAATGGATCAGGGGTTGAGTATGTGCTCCTCAGCTTTGTTCAGCACGGTGGGCTCTGAGGAACCCTACGTTGCACTCCTAACAGGACCGGAGCCCTGAAACCGGCCTCCTACCTGCAGGAATCCACTGCTCCTCGGTGGATTAGCCGGCCTGATGTGACAACTTCATCACACACAGCACCGAGCCAGGCTGGCTAATCTAAAGGCGAGCAGGGGATGCTGCTGTCAGGAGGGAGGCTGGTTCAGGGCTCTGATATGGCCGCCAGATAGAGTCCTGCATATGTATTCTCTCCTCTCTATGAATAAGAGAGAGCTTCCTACCTTGGGAATTAGCTGTGAAAGTAACTTTCCCGTAAGTTTTTTTTATGTGTATAAACTTGTAAGCGCCTGACATAAGTCGTGTCTGAACGGTGGCTTCTGATCGAGAAGGTCGTCTTTTTATTGGCGTGCCACACAGCGCAATGTTTCCTGTGTGAACAAGTGACCGGTGCTGTGTGTAAAGGGGGCTGGCTGACTGCGCTTTTCAGTAGCTGCGCCTGCACCCCATTCTTGATGTATAGAAAGAGAAGGGGACTGGCTTGGTCTCTACTTCTTATCGGTGTGTATATGATGAAAAATCACAAATCCTCCAGCCAAAAATTCTGTACAGGGCGCTGATTGTTTAGGTTGTAGATCTGCCTGACGAGCGTCTCCTGTGTTGCCTGTGATGTAGAGGGGGCGCTGTGGTCACCGGAGATTTAGCTTTCCTCAGTCTGTAGGGTCATAAGTAGCAACAATAGATTTTTATTTGTTTAAGCAGTTTAACAATGTAAGGACCTCATAAAAGGGTATAACTGGAGAGGTGGCGGTCACACCCCGGCCCCGGCAGGGAAAGGGTCAACTCCCCCTCTGACATCCCACCTGGTCATTGTCCATGTTTTAGACTTTGCATTGGAGCTTCAAGCACCTCTGACTCCACCAAATGGAACCTTGTGTCTCATCTTCCTGGGCTTCTTTTCTTACTGTTTTCTTTATGCTGTAAACTTGATCCCAATAGTCAGGGCTGGAGCTCATGACAAAGCCGCGTGGTGTGGTAGGCCTGAGTCATAGCGGCCATTAGATGAGCTGCTTCCTCTTCCGAGGGTGACTTCTGTATGCGCCTGGCTGCTAGTGAAGGTGAAACACCACTGCTCCTCTGACACAATCATATTACAGTCTAATCTTTATTTGTTTTGCAGGGAGGATTAATATGGCATCTGCAGGCTCAGGACCGGCGAATGATGGCCAGAAAATGCACCTTAATCTCAAAGGTAAAATTATAAGTAGCTGAACTATGGGATTGTATCTGTGGGTTTGGTATGACACTGTATCTCCTCATGGCCCATAACCCAGGCTGGTAATATAATATACGTACACAGTGACTGCACCAGCAGAATAGTGAGCGCAGCTCTGGAGTATAATATAGGATGTAACTCAGGATCAGTAATGTAATGTATATACACAGTGTCTGCACCAGCAGAATAGTGAGCGCAGCTCTGGAGTATAATACAGGATGTAGCTCAGGATCAGTAATGTAATGTATGTACACAGTGACTGCACCAGCAGAATAGTGAGCGCAGCTCTGGGGTATAATACAGGAGGTAACTCAGGATCAGTAATATGTACACAGTGACTGCACCAGCAGAATAGTGAATGCAGCTCTGGGGTATAATACAGGATGTAACTCAGGATCAGTAATGTAATGTATGTACACAGTGTCTGCACCAGCAGAATAGTGAGCGCAGCTCTGGAGTATAATACAGGTGTAACTCAGGATCAGTAATGTAATGTATGTACACAGTGACTGCACCAGCAGAATAGTGATTGCAGCTCTGGAGTATAATACAGGAGGTAACTCCGGATCAGTAATGTAATGTATGTACACAGTGACTGCACCAGCAGAATAGTGAGTGCAGCTCTGGAGTATAATACAGGATGTAACTCAGGATCAGTAATGTAATGTAGGTACACAGTGACTGCACCAGCAGAATAGTGAGTGCAGCTCTGGGGTATAATACAGGAGGTAACTCAGGATCAGTAATGTAATGTATGTACACAGTGACTGCTCCAGCAGAATAGTGAGCGCAGCTCTGGGGTATAATACAAGATGTAACTCAGGATCAGTAATGTAATGTATATACACAGTGACTGCACCAGCAGAATACTGAGTGCAGCTCTGGAGTATAATACAGGATGTAACTCAGGATCAGTAATGTAATGTGTGTACACAGTAACTGCACCAACAGAATAATGAGTGCAGCTCTGGAGTATAATACAGGATGTAACTCAGGATCAGTAATGTATTGTATGTACACAGTGACTGCACCAGCAGAATAGTGAGTGCAGCTCTGGAGTATAATACAGGATGTAACTCAGGATCAGTAATGTAATGTATGTACACAGTGACTCCACCAGCAGAATAGTGAGCGCAGCTCTGGAGTATAATACAGGATGTAGCTCAGGATCAGTAATGTAATGTATGTACACAGTGACTGCACCAGCAGAATAGTGAGCGCAGCTCTGGGGTATAATACAGGAGGTAACTCAGGATCAGTAATATGTACACAGTGACTGCACCAGCAGAATAGTGAATGCAGCTCTGGGGTATAATACAGGATGTAACTCAGGATCAGTAATGTAATGTATGTACACAGTGTCTGCACCAGCAGAATAGTGAGCGCAGCTCTGGAGTATAATACAGGTGTAACTCAGGATCAGTAATGTAATGTATGTACACAGTGACTGCACCAGCAGAATAGTGATTGCAGCTCTGGAGTATAATACAGGAGGTAACTCCGGATCAGTAATGTAATGTATGTACACAGTGACTGCACCAGCAGAATAGTGTGTGCAGCTCTGGAGTATAATACAGGATGTAACTCAGGATCAGTAATGTATGTACACAGTGACTGCACCAGCAGAATAGTGAGTGCAGCTCTGGAGTATAATACAGGATGTAACTCAGGATCAGTAATGTAATGTATGTACACAGTGACTGCTCCAGCAGAATAGTGAGCGCAGCTCTGGGGTATAATACAGGATGTAACTCAGGATCAGTAATGTAATGTGTGTACACAGTAACTGCACCAACAGAATAATGAGTGCAGCTCTGGAGTATAATACAGGATGTAACTCAGGATCAGTAATGTATTGTATGTACACAGTGACTGCACCAGCAGAATAGTGAGTGCAGCTCTGGAGTATAATACAGGATGTAACTCAGGATCAGTAATGTAATGTATGTACACAGTGACTCCACCAGCAGAATAGTGAGTGCAGCTCTGGAGTATAATACAGGATGTAGCTCAGGATCAGTAATGTAATGTATGTACACAGTGACTGCACCAGCAGAATAGTGAGTACAGCTCTAGAGTATAATACAGGATGTAACTCAGGATCAGTAATGTATGTATACAGTGACTGCACCAGCAGAATAGTGAGCGCAGCTCTGGGGTATAATACAGGAGGTAACTCAGGATCAGTAATATGTACACAGTGACTGCACCAGCAGAATAGTGAATGCAGCTCTGGGGTATAATACAGGATGTAACTCAGGATCAGTAATGTAATGTATGTACACAGTGTCTGCACCAGCAGAATAGTGAGCGCAGCTCTGGAGTATAATACAGGTGTAACTCAGGATCAGTAATGTAATGTATGTACACAGTGACTGCACCAGCAGAATAGTGATTGCAGCTCTGGAGTATAATACAGGAGGTAACTCCGGATCAGTAATGTAATGTATGTACACAGTGACTGCACCAGCAGAATAGTGTGTGCAGCTCTGGAGTATAATACAGGATGTAACTCAGGATCAGTAATGTATGTACACAGTGACTGCACCAGCAGAATAGTGAGTGCAGCTCTGGAGTATAATACAGGATGTAACTCAGGATCAGTAATGTAATGTATGTACACAGTGACTGCTCCAGCAGAATAGTGAGCGCAGCTCTGGGGTATAATACAGGATGTAACTCAGGATCAGTAATGTAATGTGTGTACACAGTAACTGCACCAACAGAATAATGAGTGCAGCTCTGGAGTATAATACAGGATGTAACTCAGGATCAGTAATGTATTGTATGTACACAGTGACTGCACCAGCAGAATAGTGAGTGCAGCTCTGGAGTATAATACAGGATGTAACTCAGGATCAGTAATGTAATGTATGTACACAGTGACTCCACCAGCAGAATAGTGAGTGCAGCTCTGGAGTATAATACAGGATGTAACTCAGGATCAGTAATGTAATGTATGTACACAGTGACTGCTCCAGCAGAATAGTGAGCGCAGCTCTGGGGTATAATACAGGATGTAACTCAGGATCAGTAATGTAATGTGTGTACACAGTAACTGCACCAACAGAATAATGAGTGCAGCTCTGGAGTATAATACAGGATGTAACTCAGGATCAGTAATGTATTGTATGTACACAGTGACTGCACCAGCAGAATAGTGAGTGCAGCTCTGGAGTATAATACAGGATGTAACTCAGGATCAGTAATGTAATGTATGTACACAGTGACTCCACCAGCAGAATAGTGAGTGCAGCTCTGGAGTATAATACAGGATGTAGCTCAGGATCAGTAATGTAATGTATGTACACAGTGACTGCACCAGCAGAATAGTGAGTACAGCTCTAGAGTATAATACAGGATGTAACTCAGGATCAGTAATGTATGTATACAGTGACTGCACCAGCAGAATAGTGAGTGCAGCTCTGGAGTATAATACAGGATGTAACTCAGGATCAGTAGTGTAATGTATGTACACAGTGACTGCACCAGCAGAATAGTGAGTGCAGCTCTGGAGTATAATACAGTATGTAACTCAGGATCAGTAATGTATGTACACAGTGACTGCACCAGCAGAATAGTCAGTGCAGCTCTAGGGTATAATACAGGATGTAACTTCACCCCAATCCCACTGCCACCCTCCGTTACCCTCCCTTCCTTTGAGGTGCACTCTGTGCCCATCTACTCCCCCTCCAACCTCCAACTGGCTGTCATCTACCGCCCCCCAGGGCCAGCCACCACCTTCTTTGATCACTTCACCACCTGGTTACTTCATTTCCTTTCCGCGGACATCCCTACTATCATCATGGGCGACTTCAACATCCCCATTGACACTTCCCTCTCAGCTGCCACTAAACTCCTATCTCTCACTTCCTCCTTCGGCCTCACTCAATGGTCTTCTACAGCCACCCACAAAGATGGCCACACACTGGACCTCATGTTCACCCGCCTCTGCTCCCTATCTAACCTCTCTAACTCACCTCTTCCTCTCTCTGACCACAACCTGCTCACATTCTCTTCCCTCTTCACTCCATGTCTACAATCCCCACCCCACAAACTTTCACACCCTCGCAGGAATCTTAAACACCTTGACCTACACTCATTCTCTGAATCCCTCCTCCCTCTTACAGATATAAGTTCCTTACACAATGCAGATGATGCTGCCGCTCTATATAACACCACAATAGCTGTAGCTTTGGAATCCGCTGCCCCACTTACACATACCAAAACTCGCAAAATCAACAGACAGCCCTGGCACACCAGCCTGACCAAAGAGCTGAGGCGAGCTTCCACGGCTGCTGAGCGCAGATGGAAAAGATCCCACTCCAACGAGCACTTCATCGCATTCAAACAGTCCCTCACTACTTTCAAGACCACACTCGCCACAGCTAAACAAACCTACTTCTCATCTCTCATATCCTCCCTGTCTCACAACCCTAAACAGTTATTCAACACCTTCAATTCTCTCCTCCGCCCCCCAGCACCTCCTCCCTCCCCACTCATCTCAGCTGAAGACTTTGCCTCATTTTTCAAGCAGAAAATTGATAACATCAGGGACAGTTTTGGTCAACAACCCCCAGAGCCCTTCCTCCCGACTTCCCAGCCCTCCACCTTCAAAACCAACTTCTCCACCATTACAGAAGATCGACTCTCCACTCTACTCTCAAGATCACATCTCACCACCTGTGCACTCGACCTGATCCCATCCCACTTCATATCAAACCTCACCACAGTCTTCATCCCAACCCTAACCCATCTCTTCAACCTATCACTGACAACTGGTGTTTTCCCCTCAAGCTTTAAACATGCCTCCATCACACCTATCCTCAAAAAGCCCTCTCTTGACCCATCCTCTGTATCTAGCTATCGCCCTATATCACTTCTCCCATACGCCTCCAAGCTACTGGAACAACACGTCTACCTTGAACTGTCCTCCCATCTCTCTTCTTGCTCCCTCTTCGACCGCTTACAATCTGGCTTCCGGTCACACCACTCCACTGAAACTGCCCTTACTAAGGTCACCAATGACCTCTTAACCGCCAAGAGCAAGCGACACTACTCTGTCCTCCTCCTCCTGGACCTGTCGGCTGCCTTTGACACAGTGGACCATTCCCTATTATTACAGACCCTCTCATCCCTCAGCATCACAGACTTGGCCCTATCCTGGATCTCATCATACCTAGCAGAGTGGACATTCAGCGTCTCCCACTCACACACCACCTCCTCACCTCGCCCCCTATCTGTCGGAGTCCCACAAGGTTCAGTCCTTGGGCCCCTGCTGTTCTCTATTTACACCTTCGGCCTGGGATAGCTCATAGAATCTCATGGCTTTCAGTATCATCTTTACGCTGATGACACACAGATCTACATCTCTGGACCAGATATCACCTCCCTACTAACCAGAATCCCTCAATGTCTGTCCACTATTTCATCATTCTTCTCTGCTAGATTTCTGAAACTCAACATTGACAAAACAGAATTCATCATCTTTCCCCCATCTCACGTGACCCCCCCCCCCTACGAACCTATCAATTACAGTAAATGACTGCCCACTCTCCCCAGTCCCACAAGCTCGCTGCATCGGAGTAATCCTTGACGCTGATCTCTCCTTCAAACCACATATCCAAGCCCTTTCCTCTTCCTGCCGACTTCAGCTCAAAAATATTTCACAAATCCGTTCATTCCTCCCCCAAGAATCTGCAAAAACCCTAGTCCATGCCCCTCATCATCTCTCGCCTTGACTACTGCAACCTCGTGCTCTGTGGCCTTCCCTCAAACACTCTCGCACCCCTCCAATCTATTCTAAACTCTGCTGCCCGACTAATCCACCTGTCCCCTCGCTATTCCCCGCTTCTCCCCTCTGTCAATCCCTTCACTGGCTCCCAATTGCCCAGAGACTCCATTACAAAACCCTAACCATGACATACAAAGCCATCCACAACTTGTCTCCTCCATACATCTGTGACATCGTCTCCCGGTACTTACCTGCACGAAACCTCCGATCCTCACAAAATCTCCTTCTCTACTCCCGTCTTATCTCCTCTTCCCACAATCGCATACAAGATTTCTCTCGCGCATCCCCTCTACTCTGGAACTCTCTACCACAGCATAACAGACTCTCACCTACCATCGAAACCTTCAAAAAGAGCCTGAAGACTCACCTCTTCCGACAAGCCTATAACCTGCAGTAACCACCGATCCACCAAACCGCTGCACGACCAGCTCTACCCTCGCCTACTGTATCCTCACCCATCCCTTGTAGATTGTGAGCCCTCGCGGGCAGGATCCTATCTCCTCCTGTACCAGTTATGACTTGTATTGTTTAAGATTATTGTACTTGTTTTTATGTATACCCCTCCTTACATGTAAAGTGCCATGGAATAAATAGCGCTATAACAATAAATAATAATAATAATAATAATAACTCAGGATCAGTAATGTAATGTATGTACACAGTGACTGTACCAGCAGAATAGTGAGTGCAGCTCTGGAGTATAATACAGGATGTAACTCGGGATCAGTAATGTATATGCACAGTGACTGCTTCAGCAGAATAGCGAGTGCAGCTCTGGAGTATAATACATTACATTACTGATCCTGAGTTACATCCTGTATGTACAAAATGACTGCACTAGCAGAATAGTGAGTGCAGCTCTGCAGTATAATACAGAACGGAATCAGAAAAGGATATGTAATGTATGTACACAGTGATTGCACCAATTGTAAACACGTCATGAAATGCATGACACCTACAAAATCTAAGGGTACCGTTACACATAGCGATGCACCAGCGATCCCGACAACGATATGGATCACTGGTGCATCGCTAAGTGTTCGTTAGTGAGCTGCCACACAGGCAGATCTCACCAGCGACATAGTAGGGGTCGGGGGTCTCTACTTACCTGTCAGACGCGGCGATCCTGACGTCCTCCCGCCCGCGTCCACACGTCGCTCGTCGTCACAGCAGGAAGTGGCCGACGAGAAATGGTCCAGGACCTTCTCACGTGATCAGCGATAACCAGCGGGGGAGCCGGTCGGAGGTAAGTATCACATGTAGCGATATCGCTGCTACGTCACAAAATCGGTGACTTTACAGCGATATTGCTAGCGATATCGCAGTGTGTAACGGGGGCTTAAGACTATCAAAGGTGTGGTTCTACAGCATAGAGGACACTATCACGGAAAATCGCACAACGAAGACATAATGTACAAATAAGAAAACTGCGATCAGAAATTCCAATAATACATGTAAGTAGGCAAAAATCCAAAAATTTATTGAGTAAATAGGTACTAAGAGGGGAAGGGGTCCACCAAACAGCACATGTTACAGAAGGGCGCCCACAGGATCATCATAATAATCATCATATGTGTGTGTGTATGTATGTGTATATATATATAATATATCTATCTATTCATTAATAACACAGATGGGGATACATATCAAAGTTATTCACAAAATGATAATATTGCACATTCCCCACATGGCCTAAGAAAACATGAAGAAACCAATACTGCCCGCATTAGTATTGATTAATTATACAAATAAGACATTACCAGATCAATGAACGGGCGTACGTCCTGGACACCCCCAACGCGCGTTTCGGCGGTCTGTGCCTTTCTCAAGGGGACCTGTACCTTTTGTGTTTGTTCCTTTGCAGCAGGAATTTTAAGGGCTGCTCCTGCTGTTATAAGGTGATGGCATATCTTTATGACCTCCAAAAAATCATGAGAATGAAAGGGTCCCTGAACTGATCTAGCACTGCTCCCCTTTTTATGTTTTCCCTATACAGTAGCTCAAGTATCCATAGCTATTTGAATGAGCAAGTAAGCATGGAGTCGCAATATAGGAAGAATCACTGCTGAGGCCCTCTTATTTGCCGGATCTGTTGGATACTAGAATTCAGAAATCATCAGATCACAAAGTGATGACGTATCTTGGGCTACATGAATGCATTTAACGTATACACTCGGATGTGTATATCAAGCAGATGCTTTAGATGCACATGTTTGGCACCTGTCAACCATAATACTAACAGGCGCCAATAAAATTTGGCTTGTGTCGCTGTTTTCTGAGACCCATAACTTTTTTTTATTTTTCCATCCATGGAGCTGTGTGAGGCCTTGTTTTTTTTTTTTATCAAGCTGTAGTTTATAATGGTACCATGTTGGAATACATACTACATTTTGATGGCATTTTATCTCATTTTTTTGTGGGATGTGTGGTGGTCCCCCACCCCTGCCCCTGCCCAAAAAAAGGTGGCAATTTTTACATCATCTTGCTTTTTTGGTTTCTTTACGACCTTTGCTATCGTTTGCTTGCTTGGTCTTTATACCATCACAGCCTTTGATTACATAGTAAAAATCACAATCTCCTATGAGGTCTGGACTGTGGCAGGTTTTCACAGGTAGTACTGACATGGCAGTGATGGAGGCCTTCCCTAGGCCTCAGATACCGTGGCGGTTAACCCGAAATGGACGCTAGGGCAAGATCGCTCGCTTTAAATGCCACTGACACTGTTAGACAGTGGCATTTAAAGGCTTAATACTTGGCAGCAGTGGTCGGGAGCTAGCTGTTAAGAGGCTGACGCAGGCTGCATAACACAGAAACCTAAAGAACAACTGATCACATTAACCTGTGTGTGCACCTGGGTGTAACAGGGAGGACGGTCACACTCAGGTTTTTAGACATCCTCCGGCTCCATTCTGACAGCGGCAAAAAAGGAATGCCTCCAGAATACATGCATGCTCTGGACAGAAGGGTAGGAGACAGAGCTGTCAGATGAATGAATGGAGAAAATGCAAAAACCAAAAATGACTTTGGCTGTGCCTGGAACATCCACCATAGTGGCCTGGCATCTACCTCCAGTGGGTTGGCACATATCAAGACCCGACATGAACCCTTCCCCAAGAATCAAGCTTCAAGATGCCGTAAATTTAGGGTGCAGTTTAGCCGCCAGCGGCCGCCATTGCCTCTTCTTGCAAGAAAAAAATAAAGATGGCAAAATATGAAACAGGAGGGACGGAGGATTTATGATGCCGGGAAAGGAAAACCCAGGCTGGAATACATGTCCATTGTACCTTTTTGTGTTGGGACACAGGGAGCCTGTAATAGTAGGAGGGGGATGACACACGTTGGGGTTACGCGCTGGCACACCGGAGCCTGTCGATGGCTGAATATTCAGGTTTACACATTCACTTCCACACTGCACTTTTTGTTCATTGTGGAGCTGGATATTCCCGTCACACAATAGTGGCTTGTGTTAGCCCTCTCCAGGTAGCCTGAGGTTACTGCAGTGAGTCAGCCGGGGACACACAGCGTTCACGGACTCATGTAAAATTCCTCCGCTTGATCTGGGGGGCATATGAGGGGGGTTATGGTCTTTTAGACCGTGAGAGGCGATAACGACATCTCCGCAGGGAGCTCGCAAGTTTCAGGTCGCACTTTTCCAGTTTCACCAGCTGAATGATTTTCACTCGTAATTCATTAATCAGTTATTAAAATGCAGTTTTCCAGGCAAATGTTTATTGTAGGATTTCTTCCTAGTCTCTTAGGGTACCGATGCGCCAGCGATCCCTACCACGATACGACCCGGTCAGGATCGCTGGTGCATCACTAAGTGGTCGCTAGTGAGCTGCCGCACAGGCAGATCTCACCAGCGACATAGTAGGGGTCGGGGGTCGCTACTTACCTGTCAGACGAGGCGATCCTGACGTCCTCCCGCCCGCGTCCACGCATCACTCGTCGCCACAGCAGGAAGCGGCCGACAAGAAACGGCCCAGGCCGTTCTCCCGCGATCAGCGATAATCAGCGGGGGAGCCGGTTGGAGGTAAGTATCACACATAGCGATCAATGCATTGCAGGAGGTAAGTGCACGCTGAAGCTGGCATGACTTGCAATCAAACACATGACATGGGCTGCGGACCAGCGTCCGGCCAGGACCAAATGCCCCCAATGCTCCCCTCAAAGAGGATCAGTGTTTACCACATTTCATCCCCCCAAAAAATCCAAGCAGGAGCTGGCCTTTGAAATCATTAGTTTGCGGCTGATTTTCATTGCAGATTTTAGCAATGAACAGGGCATCACATCTGCTGCCAAAATAATCCACCGGGAAATCTTGTAAATTTAGCTGCAGATTTGCAACAGATTCCATAGCAGAATGTCCATGTCATGTAGACGGACTCTCATTATAGTGATCAGCCTAGGAATAGATTAGTAGATCCAATGCTCCTGTTGGGAGTTGTAGTATCAGTACATCAAGATAGTCGAAAGTTCACAAGTGCTACCCTGACCTCTTGTACTCCTCCTGTCCCTCCAGCTAGTTGTAGAACCACAACTCCCAGAAGAAGCAGCAGAGTACGGATCGGCGTCACGAGCCCCTGCTGGTCATCCGGAGCATCTGCTCAACCGGAGCGTTTTTTGGCTATACTGAGCTCTTATTTGCTTGCCGCCATCTGCATTTTTTGAGTGGCACGCATAATCCTCTAAAATATAAAATGTTTTACAAGCTTCTTTGGGGGGATTTCCTTGATGTTGAAATTGGGTGTCAGAAGTGTTGGGGGGGTGCAGCTGCAGATGTTCCGCTTAGTGCTTGGAGGAGGCTGGCACCCCCACATTGTAAGCAATGAGGGGGTTAACCCAGGCCAGGGATAGGAAATCTTTATTCGCCCCCCTCCACCTCCTTCCAGTAGCTGTTCCACCCCTCCCAATAACAAAAAGTGTGTGTATATTATATATAGTATATATATATATTTGGCTTTCATTCTGTATGCAGCGAGGGGTTCACAAACAGCAGCGATCTGGTGGTTACAGAGCATTGCTGTGTGCCGGGAGGGGGCACAGAGTACCCCTCTGTGTCCTGCGCCCCCTTCTCCACGGCATGTGTTTATTTAACTTCAGAAACAGAGAGGTGTGTGTGAGGGGGCGAGGGGGAGGAGGGTTAATTCCCCCAATTTGATATACCTTGTAAAAGCATGGGGGAGTCTGCTCCAAGCAGACCAACTTCCTCCAAGTCATTAGTGTCATTAGCGGAGGGGAGCGTTCGGCACAATGAGTTCTGTGTGAGCGTCTAATGTAGAAAGGGCCATTCACGGCCACCCGATACACCCCAAAAGGACCTACAATGCCAGCACTATGCTCCTATATCCTTATCGATTACCCCCCCCATCATCTCACTGGTGTGTGCACGCTCACACGTGAAAGTCACGCTTACACCTCCGTAATGTCACACGACGGACATGCATCACATTTTGGCGATCACCCGTACATTTTTCCAAAGTAATGGCTTTTTTTCGGGCTCAGATTTCAAAGAAGAGCAGCAGCGGTAAAGATGCCCACGTGGGTGGTATGTTGGCACCATGGCGGGTTCTGATGCATTGCATCACTGGGGATTGTTTCCAAGCAAGTAAACACGAAGTCATAAATGTACGTCCCCCATTTACATAAATCCAGCTCGACCTTTATGTCACGGAAAGCTCTGCAAGTTTCCGAAAATACTCTGAGATCAAGATCTGTGTTTGCTGCCAGTGAATGGAATCAGGCTTGTTTGTATCCAGAGGCTGTAAACTTGTTCAGAGCTATTATCTGTTATCTGTTGTTTTTACCTCCTGAATGTAAATATTTTTTCCTTTCAAGGAAAGCAAGCAGAGATCTTAACATTGGTGAGCGATACAAAGAATATGTAAAGTTGCAGAATTTTTTTTTTATTGGGCAACAAAGCCCAAGCATAGGTGAAAGGTTATACAAACGCCACATTGATGTTACTCTGGTCTTCTCACGGATTTAGGGATAGGGGGCGTTGAACAAACTTTCAGGTCTGGGAAACTCCTTTATTTAGCTTCCAAATAAGTTATTTATTGTAACGTATATTGACTCTTAATGGTAAAGGGAACTTATCAGCTTTAACATATGGCAGTATATAGACTCTTGCTCCCACAATTAAAATGATACCTTTTTTGGAATAATCCGATGTGCCAATCATGAGAAATCTAAAGTAGAAGCCACATGCCAATCAGGCGGGAAGTGCACTGGGGGAGTGTCATTGCACCTGATCTGCTTCTTTATTGACACGCCCCCAGTGCACTTCCTGCCTGAATTACATGTCACTTCACTGTTAGATTTCTCATCACTGGCTCATTGGATCGCTATAAAAAGGGTATCATGTTGGGGGGCAAGCGCCTATATAGCCAAACCACTATTGCCATATGTAAACTTTAAGACCAGGCCACCTTCCCCTCTTAATGACCAGGTACACATTTGCTTCCTTAAATGCAGTTTGAAAGCTGTAATGTATAATATATTTTCTTGTGCCTGGGATTTACTTTTAATATATAAATTAAATAATTTTAATAAAAGCATCTAAGCCTGTATATTTTATTTTACTATTACATGATTTTATTTTCACATTATAATATTTTTATTGCATTTTTTATACATTATTATTTATACATTTATTAATTGCGTCCCTCCCTATGTCCCGTTATTATTATGTAGGAGACATATCTTTTTTTGTGTCATCAGGGCAGGACTACAGATGCGGTCTGGGAAAGCTCTGGTGGTATTTTAGCTGTATTATTTTTTCTTTTAAATTTAATTTATTTTACCATAAAATTTTTATACTATAGCAGAACATTAATTTTTTTTTTTTTTTTTTCTTTAGCCAATTTATTTGACCATTACATTTTGATATTTATTTTTTTTAATATTTCCCTGTAACTGGCACCTATCAGCCCCAGTTACAGGGTAAGTACCGACTCATGAGAACTGTGGATGTGATCTGGGTCTGCACGTCATCAGCAGGACTGGAGTAGTAAGCAGCATTACCCCTTTTTTGATCACTTAATACATGGCAGTCATTGAGCGCCCGTGTATCCAGAAATCGGGAAGATACAGTCTCTGTCTTCTCTCTGGAGAATGAATGTTGGCTTTCCTCTCTTGTAGCTGCTGGATGTATATGGACTGGCCTGTAGATCTGAAGAGGTTGGGCAGCCCACAAACTTATACTGTATGATGATGATGGTGGAAATCTCCAAAAACGGCCACATCCCTGGGTATACGTGTGTCATGTAAATATTGTATTTTTGGAGTATAACTCTTTATGACATCTGCTCTGACTTCCAGTGAAGAATACCCCGTTGCTGCTGAACATACAGACCCCCGCAGAACACAGCGGCAGCGCAGACAGCAGCCGGGACGCCGACTGGGGTAAGCCCTGTGCTGAGCCCGGATCGCCCACTCAGGACGGTGAGTGCAGCTCCTGTGGAAATGAATCGCGGCACTTGTTAATCTCTTTTACCCTGTGATCGTGTCTGGTTTTTACCTTACAGAAGCCACAGACTCTGAGATGATATTTGAGAATGGTCACTTTGCTCTAGACAAAGTCAGGTTTGTACCCCCACTTACATGTATATCACTGCACACATTGTACGGCCCCTGTATACATCTCTGTATCAGAATGACTGTATTGTATGAACCTGTATAAACAGCAGCTACATAGAGACTTCTTCTTCATTCTTTTCATGCTTAACCTTTTCCACACCAGATTTACTTTTGCATAAAGAATAGTTATATTCCTTGACAGCACGCATGAATTTATGACCAGGCACATGATAAAAGTTTCAGAGCCTTATTAACATGAAACTGCAAAATGCTTATAAAGATTTTACATATTAAACCTCTTCTTCCTGCTCTACCACCTCTATATACGGTAGATAACACAGGATCCACCATTCCCACTAGGTGATATCACAGCTCACCTCCTCCTCCTCCTGTACAATGACCCACTTCCTGTGGACTGAAAGCAGTGAAACTTGGCACAGTTGTTAGTCCTTCTCTACATAGGTGCCACCTAGGGACGCACACTTTTCCCATCTTTTTAAGCAACTGTAAACACCTCACTTGTAGAAGTCGACAGGTTGCTCCAAAAGCCACGTTGTGACTTCGGGTATCAGAGTCTCATCATCTGGAAAATTCCAGCCCTTCAAACATAACTTCATTGTTTTGAAGAGGTAGACGTTCGATGGTGCAATGCCAGGCAATGCGGTAGAATCAGAGCCACAGGAGCATGGCTTTATTTGGGCACCATGTGAGTTGTGAACTGGAGCATTGACTTGCAGAAAGCGGACACATTTGGTGAGCATGCCACGTCTCTTGGTTTTGATGGCCTCCCCAATTTCCGCAGCAGGGAAGTATGCCCCAGTGATCGTGGTACCCTTTGCTAGGAAGTCCATCAATACTACTCCGTGCTGGTCCCAAAACACTGTGAGCATGACCTTGCCTGCCGAGGGTTGGGCACGTGCCTTCTTTGGAGGCGGTGAGATGTTCTGCTTCCATTGCATCGGCTGGACTGTCGTCTGAGGATCATAGTGATGTACCCAGCTTTCATCCTGTGTGATCAGTCTGTTGAAAAAGTCCTCCTGGCTTCCATGGCACATCGTCAATAGAGCCTGAGAGCATTCGACTCGTTCCTGCTTCTGGAAAGGTGTGAGCAGCCGGGGAACCCAGCGAGTGGATACCTTGTGCATGTGAAGATGGTCTTGGATGATTTTTTTTCCACGGACCCCACACGAATCTTGACATTTTGGGCTAGGTTCCGAATGGTTATGCAGCGATTTTCCAAAATGTCGACCTCCACTTGCTGGATGGTGTGTTTGAATAGCATGGTGGGGTCACCCTGGAATTGGAGCTGTTTGCACCGAAGTCAGAACACATTTGAATTGACGATGCCAGTTCTTGACTACATCATATGATGAGGAATCATCACCATAAGCCTCTTTCATCTCATCGAACGTCTCCTTTGGTGTGCGGCCTTTCAAGTAAAGGAACTTGATAACTGGGTCCATTATCACACCACTTCAGCACCTGTAAAATCAAGACCGTTATCAGCTGAGTGGCAAATTGGCACGTAACCTGTAGAGACTTATATCATTACACATATGCAGTTTAAGCATCCTGTGATAAATAGAAGTGGGTCAGGGGAAATCTTTAATGAACCCGCCTCGTTTATACAGTAGATAACAAAGGATCCACCATTCACAATAGGTGATGTCACAGCTCACCTCCTCCTCCTGTGCAATGACTGATAACACCTCTATATACAGTAGATGACACAGGATCCACCATTCACAATAGGTGGTATCACAGATCACCTCCTCCTCCTGTACGATGACAGATAACACATCTTTATACAGTAGACATGAGTTATAGGGATGCATCATGCACATGTGAAGTCGGGGATCACAGTAGAATAAATAGTCTTTATGTAATGTACCGGGGACGCAGCATTCTCATTTTTTCCTAGTCCGCATGGCCTGGGATTCTTTTCTTGGGCTGCGCAGATATTTAATGTATATAAAATGCCATCACTCTTTCCGTAGCACCTCCGGTAATTCGATCTATTTTCATATTTTTTTGCCGGCTCGCCGCAGCGCTGTCTTTGTCTCCACGTCCCGTGTCGTCCTCTCCTTTATTTCGCACTGCCCTGCAGAATGTCTCATGGGATTGTGTCTGTGAGGTGCCACTGATGGGGTCACTGTTTCTTTCACCTACTTACTAAAACGCCCGCTGAGAATCCACCCCAGAGCGGGGTCACAGTTATGAGCGCACACTCCCAGTAGCATCCTCATGTCCTGGATATTCCACGACGTTCCTCCCTTTGAAGAAAGAAATTTTAACGGCATATTGTAAATTCTGTATCGATGACTTTTGACCGAAGAGCTGACATTTGGTCATTCAATATAAGTAATCAAATAAGGAAAGAACTGACTGGCTGGGTAATCGGTCCCGAATTGCAAAACCTAAATCTGTACGGACCAGCAAGGAGCATTAGGAGATTTCAGCTCTGGAGGCACACTGATGGTGAATTCAGCTCTGACTATAATGCAGCCTGTAACTTAGCTTTTTCTGTGATTTTTACTTATTTTTATATTGACGGCCAATATTTAAAATGTCTTTTTTTTGGGGGGGGGGGGCTGATTCTATAGCGCTCATCCTCAAGCGACAGAGAACGGTTCTAGACGGCCGGGTAAAAGCCAAAGTGAGACAGATGACGTCACTGTGATTGGTGAGTGTGACGCTTTGGGTGAGCAAAAGATGGTGCGTTTCGATGAATACATAATTGGACATCATGCCTTATTATCCTGGAAACATCCAACGAACGAGTAAAATGCCTCGTTGGTCAGGTGATCGGATCGATGTTGCCGGCAAATAAATCCTCGTTATCGGCGGCACATTGCCCAGTGTAAACAGGGTGCACTGCTGGTACATGATGCTGTTTGGGGTCAGAACAATCATACTGGTGACCGCTCAGTCCCTATCTGCTCACCACCGTTATTTACAGACCTTTAAAGGTGTTGTCTGGTTACACATAGTGACAGCTGTCAGAGCAAATAACAGATGATCGGTGGGTAGTGCCGGGTCTCCTATCCTCACAATCCATAGGCTAGGTCATCAATATATGTGGCTGGACATCCCCTTTAAGCTGATAGAGGATTGTTAAAAGGGTTGTCCAGGCTTCGGGCACAAGTCTGCGGTCACTATTTGTGAATCCTGACAGCGTGCACAGTGCGCTCTGTTAGTATTCCCGGTGTCGACCCCAGGAGCAGGCGATCACGTCTGCGATTTCCAGCCACTTTCCGACTAGACTTGTCCGTCCTCGCTCAGTTCACTTGTATTGAGTGAGGCTGCACAAGTCTAGTCGGCATGTGACCTCATGTATGAAAAGCTGCATTGGAGAATCCTGACCGCGAGTTCATTTCATGCTGTTTGCAGTCACATAGAGCCACTGCAGACTTGGGCCCCAATCTTGGACAACTCCTTTAAGACCTGATAAAGCCCACAGTAATAAGCAGAAACTTTGCAAAATGGAAGTTTTTAAACACTTCAGAAAGTTGTAGATCTATCTATGAATGTATAATTATAAGTGCATTTAGCTGAATCTGGTTTTATACATCTGCATCCAAACTGTTTTTTTTTTTTTTATTTTCTTTCCAGTGAACGGCGATCATGACCACACGTCTGGGTCAAACACTCTGACCTCGGTAGGAAGCGCCTTGACGAGCAGCGTCACCAGTTCCACACCTTCCCCTGGTTTAGGGTTACCACCCGGGGCAAACGTAGAGTCATCGGAGACTCAGTCATTGTTGTCTAGTGCTGCCACCCCGTCTTCAGACAGTTTGCCATCTGGGTAAGAAAGGTGCAGTCACTTGGATGTGCTTCTGCCAGTTGCAATGTGTACAGGAGACTGCAGCACACCGCGGCTACCAGCCCTGAATGCTTCATTATGTGTGTGCGTGAAAGGCGTCTTTCTCCTGACACAGAGGCGGCCTGTTTGTGTGCAAGGGACAGTCCGGTGCAATCACATACACCTCACTGGAGATGGGGGGCGCTTCTCCACCCTGTTGGATGCCACTGTCCATGTTTCACGGCTAGATGTACCATTGACGTCAGATACCCGCTGCTTTAAAACCTACCATTTAGTTTTAACAGGAGACCTACTACTACCACTATGAGACAAACTACTACCACCAAAAAGCAGTTCCTCTGGTCATCATCACATTATGAGGTGTTATGCAGCACCACATAACTGCGGTTACCCGTCACTGACATTAGTAATGACCTCATTTATGGGGGTAGTCCTAACACACCTTAGGGGTAGGGCCTCACAATGACTTTGGTCTCAGGTTGCAAAAGAGGTTAGTGAATATGGCTGCATTGCAGCATGTCACAAACAATCCAAGCTAGATTGCATGCTACTTTCACTGAAGTCTGTGCAAAGTCTGCTCACTTGTGTCATGCTTTTAAAAAAAAAAAAATTGTCCAATAGGTGTTGCAAATCCTATATTGTACGTAAGTCAGAGCCAAATCGCACAAAACAGCAAGTTGTGCACAAACTGCATATAGTTTTGGTTGTGTAACTATCTTTATAGCCCTAGTGTAAGGGGTGGTCTCACGGACAACCCCTCTAACAGCGCCATCAGTCAGCTGTCGGTCACCAGATCAGCTTCCGTTCCTTGTGGAAGCCGCAGCGCCATGATGTCCCTGGATCAGCTACTATAGAGGAGATTTAGTATTACATGGCCGGATGATAAATGGAGTCTCAGGTCTCCCAAAGGGGGAATTGCTGCTGATCAGCGGCTCTCCCAATGGAGGCCCCTATAACTGATGCTGTAGTAGGCCACTTACACAGAAGCGATTTCCCACTCATTACTAAATGGACATGGATGTCTTTGGGAAACTTTTTTTAATTGCGTGTATTTTTTGGCTGAAAATCATTTTTCCGATTGGGGAATTTTGCTCCATTTGCCTTCCCTAGTCTCTGCTTTGCAGGGTGGAAGCACAATGCATGGAGCAGAGTTTATAAGTCTTTTATCTGTATTTTTCTGAAAGTTCAGCATCATAGTTTTAATGTCGGCTGAACTGACCAGTTTCAAAGTGTCCATCCGGCTAGCTAAGGTGTATGGGATCGGCGGAGATTCGGGGAAGGATCTGCCATGTCCGATTTCGGACTGCCGATCGCTTTAATCTCTCGGAGATGAACTATGTATGGCGACGGCTTTCTCATAAAGTGGGCACTCAGGCAGAGAAGAACTTGTGGGTGAGATAGCCGTCCGCTACTGGTGAGTAAAGATTGATGATTTACTCACACTACCGTGTGATCCTGGGTGAAATCTCTATGTAGAAATCCCACCAGACAATGACGTTACATAGGACCACCAATATTACTATTAGCTATAAGCAACATTTGCTATGGGCACCTTAATTCATTGTAGTTCTCTGCTGGGACTTGTAGTTCCACAAGAGCTCCAAGGCAGTGTATCGGCTACTGATGCCTCTCCGCCTTGCACAAGGGGGGTCAGGATTTTGCTGCTCAGTGGGTCTTTGTACCGTGGCTGTTTGTTTGTGTGACAAGGGCGCTGTCTTTTGTACAAAGAGGGGTTAATTGGCATCTCGGGAGCGCCTGTTTGTTTGGGCGGTGAGGTCAGAGGCTGGGAGCAGTGTCACTCACAGGTAATTAGGGTTGCGCTCTCACAGGCTCTTTATGTGTCCTGTGTAAAGGGGCTCTGTTCTCCACACGCGGCTTTTCCTGCCCAAAACTCCTGGAAAACTTCTGCATCAACTGTGAAAACCCCCATTATGCCATTTAGGGCTCAGGGTCGGCCCTCTTTATGCAGAGCATAGGATGCTTCAAGGGCAAATGTAATCGACTTTGATTTTAAAATGACTCATTTGAAGCAAATAAAGCAATTATGACATCATTTTTTTTAAATTTTTTTATTAATGCCAAAACATGTACCATCTAACATTTGGGCATTAAAGGGATTTTTTTTTAGGTTATTTCATAGAGCTTTTCTCTTAATAAAATTAGTTGTTTTTTTTTCTCATTCGTCATATTATTAATTATCCTTTCTTTGTGACATTAGTTTTTAAAGGGGTTTTCCACTTTTCAGGGTTTTCAGACTTCATCAGCCACCACTGTGATAAAATAATAAAATCATATGCTAGTCACCCTCCCCAGGTCCAGCACCTGCTCTCTACCCGCTACAACAGACTTCACCTCTGTAGCCAATCAGTGGCTTGTGCCATCTACATAGGTGGAGCTGCCAGAGTCAGTGATTGTCTGCAGTTCGGATGTCACCGCCGCAACCAATACACAGAGACCAGAGCAGCTGTGGCCAATAGAGGTCAAACCTTGAATGTGGAAAATCCCTTTAAAGGGTTGTCATGTCATCTTCTAGTCCTTGTAAATATAAGCAATTTTGCAATTTATTGCTTATTAAAATTTACAGCCGTTCTTGAGATGGTAACACTTTCCTTTTGTTTACCACTCGTTGCCTAGGAGACAGACCACCGCTGCTGTTTCACTTGTAAGCTCTGCACTGAAATTGGACGGGATTAGGAGGCTCGAGCGATCCTGGTCAGCTTCAAAACAGTGCTTACAAGGTCAATATAAAAGAGCCTGTAAGCTCTGTACATGTTCTGCTGTCTAGCAGCGGTGGTCGGTCTCCTAAACAACGAACTGTAAACAAAAAGAAAAGTGTTAATATCTCAAGAACGACTGGGAATTTTAATAAACCGAAAATTGCAAAATTGCTTGTATTTACAAGGGCTATCCTACAATACCCATTCATGAAAATGGATATTAACCCTTTAAGGGACAGCTTAAATGACCCCATTCACTATAATGGGTACGAATGCTATCCTTGAAAAACACAGCTAGCCCTCGTATGCAAAAAACAGACAACTAAATGATCCCTACGAAAGCTGGATGGCATCCCTCATGGGAGCATTAAAGGGATTATTGGTTGTCATCGTGTTCTGTGTGCCTTAGTGCCCCAGAGGAAGCCCCCCCGTGATTGCATTTGGGTCTGATGGGGTATATACAGTTGTGGCCAAAAGTATTGACACCCCTGCAATTCTGTCAGATAATACTCAGTTTCTTCCTGAAAATGATTGCAAACACAAATTCTTTGGTATTATTATCTTCATTTAATTTGTCTTAAATGAAAAAACACCAAAGAGAATGAAGCAAAAAGCAACACTGATCATTTCACACAAAACTCCAAAAATGGGCCAGACAAAGTATTAGCACCCTCAGCCTAATACTTGGTTGCACAACCTTTAGCCAAAATAACTGCGACCAACCGCTTCCGGTAACCATCAATGAGTTTCTTACAATGCTCTGCTGGAATTTTAAACCATTCTTCTTTGGCAAACTGCTCCAGGTCCCTGATATTTGAAGGGTGCCTTCTCCAAACTGCCATTTTTAGATCTCTCCACAGGTGTTCTATGGGATTCAGGTCTGGACTCATTGCTGGCCACCTTAGAAGTCTCCAGTGCTTTCTCTCAAACCATTTTCTAGTGCTTTTTGAAGTGTGTTTTGGGTCATTGTCCTGCTGGAAGACCCATGTCCTCTGAGGGAGACCCAGCTTTCTCACACTGGGCCCTACATTATGCTGCAAAATTTGTTGGTAGTCTTCAGACTTCATAATGCCATGCACACGGTCAAGCAGTCCAGTGCCAGAGGCAGCAAAGCAACCCCAAAACATCAGGGAACCTCCGCCTTGTTTGACTGTAGGGACAGTGTTCTTTTCTTTGAATGCCTCTTTTTTTCTCCTGTAAACTCTATGTTGATGCCTTTGCCCAAAAAGCTCTACTTTTGTCTCATCTGACCAGAGAACATTCTTCCAAAACGTTTTAGGCTTTTTCATGTAAGTTTTGGCAAACTCCAGCCTGGCTTTTTTATGTCTCGGGGTAAGAAGTGGGGTCTTCCTGGGTCTCCTACCATACAGTCCCTTTTCATTCAGACGCCGACGGATAGTACGGGTTGACACTGTTGTACCCTCGGACTGCAGGGCAGCTTGAACTTGTTTGGATGTTAGTCGAGGTTCTTTATCCAACATCCGCACAATCTTGCGTTGAAATCTCTTGTCAATTTTTCATTTCCGTCCACATCTAGGGAGGTTAGCCACAGTGCCATGGGCTTTAACCCCTTCACCCCCAAGGGTGGTTTGCACGTTCATGAGCGGGCCAATTTTTACAATTCTGACCACTGTCCCTTTATGAGGTCATAACTCTGGAACGCTTCCATGGATCCCGGTGATTCTGACATTGTTTTCTCATGACATATTGTACTTCATGTTAGTGGTAAAATTTAATTCAAATAACTTGCGTTTATTTGTGAGAAAAACGGAAATTTGGCGAAAATTTTGAAAATTTTGCAATTTTCCAACTTTGAATTTTTATGCCCTTAAATCACAGAGATACGGCACACAAAAAACTTGATAACTAACATTTCCCACATGTTTACTTTACATCAGCACAATTTTGGAACTAAAATTTTTTTTTGTTAGGAAGTTATAAGGGTTAAAAGTTGACCAGCGATTTCTCATTTTTACAACACCATTTTATTTTTTAGGACCACATCACATTTGAAGCCACTTTGAGGGGTCTATATGATAGAAAATACCCAAAAGTGACACCATTCTAAAAACTGTACCCCTTAAGGTGCTCAAAACCACATTCAAGAAGTTTATTAACCCTTTAGGTGCGTCACAGGAATTTTTTTGAATATTTAAAAAAAAAAATGAACATCTAACTTTTTTCACAAAAAAAATACTTCAGGTTCAATTTTTTTTATTTTACCAAGGGTAACAGGAGAAATTGGACTGCAAAAGTTATTGTGCAATTTGTCCTGAGTACGCTGATACCTGATATGTGGGGGGAACGACTGTTTCGGCGCATGGCAGAGCTCAGAATGGAAGGAGCGCCGTTTGACTTTTTCAATGCAAAATTGGCTGGAATTCAGATCGGACGCCATATCACATTTGGAGAGTCCCTGATGTACCTAAACAGTGGAAACCCCCTACAAGTGACCCCATTTTGGAAACTAGACCCCCCCAAGGAACTTATCTAGATATGTGGTGAGAACTTTGAACCCACAAGGGCTTTACAGAAGTTTATAACGTACAGCGGTACAATTAAAAAAAAATATTTTTTCCACAAAAATGATCTTTTCACCCCAATTTTTATTTTCCCAAGGGTAACAGGACCCTAAAAGTTATTGTGCAATTTGTCCTGAGTACGCTGATACCCCACATGTGGGGGTAAACCACTATTTGGGCGCATGGCAGAGCTCGGAAGGGAAGCAGCGCCATTTGACGTTTTTGGCTGGAATTGAGATCGGACACCATGTCGTGATTGGAAAACCCCGATGTACCTAAACAGTGGAAACCCCCCACAAATGACACCATTTTGTAAACTAGACCCACCCAAGGAACTTATCTAGATGTGTGGTGAGCACTTTGAACCCCCCAGTGCTTCACAGAAGTTTATAACGCCCGGGCATGAAAATAAAAAATTCGTATTTTTTTCCACAAACATGATCTTTTAGTCACCATTTTTTTATTTTCCCAAGGGTACCAGGAGAAATTGGACCCCAAAAGTTGTTGTCCAATTTGTCCTGAGTATGCTGATACCCCATATGTGGGAGAAAACTACTGTATGGGCACTCGTCGGGGCCCGGAAGGGAAGTAGTGACGTTTTGGAATGCAGACTTTGATGGAATGGTCTGCAGGTGTCATGCTGCCTTTGGAGAGCCCCTAATGTACCTAAACAGTGGAAACCCCCCACAAATGACCCCATTTTGAAAACTAGACCCCCTAAGGAACTTATCTAGATGTGAGGTGAGCACTTTGAACCCCCAAGTGCTCCACAGAAGTTTATAACGCTCGGACGTGAAAATAAAAAAATCATTTTTTTCCACAAAAATGATATTTTTGCCCCCAATTTTTTATTTTCCTAAGGGTAACAGGAGAAATTGGACCCCAAAAATTGTCTTGCAATTTGTCCTGAGTAGGCTGATACCCTACATGTGGGGGTAAAACACTGTTTGGGCGCATGGCAGAGCTTGGAAGGGAAGGAGCACCATTTGACTTTTTCAACTCAGAATTGGCTGGAATTGAGATCAGACGCCATGTTGCATTTGGAGAGCCCCTGATGTGCCCAAACAGTGGAAACCCCCAATTCTAACTCCAACCCTAACCCCAACACACCCCTAACCCTAATCTCAGCCCTAACCCTAGCCCTAATGGAAAAATGGAAATAAATACATTTTTTTTTTGTTTTATTATTTTTCCCTAACTAAGGGGGTGATAACGGGGGGTTTGATTTACTATTTATGGCTGTTTTTATGTTTGGCAGCTGTCGCACGCTAAAAGACGCTTTTATTGTAAAAATAGTTTTTGCATCATCACATATTGAGAGCTATAATTTTTCCGTATTTTGACCCACCGAGTCATGTGAGGTCTTATTTTTTGCGGGACGAGTTGACGTTTTTATTGGTACCATTTTCGGGCACGTGACATTTTTTGATCGCTTTTTATTCCGATTTTTGGGACGCAGAATGAACAAAAACCAGCGTTTCATGAATTTCTTTTGGGGGGGTGCGTTTACACCGTTCCGCGTGCGGTAAAATTGATAAAGCGGTTTTATTCTTCGGGTCAGTACGGTTACAGCGATACCTCATTTAGGTCGTTTTTTTATGTTTTGTCGGTTTTATGCAATGAAAACTATTTTATATAAAAAATAATTATTTTTGCATCGCTTTATTCTGCGAGCTATAACTTTTTTTTATTTTTTCGCTGATGATGCTGTGTGGCGGCTCGTTTTTTGCGGGACAAGATGACGTTTTCAGCGGTACCATGGATATTTATATGCGTCTTTTTGATCGCGCGTTATTACACTTTTTGTTTGGCGGTTTGATAAATCATTATTTTTTGGTTCGTTTTTTATTTTTTAAGGGGTTCGCTAAAGGGGTTAACTAATGGGACAGTTTTATAGGGCGGGTCGTTACGGACGCGGGGGAATATTTTAATTTTTTTTTTCTAATTTATTTGGCGATTTTTTTTTTTTTTTTTTTTTTTTTTTTTTTTTTAAATTATTTTATCACTTTTTTTTTTTTTTTCTTTATTAAATAGTCCCAGGTGGGACATCACTGTCCTGTGACAGATCGCTGATCTGTCACATCACAGATCACTGTGACAGATCAGCGATCTGTCACAGGCAGTGCTGCAGGCTTCCTCATGCCTGTGCTCTGCGGGCAGTGAGGAAGCCAGCTTCCTGCAGGCCCCCGAAGGCCCCTGTCGCCATCTTGGATTCGGGGGCCTGCAGGAAAGGAGCCCCCCCCCGCAGCAGTGCTGCACATTGCGCTGCCGTGGGGGGCTCAGGGAAGCATGGAGGGAGCCCCCTCCCTGCCGATGCTTCCCCTTAACCCCCGGTACACCGCGATCATGTTTGATCGCGGTGTGCAAGGGGTTAACGTGTCGGGGGCGGTCCGTGACCGCCCCTGACACATTGTGCCGGGTGTCAGCTGTGATAATCAGCTGACACTCGGCCGTGATCAGCGGCGCTCACCACGTGAACGGGATAGTACGTCTGATGTCAGGAAGGGGTTAAACGTCTTGATGACACTGCGCACGGTAGACACAGGAACATTCAGGTCTTTGGAGATGGACTTGTAGCCTTTTTTTCGAACAGTGCCAATACTTTTGTCCACCCTCTTTTTTATGTTTGGTGTGGAATTATATACAATTTGGCTTTAGGACAATTGTTTTTGTGTTTTTTTCACTTAAGACAAATTAAATGAAGATAATAATAACAAAGAATTTGTGTTTGCAATAATTTTCAGGAAGAAACTGAGTATTATCTGACAGAATTGCAGGGGTGTCAATACTTTTGGCCACAACTGTAGGTTTACAGCAAATGTTGAGGACCTGCACTGGGTTCTCGTTTGCCATTCAAGAAAACAAGTTCGTTATGCCGCTCTTCACTTCCATAAGGTTTGGAGGGGGCAACCGAGACCCAGGGCGATGTGCCCTAGCGTAGTTATCGCCAGCACTCGTAAGTGTATCCCTGTCCCCTAAAATACATCTCGGCATTAATGTTCCTTTTTATACCAATGATTCAGGCCAACACCGAAAAAAAAAAAAATAGGGCGGCCATATTGAAGCCAATAGACCAAAAAATAGTCTGATTTGTGGCTGGTTATTTTGTCTCAAGGGCAGCATAGGTAAATAATAATGTGTCAGTCACATGAATGTCCTTGGCCAAAAGTCCTAGAACATAGACACAGACGTGTGAGATGAGCCAGGCAGAAGGTGGACGGGTAATGTGGAGCTCACAGACGGAAAGACAAGGTGGAATGGAAATGCAAACATTGGCTCCTTAGCAGCCATTTTTATTGCCTACCCCTTGCCTTTTTTTTTTTTTTGGTGGGGGGGGGGGGTGCATGTTGCTGATTGCATGTTCTGTGCTGCAACCCGAGCTTTGCGTGCGTCCTGGAGGCAGCGAGCGGCATGTTATGAGTGCACTGGGTGCAAAGTCTTTCTTTTCTTCTGCTCACTTGGCCGCCATTCATTTTTCTGTCTCTTACAAAGACACTCTGTCCGTGGCTCTGGCGCAGAGGCAGCGGTTTCCTTCTGCAGTTTAGAGAGGCTCCTTGGCAGAGTAATGGAAGCCTTGTGCCCTGACTGTACAGAAACTGGGCAGAGCTGCTGTGCCCACACGACAGCACCACCCCGGCAGCTCCCGGAGAGAATAGCCATGTGTGCAAAGCGGCCAGCCGAGCGCACCATTTGTTTGCATACTCTGTGCTGTTGTGGATTTTATTTCCACTTCAAAGCAACACATTAATGCCGTACCTGTCCCGGTAACTGTATAGGAAGCAGAAAGTACATTAATCAAAGCCGAAAGCCGCTGCCAAGCAGACAAAGAGCTTGCAGTCTGTACGGCCGGGACGTGGCACGGCTCAGATGTCGGTGCCAGTTTTACTGGATGTGATGCAGGCACGGGTATGACACCATTTCCAGCCACGGGCGCAGACGCTCACCAGGTTACACTCGCCTTGGCAATCTTCCTGTCATTTGTTTATATGCAGTTTTTATTTTGCAGGTGGCCCCGGGCCTTGACAAATAACGTGAGAATCATTGAGCACATTTGTCTATAGGTTATGAAAAATAAAAAAATATATATTTTCAGCCTCCATAACGCACATAGCACAGCAATGCATCATTCTTGCACTGGTGACAGATAATTTAAGGGGCTGCATGATGGATTTTGGGCTAATGGGCCATAAAGTAAAGAAAAAAAAAAATGGCAGCGTGGTATTTCCTCACTATGGGGTCAGTTCCCAAATGCAGACTAGATCTTATCACCTTCATAGCTTCCATTTTTGTTTCCCATTTTTTTTTTTTTACATTCCAATTAGATGGGAACAGAGACAATTGAGCAATGGCCGAGTGTATTACGTGGACCATAACACAAAGACCACCACTTGGGAGAGACCTCTACCTCCTGGGTAAGAGCCCACCGCTCCCAGGAAATTGCTTGGCTCGCATCCGTTATATATATATTGTGTGTGTGTGTATATATATGCTTGTTTTATATATTGGCCATCATTTCTTTGTAGATGGGAGAAGAGGGTGGATAATCGTGGTAGATACTACTACGTGGACCATAACACTCGCACAACCACGTGGCAGAGGCCCACCGCCGAATATGTCCGCAATTACGAACAGTGGCAAACGCAGAGGAACCAGCTACAGGGGGCAATGCAACAGCTTAGCCAACGCTACCTATACCAGGTGAGTGGGGGGTGGAAGTCGCCGAATATGGATGACCCAACTACCTGTAGTGCCGAATGTTTATCAAATAGTTAGAAAGTTCTGTTTTCGGAATCGGTAGGAGTCCCAGTGGTCGGTCCCCACTCCAATATGCAAATTTTAATAATGGGAATTATTCTTTAATAATAAAACTCTGTTCACACTGGGTTATCTCCACATTTCACCATTGCATTGTTTACACACCATTGGAGTCTCTATATTTTAATGACACTCGTTGGCCTCCATTATACAATGTTTCCATTGTTTTTGATGTGTACAGTGATGTAATCTACTGCACTACTCTACCCATCAGTCTATAAAGTCAAAGCCCGGTTTCACTCGCCCAACATGCCGGACGTGTGAAATGTTTTTTTTTTTCCACTCTCCCTTTGTACAGCTGATTGGGAAGGGTCATTTTGCAAACTCCCCCCAACCACCACCTTTCCCAGTGATAAGATGCCAATCATTGCTCATATAATTATAAAATACTGTGGGTTACGAGCAGTGATTCAGCTGATCGCTGAGGAAGGTGGCGGTTATAGGGTCCTCAATAGAAGGACCCCCAATATACAGTATATATCATGCTTAATATGCATGGTTTATTTTTTTACTTTAGCGCTTCTAGTGGACATACAAGGCATAGCAGCATAAGAAACCTGTCTGCCCCATTATAGTCAATAGGGGTTCTTTTGTGACAGATCTGCCATCTGGGAAAAATTATTTTTCTTTTTCTGTAATGGAACAGTAAAAATGAATTCTGAACATAGCTGTCACCAAATTACTTAGAAATTTTTAGAAAGATCGACTTTTCTTCCAAACGTCCTAAAAAGGGGCTATCAGTGTATGTGTGTGTGTATATATATATATATATATATATATATATATATATATATATATATATATATATACAGTGCCTACAAGTAGTATTCAACCCCCTGCAGATTTAGCAGGTTTACACATTCGGAATTAACTTGGCATTGTGACATTTGGACTGTAGATCAGCCTGGAAGTGTGAAATGCACTGCAGCAAAAAAGAATGTTATTTCTTTGTTTAATTTTTCTTTAAATTGTGAAAAGTTTATTCAGAGGGTCATTTATTATTCAACCCCTCAAACCACCAGAATTCTGTTTGGTTCCCCTAAAGTATTAAGAAGTATTTCAGGCACAAAGAACAATGAGCTTCACATGTTTGGATTAATTATCTCTTTTTTCAGCCTTTTCTGACTATTTAAGACCCTCCCCAAACTTGTGAACAGCACTCATACATGGTCAACATGGGAAAGACAAAGGAGCATTCCGAGGCCATCAGAGACAAGATCGTGGAGGGTCACAAGGCTGGCAAGGGGTACAAAACCCTTTCCAAGGAGTTGGGCCTACCTGTCTCCACTGTTGGGAGCATCATCCGGAAGTGGAAGGCTTATGGAACTACTGTTAGCCTTCCACGGCCTGGACAGCCTTTGAAAGTTTCCTCCCGTGCCGAGGCCAGGCTTGTCCGAAGAGTCAAGGCTAACCCAAGGACAACAAGGAAGGAGCTCTGGGAAGATCTCATGGCAGTGGGGACATTGGTTTCAGTCAATACCATAAGTAACGTACTCCACCGCAATGGTCTCCGTTCCAGACGAGCCCGTAAGGTACCTTTACTTTCAAAGCGTCATGTCAAGGCTCGTCTACAGTTTGCTCATGATCACTTGGAGGACTCTGAGACAGACTGGTTCAAGGTTCTCTGGTCTGATGAGACCAAGATCGAGATCTTTGGTGCCAACCACACACGTGACGTTTGGAGACTGGATGGCACTGCATACGACCCCAAGAATACCATCCCTACAGTCAAGCATGGTGGTGGCAGCTTCATGCTGTGGGGCTGTTTCTCAGCCAAGGGGCCTGGCCATCTGGTCCGCATCCATGGGAAGATGGATAGCACGGCCTACCTGGAGATTTTGGCCAAGAACCTCCGCTCCTCCATCAAGGATCTTAAGATGGGTCGTCATTTCATCTTCCAACAAGACAACGACCCAAAGCACACAGCCAACAAAACCAAGGCCTGGTTCAAGAGGCAAAAAATGAAGGTGTTGGAGTGGCCTAGTCAGTCTCCTGACCTTAACCCAATTGAAAACTTGTGGAAGGAGCTCAAGATTAAAGTCCACATGAGACACCCAAAGAACCTAGATAACTTGGAGAAGATCTGCATGGAGGAGTGGGCCAAGATAACTCCAGAGACCTGTGCCGGCCTGATCAGGTCTTATAAAAGACGATTATTAGCTGTAATTGCAAACAAGGGTTATTCCACAAAATATTAAACCTAGGGGTTGAATAATAATTGACCCACACTTGTATGTTTAAAATTGATTAAAATTTAACTGAGCAACATAACTTTTTGGTTTGTAAGATTTATGCATCTGTTAATAAATCCTGCTCTTGTGTGAAGTTTGAAGGCTTTAACTTATTTGCATCTTATCAAACCTGCTAAATCTGCAGGGGGTTGAATACTACTTGTAGGCACTGTATGTGTATGTATATATATATATATATATATATATATACACACACACACACACATATATACAGGGCTCCGACTCAACACAACTTTGTGTGTGTATAATATAAATAAATATATTTAATGTGTGTGTGAATGAAAACATATATATGTTTGCCCTAACGCCTTGTGCAGAGATCTACCTAAATTTTACTAATTTGAATGAAGTGTCCACTTTTGGGAACTCTCTTTGGAAGCCCCTTTTAGAGGATGTTTAGCAAAAAAAAAAAAGATATATATTATGATTATTTTATAATTATTTTTTCTATATAATTTTCCCCCTGAATTGCTGGCAACAAATGCTGGCTATGTGACACGGGTTGGAAACACATGCATCATACAGAGATTATTTTTTTTATTTTTCATCCGCAGGCTATAGAAAGGTCCAACAATTCCCTGTTTCATCAGAATAAGAATACACATAGACATTACATGTGTTTTCACAACTGTTCTTGTATTTCTGCGGGATCCATTCAGGAGGTTGATACAAAACTCCCCACATTGGAGCCCAGTCCTGATTCCCTGGGGTCTTCTGAGCCGGTCAGAGGGGGAGCTATATAAACATTAGCAATCCGCACGCCCCCACTGCACCTCCCAGCAATTTCACACCCCCCTTACACACCTCCTCCTTCCCTCTAAGCATCCCCTCACTGCCGAAAAAGAAAGGTGCATTGTAAGCCAGGATCTAGAGGAAGGGGGGAGCAGCCTGTGCCTATAAGTTGCTGAATATTTCTTCAGTTTGGGCTACTCTTAAACACCGCTCTGCCAAAGGACGGGCTTGGTTGGGAGGGGAGGAGGTGAGAGGGGCTCTGCTTGGAAGGGGGGCCAGGATCCGAGCCCAAAAGCCGGGAAGAGCTGGGCGTTTACTGGTGGCTTGTGGGAATGATTTCATTTGAAAGGCCTGCAATATTTTCCCCACTGGTTTGAGAGCCCGTCGGACATGAGTCCAGCTGGGGACGTCTGCCGAGCACATGGCACCTCCGCCGTCCCGTCCCGCGACCTGCTCACTTACCTGTCTACCTCTCCTCACTCTCTACCTTGCTGTCTCTCTGTTTGCAGTCTCCAGCCTCCGCTCCGGACAATGACCCACTTGGACCTCTACCCAATGGATGGGGTAAGTGATTACACACTTTTTTCTTTTTTGGCTCATCAAAAATATGAGTGATTACTCATGAAATATCCAGCAAGAGGATTTGGAAATTGGAACGCAAATGAAAACCCATTTACAACATGGGTTGCACCAAAAGGAAAAAAAATAGTGTGAATTGGACCAGCATGGGTTCTGTGAAATCAAAGAGTTTTCAAAACTTTAAAGGGTAACTAAACTTTTAAAGATTTTTTTTTTTTCGACCGTACCTGTGTAATAGTGTTGCTCGGGCCCTGGACCCCCATATATTGTCAAACAAGGGGCAGAAGTGCTCACTTACCTTCAGAGTATTGGACGGCTCAGAGAGTCTGTACAACACTCTGCTGGCGCTCAAGGATAAGCCGAGCACTTCAGCTCTCTAATGTGAACGATCAGTGGGGGTCTCTGGATCAAGACCCCTACTGTTTCACTATTTAAATGCAAATGTTATTTTAGGAAAATTTAATATAAAATCACTTTCCTTTCCCTCTTTTTCCAGCCCACTCTTAAGGGTGTGTGTAGTACCAGAATTGTAGGGGCGTGCATTGGTCCAGGGGGGGCGTAAGTGGCTTAATTTAGAGACTTTTCTTACTAGAGTGGAATTTTCCATATCCCACATCTTTTGGATGTTTTTTAAGAATATATGTGCAATTGGTGTTCAGTCTGTAGCAAAATTTTTTTTTTTTTTTTTTTTTTTTAAATGGTACCTTTACCATAGAAGAATAGAGTAAAGAATTTGAATAGAATGCTTAGTGCATTCCTATAAGGCGCACACATGTATCATTGTATGTGCACTTAGAACCTGGGATTGTGAGGAAATCCTCAGTGAACCATATGACAAAGAGCCCTTAAATCGGAGGGGAGATGCAGCTTCCGAACAAGCAGCTTGGCACGTGCTCGAGAGAGAGCGGCCGCGGTTTTTTTTTACTTTGGAAAACTGATAAAAGGTAATTGCTGTGCACAGAAGGACGACATCCTGCCAAAAAGCTCCGGAGCGGAGTTATGTAGAAGTTTAGAAACATTTTGGTCCTGTCTGAGACCTTTTAAGTAGGACCCCGAGGCGCAGCTGCACTCAAAGTAATTGTTTATTCCTTGGCTGCAGTTCAACCTGCACCTGCTCTAAAGCGAAAAAAGAGCGAGGCGCGGAGGAGGAGGTGCACGGCTCATCTGCGTCTTTTATCAGCCTTTTTAATTTTCAACTCAATATTTTTTTTACTTTTTTAATACAGCTCCTAAAGAAATGGAAGTATTCACTGCTCGGGCACTTTTTTTGCAAAGCTTGCCTATCCTTTTGCTGCAGTGTGTTAATAAATATGGGGCCTGCTTTTCTGACTTGGCGTCACTTATATTTTGCGTAAACGTTTGCATAGTGTGAATCAGGTTTGCACCTTGGTGTTGGCATCGGATGTTGTGTTCCTTCGGGTATTCTCCTGCTCTTGGTTGTGGATTTTGGAGGTGTAGGACTAGGACACTAGCAAGGTATAAATTTGTATAGAGGTGACATAAGAATCAAATAAGTATTAAAAGAGGGGGCATGGATGCCGTTCCTGTCTGTCTCCCCTGAGGGTTCCTTGTAGACAGGCTGGAGTCCCCGTGGCGTTATTTGCTGTCCTGGGTGTGGCCGGTTCTTTTCTAGCCCCGTCATTGCTTCCATATAGACTGTGATATTAAATTGGACCATTTAGATCCACAAAATCCTTTGCATTCGGAGCGAAGGGAGTGAGCTCCGGTTGTACTGCAAGACCAAAACTCAAAAAGCCTTAAGTACCAAATTATCCAGGGGGAAACCATTTCATGGTGAAATAATGTGTGTGTGACCAGAAAAAGTGAGTTTATCCAAAACTTCATAATTTCCAGAGGGTTTTGTGATCGGACTCTCTTGGAATCAGCGCTCTCTTGTATTACAGAAATGGATATTCAGTTTTTAACATTTTTTATTTAGTGGCAACAAAATGTGGCTGGTACTTTGTCTTTACTTTTGAAGATGTGAGAACTAGTATATATTATTTATTAGTGTTACACCAACATAACCGAATATGAGATCTGCCTACAGATATGTCTGTATATTCTCTATATCTGTATCTCACGCGCCTCTGTTTCTGCAGCACTCTACAGAGAATTCTGTCCCTCACTCTCTTGTCTCCCTCACTCTCTTGTCTCCCTCACTCTCTTGTCTCCCTCTCTCTCTTGTCTCCCTCTCTCTCTTGTCTCCCTCTCTCTCTTGTCTCCCTCTCTCTCTTGTCTCCCTCTCTCTCTTGTCTCCCTCTCTCTCTTGTCTCCCTCTCTCTCTTGTCTCCCTCTCTCTCTTGTCTCCCTCTCTCTCTTGTCTCCCTCTCTCTCTTGTCTCCCTCTCTCTCTTGTCTCCCTCTCTCTCTTGTCTCTCTCTCTGTCTCCCTCTCTCTCTTGTCTCCCTCTCTCTCTTGTCTCCCTCTCTCTCTGTCTCCCTCTCTCTCTTGTCTCCCTCTCTCTCTTGTCTCCCTCACTCACTCTCTTGTCTCCCTCACTCACTCTGTTGTCTCCCTCACTCACTCTGTTGTCTCCCTCACTCTCTATCTCTGTATATATTTCTCACTTTTTATCTTTTTCTCTTTTTATCGCTCTTTATCTCTTTTTATTTCTCTATCATTATCTCTTTTTATCTCTCTTTATCTTTATCTCTCTCTTTATCTCTCTCATTTGTCCTATCAATCTCCTATCATTTGTTATGTCGTTGTGTCGCCCGCTCTCTCACTGTCGTTCATTCTCGCTGTCTATCAGTTTCTGTCTTTTATGTCTCCATATTATTTAGGTATAATATGTGCCTATTTTTTTGCCCACCCAAATACTTGCTTGTTTCTGACTCGTTTTGGGAATTTTCCATGAGATCTCGCCACACATGGAAGTAATTCCACCGGGATTTTTCATTCCGCCTAAATCCTATGATTCTAGATGGAGGGGGAACTGTCTAGCAGAGATGCTCCCAGATATGGAGCTTTGATCTCCTCTTATGGTACGGTACGCTCAGACGTTAAGACCTGTAGGATTTGCCACTGTGACAAGTCCTGGGTTTCTGCGGCAGCATCATGGCGGCTTCTGTTTGAGCCCGGGCCAACATTAAGCTTTCCCTCTTGAGAACGTCGACACTCAGCGCCTGCCTTAAAGGCGGCTCTGTCTGAGGCGGGAGCGCAGGAGCCCTGCACAGGAAGCCGTGGCTGTGCTGAAGAACAGTGGAGCTGTGTGATACTTTCTATGGACCTTACCAGAAATCTGTTCTTGCGGCCTTTGGAGTTTATATAGGTGTTCTATGAGGAGCAGCTGGTCCCTCGCCCCCGGGAGCCCATAACTTCATACAGTAAAGCCAAGTCCAGTGATGAAATCAGTCCTGTGCTTGTTTATGCATCTGCACGGCGGGACTAAACGACCAGATTACACCACCGTATCCACCTCTGGGGAAATTAGCGGGGAAGATGCCATGTCTGGTTGGCAGACCACAGAGGTATGTATATATAGCAAGAGTGAGGTCAGCAAAACTGACATAATGGTGTGCAATTAGCAAAAACTTGGACGCAAACTGCGCTCTGTGTCATAATGCAGCCCGCCATCGATTCACCACGGTGGCCTGCAATCAATTGCTCTGAGACTGCAACTCCCATCATCGCACGGTTAGAGGATGCAGAATGTTTTTCTGATGTGTCTCAGTCTAGTAGAGGCTAAAGTATTTTGGCTGTACCCCATTATGCCAGTGATGGCGACGTTTGGACACGTTGGGATTCAATATGCCTGATCCAAGGCAAAATGTCCATCATCTTTCACAGAATCGGAAAAGATCAAATCCAAATTAATTCTATAAACGATCGAACAACGGACACCTAACTGATCTAACGGACCGTACGAGCGATAAAGTAGGCATTACATGCCTGTTCTCTTATTCTGTTTTTATGTTGGTGGCGCTGGATGAGTCTTACGGCCATTTATCTATTCACTAAACATGCACACAAACAACAAGTTTATGGGGGGGTCTTCTCTCATCCGACATTGGAAAGAAATTCAGGGAGTGAAAAACATCGCCCATGTGAACAGCCCCATTGATTTGACATTGGTCCAAGTTCTCTCCGTTTTTTTTTTCCACGGACGATACTCGGGCCGCAACTACTGTCGTGTGAGTGAGCTGATAGAAATCTATATATATGACTGGCTGTAGCCATTTACAAGACATACCATTGTAGCCAGTTCCAAGATTTTGTCCAATTTTTTTTCTTTGCTGCGCACATCTTTTTTTTATGCATGTTTATTCTACGGTAATGAGAGCCCTTTATGACGCTTATTGTGGGGGAAACAATATATATAACACATACCTTTCCAATATTCTGTCCTTCACATTATGTCTGAAAAGGGTTGAGCAATGCAGTAGACCCTGAATAAAAGGGCACCTGTCAGCACATTCTTACATATGGAAGTAGTGGTGTTTGTCCCCCAGTGATCCCTTTTTTTTTAAAAGATCCGATGTCAAAGTTATGAAAAATGTAATGTAGAAACAATATACAAATCAGGATGGAAGTGCACTGGGGGAGTGTCAGTGCACTTAGACTGCTTCATTAAAGTGCATTGACACGCTCCCAGTGCACTTACAGCAAGGTTTGCTTTTCCTTTAAAAGTCTCATAGCTGGCACATCAGATCCCTTAAAAAGAGAATTGGGGGACATATCTCCACTTCTATATGTATAAACCCGCTGACAGGTTTCCTGTAATATTCAGCGGGAGGGATGTCGTCTCCGCTGATATGACCGCTATAATCTGATCACCGATGTGCACTAATATCGCTCTCTAAGAGAACCATGCTTTAATTAATATTAACCATTTTGACAAATCATTATGTCCTGTAGAAAGGGAAACGGACTAAACTTTTTTTTTTTTTTTTTTGCAAATATGTATATATTTTTTTGCCTTTTAATTTCGAACTGTTTGGTAGGGGGTCCGGATCCTGGGGGCTCAAAATACCGCTGAGGCAAGAGCGCACAGTGCACAGCAAGTCTTTTGTGTGTGCGCTTCTGAGCTCAGCTGTCTTTGGAGGGGGAGGTCTCTGCACCCGGACCCCAACAATCTGAAAGGAATTAAAGGTCCAATATAAAATATACAGAAATGTGTGCAAGACGTTGAGTTACTCTTCAGCAATTTCTTCATCTCCTATTTGACAGAAGTGTCTTTATGATGGAATAAATGTCGTTCTCACGCTCCTTTCTCTTTCAGAGAAGAGACAAGATAACGGGAGAGTGTATTACGTGAATCACAACACGCGTACCACGCAATGGGAAGACCCGCGGACACAGGGGTGAGCACTCAATCTATGGTCGTAGCAGTACGGTGACTTGGGGTGCACCATGGGTTAGTATTGGAGAATCTTTGACCCGTCTTCATCTCCTTTGCAGCATGATCCAAGAACCAGCGCTTCCTCCTGGGTGGGAAATGAAGTATACGAATGAAGGCATCAGATACTTTGTAGATCATAACAATCGCGCCACAACCTTCAAAGATCCAAGACCTGGTTTTGACTCTGGGTAGGTGTAAGATGCTTGTCCTGATATAACAAGGCAAAGCCAATATCCTAGTAAAGACCCCATACACCTTAGACTATTACCAGTGGAACCTGATGGGTTTCGCCTGACCGTCTAATGTGTATGAGGGCCCCCTGATTAAATTCATAACCTAAAATGATCTCTCACAGGGTGAAACCAGGAGGCTCACCAGGAGCGTACGATAGAAGCCGAAGCTTCCGCTGGAAGTACCATCAGTTCCGGTTCTTATGTCATGTGAGTTTTTAAAATGTTGCCTTGTGAAAATTCCATGCAGTTGTCAATAACCCACAAATTTCCGAACCCATTTCCCCTGCCCCAATAAATCTCACCCACTTTCTTTCTACTATAGTCATTATACCAGATATGTTATAGCCAATATGAACTTGGCCTTTAAAGGCTACGTACACCTTCGTGCAGAGGTATTTTGTATTGTTCATTTGCTTCCTAACTACAAAATTAAGATACTAAATAGTATTCATTTTTATTTATAATTTTGCTGCTGCAGAGCATCTGTCAATCCTTTATCTAGCTGAGTGTGCTGCAAAAATATTACAAATCCATGATGGCTCTCTCTTCTCACCCTTCCTTTGCTTAGAGATAGCAGCAGAAAGATGTTTGTAAGCCAATTTCCAAAGTCAAGAGAGGGGACAAAGCTTCTACACTCTCAGGGAGGGCAGAGAAAAAATGGGTTATAAATAAGAAAGAATGTGAATGGTTAGGAAATAAGTTGGAGAATAGAAGCTGTGGTGATAAATGAGCTCAATAGACAGCAGTACCCTAGACACACACACTTTATATCCAGCCTATATTACGGTAAGAAACACCCAAAACTCGCATCCAACCTATATTACTGGGGGAGACACACAGACCTCACATTCAGCCTATATTCCAGGGAGAGAGACACAGACCTCACATTCAGCCTAGATTACTGGGAGAGAGGCACGGACCTCGCATCCAGCCTATATTACTGGGAGAGACACACAGACCTCACATCCAGCCTATATTACTGGGAGAGACACACAGACCTCACATCCAGCCTATATTACTGGGAGAGACACACAAACCTCACATCCAGCCTATATTACTGGGAGAGACACACAGACCTCACATCCAGCCTATATTACTGGGAGAGACACAGACCTCACATCCAGCCTATATTACTGGGAGACAGACAGAGCTCACATCCAGCCTATATTACTGGGAGACAGACAGAGCTCATATCCAGCCTATATTACTGGGGGAGAGACACAGACCTCACATGAAGCCTATATTACTGGGAGAGACACACAGACCTCACATCCAGCCTATATTACTGGGAGAGACCCATAGATTTCACATCCAGCCTATATTACTGGGAGAGACACACAGACCTCACATCCAGCCTATATTACTGGGATAGACACACATACCTCACATCCAGCCTATATTACTGGGAGAGACACACAGACCTCCCATTCAGCCTATAATACTGGTATAGACACACAGACCTCACATCCAGCTTGTATTACTGAGAGGGACACTCCCACAAAAAGAAAACTTGAAATGTTGATAAGGTTGTAAACTGTATTTCAGGGTTTATGATAAATATGATTGAAGGAATGAAAATTGTACCATTAAACTTAACACAATTGTATTATCTAACAGTAACAACAACCATATGTAAAAACTATTTTTTCCATGTCAAAGGTGTCCATAGCATTTAATTTCATATCGCGCTCATTATCTTTAGTCAAACACACTCCCGAGCCACGTGAAGATCAGCGTATCCAGGCAGACGTTATTCGAGGACTCCTTCCAGCAGGTAACATGAGACAATATGACAATATACAAAGGAGGTGATTTAACTATACCATCTGTGAAATTTAGTGTATGGAGCCCAGGATTAGTTTTTCATGCATCAGGGTCACGTTGTAACCAGACCCACCCAGACACGTTGGCTGAAGCTCTTGGCTCACAGTGCAAACCTAACGGGATGGATCTGTAGCTTTCATATGTTTGTTTTTTTTTGGGGGGGGGGACAAAGCAAGACTATGGGTTATAAGCCGTGCCACTAAGAAACTAACACACAAAAAAAGTTATCTCCTCCTATGCTGACTATATCCAGCCTATGATTGCTGCAATGTAAGTGTTAAATTATAGTGCTAGTACATCATTGTGGACCAAAGGAGTCACCATAGTTAACTCCTGGTTGTCATACCCTACAGCTACATCACCATCATTTCTGCCAGACCGACCTTTATCTAATGCGTGTTCAGATACCCAATCACTTCCCCGACAGCAGATATTAGATAATTTTTAATTTTAACATTCATAGACCATTGTAAAGAGATTTTCAAAGTGCGAAGAGGGGACAAAGCTGTAGAAACTGTTCTGCTAAATAGACAGCAGTAACCTGGACATACAACCAGTTCATATCCAGCCTATATTACGGGCAGAGACACACACAACTCATATCCAGCCTATATTACTGGGAGACAGACATAGACCTCACATCCACTATATTACTGGGAGAGAGAGGCATAGACCTCACATTGAGCCTATATTACTGGGAGAGAGCGGCATAGACCTCACATTCAGCCTACATTACTGGAAGAGAGAGGCACAGACCTCACATCCAGCCTATATTACTGGGAGAGAGAGGCATAGACCTCACATCCAGCCTATACTACTGGGAGAGAGAAACACAGACCTAACATCCAGCCTATATTACTGGGGGAAAGAGACATAGATCTCACATCCAGCCTATATTACTGAGAGACACACAGACCTCACATCCAGCCTATATTACTGGGAGAGACACAAAGCTAGGAAATAAGCTGCCACCAGAGATACCAGACAGCAGCTTCCTCCTCTCTCCTCATACATGCAAGCATGGCCAGACTTGCATATATATCAGGGGGAATGGGGGGTTGTCGGCTGGACAAACGTTTGTCTTACAACTATATAAGGTGTACAGCTAGTGGAGAAAAGCCATTGACCTGTGGTATAATAATGTTGCAAGTAACTGGTATGATCATTACCTTAGATCATGAACATGAAGCCATATGATCTCCGACGCCGTCTGTACATCATAATGCGTGGAGAGGAAGGCTTGGACTATGGAGGAATCGCCAGGTTGGTAGAGATTAAAGATTTTAATGTGCATAACTCTATGTAATCTGACATATAGATGTAGTACCTGCAAGCTTATGTATCATATTATAAGAAGAAAATACCTTCTCTACTGTATATCTAGAAGTAAATGAACCATCACTATTGAATGGGTCACTCAGTGATCTTATATTGGGAGTGGAGAGATGCATGTAATGCATTACGGATACAGTTACTGATCCAGTTGTGGCCTGAGGAGTCCATTACACAGGTCATGTTATAATTAATAGTACTTTACATGAGACTCCGTGGGCATCATACCTGCCTCATCAACTCTACGTGGGAGGGCATGACATTAGACTAAAGGGCATTTACATTTCCTGGTTTTGTGGTGGTAAATCTTATCCAGTCGGTGGTCATTTAATAGCCTGTTTACACAGGCGGCCGCAGTTCAGTTGTGCACTGAATGATCAGTAACAGATGGTTCAGTGTGCAGAGGCTGACATTTTTTCTCAGCAGCGCAGGTTCTTTTTACACAGGACCAAGTGCTTCCGAAAACTACGATCTTCTGTGCAAACCAAAAGATCATTTCACACGACAAACCAGCATTGCAGCCTGTTTACACTGCACGATTATAGCCAACAGAGCCTTCCTAGGAACAATAATCGTGCAGTTGGACCTTTGGTCACATACATCTATTTCCATCACTTGTGTGCTATGTTTAGCTATATCTTTTTAGGTGTTTTTCTCCTTGGTACTTTTGGGTTTTCTCTGCCTTCAGTCCTTCACCTTGACGTTATTATGCATTGTTGTTTCTTCTGGTCCGTGGTTCTCATGTCTGCATCCACCTAATGCCTTGACCTGAATTCTTGCATCCTACCTACTCTTTTAGACTGTTGTGTCCTCCGCGGTTCCTTGGCTCCTGGCTCCTCTCTCTCTCTGTGTCCTCCCAGTGGTTTTACCCTATGGTAGGTTACGTCATGCTGTTCTACCACAGGGTAGAACCACGGACAGGATATGGGAAGCTCTCAACATGTAGCCGACCACCCTTGATCCTTTAGCCTGTTCTCTCTGTTGCTGCGTGATCCTACAACCCTTTATGGATTAACAAGTGGGAGTGATAATTCAGTTAGTAATGATGTCGGCCACGTTCTTCTTCTATACTTGCCGCCTTCACTCTTCTTCCACACATCCTCTGTATCTTTCTTCAGGGAGTGGTTCTTCCTACTGTCCCATGAGGTGCTGAACCCCATGTACTGTCTGTTTGAATATGCCGGGAAAAATAACTACTGCTTACAGATAAACCCAGCCTCGTCCATCAACCCCGACCACCTCACCTACTTCCGATTCATCGGCCGTTTTATAGCTATGGTAAGTGGGGAAAGCTTGCTAGCTGTAATGCCGTCCCATGTATGTTCTTAAAAATAAATTCTGCAATAATGTCTTCTTCAGGCTCTTTACCATGGGAAGTTCATAGATACAGGATTCACTTTACCGTTCTACAAGAGGATGCTAAACAAGAAGCCGACATTGAAAGACCTGGAATCCATCGACCCGGAATTCTACAATTCCATCATGTGGATAAAGTAAGTGCCCAGGAGCAGTGATCATGTTGCCTTTGTGCCCTCCGTAGGCGCGATGTGCTACCAGCTGATGTATTCTTATGTTTTACGACATGCTGTGTCATGGAAGTATTCGCATATGTCACCTATGTGTTATTACAATTACCTTTGTGGCCATCTGAGACATAAGTGAAGATCAAACCTCAGTGGTGCCAATTATATTAAAGGTCTTAAAATAGTATTTCCATCCTATAAAGTAATGGCATGTCAATCATGTCATAATTTTTGGGGGGTCCGAACTCTGAGTCTCTTAGGCTAGTTTCACATTAGCGTTTACGGCCGCAGCGTCGGGCTGCGCACGGCCGCCGCTAAGCCCTGCCCCTGCTGCACCTCCGCCGGTATCTCCGCCTACGGACGCATGACGCTGCATGCGTCCTGCGTCCCCTATCTTTAGCACTGGGGACGCAGGCCGTGCGCAGTATGTGCTTGGCGTCGCATGTGTCCTTTTGACGCTGCGCTGACCAGCGCCAAACGCAACAGGTTGCAATTTGGTGCGCTCGGCGCAGCGTCAAAAGGACGCATGCGCCGCCAAACGCATACTGCGCACGGCCTGCGTCCACAGTGCTAAAGATAGGGGACGCATGCAGCGTCATGCGTCCGTAGGCGGAGCTACCGGCTGAGGCGCGGCAGGGGGCAGGGCTTAGCGGCGGCCGTGCGCAGCCCGACGCTGCGGCCGTAAACACTAATGTGAAACTAGCCTTACGGATTCTGAAAAGGAAGGATCTTCAGCACTTAATTATGGATCCCATACACACTAGTCCAAAGTCAGGTGAAATGAATGATGTCAAGCAAAATGAACGAACGCCGCCAGGTTTGGTAAAATGGTCAATCAATTAACTATTGTAATCGTTTAAAAAAAAAAAGTCGATTGGATTTTTTTAAGATCGGTGATCTGTGCCAACTGCATCATAAAAGGAAAGAAAAGTCCATATAGTTTGGGAAAAATGATTTCTAGGCCCATTTTTTTATCAGATATGAATAGGGCCGGTTGACGTTCACCGCAAAGTTGGATGGCTGGAAAATCAGCGCCACAGCGTAGGGCTCTCTAAGAATCATAAGCTAATGATCTGTCTTAGTAATAAAGTGATGGGAATACCCCTTTAATTTCATACCTGTTGCCCGGTCCAGTAGCCGTTCATGCTGCCCTCCTTTTCACCCCACTTTCCTATGAGCTACAATATCGCTATTATTAACTCCTGCATTTGTAGTATCAGCAATCTTCAATGCCAGACTTTCATCTTGGGTTTCTTTTCAATTCTTTTTTTTTCCGGTAGAGAAAATAACTTGGAAGAATGTGACTTGGAGCTTTATTTTGTGCAAGATATGGAGATCTTAGGGGAGGTGACATCTCATAAACTGAAAGAAGGTGGCGAGAACATCAGAGTAACCGAGGAGAACAAGGAAGAATTTATCACGTATGTCTGCTGGATATCTACTGCTCCTTTATCAGTCGTTGGGTCGGACAATTTACTAGCTGTTTACCACGTCTTTTATGTCTCTTGTCACTCAGGCTTCTTACCGACTGGAGATTCACTCGTGGAGTGGAGGAGCAGACCAACGCTTTTCTAGATGGCTTCAATGAAGTTGCTCCTTTGGAATGGTTGCGATACTTTGATGAGAAGGAGCTGGAGGTGTGAGATCCGACTAATCATCTATGTGTATTATATTGATGGTTGTACCCGGGTCTAAGCTTTCATTCGGTGTTTCAGCTGATGCTTTGTGGGATGCAGGAGATTGATCTGAATGACTGGCAGAAAAACACCATCTATCGGCACTACACCAAGAATAGCAAACAAGTCCAGTGGTTCTGGCAGGTAGGATGCTTCCCTTGACTCTTTCTGGGCAGCTGCTTGGGTGGCCATCTACTACTGAAGGCCATCTATGTGGCCACTGATGAGTGAAGCGAACAGCAGACAAAGTGGCACAATGGTTTCTTAGTGCCAAAACGCTCAGCTGGTGGCATATTAGGAAAGCACAATCAAGAACACACAGACTTTTGAGGTTGCAGCTCTGTGGCCCTTTTATAACTTTTTGTGATTTTGGCCATTGATTGGGTACGTTCCCCACAAGCATCTTTACATGGTTCTTCTGCTCATTTGCAGATGGTAAAAGAGATGGACAATGAGAAACGGATCCGGCTTCTGCAGTTTGTGACGGGCACGTGCCGACTTCCCGTTGGAGGATTCTCAGAACTGATAGGTTAGTGTTCATTTTTCTAATAATATCATCGTATCAGATCTTTTCTTTACCCGAGAAGATATCTAGGCACACCTTAAAATGCCCATACCTATTGTAAGTATACGACCACCATCATCTATGTCGTAAATGGTTTGATATTGATGTGTTAGTGGGATGAAGCTCTATGGTTCATTAGAATCATTCTAGCATTTGTCACATTTTAAAGCAGAATTTCCAGCCATTTAATATGGCCAAAATGCTTGATGGGTGTGGGCCTCACTTCTAGGACCCTCGCTTTTTGGGAGAACGTGTTCCTTTGTCTCATTATTGGAGTCTACACTCTCCATAGCTGTGAAGGACTGGTGGCTGCACTTCCCTTCCTCAGCTTCCACCTTATCTTAGAAATGCATATAAAGGGAAAACCTCTTCTAAGGATACATCCCTTTATAAGTCATTTACTAAGGTCTTATTGATAGACCCATTTGTTTTTTGTTTTTTTAGGTTTCCTCACCTTCCCATGACTTCACCATGCTGGTTATATTTTACAGGTAGCAACGGACATCAGAAGTTCTGCATTGACAAGGTTGGGAAAGACACTTGGCTTCCTCGAAGTCATACCTGGTAAGAGTTAACACGGCTATCTTACATTAAATGCTGAAACCAAATCATTTTTATTCAGGATGCTCTCATGTCTAATATCTCTAGCTTTCATTAAAGGGGTTGTGCAGGGAAAATAATGTATTACCTATCTGCAGGGTGGGCTGGGACCCTTGCTGATCGTCAGAAGTGGTCTAACATGGCATGGCAGTGCACATGCCCAACAGCTAATCCATTCATTCCCTACGGCGCTGTGCTCCACTTTCTCTGGCAACCCTAGCGGTGGTCGAGTGTGTACACTGCCCTAATTCTACCCTGGATAACTGGGCACCCTTCTGCCGATCGGTGCATGTCTGCACCAATCAGTAAGTCATCACCTACCCCACAAATTTTCCCCACATCCCCTTTAACCACTTTTTATCATACCATTTTTCCTACTGATTCCTTGGACTGTAATTGCCTCTGACAAAGTAGGAATGGTTGCCTGCGACTATGAAAGTAGAATACTTCTCATTGTTTCCGCCTCTCTCTCTAGTTTTAATAGATTGGATTTACCTCCGTACAAGAGCTACGAGCAGCTCAAGGAAAAGTTGCTTTTTGCCATTGAGGAAACAGAGGGGTTTGGGCAAGAATAATCCTTGACCATGTGAAGAAGAATCCTCCATCGGCACTAGGCTTCATAAGAAACTGATTTCATACCATCTGGATTCGGAGGGATCGTGTCCAGTCTTTACACCCCCTGGCTTCTTCCTGAAGCACAAAGGGCACCTTATCGCAAAAGGGTCAATTACTCATAAGACTCATAAGGTTAAAGGTCGTGCTATCTGACGGCACCAAAGATGCTAAGTGTGTGGGTGAACCCAAAAAGTTGCCTAAATGTGCTTTTTTTTGTAGCAGGTTCTCTTTAAGGAAATGCCAGGACCATTCACTGAGACTGGAGGGAAGAGACAGACAACCAAAACCTGTAGGAAACTACAATCATTTTTTTCATCTATTGCCTTTCTACCTTTTTTTTCTTTCTCGCTCGGTATTGTGATGATTTTGCTGTGAGGCAATCTGGATGATGATGATTTATCATATGGGTCATACACATAATCTAATTCCCCCAACTAATGGGAGAAGATTAGGGGACAGTCTGACAGTCCCTATACACATGAGGGTTACAGCGGGTCTTCTGTGTATAGACAGCTTAAAGGGTTTTTTTAGGACATTGATGGCGTGTCTTAAAAAATTCTTCTCGTTTTCATAAATGGGTATGGTTGGATAGGGTTTGTAAATACAAGCAACTTTGCAAATTACGGTACTGCTTTTTAAAATTTCAAGCCGGTTTTGACATATTAACTTTTTTTTTTTGTTCACAACTCGTTGCCTTGGAGACCGACCACCGCTGCTAGACAGCAGAACATGCGCGCTGTGCTTCCAAGCTCCTTTCTGTCGAGCTTGTAACAACTGTTTTGAAGCTGGACAGAATCGAAGGAGCGTGCTATTGACTTCTAATACCGGCCATCTTCAGCGCAGTGCTTACAAGCCAGACAGCAGCGGTGGTCGGTTTCCTGGGCAACGAATGGTAAACTAAAGTGTAACTATCTCAAGAATGCAAATTTTAACCCCTTCCTTACATTAGACGTACTATTCCGTCCATGTGGCCTGGGACTTAAGTCCCATGGACGAAATAGTACATCACACGCGATCAGCGGCGCTCACGGGGATGGGGGATTATCAAAGCTGACACCCGACACTATGGACCAGGGGGGGTCACGGACCGCCCCCAGCACATTAACCCCCGACACACTGTGATCAAATATGATCGCAGTGTATCGGGGTCATAGGGAAGAATCACGCAGGGAGGGGGCTCGCTGCATGCTTCCCTGAGCCCCTCGGAACAGTGCGAAATAATCGCGCTGTTCCGAGGGCTTCCTCCCTGCTGGCCCCTGGATCCAATATGGCAGCGGGGGCCTTCGGGGTCTTGCAGGGAGGCAGCTTTCTCAGTGTAAAAAAGTTTTTTTTTTTTTTTTTTTTTTTTAATTCCTAAATTAATAAAATAAAATATTCCCTAATAAATTCTTTTATTTGTATAAAAAAACAAAAAACAATAAAAGTATACATATTTAGTATCACCGCATTTGTAACGATCCACCCTATAAAACTGTCCCGCTAGTTAACCCCTTAAAAAAAGACGAATATAAATAAACATGGTACCGCTGAAAACGTCATCTTATCCCGCAAAAAACGAGCCGCCATACAATACAGCATCAAAAGTGAAAAAAATAAAAAAGTTATAGCTCGCAGAATAAAGCGATGCAAAAATAATTATTTTTTATATAAAATAGTTTTTATTGTATGAAAGCGCCAAAACATAAAAAAAAATAAATGAGGTATCGCTGTAACCGTACTGACCCGAAGAATAAAAGCGCTTTATCAATTTTACCACATTATGAACTGTGTAAGCGCCTCCCCCCCCCCCCAAAGAAATTCATGAAATGCTAGTTTTTGTTAATTCTACGTCCCAAAAATCGGAATAAAAAGCGATCAAAAAATGTCACGTGCCCGAAAATGGCACCGATAAAAACGTCAACTTGTCCCGCAAAAAATAAGACCTCATATGGCTCTGTGAGTCAAGATATGGAAAAATTATAACTCTCAAAATGTGGTGATAAATAGTAAATCAAACCCCCCGTTACCACCCCCTTAGTTAGGGAAAAATAATAAAATTAAAAAAAAAAATGTATTTATTTCTATTTTCCCGTTAGGGCTAGGGTTAGAGTTAGGGCTGAGATTAGGGTTAGGGGTGTGCTGAGGTTAGGGATGGAGTTAGAATTGGGGGTTTCCACTGTTTGGGCACATCAGGGGCTCTCCAAACGCTACATGGCGTCTGATCTCAATTCCAGCCAATTCTGCGTTGAAAAATTCAATCAGTGCTCATTCCCTTCCAAGCTCTGCCATGCACCCAAACTGTGGTTTACCCCCACATATGAGGTATCAGCCTACTCAGGATAAATTGCACAACAACTTTTGCATCCAATTTCTCCTGTTACCCTTTGGAAAATAAAAAAAAATTGGACCTGAAATAATTTTTTTGTGAAAAAAAGTTAAATGTTCATTTTTTTTTTTTTAAACATTCAAAAAAATTCCTGTGAAGCACCTGAAGGGTTAATAAGCTTCTTGAATGTGGTTTTGAGTACCGTCAGGGGTGCAGTTTTTAGAATGGTGTCACTTTTGGGTGTTTTCTATCATTTAGACCCATCAAAGTGACTTCAAATATGATGTGGTCCCTAAAAAAAAAATGGTGTTGTAAAAATGAGAAATCGCTGGTCAACTTTTAACCCTTATAACTTCCTATCAAAAAAAAATTTTGGTTCTAAAATTGTGCTGATGTAAAGTAAACATGTGGGAAATGTTATTTATTAATTTTTTTGAGTGCCGTATCTCTGTGATTTAAGGGCGTGAAAATTCAAAGTTGGAAAATTGCGAAATTTTCAAACTTTTTGCCAAATTTCTGTTTTTTTTCACAAATAAACGCAAGTTATATAATGACATTTTACCACTAACATGAAGTACAATATGTCACGAGAAAACAATGTCAGAATCACCGGGATCCATGGAAGCGTTCCAGAGTTATTGCCTCATAAAGGGACAGTGGTCAGAATTGTAAAAATTGGCCCGGTCATGATCGTGCAAACCACCCTTGGGGGTAAAGGGGTTAATAAGCCGTAAATTTGCAAAAATGCTTGTGTTTATAAGCGCCATCCGACAGTGTTCCCATCTATGAAGATGGGAGTAACCCTTTTAAGGAACTCGACCATTTTGGCAAAGGCACAGCAGCACATCCCTACTGATGGCTGTGATTGGCTCCGCCATGATTACATATGTATGTATAGCGCTGTAAAACTTAAGGAGCTGGACCCCTATCAATCTAACAGTTTTGTATGCCATGGAAAACCCCTTTAAGATCCGGCTAGGTGGAGTCCTTATGTTCTCAGCACCTTAACATTTCCTTTGTTTTTATAGTATAATAAAAATAATACTTTTATTTCAAGGTTTTAATCCAAAGCACAACGTCTAGCGACCTCCGCACCACCACTTTGTGATTCCCGCAAACACGCCGCCTTAATTTGCCATTGTGTCTTCAGATAAAGCAGCCGCAGACAGCGCCACCGTTAGTTTTGAGGCAGGTACTGGATGCAAGACTAGATATTATAGTAATGTTTTTCATCTGTAGTATATTTATCATTGGGTGCAATCAGCATTGAATCTCATACATTTATCTGCCTAAAATACAGGCAGTATCAATACCCAGATGATGATTGCTTTCAATTATAAATATCCTATATCATATCGGCCAATGTTTTAATGTGTACAAAAAAATGATACCTGGAAACCATCAGCAAGCAGGCTAGCAAAATTTTTAATAAGTATCTGATAGTATTAACTAATTTTTATTTTTTTTTACTTTCCTAATTTATAAATTGTTCTGTAAGTCTGATTGGTCCGTCAGCACCTTAATACTCCATTTAGACCCGCTCGTTAGCGCATGCATGTACAATAATGGAAGATACGGCGGGTATTCAGTTTGAGTATGGACGGTGAAGTCCGGACTGGACCCAAATACGGCAGCATCTCATGCATATATGAGGCGGTCTTTTGGGTCAAGAGACCCGCGGCCATCAAGGTCCGTGCTCATACCGTGAACTTCAGGTGTGTGAAGCCGACCATAAAAAAAAAAAAAAAATTATTCAGAAAATGTTATGTTCCCACATTCCATTTAGGGATAGTACAAAACATGCACTCTTCATATGTAGATAGCAAAAAAAACCCAACCTACTTGTTGATGGTTTCCACGTTTCAGAAATATATTTAAAAATGAAATGCAATATTTGTGATCTGTTCTTGCGTCTGTGCTACTTTTTGGACGTCAGGATTGCAACAACTTTACTATGGTTTCCAGTAGTTTCCCTTTTTGCAGAACTCAACCCAGTTCCTCTGCTTTTCGCTTTTGGAAAATCTTGAAGACACGAAGGCTCTAACACTCCCCAACTCAGATCTGCTGTATAGATTTCTGACCTTTTTTTTTTTAACTTTTTATTTTTTAGTCGCTCTCTGAAATTGTACTGAAATACAGATGATTGTACATAGAGTGTATATAAGAAATGATGCTGTGTATATACCTATATATCTATAACATGAAGCGAGTGGGAGTTACCCGAGATTTATAAAGGTCTGATCTGCACCTATGATGCTTTCTTTCATGTGCAATAAATACATACGTTTGTATACAAGATGTGTGTGTAGATAAATGTTCATTCAGATATGGTGGATAAACTGCGGATCTACAAAAAAAATACAGGGGTGACATCGGATTATAAAAACATGGCTGCATCCTGCAAAAACAGCGCCACCCCAGTCCATGGATTGAGTCTGGTATTACAGCTAGATATTGAAGTAATTGAAAATCAGCTGTAATTCTGCACCCAACCTGAGATCAGGGGTGGCGCTGCTTTTTTTTTGGAAGAAAGCAGCCATGTTTTTCTTTTTCATTAATATCTCTTACTGAGCAAATTATGTGACCACCAACGTGGCCTGCATTTTTTTTTTTTTCTTTACTAGTTTCCAATCCAGCAGCAGTACCAGACACCTGTTTTAATATCTCATCATAACCGGGTATATCTGCCATTATGGAGTCTGAGAAAGTGGAGTGATGAGCTCTAATATCGACCAGAAATAGAAATCTGTCACTAGGTCAAAAGCGTCCAGTTTTTGCTTCTACTTTATTATCTCGAGTATTCAGATGGTGTTTTTTTGTAAAGCCGCCATACGGTTCCAGAGATATTAGCCATTTTTTTTTATATTTAGGACTAATTATGGTCTTTACAAAGGGGCGTGTCTCACAAGCGTATATAATGCAGAGTGCCAAAAGACACGCCCCTGAGGATCCTGTTAGCCACGCCTCCTTGTGAAGAGCAGAAAAAGTAGTGCTAAAAAGGCCCGTATCTCTGGATCTGTTTGTCGGATTTAAATAAAACAAACGGAATAAAATAAATCTGGCCACTTATCACCCAGTGACAGGACTTCTTTAAAACTGAGTTTTTCCATGGGTTTATATTTAGAATGACCAAGGTTTTCTTAGTAGGGGGTAAAGGAAAGCAGTATGTAATGTACGGTGGATTTCCATCTCTCCCGTTTTGCCCTTCCCTCCTGTTCCCTTTATTGCTTCATCCTAGCTTTGCTGTGTCTGGTGCCAGCTGGGAGAAGCAGGAAATGCTTTCATGTACGGGAGAAATGTGGAGTATGTGAGCTGTTCCTGTGCAAATACACAGTCCGCCACCTTACAAGGATGGCATTGACGGGCCGCCTCACCTTCCATAATAGCATCCTTGTGTAGCGCGAGACACGGCGTGCAGGCAGAGAGGAGGCGGAGGTACGCCTGATCCCCAGCCGCGGTGTCCACACCGTCTGGGCGAGTGGGACGTCTATAGAACGCACATAAACAGGCGCAAGAGGGGAAATTACATGAAAAGCCAATATTTACTACCACTTTAATAAGATGTTTACTGGGACTGAATCGGTTACCTTCAGTCCTGGGAGGAATCATAATTGTACCAAATTCAGCTCTACCATCTAGACTGGAAAGGAATAAATCTGTAAATAATAAAAGAAAAATATGTACGGTAACTTAAAAACCTTTAATAAAATTTTTTATTTTTTTAAGATATTTAATTTTTTAATTTATACGGTGGAGCGGAGTCTTGTATAAATTAAAAAAAATATATATGTAGAAATACAAAAATAAAATCAGCATTTTTTTTTTTTTTTGCATGCACAGACGGGTGCAAGGCCCCCCCCATGGTTGTCATCAAAACCCCTTGAATATCAAGTCAGATGATGCACAAAAGATAGGTTTTAATCTGTCCATGCGGCACCATAAAGGATGCCGGCGTCCTGCAGATGGCACACGACTATTAGGAAATTACTCATAAGGCAACTCCCTAGCTCCAGAGAAGCAATGGCGGGGCTTAATTGGGGAAGAGTTTGGCCTTGTGACCCGCCATCACATTGCACCGCCATGGTCTACGTTGCCATCAGTCGTCTTTTTAGCCACAAATCCCAAGTACCAGGTTGCTTTTTTTTTTTTTATATTGTCGTCATCACTGGACTTTGGGAGGACTGATCCTGGATTTGGGCTTCTGATGCTAATAGCTGTGTATCTGTCCTCCCGTTCCCGTAGACGAAGCCTTTTTATATACTTCAGCTCATTTATCTTGCAAAAGAAATTTAATGCAAACCTCAAGGTAGCTTGCCAAATTCTGCCGGCCACCCTACCCCCCTCACTTCTTCTGCCAGCGCACGGTGGTTTCATAAATGGACAAGGTCTCTTTGTTACACAAAAGTCTTTTTTTTTCACTTTTAAGGAAAAAAAAGTGGATTGGTCTTAAGACTAATAAGTGTCTAAATACGGAGTCCTATGAGGAGGCGCACGGTGCCCCGCCACCCCAATCTGTGCATTCCTGCACTATGTGCCAACTATGTGATGTGCTAATAGTCTCTGACATGCGTATTACACCGTGATCCCCTTATACTGCTCACAGTTCATTAATGCGTCCTATCTATCATACTGAACTTGGCCGCCATAGGAAATGGCGCGGGGAAGGGGGTGACACAGGTTATTTAGGGTAAATTTTCTCAACTCCTACCAACTAAAGTCAGCGGCCCTTTAGATTGAGAATCCCTTGGTACACCGACTACACCAAGACGTCTGATGATCACGTGTAACTATAAGAAAAGGTGCGAACTGGGTTTGCAATGTGTAACGTTACATTAGTATATAAGATGTAGAATAAACTGAGAGAATGGAAGACTGGTGCAACTGGAGAGAGATGACCCTGCCCACGAGGGCTTACAATCCGCAACGGAAGTGGGAAAAGACCATAGGTAACCTATATATCGCTGAGGGGGTCCGACCGCTGGGTCTAGCACCTATCGGCAAAAGGTTTGCACTTTTAGGATGGAGAGCCAGTACACATGCTCAACCACTGCTGTAGTCACTATTTTTCCGGGAGTCTTATAGAAGATGAATGGAGTGGCGGTCGGGTATGCTCTGTGCCGCTCCATTCTCAAGGGGATAAAACGGCCTTGTTTTGCAGATCCACATCTAAAAAATCCACATAAAATTCCTGAGTAAGTGTGAAAAATATGAGCAAATTTTAGTTACAGAAACGCCGCGGATTTCAGTTTGGAAATCGAAGCGATAAATCTGCACCAAAGATGCAAAGTGTGAACCCAGCGTAAAGGTTTAGGTCAGAGGTCTCCAACTGCATTCCTCAAGGGCCGCAAACAGGTCCTGCTTTCAGGATTTCCCTGCATTGCACAGGTGATAATTTAGTGATTCCAGCACCTTGTGCAATGCTAAGGGAATCTTGAAAACACGCATGGTTTGCGGCCCTTGAGGAATGCAGTTTGAGACCTCTGGTTTAGGTGATTGAGATCAGTCTGAATGATTGCCTTAGCCAGTCCCACAGTATGGGGGGGAGACAATGCAGAAGTTCTGGAGAGGGTTACAATGTATCACAGGTCCTGATCTTGTAACGTGAATGATAGATACCTAGTGAGGAGGTAAGGTTTTTCCTTTTTTTTTTTTTCATCACTGGGTTTGTCCCATCACTGAATAATCTGGCCACATCCCCCAAAACCAATATTAATCTTCCTGCTCACCCTTACTAACCAACAGGGGGATATTGGCCCCTTCCCCACTGGTTTGCTCCCAGGCTTGTTTCTTCCAGATGTATAATGGCTAACTAGGTGCCCCCAACTCTTAGAAAGTGGGGTGCTTCATGTGTCACCCACCAGAATAAGTTGCCGCCACCAAACAGAAGGTACAGATTTTTATTAAATATAGTGATAAGGACGTTTTTGTTTTTTTTTCCCCTTAAAGGATTAAACTAGTACATTATATTGCAAGTAGAGTGCCCCTTAATCACGGAGACATTATGACTTATAGGACACAAAGGGATTGATTTCCGGGCAGCCAGAGTATGTGGGCCGGGGCTGTCTACAGAACATTAATAGAAAAAGACAAAACACAGAACATATGACACAATGAAATCGAACAAATCCTCCGATCCCTAAATATAGTAACGTCAGGAAAGCACCTAACCACAAAAACAAGAGGAAAAGGAAACTTTATTTTTGGCTCCTGACAGCTCAAGGAGAGAACATTGCTGCCTGCTCTCTGGCATCCATAAAGGTGCAAGTTACAGAGTGTCCTCGTAGCTGCACCGATCCGAGGTCTAGAATAGCGAAGTGCTAAGATCCAGGGAGGGTTTACTGGCCCCGATCGTACACGGTATGAGCGCAGTCCAGCGTAACAGGACGTCGCCATTTCCATTGTGTTCTGTTTGGCGGCGTTTTACTGTCGCAGCTAGTCAATGCTCGGAGTTGGATCCAGACAGCCCGGTTTAGTGCCAGGCCTGTTTTTTTACTTTTTCCTGGCATCTGTTGCAGGTAGTGAAAATGTCTTAATCCTGCCACATTACAGCAGAACGTAAGTGCGCAATGCAGCGCTCGCATATTGGACCTGGCCAGGTAGAGGCTTATTTTTGGACAGTCCTTAAATACAATACCCCCTTATGTTTTGAGGGGCTCATTTTTCCAGGCTGGGTACCAGCAGCAGTTAACTATCTCTATGCCTTGTCATACAAAGACATAAGACATGTGCTGCTGATATTCTGTACGCACAGGATAGTACTGATGATGGTTCTGTGCACATAGGATTCCAGTCTGACTGCTTAAAGGGAATCTGTCACCTACCCTTTGGCGGGCGATGAAAACAAGGTCGGTCCGATGGGTGGGGTTCCCGATGTGTGCCACCTCCCCATCCTTGCCCGCCGTCCGCAGGTTATTGCTGAATTGGAGTAGCTGTACGCCATTTTTTGCACGTGCGCTAAGCATTCATAGCTAGCGCACGCGCAGTATGCTTTGCCCAACTGCGGACAAAGCTGGACTGCGCTTGCGCCGGTTACTGTGTTCCAGGGCTTAGTTAACCAGCGCATGTGCAGTCCAGCTTTGCCCGCAGTTGGGCAAAGCATACTGCGCATGCACTAGCTATAAATGCAAAATGGCATACACCTACTAGGTGACAGATTCCCTTTAAATGGGCAATCAAATGGCCGCTGGTTGACTTGTATCTAGCTGATTAGCCATCATCTAACAGACGTGGTAGGCTTAAAAGCCTCATTAACAAGTCTGTGAACCACAGACCACCCGAGGATTTTTTTTACCCCAACTTGAAGGCCTCATTGGCTTATGAGGTTGTTGGTTTTGGTCGGGAGCAGATTTGTGCATTGCGCTCCGAACCTGGACTATAAAACACAGATGTGCAAATCAGGCCCAGGAGGAAGTATAGAAACTAAATTTCAAGTCCGGTAAGCATGATTGACATAAACTCTGAGGAACAAATCAACGTGAAGGGTATATTCACAATTGAAAGTTATTCTTCATCCTATTGATAGACCATAACACGGATACCCTGCACATACATCCGGCGTTAGGCAGTAGAATCCATTTAGCACTTAACTAAAATTATAGTGAATATGATCCAAATGTTTGCATTACGACATTCGATTCTATGATCCGTACCCTGTGAACCCAGCTTTACTGATCACTGTGACCTCCAGAGATCCCGAGACCAGGGGTCTGAGTACAGTGCTGGGCTTTCTCCAGCAGTCCTCAGAATGGAGCGAGAGGTCGAACATAGGCACATCCGATTCTTTTAAGAATGGGTTCTGCAGAACCCCATTCTCTCATCACTGGGGTCCCGGATGTCGGACCCGTTGCGATCAGTAAAATTTATCCTGTGCAACAGTCTTGTGTTATGTGACCCCGGAAGATGTTGCAGTTTTCTAATAGATCATTAAAACCTGTATGGCATTTGTTTTTTTTCTTTGTCCTCGGCCATGCAAATAATAATGCCATATTTAACAACCATTCCTCCTTGGTCGAACCTGAGTTCACATGTTGCCTTTTTTTTTTCTTTTGGCTGTAATCACAGCAAAAATAGTTTTGATGTGATTGTCCAAAATCCAGGCAAAAATGTTGCTGTTCCAGCTCATAAATAAAAAATGCAATATGTATGCAGCGGGTTTTTTTTTTCATAAGAGATCATAGGAAATTCTGGGTTGAGATATTTCGCAGTCTGTGTATTGACCGTCTGTGGGATTCCTGACCACAAGTTATAGGTATATATGAGGGTGGGAGACACATGTTCGGTATGACTTTTGCAACCCTTGTACAGTAAAATACGCATGTTTGAACCTAGTCTTGGCAGATCTGACGAGAAGATAAGCACGGCTGAGGCGCCACACTGAAACCAGGGCTATCCATCGTACAATAGACCCAGCAGAGCTTGTATCTGCAGTTATGAGCCGAAGCCACAAGGGTAGTATGAACATCGCCTTAGAGCAGACCGCCAATATAGAGCAACCCTCCCTCTGTGGGGACCCTGCATATTTGTGCAATACACAGACAGCCCTATAATTTCAATGGGACTATTTAATGCGCCTGTTTAGAGTCCAACATAAACCAAAAAAGTAAGACAATATTTATTTTGTTCTTAGACGATTGCAGCCGCTATTGATTCCTGTAAATCAAACATTATCAGATCTATAAAATATCACATCTTCTCATCTCGCCAATACTACTGGGTTACGGGTCCTGTCGCCAAACATCGGAGGCAGCACATCTGTTTCTCATCAGGGCTGGGAATGACTAGAAAAGGGATAGAATGAGGACAGGAGCAGTCTGATTGGTCTGGGCTGACACCTAGTGGTCACATGTTGTATTGCAACACATGAAACACTGCTTAGGCCTCTTTCACACTTCAGTTTTTTACAATCAGTCACAATCCGCCAGGTTTTGAAAAAAAACGGATCCTCAATTTTCTTTTGAGGATCCGTTTTTTTCCCCATTGACTTTAATTAATGGCGGATTGTGACGGATTGCTGTCCGTTGTATCCGTTTTTTTTGAGGATCCGCCAAAAGTTTCTGTCCGTCACCATCCTCAAAGATTTAAAAACGGAGCTTGCAACGTTTTTTTCTCTGGTGGATCCTCCAGACACAGCGGCGCCTGCGATCGGCGCACCCTATCTTTAGCATAGGGTGCGCAGATCGTGCGCAGGCCGTGCGCTAGTTGCGCTTTGACCTGCGCTGCGCACTTTTGACGGTGCGCCGTGCGCGCCAAAATCCGAAAAGTTTGATTTTGGCGCGCACGGCGCACCGTCAAAAGTGCGCACCGCAGGTCAAAGCGCAACTAGCGCACGGCCTGCGCACGATCTCCGCACCCTATGCTAAAGATAGGGTGCGCCGATCGCAGGCGCCGCTGTGCGCTAGGAGGCGGCGCTACAAGCAAGGGGCGGGCACGCCGGGCAGAGAGCCGGCTCAGGGGCGGAGCTACCCCCGGCCGTGCGTGCGCTTAAAAAGCGCTAATGTGAAACCACCCTAACCCGAAATTCTTTCTGGGTGCTGGACAAAAAAAAACCACACTCTCTCTCTCTCTCCTTCCCGGCCAGCAGTTCCATTATATTTCCTGATTTTCAGGATCCGTCTGAAAACGGATCCTGTGCCATCCGTTCGCATCTGTTGAGAATGGATCCACTTGTCTAACTTTTTGGCGGATTTGAACTGATGCAAAAAACTGAAGTGTGAAAGAGGCCTTAGTGATCCCCATGGGGTACTAGTTAATGCCATTGTGGCCTAAAAAAAAACAAAAGCTTGGTATAAGACCAAATAATGCATTGCAAACTTTTTGTCCAGTGCAAATAATTTAGCTCATATGTCTGAGCAGGCTGAAAATAACTTTGGGGAAATTTGATTTGGAAATCTTTCTGTCCACCAATGCAGTGAGTGGTGATAAATCAATGTTGAGAGTTTATCAAGTTAGTGTTTTCTGTGTTTTTGAACAATCAAAACACACCCAAACAAGTCTGTGAAAATAACGGACAGCACATTGCATGCAATCTGTGGATCTAACTCTTTTTCTTATCTTTCAGGTTCCATCGGGGGGGGGGAAGCTTATCTACAGCATTACAGAATGCTGTAGACAAGCCCCTAATGTTGGTGCCGGCAGTTCATATTCAAAAAAAAAAAAAAAAAGGGGTGACAGATTCCCTTTAAGGGAAATCCTGAAAATGTGACCTATTGGTAGCTCTTGAGGACTGGAGTTGGGGAACACTGGTCTATAGCTATGGGGTAAAAGGACAAGTGCACTTTAAATATACAGTGTTATAGTGATTGCAGATGAGTCCAATTTCCCCATAAAACACAATACACAAAAGATTTAAAAACAAGAAACTTTAATATTTTTTTTTTTCTGCAAGGAGTGACATGACAGCCAGGTTGCCCCCAAAAGACCTGAATTTAGGTTACTTTCACACTTGCGCTTTTTTGCCCTGCTCCTCGTGCGCATTCCAAATGCATGCAAAAAACGCATTAAGCGTTTTGCATGCGTTTGCTTTTTTTTTGCGCATGAGATTTAACCAGTTTGTCGCCATGTTATCTCTAAAAACGCATGCGTTTTTAAACACATGCGTGCGCATGTCCTAGCGCATGCGTGCGATCCCATAGACTAATGTTTTTTTGCGCATTCCATGCGCTAACGTGCGCATGCGTTTTTTGGCAGCAGTTGGGCGCACAGAAAAATTCAACATGTTGCGTCTGGCGCGCCTGGGCGCACACCAGGAAAAAACGCAGTGCACGAAAACGCACATGAACGCGTACAAGCGCTATACCATGTGCCTGCCCTGTTAAAAGATAGGGGAGCAATGCGCATGATAGCGCAAGAGGCGCAGAGCTAAAAAACGCAAGTGTGAAACCAGCCCCTTACCTCAATGTACATGATGTTCAAAGGTAAAGAAACTCCCACAAAACTCTATAACTAAAGCTCATTGAACAGAAGGCTGTCTGCACCCGCACCTAGTAAAAATCTTACATGTGCTGTAAGTAAACGTGTTACAAGGTACGAGTCCACCCAGTGCGATCTCCAATTTCTTTTACAGCGTCTGACCTAGACGACCCCTTGAATATCTGGCATATGTAACATCATGGCATCTGTGGACTATAAACTGCTGCATGTTACACGATCCTGCCAAATACTGAAGAGGGGCAGAAATCACGGATGGGGTGCAATGTATGTGGGTACTCTGGGGGCCCCTTCCTCAGTATACACAGGAAAGCTGGGTCAGCAGTAAGTTATTTTATTACTATTCAACCACCGGCATACATACAAATAAAACGGACGAACAATCATTTCTTTTCTTTCTTTTCCTCTTTCTTGGTGTCGGTCTTTTCCTTCTCCTTTTCGTCTTTCCTCTCCTTCTTGTTCTCCTCTTTCTCCTGGCCTTCCTTCTTCTCAGCGTCCCTGTTGGCGATCTTGTTGTTGATGAGATTGTGAAGGGCAACCACTGAGCGGATGAGAGAGGCCAGATACACCACCAGCATCTGGTCGTTAGTCTTTAGGTAGAATGCTTTGACGAACTCCTGCAGGTTTACGTCTGGCAGCAGGTTGAAGACATCCTGGAGCTGGTAGATGATCTGGTGGTTGATGGGCAGTTTGCCGCTGGACACTTTTTCTAGGTAACTCCTGATATCCAGCAGTTTGGAGTTCAGTCCTTTCAGCCCATGTACCTGATTTGTGATACGCTGTGACAAGGTCCCCACTGTAGTGTCTTTGATGTCTCTGCAAACATAGAAAATAACCATATTGAGCGGACCGTACTCCCTTGGCGTTTTCAATATTGGTCAAAGTTCTCCTCCATCAGAAAACTTTTCCTGTTATGTACAGTTCATTGTGAAAATAATAAAGCAGTACATCCTCTGCTGTCCACGTCTCCATTGTCTGGCTGCAATGTTGATGTCAAATTACCAACGCTGCAGCCAATCATTAACCCAAAGCTGATGTGTATAGACAGCAGGCTGCAGAACTCTGTGATTGGCGGCCAAACAAAGACAAAGGCAGCAACAGGGGACTAAGCACTGGACCCCAAGAGTGGAAGTAAAGCTTGACTTATTAATAAATTGTGCATATGAGGAAAACTGGTTCGAATCAACTTACAGGACATGTTAAGAGGCCACACCAAAAATCTGTTACGGTTGGAGAGGAGCTGTGGGAACCACTATTTATCTGGCGCTTTTCTTTGATTAGCTGGCCTGACGTGATGTCATCATTGGGACATGACGCACGTGACATAACTCCAGGCCCAAGAGAAAAGCCGCAGATGCTGGTGGGTGAGGTGGTTCTCGCATGGCTTCTGTCCAGTGGCCACAGATTACAGACAAGGGCGCTGGACTGTGTCCTGCAAATTGATTTGCGCCATCTATAAAAGAGGACATTTGTGCATGAGAATGCAGCTCGTATTGTGGTGCAAGTAGCTATGTAATATATAATAGTGTAGCATTTGTAACAGGCTAGAAACAGTCAAAATTTCACTTTTTAACCCTTATGAATTCTAAGAAATATACGTATTAAATCTCTAAAGAAAGAGGGGGATATAAGATGTAGTCTATTGGATTTACACATTTCTAACACTGGAATAAAAAAAAAGGAAAAAAAAATAAAGTGTGGTCCCCGAGAGTTGATCTTAGGGGGAAACATACGATCCCAGTTCAGTGCACACAGATACAACATTAAGGAGATGTCAGATATAAGATAAGACCTTTCTAAAAATCGGAAGCGCACACAACTTACCGTAACAAGTGCTCCACTCCGACTTCCTCTGCCTCCTCAGCGCCAATTTCACTGGTCACGTGTTCAAATGTCTTCGAGGTTGGAGTACCATCCTGATGGATCAATTTACAATGTTAGAGAGGATAACAAAAAAAGATAGATATCTGTGCAATGCATTCATGGCACCTATCTGAAAAACTATGTACTACCCTTGCTGGCTGGTTTGTATTTGTCAGTGCAATAGCTTTTGCAACAACACTGCAATGTCATCCCATTGAAATGTACGGCGCAGGAAAGTACAAACCAGCCTGCGAGTCAATGTAGTGGCACAAGCAACATGGACCCTTCAAATATCAGCACTGAGTAGATTAATACTCTACACTGAAGGTGCAATATTAAAAACTTACATCGTGAACTTCCTCTACTGAGATATAAGCCTCTGTGGGAAGACCCAGGTCTTTTGGCTTCACATCAATGATCACAAGAACCTAGAAGTGAAAAAACATCCAGTGAAAAAAACAAAAAAAACAATCAGCAATGAAAAAAGGCAGGCTGAGAGTTTATAGAATTACCTAACAGAAGGAAATGCTGTAAAATCATAAAGGAAAATTTCTTATCCTTTAAGTCCCCCCCCTCCCACACACTCTGGTGGTCCCCATGGGTCTTTGGTTATTGTCCTGCAGCCATGATGTGCCCTACAGCCAAGTAACAGCTGCAGCCAAAAACTGGTGACAGCGGTGATGCTAGACCGGTTTGGCTTCTCCAGCAGATTTCTCCGAAAATGGCTTGTCTAGGTCTAACAGAGCAGCCATCTGTTTTGGCTTGTATAAGGGTGCTAATTATTAAAAGGTGTCAGTGTGCCCTAAGAGGGTTTACAACAAGGTTTTCTTCATGAAAATTAATGGTAAATTTAAGATTATCCAACATAGGGGAGAATGCAAGGAGCTCAACTCTTTCTTCTGTCCAGGAGGATGGTTGCTTGCTTCCCCACCTACTTCTAATGCTGACATCTTTCCATATGGCTGCATTATACCATCTAAGCATATGTACACAGTTTCCAAACTATTAAAGAAAGAAAAAAAACCTTACAGAGTTTGGACAGTATCTCTTCATCAGCTCATTGATTGCGATGTCGTTTTTGTGCAGCTTGGGTCCCGTGTGGTACCAGCCAACTATCCTCTCTCGAGCTGGAGAGAATTAAGACATAATTATGGCCACTGGACCAAAGAGATGTTACAGCTACATCAATGTGAAAAGAAGGACTCACCATTTACTTTTTTGAACATGCCATACATATTTTCTAAATAGTCGTGATCCAGAAACCAGACAGAGTCGTCTTTATCATCTTCATCAAATGGAACTGAGGGAAGAGATAAGAAGTTTAGATAAGGCATTAGATTTCCAAAATAGCAAGTACGAACACAGTATTAGAGACGTTGCAAATATATTCACAGGACCGGGTCCAAAAGCCATGACAGTGATAGGTGCCAGTCAGACAGGAGCCCTGCGAATTGCCTCATACCCAATGGCATCTGTGGCAATTCTTTTAATGAACTGTCTTGGTATGATATAATACAACAGTGACCGTGCGCCAGGCTGATTAATCAACAGGAGCCTGGTCATGCCGCCAGTCAATAGGTAACCTCGTAGATTACAGGCGTGGCTGCTGGACTGATTTGCACCATCTCCAAGTTGTATTAATAGTGGGTTTCTGCCCCTTGTGGAAAGTGTCACCCTTTGACGAGAACAGTGTCAGCAATTACAATCTGTGTATTATGATATATCATTTAAGGATCTCCATTTTTAGCAGCTTCCAAAGAGTTAGTCACAAAAATAAAAAAATAAAAGTTATCCCCTTATCCAGAGCATAGGGAATAAATTGCTGATCCCTGGAGGTCGGACCACCAAGACAGATCCGGAGAGCGGGGTTCTAGAAGTTTGAAAACAGGGCTTTACAGCTCTGTCTTGAACGGTGCAGAGGTGTGCATGCTCATTCATTCTAAATGGTATTGTCAAAAATAATCGAATGCTGAGCTTAACAACCCAATAGACAATGAGAGAAGTGGAGGTCAAGCATGCAGACCCTCATCTCCATTCATAACGGTGCTGCAGGGGATCGCTGGGGGGGGGGTCAGAGCCTTAAAGACCTCAGGTGATCCTGTAGATAGGTGATAAAGTGTTATTCCCCAAAAATCAAGTTAGCAGCCAGGTCTCACCTGGGCACCTCTCTACCTGTTTAGTGAAGTGTCAGTATTGTTCCCCCGTGTGGCTACACTCATGTCACACTGAAGCACTGAACATGCAGCACACATGAAGGTAAAGGTAAATAGCACGCGACGAGAAGATCGATCACGATAGGATTAATTTTATTACTGAATTTAGAAAACAAACAGAACGGGTTACAGAACGCTTCTTACCGGCAAAACTGTTAGAAACATCTAAAATCTTCTTGTGCCAAGACCCTAACAGGACACCGACCACTCGCTTCTGGTTTCCAACTTTTCCAATTCTGCAAGTGTAAAATGCAAATACAAACAACTGCTCAACACAGGAGGGAAGAATTATTATTTCTATTATAACAGCTGTGGGACTACAAGTACCAGCATGTCCTGCTCTCTCCTAGGTCTTGGGCACTTTATGGCTGTATAACAGCTGTGGGACTACAAGTACCAGCATGTCCTGCTTTCTCCTAGGTCTTGGGCACTTTATGGCTGTATAACAGCTGTGGGACTACAAGTACCAGCATGTCCTGCTTTCTCCTAGGTCTTGGGCACTTTATGGCTGTATAACAGCTGTGGGACTACAAGTACCAGCATGTCCTGCTTTCTCCTAGGTCCTGGGCACTTTATGGCTGTATAACAGCTGTGGGACTACAAGTACCAGCATGTCCTGCTTTCTCCTAGGCGCTTTATGGCTGTATAACAGCTGTGGGACTACAAGTACCAGCATGCCCTGCTTTCTCTTAGGTCCTGGGTGCTTTATGGCTGTATAACAGCTGTGGGACTAGAAGTACCTGCATGTCCTGCTTTCTCCTGGGTCCTTTATGGCTGTATAAGAGCTGTGAGACTACAAGTACCATCATGTCCTGCTTTCTCCTGGGTGCTTTATGGCTATATAGCTCTGTGGGACTACAAGTACCAGCATGTCCTGCTTTCTCTTAGGTCCTGGGTGCTTTATGGCTGTATAACAGCTGTGGGACTAGAAGTACCATCATGTCCTGCTTTCTCCTGGGTCCTTTATGGCTGTATAAGAGCTGTGAGACTACAAGTACCATCATGTCCTGCTTTCTCCTGGGTGCTTTATGGCTATATAGCTCTGTGGGACTACAAGTACCAGCATGTCCTGCTTTCTCTTAGGTCCTGGGTGCTTTATGGCTGTATAACAGCTGTGGGACTAGAAGTACCATCATGTCCTGCTTTCTCCTGGGTCCTTTATGGCTGTATAAGAGCTGTGAGACTACAAGTACCATCATGTCCTGCTTTCTCCTGGGTGCTTTATGGCTATATAGCTCTGTGGGACTACAAGTACCAGCATGTCCTGCTTTCTCCAAGGTCCTGGGTGCTTTATGGCTGTATAACAGCTGTGGGACTACAAGTACCAGCATGTCCTGCTTTCTCTTAGGTCCTGGGCGCTTTATGGCTGTATAACAGCTGTGAGACTACAAGTACCAGCATGTCCTGCTTTCTCTTAGGTCCTGGGCGCTTTATGGCTATATAGCTCTGTGGGACTACAAGTACCAGCATGTCCTGCTTTCTCTTAGGTCCTGGGCGCTTTATGGCTGTATAACAGCTGTGGGACTAAAAGTACCAGCATGTCCTGCTTTCTCCAAGGTCCTGGGTGCTTTATGGCTGTATAACAGCTATGGGACTACAAGCACCAGCATGTCCTGCTTTCTCCTAGGTCCCGGGTCTGCAGTGCCACCTGTAGTGCCATCCTCTATCCCCAGCTGTGTGCACAGCACATGGTGAGGGAGCTGACAGGTAAAGTGCCCTGTCACTGTGCGGCTGCAGGCCTAGCTGCCCGTGCTGGAGCCGGGGCTGTGAGGGCCTTCCCGGCCGGTGACTCAGTAACACGTACGGGACTCACCTATTGAAATGATCCACCACACTGAGCAGCACCAGCGGGTGCACCACGACCTTATCTACCGCCAGCTCCGGCATCTTCCCCGGCTACAATGACTCTCACACACCGGCCGGAAACACAACTGACGCTACCTCCCTACTACTTCCGGAGACACCACTCCCAGAGTGCACTGCGCGCCGGAAGTGCTGCGGCGGACGCCATATTTGTGGAGGCAGCTTGTAGGGCTCGTGTAGCAGTCACACTACATCACATTATCACAGGGAGTGTTCACGTCAGAGGTGTAATATTCGTTACAGGAGTAATTATAGCCATATTCCATCTGTTTTATCTCACATTTCCTGAAGTTTGGAATGAAAGATATTACCTCAGCCCTTTTTCCTATTATTGGCACCAGGACGCGACCAATTTACCTTTTTTCGCTCTTTTAGTTTTCCTCCCCTTCTTCCAAAAGTTTGTATTTGTCTGTTGGCATAGAGTTAGAGTTGTAGTTGCAATTAATTACCCTAAAAAGCACCGAAGGGAAATCCAAGTGGTCGATGAGAACACAATAGCACCATCACTTTTTGAGTTTCTGTTTTATGGCGTTCATCATGAGGTAAAACGACCGGGCAGTGTGATTCCCCAGATCGGTACCACTGTGGCGAGACCAAACTTGTTTAGGGTTTATTATTATTATTATTATTATTATTTTTGTGGCTTGAAAAATATTCAGAACTTTGTAAAACAAAATTTGGGTTTGTGTTGCCATTTTCCAAGACGTCAATGGATCTGTGTGGCGACTTGTGTTTTTTTTTTCTGTGCTGAGCTATAGTTTATGGCTTTCCCACTGTGGGACCTATGATTAGGAGCTGTTCTGCAGTACCCGGGCACGGCTGCTACACATTGAGTGGAGATGCGTTCTGCTCTTGGCTGCTTTCTGCCACTTCCATAAGGATGAATGGAGCCGCAGTGCGCATGATCGACCTCTTAGCAATGGTTTTTAGACTGGGCGAGGGTCAGGAAAGCCAAGCTGCATCTATCTAATAAGTTGTTTTTTCTTTCTACTTCTTTCCTTCCTTTAATCTTTATCTATTGTATTAATCTTTTTTTCCTCCTCTCCTCTTTTCCGTTCATCTTTTATCTTTCACATTTTCATCTTTCTTTTTCTCTTTGTTTCTTTCTATTTTTTTCTTTCTCTTTTCTTCGTTTGTATTTATCGTTTTATCTCTTTCCTCCCTTCTGTCTTCCTTTCTCATTCTTTTTATCTTTCCTTTTTCTCTCTATACCTTCATTCCTTTCATCTTTATTTTTTTCATATTTTTGTAGCATTTTCTTTCTTTCCTCTTTCTTCCTATCTTTCTATTTTTTCCTCTCTCTTTTTCTTCTTCATTCATATTTAGCTATCATTTTATATCTTTCCTTCCTTCTATCTTCCTTTCTTATTTTTTCTTTCCTTTTTTTCTCTATTCCTTCATTCCTTTTATCTTTCATATTTATCTAGCATTTTCTTCCTTTCTCTTTCCTTCTTCCTTTCTCTTTCCTTCTTCCTTCCTTTCTCTTTCCTTCTTCCTTCCTTTCTCTTTCCTTCTTCCTTCCTTTCTCTTTCCCTTTCTGCCTTCCTTTCTTTCTCTTTCTGTCTTCCTTCCTTCCTCCCTTCCTCCCTTCCTTCCTTCCTCCCTTTTTTTCCTTCCACCCTCCCTCCCTTTCTTCCTTCCTCCCTCCCTTCCATCCTCCCTTCCTTCCTTCCTCCCTTCCTTTTTTTCCTTCCTCCCTTCCTTCCTCCCTCCCTTCCTTCCTCCCTCCCTTCCTTCCTTCCTTCCTTCCTTCCTTCCTTCCTTCCTTCCTCCCTCCCTTCCTTTTTTTACTTCCTTTCTTCCTTACTTCCCTGAATTTACTGTATCTGTTCTTCAATACTGGATCAATGCTGATAAGTGACTATCTCACAAATGGGTCTGGTGAGGGAGGTGGAGATCTGGGTTATGGTAAATTAGTTGTTTAACTGGCGTCCTAACCATTTTCTGTAATGAATGTTGCATTGATGTACTTTATGTATATATTTATTTACAGCTCAAATATGGTAATGATAACAAGGGCCTGGCCCGGCAGGGAAATCAATAAGACTTTCAGGTAAGGACAAATCATTGTAAAAAGGTCTGCTGGAGCAGTAAACGTCTATTGACTTAAGATCACTTGCGCTATTGACATATGTGTTTTGTGTTAGGCTTGAATAACGATAAGCCGTCGTCTTGTATTTTCCTGAATGTGATGATCATTCTATTACGCTTTACTTTGTAGACCTTCATAAGTGTAAAACAACAAAAATATATTTAAAATCGACTCTTGCTAAATGTTTTTCTCAATATTTTTATTTATCTGCAGGCAAACGAGGATCAATGATCCTTACAGTTAAATTGTTCTCTCTGCCTTAAAGGGAGATGTATGGTGTTTTAGATACACTACCACAGGGGTGCAGCTGGGGGGGGGGCTTCCCAAACTTGTGCCCCCTGGTGATGAGTGCCAGAGGGGGCACAGAGAAGACACTTTTCATTTGCCAGGGTATTTAGAAGGGGCTAGAGGCAGTAAAGCTTTCAAGGAAAGTCAAGCTACAACCTTGATACCGAGTATAAAGAAGTCTTGAAAATACAGGAAAATTGTTGTTGTGCTCATATAACACTGATTGGCTTTGTCAGAAACCTATACTTGTGGTGAGATCTAACAACTTTCTAATTCTGACTCTACACCAATGGTAGATTTTAGGATATTGACGGGTAGATCATGTTGTATTTCAACATACCTGATTCTTTGTTCTCACAGGAGAAAAGCTACCACCAGAGATGTCTTACAGTGGCATTACGCTTTTTTTTTATTAAAAAAACATGGATACTCTATTGAGCCGAGGGTGCATGTGTATGGGAGAGTCAGAAGGAATAGCTTTTGGTCAATACATAGCTCTCTGGCCCCCATACACATTGGATGAGCATCAGCTGATGTGTATGGAGGCCTCCCAACTCTCCCCGGACAGATGATGTTACATGAGAGAAGGGTCAGGAAGTTAACACTTCAAAGTCTGATTCTTTAGTTTGTAGATAAGATAAGGGAGTCAAGTAGCAGCTTTCTCCTCTCTCCTTGTTGAAAACACATGAACACATAGCCGAAACTTCATGCGTAAGAAATCTGCACTGCGATTTTTAATATCCATAGGATATTATGGTACTGTACACCGCAGCAAAAACTGCTGCGGATCCGCAGCGGCCAGATCCGCTGCGGAACCGCAGCAGAATCCGCAGCATGTGCACACACCCTTACAGTCCCTTGCAAGGTGGCAGCAGTGTCCAGCAGTTTGGACCCAATGGTCACACTGTTTTGGCATATCCTTGTGATTAGGGATGAGCAGAACTGTGGAAGTTTGGATTCTGGTATGCGACACAAATTTTATTCCAAAGTTCAGGTCTCTCTCTCCTCCCGGACTTCTCCCGGAACCCTGAACATTACAACGAACTGCCGGGAGAAGTCAGTTTTCAGAGTATAGCACCTGGCACTAAGTGTCCTGTACAAACACAGAACTTTTACATTTGGGTCTGCTCATCTCTACTTGTGATAACTTGCATAGCTCTTTTTCTATGGCTTGATAAAGACCCTGTGTGGCCAAAACGTTGTGGTTTTTCTACACCAATAAAGTTACCAAAAGGAGGACATTTGGTGCCCAAGTTCCTGGATTTCTCTATATCTTTGTGACATGTTTGGACAAAATACCCTTTAAAAGGCAATTTTACTCATTCATGTAGATATGTGACCATAGCAGTTGTTACCTCTCTTACTCTGACTCCTTTCAAGCAGCAGAAACAAATTAATAATGGAAGAAAAATTGTCATTTTGTAGTTTTGGAAAAGTTTGGTGACAGCTTTTCTGGGATCTTGTTCGGTGGCCATATTAGTTGTCAAACAGCCCTTATAGAAACTGGATAATTAGTCAACAAAATGTAAAGAAAATGTATTTATAATATTTATTGAAACTTTTTTTTAACCTACTTGTTAAGGTTTAAAATCTTCTCTCTGAAGCGTCAATAGTCAATGGTAATTTTAGAATTTTTTTGAGATTGTGTATTTTTTTCTCATGTTTTTTTTTTCTCGTATAAATCTGATTTAAAAAAATCCAGGGACGCATGGTTAAAATCTCGAGGCAGGAAAATGAATTGGCACATTTGATAGTGAGGGATGATGATGTGATGTCCAGCAGAGGGCGTCATCGCTCTTAGTATCAGAGTAATGCAGGGCAGGGGCGATCTCTTTTGTCTGTTTTATCAATATAGGTATAAAACTCAATGTTCAAATTAACTAGTTCAATAAGTAATTTAGCACATTGATTTTTGGGCATATCCTAAGTGCTATTACAAGCTACGGATACTTTAAATGCCATTACCTAATAGGAGGAATGTTTTAAGCACCTTTTATTGATTTTATTACTGCTTTATTTTGCTGTCTTGGTTTAAAATCATTTTAACCACTTGGTAATCAAGAAGAAATATATTGTTGGTGAAATACAGTCAATTCCCCGAAAACCTTTGACATCGTTAAACAAGGAATTACTGTTGTTAAATCATGTCAGACAGTAACTGTAGCACTGAAAGATTTCACATTTAGAACAATGGATGAGCACACCCGTACCCGTAAATTGTGTTCACCTTTGTCTCTCCGTATGGCAATCAAACTTCAATTCTTTACTTACTTTTTACTGCAGATTAACTTCATTTTTTTTATCTTCACATGCCAGGAAGTATGTTAAAGATTCTCCTAAACATTCTCTTTCTAATGGCTTGCTGTCTCGTTATACAGATATAACCACCCCCTTTTCTACATCGTTACCCTAATATGTTCAGTTTTTTCCCCCTAAGATCATACTGTGGGTACGGAAAGTAATCAAACCCCTTTAATTTATCAATTTTTGTTTCATTGCAGCCATTTGGTAAATTCAAAAAAGTTCATTTTTTCCTCATTAATGTACACTCTTCACCCCATCTTGAATGAAAAAAAGCAGAAATGTAGAATTTTTTTTGCAAATTTATTAAAAAAGAAAAACTGAAATATCACACGGTCATAATTATTCAGACCCTTTGCTCAGTGTTGAGTAGACGCACCCTTTTGAGCTAGTACAGCCATGAGTCTTCTTGGGAATGATGCAACAAGTTTTTCACCCCTGGATTTGGGGATCCTCCGCCATTCTTCCTTGCAGATCCTCTCCAGTTCCATCAGGTTGGATGGTGAACGTTGGTGGACAGCCATTTTCAGGTCTCTCCAGAGATGCTCAATTGAGTTTAGGTCAGGGTTTTGCAAACGGCTCCCGGTCTCACATATTTGATATTTAAAAGGTGCCTTCTCCCAACAGCAATTTTAAGATCTCCCCACAGGTGTTCAATAGGATTTAGGCTATGTGCACACGTAGTTTTAGGTCCTGTGGATTTTTCCACGCGGATTTGGAAAAATCCGCAGGTAAATTCTCAGGTCAAAAGACCTGCGGATTAGCCTGCGGTTTAGCCCTTCGGTTTCACACCTCTACAATGGAGAAGGTGTAAAACCGCAGCGGAATCCACACAAAGAATTGACATGCTGTGGATTTGAACCCGCAGCAAATCAGCGCGGAAAAATCCGCAGCATGTGCACAGCGTTTTTCAGTTTACCTTTGAAAACAATGGTACTATACAACGCACCTAAATCTGCTGCGGACCCACAGAGCCTGAAACGCTGCGGATCTGCAGCAGAATCTGCACCGTGTGCACATAGCCTTAGATCTGGATTTATTGCTGGCCGCTTCAGAACTCTTCAGCATTTTGTTTCCATCCATTTCTGGGAGAGTCTTGAAGTATGTTTTGGGCCATTGTCCTGCTGGAAGACCCATGACCTTGGACGCAAACCCAGATTTCTGACACTGGGCACTACGTTGCTACCCAAAATCCTTTGGTAATCTTCAGATTTCATGCCCAGTGCCAGAGGCAGCAACACTACCCCGAAACATCTTTGAACCTCCTCCATATTTCACTGTAGATACTGTGTTTTTCTCTTTGTAGGCCTCATTTCATTTTTGGTAAACTTAAGAATAATATGCTTTATCAAAAAGCTAAATCTTGGACTTATCTGCCAACAAGACCCTTTCTCAGAAGGATTGTGGCAAACTGCAGTCTAGCTTTTTCATGTCTCTGTGTCAGCGGTGGGGTCCTCCTGGGTCTCCTGCCATAGCATTTCATTTCATTCAAATGTTGAGGGATAGTGTTATGACTCTGGACAGGATGGTTCCCCCTCCATCCTGGTCAGTTCAGGGTTAATTTCAGCCCACCTCTCTTTGGTTCTGGGATGGCTATTTAATGCTGGTAGTTCCTGGGTTCAGTGTCGGTGATACTTCCGTATACTCGGTTTGTGGTTGCTGACCCAGGTTACTCGTCCGTAAATCTTGTGCCTCTGTGCTTTGCTGTGTATAACTTGGTTTGTCCCCTGACTTTTGCCTCTGCATCCTGCTTTGTACTGTTCTGTCCCTCATGGTTATCTGTCCCCCTTGGCTTGTCTCTGTTTACTCTTTGTCTTATCCCTAGGTACTACGCTCTCTCTCGTCTGGCTTTTGACCTTCGGCTCCTCTTGACCATGTTTACTGTCTGTGCCCTGCACTCTGCGTGCGCAGTTTCCTTCCCTCTACTCATGTGCGGTGACGCCATCCCCTGGTCAAGTGACTGCTTAGTGCCAGGTCCTGTGCTCACTGCAATAGTCCCAGGTCCTTGCTCACTACGTGCCCTGTTCCTGCACTCCCTGAGCTCGTTCACGTGCCCTCTGATAGCGCCCCCTAGGCAGCGCCAGTGACACCATAGGTGTCATCACAGACAGTTTCTCACCGACACTGATGCACCCTGAGCCTGCAGGACAGCTTGAATTTTTTTGGAACTTGATTACAACAGTAATTGATGGATAACGGTAATTTTGACCAGGGGTGTCCAAACTTTTACATGCCACTCTACATTACTTATCATGTACTGATCCTGAGTTTTATCCTGTATTAGGTAAGTCCATATGTAATAGACCTTCCTAAATGCTAATAATGTACAGAATTTGTGTGCATTTTCACAGCTGACTTCGCCCTTGGCAATGCCTTCCGCCTTGCAAGTAGACATTATGGTAGTGCAGTCCAGAAAATAGGTAAAGCAGTGGTTTCCTTTTAGATGTGAGATGTGCGGTGAACGTACATGGTGGAAATCACAATAACAATCATATTGATAAGCTTTCTGTATTATTTCTTTGTGAAATATTTCCAATCATGAGGTTATTCTGGTCCGTGCTGCCATCCTATAAGTTTTATTTTCCATTTTTTGATATTTGCACAATTCCAGCATTTGCTAAACTGTTGCTACTATTCTGTGTGACATTTACATTTTTCAGCCCAGTGATGCAAGTGATATTTGTAGTCGACAACGCTTCATGTATTTCTACTCCACAGACTTGCTCCGTTACACTTTTAATTTTGCAGCTGTAGATGTATCGTCCAGTTTCCAAGGAACACATGCGCCCAACGAGTCTAGATACAGCACCTATCATATGTACTAAGGGTTTTGAGGATTTTTTAAAACTTGGCTTTTTTACTTACCACTTGTCCTTTTTCTTTTCTGTTTCCCATTTTATAAACTTGTATTTAAAACACAATTTTTTTTAATTAGATGTGACATTGAAAAAAAAAAAAATTAACGGACATCTGTAAATGTTCACTAGCGGACGTGTATACTTTCATCCCCTCTCACAGAATGAAAATGTTGCATTCACTAAGATAGAGAAACTGCAGCTACGTCCCCCTCCTCCCCCATTCTGTTTGCTCTATTAGGGCATCTGGACGAGAGGGGGGGGTACTGTTGGGTAGAGTGGATTCCGGCTAAGTAAGACCATCTTTTACTCTAGCAGACAAGTCCCATTTATGAATTATTTCATTCCGCATCATATAACATTACATTTAAAGAATATAGTCCCATTTATGAATTATTTTATTCCACATTATATAACATTACATTTAAAGAATATCTGTCACTTGCCATCATTATGTATTTTTTACCTGGTGTATAAGCCGCTGTTTTCCTGAATCCAGCGTTGTTTTTCTGTTTGTTCCTGCACCTTTCTATTTCTGAGATATGGCCTCCTTTTCCTTGTATGTAAACCTAGTGTTTTAAGCCAAGTAGGCATGGTCCTAAATGCATTCCTGATGACTACACCCCACTTGGCTAATATGACTAGATTGATCACTGCGCAGTAGCAAAGACTTGCCTGCGCAGAAGACTCTGCCCATAGAAGGGCGCATAAGGTTCACATTCCGCGCAAGTGTACGGCGCGTGCGCGGGATTACAGAGCCGCAACTGCACGTCACAGGTTAGTGTGGCATGCATGGGGGGGTGCTATTATAATGAAGAGAGGAGGCAGGGATTTCTACCAGACATTGCATGCCCCGGAACCTGGAAGAAATAATTAACATATAACAAAACTGCTTTTCTCAACATTTATACCGCAGCTATAATGCGCATACAGGTTAGGTGGTTTAACCATTCTATTACCTGTATGTCCATAATAATAACTGAAATTTGTCCAGGGCGTGACAGAATCCCTAGTTTATAACCAGACTCAATAGCTAATTACACCCAAGTCTTCGGTGGCCGAACCTGCGATCAGCGGATCACAAGGACAGCTTAGTTTAGCAGACATGTTGTCATGCTGAAACATTAAGTCCAAAACATTACAAACACCTTATATTATAATATACAGTATATGAGGACTGCTACTGAACACAAGGAAGACAAATTTATTGACTACTGCCAGGTATGACCGAGACACATTTGAGATGGACGGTGACAAACTGGAAGTTGTTAAGCTTACTTGGTTGATCCCTCAAGAAGCAGCAACGACTCCGGAAGTCAGTAGGAGAATAGCTATGGGCAAATCAACAATGAAGTTACTGGACAAGGTCTTCAATTCGAGGAACATTTTACTGTTGACTAAGAAGCAGCTCGAACATAGTTTGGTCTTTTCTGTAGTAACATGGATGCGAAAACTGGTTGATAAAGAAACAAGACAGAAGAAGAATTGATGCCTTTGAAATGTGCTGGAGAAGGATGTTGTCAATATCATGGAAGGCAAGAAGAATAGACAAATCAATTTTGGAACAAACCCAGCCACACATGACACTCAAAGCATGGGTCAATAAGCTATGACTTGGATACTTTGGACACATCATGCAAAGAGAGCAATCACTGGAGAAGGAACAAGGTGAAGAGGAAGACCCTTGTGGACCCATTGTTGCAGGCCTACAAACTCCCACCATAAACTGACAGCTACAGGCATAGAATGTATTTTGCATGCTGTAGAGAGAAGCGATACTACAATATTTAGCATTAGCCATAAATATTATTTCTTGTTTTATGACATATTATTTTTTTCAATAGTTCGACTTGTTTAGATGCATACTGTATAAATATTTATTTACAGTATATATTTATATATATACATGCATATACACTTGACGCCAGGCCACATGTTGTCTGTGTGTCATCAACGTGCTACCATGGCCTGCAGCTTCTCCTGACTTGTTGCTCATCAGGCTCATCTTGGACAACATCAATTGGTAATTGCAAAATGAGCTGCCAGCAGTGGATTTTGATGATTTGCCCAAGCGCATTCAGCACAGCAGAACATTCCTCAAACAACCGTTAATACCATCATTGATAGCAGCCAAGGTGCATAAGTGTGGGGATTTCTGCACTAAATAAAATAAATTGAGATGTTTTAAAAATGCTGTCTCCTTTTTAGCATAATTTTTATATCAATGTCTATTCATCCTGTGATTTGCATAACTCCAAGACATTTCCTTCTTGGTGTTGCAATTTTAATGTTGGAGAGTGTATTTGAAATTATTTGTAATTTTTCATATCAGTTTATTTCTACCTTTTAATTGTAAGAAATAAATAACAATTATTTATACCTTACTGCCACATGTTATAGAAATCTGATAAATGAACATCTGATGATCTATGTGGCCCATTTTCAAGATTAAGGTGACCTATTGATGACAATTATCTGATGATGGGTTTGATGGTTATTGTATTGATGTTATTTTTTGTCATTTGTAAATGTACAGATTTTGACATAGTAATAAAAAAAAATCTAATTAATATAGTCAGTTGTTGTGGTGTAATATTGTTCCAGGATTGGCCGTAAACACTGGGTAAAGTCCAATTGTAACGTAAACTAACATGATATTTCATATGTTCCAGCAAACTTTAAAAAAAAACACTCAAAAGCATTCTTATTACCTGCTGTCAGTTCAGTGATTTACAGAGGCAATAAAACACTGTATGGCTCTCATTTGTCATGAGGTTCCGCTCTCCAGAAGCCATATTCTAAAACGGTAAAGCCGAGTGATAAAATGAGTTCTTTTGTTCTATAACCAAGACCTATTCCTTCCATTTAAAAGCCTGTCTGTTACATCCCAGCTTCTTTACCTACCTTCCTCCATATTAATAAAAAATACTATGTAACCTATGTATCAGATAAAAGTTACTATTGTATTGTTATGTTACTATATTACTAATATTGATGAAAAAAAATTATCACTAATGTGGAGAAAATCACAACAAACAAATTTCCAGAACTACGATATTGATGACTTATTAAGGCTCTGTGTAGGCGACAGTAGTTTTGGTTTGAGTTCATTCCATCAAAACGTTGGATCACACTTGTACCAATGTTGCTCAATGAGGCCGTGCACGTTTGACTTTTTCCTAGGACTGAGGAAATAATCGCAGCATCCATGCACGATTTGTGTCCGATAATAGAATCGCACTTGGCTATCCAAGTCTACGGGTCCGAGTAAAAAATCGAACCGCACTCGGATGACATTCGCAGAGTGCAGGGCACAGACAGTAAACGTCAAGGAGAGCTGAGGGTCAAAGCCAGATGATAGCGTAGTACCTAGGGATAATACAAAGAGTAATTGGAGACAAGCCAAGGGGTCAGATAACCAGGAGGGACAGGGCAGTACAAAGCAGGATGCAGAAGCAAAAGTCAGGGGACAAAACCGGGTCATACACAGCAAAACAGCAAAGCACAGAGGCACATGTTTGCGGATGAGGAAACCTGGGTCAGCAACCACAAACCGAGTATACGGAAGTATCACCGACACCAAATCCAGGAACTGCCAACATTAAATAGCCGCCCCAAAACCAAAGAGAGGCTAACTAAAATTAACCTTGACCTGACCAGGATGGAGGCGGAACCATCCTGTCCAGAGTCATGACATAAGTGGCACGCCTCTTACGGATTAGGCCGGCTGAAGGTCTGCGCATACAACTTCTTTTTCAGGCAGATCTGCTCTGTAATCTGCCTGAAAAAGTGCTAAATATACAGTAAATCGTCCTTGGGCTGTCTGAATTTTAATCAGATTGCAAATGGACAGCAGTATATTGTACAAGGAATCCAGTGATCCCTGGGTGAAATCCCCTATAAGGGCAAATGAAAAAAAGTAGTTAAAAAATGAAAAATATTATTTTAAACAAAAAGTTATCACAGTTCATACTAGGCCCCTTTTCTTGGAATGTAAATAAAACATACAAAACATTAAAAAGTTGGCATATTTTCTATTTTAGTGTGTGTGACTGTCCAAACTGATAAAGCAGTGTAATTGTTATCCCATGTGATGAATGATCCCCAAAAATGGAATAGAAGAATATTTAGAATTGCGAATCCTCAGTGGTTGATATCTTTTAATGGCTAACTGAAAAGGTGGTAACACATTCCAAGCTTTCGAGACTACTCAGGTCTCTTCATCAGGCTAAACCTGACTAGTCTCGAAAGCATGCAATGTGTTACCATCTTTTCAGTTAGCTATTAAAAGTTATCAACCACTGAGGACTCTTAATTCTAAATATTCTTTTATCTACTGGCTAACACGGTACAAAGATATATATCTTTCCTGTATAAAAAAATGGAATAAAAAGATCAGAAACTCATATGAGACCCACATTGGTAATGAGGAAATCTACAGCACACACCCCAAAAATAAGCCTTAAAACAATGCAATCAACAAAAATAATTAAATAGTGATAGCTCTTGGATGGTGAGGAAGAAAAATAAAAAGTGAAGAGGGGCGCACTAGGACTCAGTCGCCCAAAAGGTCTCATGAACCTGGTTCTGACCCTGGCTGTGACTACTGGGAAGGTGAAGGTGCTGTATTGACATATTGAGATTTGGGGAGATGACTCTGACTACTGAGGAAATAAGACATGCTGTTGTGACTACTAGGCAACCAATGATGGCATGCTATGCTTACTGGCGATTGGAGGTAGGGTTAACACAAGCTTCTTGTCTATAGTTGGACATGGGTTTAGTTTTTAAATGTGTTATAACCAGTTCCTAACTTTTGGAGCTTGCTGTAATCATTTTTCTGACCCCTGGTGGCATTTTGTGTGCAATTGTTTTGTCCTTCCAATTGATACAAACACACTATTTTGCTTGCACACTTTTATATCTATTGTAGCCTATAGACATAAGCATAATACACAGAGGGTAATGAGGAATAATATATGAAAATTTCATGGATCTGGTGACAAGTGATAATGAATAAACTATGTGCATGTGATAGATAATAGGATGCGCGAATATAAAACCCTGCTACATCTTTCCTAGTGCTTGGGACTCAATAACATTGGCTGTGTTTTTGTCTCCTAATTGCTGTAGATTCTGCTCATACTTATCAGATTGCTACCTCATCACCCACACTCGGTAATGCATCTTTGTTAACAGTTACACAAGAACACATATGGGAGGATTCCTGCTGAGCCACAACTGAGCTTCAATTATCGAAAATGCTATTGAATGTTGCAGCCTCAACAAGACCCTTGAAAGCCACAAGATAATTTTGGTTTAAACTTTCCCCCGAATGTTATTGTGAAGATCTACCCTGGTAACTGAAAATAAAATATATGAACAGATATGGGCCCATATAATGCTCGAGAATATGATGGACCCAATATATTGCTCCCTACATAATGAGCCCCATATAAGGCTACATACATAATGGGCCCCATATAATGTTCCATATAGTATATGATGGGCCCCATATATTGCTCCATACATAATGAGCCCCATATAATGCTCCATATAGTATATGATGGGCCCCATATAATGCTCCATTATATGATGGACCCCATATATTGCTCCCTATATAATGAGCCCCATATAAGGCTACATACTTTATTTTTTTCTTCTTTATTTTTTTTATATAGCGCTAACATATTCCGCAGCGCTTTACAGTTTTGCACACATCATCATCACTGTCCCCGATGGGGCTCACAATCTAAATTCCCTATCAGTATGTCTTTTGGAACATACATAATGGGCCCAATATAATGCTCCATATAGTATACGATGGGCCCCATATAATGCTCCATACATAATGAGCCCCATATTATGCTCCATATAGTATATGATGGGCCCCATATAATGCTCCAGTATATGATTGGCCCCATATATTGCTTCATACATAATGGGCCCCATATAATGCTCCATACAGTATATGATGGGCCCCATATTTTGCTCCATACATAATGAGCCCCATATTATGCTCCATATAGTATATGATGGGCCCCATATAATGCTCCAGTATATGTTGGGCCCCATATATTGCTCCATACATAATGATCCCCATATTATGCTCCATATAGTATATGATGGGCCCCATATAATGCTCCAGTATATGTTGGGCCCCATATATTGCTCCATACATAATGAGCCCCATGTAGTACTCCATATAGTATATGATGGGCCCCATATAATGCTCCAGTATATGATGGGTCCCATAAAATGCTCCATATTGTATATGATGGGCCCCATATAATGCTTCAGTATATGATGGGTCCCATATAATGTTCCAGTATATAATGGGCCCCATATAATGCTCCAGTTTATGATGGGTCCCATAATGCTCCAGTGTATGATTGGCCCCATATGATGCTCTAGTATGTGATGGCCACATATGATGCTCCAGTATATGATTGGCCCCATATGATGCTCCAGTATATGATTGGCCCCATATGATGCTCCAGTATATGATGGGCCCCATATGATGCTCCAGTATATGATGGGCCCCATATGATGCTACAGTATATGATGGCCCCATATGATGCTCCAGTATATGATGGGCCCCATATGATGCTACAGTATATGATAGGCCCTATATGATGGACCCCATATGCTGCTCCAGTATATGATGTCCCCATATGATGCTCCAGTAAATGATGGCCCCATATAATGATCCAGTATATGATGGACCCCATATGATGCTACAGTAAATGATGGCCCCATATAATGCTCCAGTATATGATGGACCCCATATGATGCTCCAGTATATGATGTCCCCATATGATGCTCCATATATAATGGGCCCAATATGATGCTCCAGTGTATAATGGGCCCCATATTATGCTCCATACAGTTGTGGCCAAAAGTATTGACACCCGTGCAATTCTGTCAGATAATACTCAGTTTCCTCCTGAAAATAATTGCAAACACATTCTTTGGTATTATTATCTTAATTTAATTTGTCTTAAATGAAAAAACACAAAAAGAATTGTCCTAAAGCCAAATTGGATATAATTCCACACCAAACATAAAAAAGAGGGTGGACAAAAGTATTGGCACTGTTCGAAAAATCATGTGATGCTTCTCTAATTTGTGTCATTAACAGCACCTGTAACTTACCTGTGGCACCTAACAGGTATTGGCAATAACTAAATCACACTTGCAGCCAGTTGACATGGATTAAAGTGGACTCAACCTCTGTCCTGTGCCCTTGTGTGTACCACATTGAGCATGGAGAAAAGAAAGAAGACCAAAGAACTGTCTGAGGACTTGAGAACCAAATTGTGAGGAAGCATGAGCAATCTCAAGGCTACAAGTCCATCTCCAAAGACCTGAATGTTCCTGTGTCTACCGTGCGCAGTGTCATCAAGAAGCATAAAGCCTATGGCACTGTGGCTAACCTCCCTAGATGTGAACGGAAAAGAAAAATTGACAAGAGATTTCAACGCAAGATTGTGCGGATGTTGGATAAAGAATCTTGACTAACATCCAAACAAGTTCAAGCTGCCCTGCAGTCCGAGGGTACAACAGTGTCAACCCGTACTATCCGTGGGCGTCTGAATGAAAAGGGACTGTATGGTAGGAGACCCAGGAAAACCCCACTTCTTACCCCGAGACATAAAAAAGCCAGGCTGGAGTTTGCCAAAACTTACCTGAAAAAGCCTAAAACCTTTTTGGAAGAATGTTCTCTGGTCAGATGAGACAAAAGTAGAGCTTTTTGGGCAAAGGCATCAACATAGAGTTTACAGGAGAAAAAAAAGAGGCATTCAAAGAAAAGAACATGGTCCCTACAGTCAAACATGGTGGAGTTTCCCTGATGTTTTGGGGTTTCTTTGCTGCCTCTGGCACTGGACTGCTTGACCGTGTGCATGGCATTATGAAGTCTGAAGACTACCAACAAATTTTGCAGCATAATGTAGGGCCCAGTGTGAGAAAGCTGGGTCTCCCTCAGAGGTCATGGGTCTTCCAGCAGGACAATGACACAAAACACACTTCAAAAAGCACTAGGAAATGGTTTGAGAGAAAGCACTGGAGACTTCTAAGGTGGCCAGCAATGAGTCCAGACCTGAATCCCATAGAACACCTGTGGAGAGATCTAAAAATGGCAGTTTGGAGAAGGCACCCTTCAAATATCAGGGACCTGGAGCAGTTTGCCAAAGAAGAATGGTCTAAAATTCCAGCAGAGCATTGTAAGAAACTCATTGATAGTTACCGGAAGCGGTTGGTCGCAGTTATTTTGGCTAAAGGTTGTGCAACCAAGTATTAGGCTGAGGTGCCAATACTTTTGTCTGGCCCATTTTTGGAGTTTTGTGTGAAATGATCAATGTTTTGCTTCATTGTCTTTTGTGTTTTTTAATTTAAGACAAATTAAATGAAGATAATAATACCAAAGAATTTGTGTTTGCAATCATTTTCAGGAAGAAACTGAGTATTATCTGACAAAACTGCAGGGGTGTCAATACTTTTGGCCACAAATGTATATAATGGGCCCCGTCAAAGGGATGGAGAGTTGCACAACAAGGTGGGTTTGCAGGAACAGTGAAGGTCGGTGGAGGGTCATTGGAAATTTTGGGCTGCATTTAAGCAAATAGAGTTTGCGATTTGGTCCAGATTAAAGGGATTGTCCATTACTAGGACAGCCCCTTCTCGATCTAAATGTTTGGCTCCAATAAAGCCTATGCTCACTTCCTGTTCAAGTGGTGTTGACAGTCCTGGTTCCGGGGCTCTCGTGCGGTTGCATGTCACGCGGTGGCTGGTGCCAAATCAGCGCTGGCGTATCTGTCACCGCCTTCTGTCAAATTGAACCTGAAGAGGAAGTCCGGGCTGCAGCTGATCTCTGACTTCCTCTTCATGTTCAGTTTGTACGAAGGCGAAGACAGTGACGCCAGCGGTGATTGGGCGCCGGGCATCACGTTTCTTGCAATCGCACAAGGGCCCCGGGATCACGAATGCCAACATGGCGGGAATGGCGCTGTCACGGGACACGAGTGTAAGCTTTTTTATTTCATCGGTGCCAGATATTTAGGCCGGGGTCACATTTGCAAGTGCAATACATGTCGGCCATCTGTGAGGTAACGTAAGGAAGTGAAATGGTGACTGAAAAGTTGTGTCAAATTTATTTTACCCATTCACCATTTTGTGAGACATATCGTGTACTTCATTTTTTACTACAACATGTGACATAAATCGACCTTATTTCCCATATAATTTGGAAAACAAAAAGCAAAAAACACAAATATCCTAAAGTAAAAAATAAACTGCAAATAATGCATAAAGGTAATAATAATAATAAGGGTATTTAGTAAACATGATTTTGATCAAAATAATGTACAAGCCATCCCGCCACGCCACGGCAAGCCTTGTGGGACAGTCCCTACTCAGTCCCTACTCAGACTGTCCCACAAGGGTTGCCGCAACATGGTGGGATGGCTTGTACATTATTTTGATGGCTTAGGGGGCGCTTTATGGGGAATATATAAAATCTAGTGATAGACAGAAAGACGGATGGTGAGGAAGAGGAAAGCAGTTGCCCATAGCAATAAATCAGGGCCCAGCTCTTTTTTTTTTTTTTTTGTAAAAACGCCTCAAAAATGAAAGCTGGAATCTGATTGGTTGCAATTTCCCTGCCCTCATCAGCCTGTGATATCAGAGAGCCAGTGTCATGTGACCATCAGGGAGCAGATGTGTGTGTCACTGGCTGTAATGGCTTCTGTGACCAACTGGGGGGGAAAGTCTGAGGTAAAAGTCATTTCTGTTTGGGTCTAAAGTCACATTATGGCGAGTAATAGAAATATAATACCGGATTGTGCAGAAATGGAGCACTCTGTGATATGTGTGCTCCCCCACACTGCCTGCTCAGAGTAGCTACTTTCCCTGAGGTAAAAATTAGGAGAAGGATGAATGGACGGATAAGAGATACATGAGTCAGGCAGATAGATATGACTGGGTGATAGATAAATAGATGATAGATGGATAATAGGTAAAATAGATAGATAGTTAATAAATATCGTAGATAGATAATAGATGATAGATAATAGATGATAGATATAGATAGATATAGATAGATAGATAATAGATATATAGATAATAGATAGATATAGATAGATAGATATAGATAGATAATAGATAGATATGAGATGGACAATAGATGATATATAGATGATAGACAGATAAACAGATAGATAGATAGATAGTAATATTCATGGAAAAAACTAATGTATTTTTGGAGCATGTGAACAGGTGGCAACTGGCAATGTTTTGGCTCAAGAGCAAGTGAACCTTTGTTGCCACATGCTATTGATTTCTGCCCGCTTTCTTTGCGTTTTTTTTATATCCTAGACGAGGTTGGTGAGTTGTAAGCTGTGGGCTGGCAGCTATATCTTCACTTTTGCTTGTGCTGCTTCATTTTTTTTTTTTTACTAGATGTACATATATGAGATAGATAGATAGATAGATAGAAATGAAGCAAGTAGATAGACAGACATTAGGTAGATTGGCAGATGTGAGATAGATAAATACAGTGCTTCATTTTCTTTATACTTTATTAAAGCACTCACCTGCACCAGTAAACCATGACTAAGAACATGACAGTTCGAAACACATAAGGTTGGACATATTCCCGTGAATAGCTTTCTTTTTTCATTTTTTTATTTTTTGCTTTTTAAAGATTTTTTTCAATAATTAATTGTTTTTAATCATCTCCCCCAGACTTGTTGCTGGATATCTTTTCTAAATAGATATGAGTTCAACATATACATTGCTGTGCAAATTAATTGGGACAAAGCATTTTTTTAAGCCCACCTGTTCAAAGCAGCTAAAACTGGTTTGAATCACTGACTGGTAACCAACTTACGATTTTACTTAAAAAAATGCTTTGTCCCAATTAATTTGCACAGCACTGTAGATATGATTTAGATTAATTGCTATTAGACAGATATGAGATACTGTAGGTAGATTGAAGATGAGCAAACTGATTTGCAGGACTCTGGTCCAGCAGCCAAGTCGGTAGTCCACGACCACCGGACAGGAGCACTGTGAACTTCCTTCTACTAGCCGCAATGACCACTGCTTCTTCTGATTTATAGGTCGATGTCATCATTGTCATGATTGGTAAAACACATGCCTGACGTCACAAGGGGCCTACTAAGAAGCATCATAGATACCAGAAGGTAGAAGAAGGTCCACATTGCTCCCAAAAAGGTTGCCAGTTCCTAGAGCAAAGCCAATATTTTGCGTCTCCCCAGCATAGACTGTTAGCATTATAAATCCCTTCCACCAATCCAGTTTTGAACCCCTTATCCTGCTGTGTTTTTTACATTTTGAAAATACAATTTTTCAATCCTGCATACAATTTTAAGAATAAAGAATAATACATTTAAAAAAATGTTCTTTTTATTTACCATATATATTTTTTACTTTTTTTTAATACTTTTTTTAAATTATCTTACCTCTAGCCTTATTCCTAGCTAGAGAAACTCAAAAAGGAACATAAACGATCACAAAAATACAATGGAAGTCATATAAATATGCAAAAATATTTATTACAATAAATGGGTACAAGGAAGGGAGGAGTTCCACCTAGTGGCACATGTGAAAAGAGGATGCCCAGAAAGACGAACATAGCAAAATCATGTCAGCTATATAACTACATGCAAATTTGCACAAATAAATATACATGCACATATACATAAATGTTCATATATATTACATTGCACATAGCCCAAATAGCCTAATTAATTATAGAGACACTGCACCCAATGTGTACAATTAGAATTAGCAATAGTATTCATAATACCTAATGGGGAAGCAGGAACTGGTCAAAGAGCGTCCGCCCCGACGCGCGTTTCGGCGGTAACCTTTCTCATTATACTGCGAGCTTCATCATCTTGGTCGCTGCCTATGCAGAGTGCAGCAGCCAATGATAAACTCATCTTACCTACTGGGCACTGCATAGGAACTGGTGGCAGTGGGGGTTTAAATTAGTCTTTGCACACCCATCCGGGCATCCACTCCTGTAGCCTCCCCACTTAATGCTAAGAAGAAAGAAAGGAAGGCAGTAAATGGGTGAAGCGTTTTTTTTTTAGTAGTGGTATTTTTCTACAGCTTGTTTTACCATCTACAGCTTGGCTCCTTCACTCTTTACCACATTATTGTACATCAATTATTTTCTACTCTGGACGTCTCCCCGATAACTCAGCACTACAGAATATATTGGTATATGCAAATACCAGCCAGTTACAGTAAGTAATCTGTTATTAGCCAGTTTTATGTACAGAAGTCATGTAATTCTCTCAAGGAATAAGCTTCCACTGTTACTTCGCAGAAATAATGAACGTTATAACTCACTAATTACATATCTGCAAAGAATGCTTACGCACTGTGAAATTAATATATTGCACAAAGAAAAAAAAAATCAAACGCTAGTTTAGGCCGTCTCATCTTTTTCTGGGCACTTTTTCTTCATTTGCAAGAAAATGTTGTCACCGTCATATGAAACATGGATGCGTTCTCTAACTGATAATAAGTCATTTTTATTTTTGACTGCTTATTGGATTTTGGAAAAGGTTAATTTGTTATCCAGTATGCTCGGTGGAGGAAGATTACTGCAAATGTAATATTATCAAATCTCCTATTGGGGTATGAAGGTAACACCACAAGGGTGTACTATAACTTGATCAAATTTGCCCTAGTAAGTTCATTTATTAAGGTGAATTGATTACAGCCTGCAGAGTTAATTTTAATATGCTAATACATCCCAGCAAGTTGGGAACTTAAACAGAATGATACAATTATGGGGAATTTATGTGAGACGGCTGTAAGGTCATCTGTAGATTCTATTAACCCAGCATGTAGGGGTATCATCCTAAAAATTCAGTTTTCTTAGAAATGAGCTGTAGATGAAAGCTTGGCGCACTTGAATGACCTTTCAATAAGATATAAAAATGTAATTTTTCGCACCCTGCTTTTGGTTTAATCGTAAGATGCAGTTTTCTTTGTTGGTTAAGTTGCAGTACTTTCAATACGTCATGATGATCAAAAATAACATTGTTCTAAAGAAGAGACACATGACTCTTCTGATGAATATTCAGCCTTGTATTACAAATATGCTGGGCCATATACAGGGCCACATTCAGGTTACAATCCTACTGGACCTTTAGGCTGTGTTCACACATCATGTATTTGGTGCCGATTTTACCCACAGATTTTATGTATGTAAAATTTGCAGCATTTTTAAGTAACAGCAAAGTGGTTTAATTACTGTGGGATTTATATTGATTTTTTGTGAGGTGAATGTAGAAAAAAATTGATTTTTGAAAGTTTTTTTATTTTTTTTTATGCTATGTTTTAATTCTTCACGTTTTTACAGTCATGTACATACCTAAAATGTATATGTGTAATGTCTCTCAGATGCCACAGGCTCAAAAAGGCTACCTCGGACATACTTGGCACAAGCAGAAGTCAGGTAGCAAAAACTAAATGACTGGCAGTGAAAGTCAGAGACCCAGGGGTTTAAATAGCAGGCAGCCCCCCGCCCACGACTCTCAGAATAGAGCAATCAAAACCAGACATTTAAATCCATAGTTTCCTGATCTCATGGTACATTAAGTGCCAGAAATAAAACAGGACTGATTCTGTCAAGTATCAACCACAAAGTAAGCGCGAGGCCGCCGCCTAGCGGCCACAGCAGAGACCAGCACATATGTTATTTTTTTGTGATGTATATGCAATTAAAATGTATTTTATATTGATTAATGGCATTTTTGAAGGGGGAAGGAGGGGCTCTGGGCTGACAATACGTTTTTCAATTGCTCAGTTTTTCACTGTGACTGGGGCAACATGTAGGAGTTTCCAGTTCTTACCTGGGTCTTCTAAATCCCAGCAGCTATTCTGGAGCAAAAATTATGCCCGGGTATGTAAACTTTTGAGCACAACTGTAATGTCTCCATAACCTGATACACAATATGATGTTCCCATAGAATCTTTTTCCGGTGAGTATTGACTGACAATAAAGAAAAAAAAAACTGCTAACTGTGCTCTGTTCCCTTCTATTACTGCTCAGGTCTGTGCTGTGTGAACTGAGGCTCCACGCAGCAGGTGGATCTAGTGATGTCCTTGCGCCTACTGAGTTGACCCCCAGATGCACAGTCTGGATGGTGGAGCAGGGAGCCCTCTGCTCTCTATTCCACAATTGTATTGTACTGTATCTGCATCCTAAGGACCTATACCTTATACCTATAACTGCCACTAAATCTAACAAGGTGCACATTGTAGAATAGATTACGGTAATTTTAATTTTATAGTACAAAAGTTTTTCTATTGCAGCACTTAGTAGTCTCGTTAACATTTTAGGCCCAATTAGGCAAGCCAATATTTGAGAATCGTTCATTAGAACACTCGTTTCCCCATCTGCTGATGCAAACATGCCAACAATCACACAATGAACGAGCAAAACGCTTGTGCGGGGGAAGCGGGGAAACTGTTCATACAAGTGCAAAAATCATCGGCAGCACATAGCATGGTGTAAACAGGAAAAGTGTTGCCGGTAACTATAACACTCTATGCGCACAGAATGATCGTATGTTTTTGTGAACATGGAATTCTGGTTGGCTTTTCTAAAGAGGTCAAAAAATGTTGCACTGTTTGGCTTTTCTAGGCTCTTTGTTTCTCTGCACATTCAACTTTCATGTGGTCTGTGGTCATAAATCAGCAAATAGTTAGAAATGCCGTCAGAATGAGCTCACTGACAGATTCTAATTTAACTCATTCTGCAACACAGAGGCGCTAAAAATTAGAACAGTGCAAATTTTGCAATGAAACCCAATTGCAAAAATGATTTTAGTTAAAAAATACATGCATTTACCATAAGTAAGAAGAAAATAGTCTCCATAGGTGGACAACGCCTTTAACGTTTTCTGCTAAGTTAGAATTTATCATAAAGATTTTAAAAAATCCAAATGACCATCCATGGCAGGTTGGGTTTACACTGTGTGTATATTTTATAATACATGTAATGTCCTCTTGATAACGAACCAGCTAAGCAAAGAAAAGGAATTTTTGTCAGAGCAGTGTAACTGAAAAACGTAGGCCTGTATCTTGAAGCACTGGTAAAAGGCTTGATATATCCCTCATACTTTTCCTTTAATATTTAGTTTGAAAATATAGTTATGAATATGATATTATTTGCCCAGAAGGGGGCAGAAGAGACTGATTAAATCTATGGCTGAAAAGCATTAAAAATTAATTTTCTGATTGCCCTTGATAATGTTTCTTCGGATACATGGAAAAGAACAACCTTATTGTAAAAGTTTATAAGATAGGAGAGAGAATGTCTTAATGGTTGACGGGATGTTCTAGGCAGCAGCGGTCATCATTTTCTATCCTTTTGTAAAGGTAGATTTGAATTGTAATTTATTATTGTGTTGCCTGCCCGAGGCATCTCATTTCTACAGAGTCAGGTTTTTAGGCGGGTTTTATGTATAAACTGCTGTATCTGGGCGATGAAGAGAAAGCATCTTCCGTAAGGTAAACTCAGAGACTCAGGAAAACATTTGTTAAATTCATAAAGATACATGAAATAGCTAAGAGTTACTTTGGAATTATACTTAAAAGACGGCTGTGACTCCAACCAATTCTGATTACGGGGATCCCAAAGAGGGGGAGCGTGCATGTGGGACCATCGCACCATTCACTTCTATGGTAATGACGTGTACATGAAACCTTACGTGGATTTGAAGGGTAAATGGAAACTTAGACGTGTACTAGATATCTTTCAGACTGTGTTTATGTCTTCTGGGGAGTGTATTATGATTTTGTTTTTTATCTGACTTTTCCATTTTATTTTTTTATTTCAGCGATATTTTGCCGACTACTGTGTATGAATACCAGCAAGTGGTAAGTCTAATGCTTAAATCTATGTCTGCAGTGACTCCACAGCACATAAAAAACATTCTACAACACAAGTGATTTTCATTTCAACTTTTTCTTAAAGAGGATCTGTCAGCCCAGAATGACTGGCCAAACCAAGTACAGACACTTGGTGCACCTTTGGCACGACGAAGCATTTAAATGCACCTTCCCACCTACTTGGTTTCCATCTATCTCGACCCATCTATAGCACTATGAAGCCAGAGCTGACAATCAAAGAAGAGGTGGGGGGGAAGAGTGGAGATAGACAAAATACAAAGTGCAGCAAGCGCCTGTATGTCGTGTAAAAACTCATTCTGTGCAGACAGATTAGCTTTAAAGGGAACCTGTCAAGTAAAAAAATGATGTTAACCTGCAGATATAGCATTATTCTGCTGGTTAAGCTAATATATAAAGCTCAATGTGGGTGTGTATGTGTGTGTCTGTGTGTGTGTGTGTGTGTGTGTGTGTGTGTGTGTGTCCGGGATTGGCATCCGCACCGTCACAGCTACAGCCACAAAATTTGGCACAGTCACACATCTGGACCCCTAGAGCGTCATAGGCTATGTTGTTAGGCAAAATTTTATCCCCGCGCGTTCCAATTCAACAAACAATTTTGCCCCTATCTACATAATGGGGAAAAAGTGTATGTATTGGCATCTGCACCGTCGTAGCTACAGCCACAAAGTTTTGAACAGTCACACATCTGGATCCCGTCATAGGCTATGTTGTGAGGCGAAATTTTAACCCTGCGGTTCCAATTCACCAAACAATTTTGCCCCTATCTACATAATGTGGGACAAGTGAAAGGAAAAGTGTTGGAGGCAAATTGACAGCTGCCAGATGTGAACAAGGGGGACTTAAAGAATGAAAGCGATGGCGCCAAAGAGTATATACCGTACAGTTGCTAAGGTGGGGCCCTGACATGGGATACTCACCACACACAGGGATATGAACACACACAAAATGCGCCATGCACTACCGCGTGCTTCACCACATATACCACCCTCAGCGCACATTTCACCACACACACACCAACCTCGCCACATAAAAGTCCAAACACAAAAGTCGCCACGCTGTCCCAGAGCTGTTTAAAACATGAAAAATGAGCTGTGATTGGTTGCTATCAGCAACAGTTTTCTTTGTAGACAGTTGTGGTAACTGAAGCCTATTATTCTTATCATTTCTATGGTGTTATGGCTCAGCAGGCGGTATCACACAAAATAGGATTAGGTACACGGCTCAGCAGTCAGTATCACACAGGATAGGATTAGATACACAGCTCAGCAGACAGTATCACACAGGAGAGGATTACATACACGGCTCAGCAGACAGTATCACACAGGATAGGATTAGATACACTGCTCAGCAGTCAGTATCACACAGGATAGGATTAGATACACTGCTCAGCAGTCAGTATCACACAGGATAGGATTAGATACACGGCTGAGCAGTCAGTAACACACGATAGGATTAGATACACAGCTCAGCAGAAAGTATCACACAGGAGAGGATACTTAAGTAATCGTTTAGTTAATTTGTGTTGCAAATCTGTAGTGTTGAATATATAATGTGAAATGTTTTTATGTGCAATATAATCATTGTAATTTGTTATAACTAACCACAGTTGGTTACTATGCCCAGGCAACGCCGGGCTTTTCAGCTAGTACAGTAGTATTCTAAAGCTGCATGACCACTGCACTGTAAACACGGTCGCTAGGAGGAAATTAACTTTATTCCTCCCGACAGTCCCTGCCTTTCTGTCATAGAGGTGCGGCCGGCACTGCTTTAGTCGTCCCTTAGTACATTGTGAGCGGCAACTATAACCGCCCACCCGGCACTGACTGACAGTAGAGTCTGTAGTGCATCAGTACCATCCTTTCTCAGTTTCCATATTTAGATATTTTGTATGGTTGACTCTGAGCACCATTGTTCTTGCTGCCATAACAAATGCCAATATTCTGCATACAGACAATGGAGCACAAACCATTTTAGAATAAAGGCAGTGTCAGAGGGTGCTCACAGTCTATTGGTAGGATAGAGCACTTGGGGTTCGTCCACAAGGGATGTAAATTGAGTAAAAAAAAATCTGATACTGATTTTGTTGAGAATCTGTTGCATACTGATTTGTCACAGATTTTGCTGTGGATTCTTTAATGAGGCAGAGAAATAAATAGGTCTCATTCACCACAATACACGTAGTAATACATAAGTGCGACATCACTCTCTGCACCCTGTGCACAAGACATATAGAACATGGATGATCGCCACAGCAATATCCCATCACATGGGATATTAAAAACAATGAATTACTAGAGAAAAAAAGATATACAGTGATGCCGTAGTGCAGGGATAATGTATAATAATGTGGTCTAAGGTCACAGTATTCTCATAGTGCAGAAATCGCAGAGTATTGCCATATGGTGCTAATTCACAAAGTGATGTCACAGATCAGGCATAACAAACTCATGTCATTGTCTGTAGTTAAATACTGTGAAGTCATAGGAAAAAAGTTTTACACACAATTAAAAGAGATAAAATAAAGTCATGTTACTTCTAAAGTCAAAAGCTATAGTGATGTAACAGGCCAAAAATAATAAAGCATCATAATCTAAGAATAATGTGTCTCGTGATGTCACTGTACAGAAAAAATAAACACCAGTATTTCATTATATGCCAGTGCCGACTGGGCCCCCTAAGGCTGTAGAGCCCAGATAAAACTGCTCATCCTCTTCAAGTATCAGTTTCCAAAAACTTTCAGATAGGAAAAATAATGATGCATCTAAATACCCTTTTGTACAGTCAACAAAATATTACCTGTTCCCACTTCTTGTCCATGCTGCCCTACGTTAAAGGGAATATGTTTTGCACAAAAATCTAAATTGAGCAATGTAATTTTTCTGGTGAGTCGTTTTATGATTAAATGGTCTTAAGAATAATAGTGGCAGGTAAACATATGAAAAGGCATCTGATGTTACTGCTATGTTTGTTTGTTTTTTGCTTGGCATTAGCAGACTGTTGTTCCATTATAGACTAGCGTTTTGCAGCTGCACATTATGCCATTGCTGCCTTGAGTGCCCCAGCATCTTATCCAACCTCTAAAATTAGCTAAGCACAATATGTCTCCAATCTTCTGCACTTAATAGACCTGTAATTAATCCATGAGAGAATAAGTTCCTAACTCTTTGTTGTATGGAAATAACTCCCTTATTAATGCCCAGTTCTAAAATCGCCATTCTTTCCATAGTCAAGCAGAAGGACCAGAACTATTGTGGCTCTGGACACACTGGCCAGTTTTTCAGCAGTTTTCTTAGTCAAAATCAGCCTGTATTGAAATGTAAAGTATAATTATGAATACTCTTATATCGAAGTAACTCACTAAGTCCATGTTCCCATGTGCAGAAAGACAGCTTTTTTTCCTCTGTGTTTTTTTCTGCAAGTGTCAGCACCAAAATACCCAATAGCAACCTGCTATGGTTATTGTGTTTTCTGCAATTTTTTTGCATAATTTTCCCTTTTTTTCATGCTTTCTTTTTGGAGCAGACTTGAGGCTGCATTCTTTTATACATGTTTTAATGCATAAACACTGAGATTCTACACTTAGGAAAAAAAAAGTGTGTTTTTTTTATCAGGTTTCCCATAAAAGCCCATAGCAAAAAAAAAAAAATCACCAAAAAAATTGCACAGTTCAACAGCATCCTTAAACATATTGTGGGAATGAGTTTTTATTAAATCACATCCATTTTGCTCGAACTGTTAGACGCAGCAGATTTTCTGCAGAAAAAAAAGTAGCAGAACAAAACGCTGAGTTTGCAATATGTAGGAGCATCGCCTAAATGTCATCCTGTGGATGTCTTTACTAAGGTTAATTTATACAAAGCCAGTGCCTTTAGGCAAGCACAAAACATCTCTGAAAAGTTACTAAAACATCACAAATGTACAACCCAATTTTGCCTATTTTCTTTATGACCTCATTCTGAGCCCTTTTTCTCCACTTACAGGGCACAGCTATAACAGCATCATGCATATTAACTGCAGGGAAAGGGGTAGAAGCATAATAAAAAGGACATTGGAAATTTAATGCTGGAGGCTTATATTGCCATGTCTGTTAAGTGGAGAACATCAGGACCACCTTGGAAGACACATAGCTATCGATTGCCATTGTCTTGCAAAGCAGTCGTGTGCTAAGTGAGGACTTTGGGTGAACAGTGATTCTCATTGTTTTGACAGCCATATCTGGTACAATTCATAGCAGCCTCAGCAGCTGTCCTAATGCACCGTAACATTTCCTATGGCTCAGAACCAATCCATGCATGTGTAGGAGATGGTGAGGTTTGTAGGCAATAACTCCACGTGTTCAACCAAAGCAATATAGAGGAAACAAATGATAAGAGTACAGTAGCATTTTTAGCTTTGCTGTGGTTGGATTTTGTCCCAAAGATAGAATTGTTCATAGTATATTTTACTAAAAGTCTCACCATAAAAGAGGTTTGCAAGTCAAGCTTTCAGTAGGGTACTATGTCAGTACACAAAATAAATCGTAATGATCTCTAAGGGGTCCTGTAAGGGCAGGTTTATGTCATGAGAGATAGCCCCTAGCCATGTATTGTCGAAAGAAGGAAGATACATTCAGTGCGGGTCTCTTTAGTTCTGCAGGATGCCCATTGAGTTTAATCGATGCTCGGTCATGCCTTGAAGGGAAAGTATATAGATTCCAAGTCCACCTTCGATTACAGCAGATGGCGATGGCTTTTAACAAAGTGGTCCCTCACACCTACTATGAGAAATGCATAGTGATAAGCCAATGTCACAAATTTAGTTTCTCTCAGCTTCGCTCAAATTGCCTGGCAAATTTGATTCAGTTCTAATATAATTCGCCCAAATCATAATTGCTATGAAAAGATGTTTATTATGCCCCTGGGTTTCTCTGAGGGCCATGAAGGTGTTAAAAAATAACAAAATCTAATATCGACATTAGGCTTGCCACTAGTAGCTACCCACTGGGTGCTTTGCTTGCTCCCTTTGGTCATTCTTAACTTTTTGGCCTCAGGTGGGGTTCAACTTTCACCAGTGAGTAGAAATACATGGCTGCTTTCTTCCTGAATAGAGCACCACCCGTGTTTATGTCTATTATTGCTGTTTTGCACCATTAAAGTGAATGAGATCTAGGTGCATTGGGTCCCAATCCCAGCACCTCCAGCAAACAGCCAAGCATGTAATGTTACATGGTGGCCATTTAGATGAATACCTACTCTTGTAATACAAGGATAGCTCAAATCAGCCAGGAATTAAATGCTTCTAAAATAGGCCTGAGTGGAGGACCTCCCCCTGTAAAGTCCATATGGTCTCATAGAGTATACTGATTGTCTTCATAAACCCCACCCACCCACACCTAATTGTACGTTATATGTCTTCCTTTAACATTTTCTCAGCTTGGTTGACTGTAAATGAAAACATTCTTGCTTATTCCAGTGGATAGAAACCCATAGAGATCTAATACTGACAGTTTAGACTTATCCAGTCTAGATGGTCCTCTGTGAGCTAGAAACATCAACACGACTCTTACTTCTTGACTGTTTTTCACAGAGTATCATTGCAGATAAAATGTAACAACCTAAGCTATGAAAAGTTGAAAGAGGTTGTCCAACAAGAAATAAATTATTAGTTAAGTCAGCCCCCTTCTCCATCACAGCTGATGCAGAGACAGAGACCGTTGCAGGCTGAACATAGGGTGCAGTCAGACGGCCTTATAACATCAGAAATATGTGAGGGAAAAAACGCGAAAAAAGTCCCACACTACAATTTTGACAAAATTACAAAAATGATTTTATTAGAATATAACAGGAAAAAAGGAAAAAGGTGAAGTAGGAGTCAATAATGACCATAAATAGCACATGGGCAGAGACTTAGGGGTACACCAATGGTACATGGGCAGAGGGATACTAATGATTTTAACAATACATACTGTAGTATAGGAATACAATATTCAACATTTATCCCTTATTAATATAAAGCAACCCGTCATATTGTGCAAAGGAGAAACATAGAAATGACCATCACAGATGGAGGAACCAGCCACCAATAGGGATGAGTACAAGAAACAGTAATCATACCAAATAAATTCACTACATAATATTACCTTTAGACTGGTTAGTAGTAGAAGCCCGCCGAGGTATACCCTCCCCGACGCACGTTTCGGCTAGATGGCCTTCATCAAGGGGTAAAGGAAAGTGAGAAACAGAAAGTATTTAAGATATAGAACCACCAATGAAATAGTGTAAATTATACACATGATCAAAATCATGTGATATAATGTCCCTCCAATAAAATGGCATTCATCGCCATAGAGAATGAACACCAACCACCACAAATTTTATTAAAGTATCAAAAGAAAGAAACAGTATATATATCTCTCCACATGTCCCCCTTCATTTATAGCAAACCACCTGCCACCATCCCACAAAACTAATAATCACAAAGCGTAGTGATCACTATCAGTAGCATCAAGTAGCCATGGTAACCCAGGCTATACTAGATATCTAGCGTGCTCTGTGCTCAGGAGCACGTCATGTCCGCCCCACATAGCGTGGGTGTAACCACAGTAACCAAAACACTAGAGGGCATCAGCGTCAGATAGCCAGTGACATCATCGTCACATGGCTGTTCACACAGCGCCACGACATAGGCCGCAAGGCATAGCAGCGGTGGTGCGCCATGGATGTAAGAGCGTGTCACGCCACCCCTCTCATGACCGGTGGCGTCACCATCACGTGACTGCTCACCGGGCAACAAGAGACGCCGAGAGACGCCCCGAGTGTAGGAGGCAGCGGCGCACGCGCGTATCGGGAGGGCATGAGCCGCTCAAAAAGATAGTCAAAAGGGGAAAGGAGATGGATAAGAGTCAGTGGAAGTAAAAAACATATACACATGAAAATATCAAAAATACTCAATTGACCACAAAAGTGACATATTAGCGATCAAAAATGAAACAAATTGCTAAATACATAAGTTATTAAGAGAAGGAGACACATGATGGAAAGACATACAGCAAATATAAACAAGACCTGGAGAGTAGCAAAAATATGCTAGCCACTACATAATGATGACAATTAGGCAGACACAGAAAGGAAAGACAAATATGTGAATACAATATTAGGCATTATACTTAAGATCTATGTGGCAGTAATCCCATCTTATCACAATATTAAGTACAAAATAGACATAATTCTACAAAATAGGCATAATTCATGGGAACTTCACAGAGATAGTAAAAATAAATGCTATATATACACAACATCTTCATCCGCTTAAAGGATCACATGATTCCTATCTGGATTTCCTTTTAGCCGTCATCCAAGGTCATACACAGGAGGGACGAAAGAACATCAGTGGAAAAAACTCTAAAAGCAGAATAGTACAATAAAAAATTAAAAACAAGCCCATGAACAAATAATGGTCAATGGATACCTAAAGCCGTAAAAGATGGTCACAAAAATGGAGCAAAGCTAATAACTTCATTCAGTCCTTTTGGTTGTACACTATCTAAGGACCAAATCCAACGAGTTTCACATTGTAATAATCTCTTAGTCAGATTCCCACCACAAATGCCAGGTTTAATTATATCAATGCCTCTTACCCGAAGCATTGAACTATCACAATTATGTTTTAATTTAAAATGCCTCGTTAGTGTCCTGAGTGTGGTCGGGTCCTCATGGTCAACTGCCGCCTCTATCCCCAAAACATGTTCACGAACTCGTGTTTTTAATTGTCGAGTGGTCATTCCGACATATATTAAGTTACACGGACACACAGCAAAATACACCACATAACGTGATGTACAGGTGATATAATTACTGATATATCTCCTAGTTCCTGAGGAGTTAAAAAACTCATTAGTGCGATCAATATTAGGGCAGGCAACACGGTGACCACAAGGAGCGCAACCACACCCAGGACGGCCAGCATCAAGAAAAGTAGTCCGCGGTTCAGAATGGTAGTGACTATGAACAAGATGATCACGGAGATTTTTTGACCGTCTGATCGTAATACTAGGCATTGAGGGAAGAATCTGATTTAGGATCGGGGCCGTCTGAAGAATCGGCCAGGCATGTTTTAGGCAATCTTTCATACGAGAAAATTGTGCATGATAGTTAGTAATAAATCTTATCTTATTATCAGACTTTTTCTCCTTTTTCTTAAATAAGAGAGAGTGGCGTGTAGACCATTTAGCCCGATTAAGAGCTCTCTTAATTGATCGCCCACTATATCCTCTCTCTCGAAACCTATCAGCGAGTTCTTTTGCCTGTACATCAAAATCACGTTCAGTAGAGCAGTTCCTGCGAAGACGCAGGAACTGCCCTACCGGGATAGAATCTATCATTGGTTTGGGATGAGCAGATGTGGCATGCAATAGCATATTGGAAGATGTTTCTTTCCTAAAGATACTGGTTTGAAGATTGCCGTCCCCATCCCTCCATACAGTAACATCCAAAAAACTGATTTTATTTACATCATAACTATATGTAATATGGATGTTCTTGTCATTGGAGTTAACACCTGCCATAAAATCACATAACTGTGAAACATTCCCCTGCCAGATCAAGAAAATGTCGTCGATGTACCGCACCCAAAACGGGATGCGGTCCATCGACAGACATTGATCTGACATGGGGAGGTCCCTCTCCCACAGCCCCAGGAACAAGTTGGCATAAGAGGGGGCAAAAGACGCCCCCATAGCAGTACCCTGTATCTGCAGTTAGAAGGACCCCATAAAAGTAAAAAAGTTATGCGTCAGGGAGAACTCAAGAAGCTCTAGAATTAACAAAACAATCTCCCATGGCAGGTTCGACATCCTAAGAAAGTATCTAGTGACCGCCAACCCATCTGTGTGCCTGATGCTGGTGTACAGGGATTCAAAATCACCAGTCACCAGCATCATATCCTGGCCAACAAGAAGGCCATCCAACCGTTTGAGAAACTCTGCTGTGTCCAAAATGAATGAGGGCAAACTCTCAACCAAAGGATGAAGTTTGGACTCTATCCAATGGTTCACTTTTTCCAAAAAGTTACCAGACCCCGAAATAATCAGACGTCCTGGAGGGGCCTCAAGGCTCTTATGTACCTTAGGTAATAAGTAAAAGGTAGAGATAGCTGGTTCCTGTACCTGAAGGGCCAAAGCTAGGTCTTTAGTAATGGCACCGTTTTGAACAGCCAGATTCAAAATTTTTGTCAATTGTCAATTGTGCCACATAGGACGAAAGGGGATTGTAAGTCAAACGCTTATAACAGGTCTTATTATTAAGCTGCCTAAAAGCTTCCTGTTCATAGAGGGATTTAGGCCATATGACAACATTTCCCCCTTTGTCCGCTGGCTTCAAAACGATGTCGGGGAGACCCTTCAGGACATCCAACCTCCTACGTTCATCACGGCTGAGATTGTCTCTACCCAATCCTTTGGGGATATCTAAGAAATCTCTTGTTACCACCTGCACAAACAAGTCAACTGCTGTACGCGATGCAAAGGGAGGGAATTTCTTAGATTTAATCCGAATAGAAGGGGGGATCTTCCCTCCCTCTCCTTGATCATGTTCTAAAGATAGATCCTCAAGGTCCTGAAGTGCTAGATGCTCCTCTTCTGTAGGGAACAAATTTTGCAAGTCAGAATCAAAAAAATATTTCTTAAATATTAAAGATCTTGCAAACAAATGTAAGTCTTTAATCGCCACAAACGTATTAAAATTAGATTTAGGAGAAAAAGTAAGACCTCTATTCAATAGCGACAAATCAGAGTCAGTCAACTGATGGGAACTTAGATTGATTACCTTATGACTATTTTTCTTGCGTTCAGGTGATTTGAATTGCATCCTCTTGTAAGGATGAAAATTCATGTCTCTCACACTTTTGGGCCTAGACCCAGATCTTGTCGTCATTGAAGAAGTTGACCAATCAGACGAGTCACTCACAGAGGAGAGGGAACTCACTGAAGGTGCCTCCTGTAACTTTAAATTATGAGTATAAGGTTTCCTCCAAAAATAGACGTTCTTACTTGCAAAATGTTTACTATCACGTTGCAGCTTAGAAGATTGTGTCTTGTGGATCTTGCTGACACAGGCATCCAAATTCTTCTCAATTCGAGAATCATATCCCGCCATTTTATCAGATGGACAGGCTGCCTTAAATTTACGTTCCAACTCATCTATGGATTTTTCTAGATCCACAATGGTTTTAGAATTATGTTCTATAAGTAGCTGCATTAGGGAAGAGGAGCAACTACCACATACCTCCTCCCAACGTCCAATAAAGTCCTTATCATCTACAGGAAAGGATGGAGTCACCCGGACTCTAAGCCCTCTTGGAATCATTTTTGAGGAAACATGCTTCTCCAGAAAGGCCCGGTTCCACCATATTTTAGTCCGTTTTAATAATAACCTTTTAATTTCTAGGACCTGATTATCAAGGCTTTGACCACTGACGGCTGTGACTCATTCCCACCTGTTCCGAATACCTGGTCAATTTGGCCGAGCCAGGCTTTGTCTTTGGCTCTGAAGTCCATATCCAAGAAACAAACACAACCTGTGCATAGCACAGTAAACATAAACCATAATAGTTTCATAAAAAACCACCCCATTTATATGTCAAAGAATGACATACAAGTGTATCACTACAGAAATGGGTATTACTGTGGACATAATAGGACAATCGCAAATATATACCGTTGGTGTACCCCTAAGTCTCTGCCCATGTGCTATTTATGGTCATTATTGACTCCTACTTCACCTTTTTCCTTTTTTCCTGTTATATTCTAATAAAATCATTTTTGTAAAAATTGTAGTGTGGGACTTTTTTCGCGTTTTTTTCCTCACATATTTCTTATATATATATTTGCGATTGTCCTATTATGTCCACAGTAATACCCATTTCTGTAGTGATACACTTGTATGTCATTCTTTGACTTAGTTATATAAATGGGGTGGTTTTTCATGAAACTATTATGGCCTTATAACATCGCAATACACAGACTGACCGGCGGCTCTCCTGACCAGAGCGTGACAGCTGCATAGAAATACATGCTATCATGCTTGGGTCCGGAGAGCTGCCGGCCAGTCCGAGCATTGCAATATAATCATTGTCCATGTTTTACGACCGTCTGACTGTGCCCTTAAACTCATCCTAAGGCCGAAGTCAGACATCCGTGTATTATGGTCTGCATATAGACCATGACTTCTGGACTGACAGTGGGTCTCCAGACCCGAATTCAACAGACTCAGAGTTAATTTTGTACCCTCCTTTTTTTAATTAAATATATGTATTTTTTTAAATAATTTTAAAGTAACATACAAACAAACAAGTGAAAAAATATAGTCAAACGCTTATTACAGGTTATAAAATATTGGAATATCAAAGAAATTGCACAACTTACAGGAGCTTTATGCTTAGCTATTTAACTCTGTTATATTAAATACATGAAGATATATAAGATATATGAGGAATGTTGGAATATATCACTCAGATGATGAACTTTATGAGGAGCACCTGTGCGTGGGAACCCTGTAGAAGAATAATCAAACACAGTCCTCAAAAAACCTAAATGACATTCCTTTGTCGTAGTCCTTTTCACGTCTTCAACCTCAAGATAATCACAGTCGCCCTCAAGTCTTTTGCATGGTACCACTCAGTGTACTGAAAGGGCAGACTATATCTTGGATCTCCTCCCTGGCCTAGTGGATTTCAGCAAACTATTTTTCTTTTTTCAAAGAATTTACTTGCATCATGTTCTTTATGTCTCACCGTATCAAGTTGGTAATCACCAAACAATAGTTTCCATTGTAAAATGAGAGCTGCAATTTCCGGAGTCTTAGGCTTTAAGCACTGATGGAAGGGTCACCTTAAAGCTATGGGCACATTTTGGGCACAATGGCACTTCCTGTTGTATCATCCTCTGTTTTTAACCCTCTAAAGTATGTGCAGGGTTTTCAGCTCTATAAATGTTACCATTCAGTGAAAACAAGCTTATAGAACTCTGGGAAATTGAAACAGAATACTGACAAGTCGCATGCTTTTTTATTATAAATCCAGAAACCGCCTTAGCAAACTTTTAGTGAGATTGGTGAGGTACAGTTCTGCAGACAAACGAAACAAAGAAAGGTTTGAGCGAGGACACCCAAGTTGAGGTATTAGCATATTTTTTATGACTTCATGGTGGATCAAAGGATTCAGTAAAATTAGGAATCCGCATTGTAATTACATGGCTTCCTCAGCTTTAACCATGTTTGCTCTCATATCTGCATAGACCTAATTTGCATTGGACACAATTGATAATGTGTGTATTATTTATATACTATGTTTTTACTTGCATATAATCTGTAGGCTCTGGTTTCAATTAAGCATGCATTTTCAAGGCAGTGGAATCATTTGGCGCTGCCGAGGCATTAAATTGCCTTATGCCATCGAAAACATATTGTGCACATTGCCTTCTGGGATAGATAGAAAATAGGCATGAAAGGCTTTGGCGGCAGAGGCAGAAGTAATCGATTAGCTTGTCAAGACTAAGTTGATTTAACTTTTTTTTTTTTTTTTTTCTAAACAAGCTGGAAACCATGAAAACATATTCCAAGCTGTCCCTTAAAGTGTGGAATTTATATAACATTTACAGAAATACGAGTGGGAATAACTTCACAGAATTAGTCTGCCGTTGTGGGATACAAGCTGGTTTTTGTTATATGCTTTTTAATTTGTCTTCCCCCCCTTAAATACCAGGCATTAGCCGGTCTACCAGTCAGGAATGGCCGTTTACCCAAATGGAAGAAAAATATTGTCTATGTGATGTCATAGGTCAGGAGGCCAACAGACACCTGTTTTATTAGCCCTCAGAAAGTAACTCAAGTAGTTGACACCTTGAAGATTTATTCGTGTAATAGAAGCATGTACATTAGGGCTTGCGCTTTCCTATGTTCTAGTTTTCCTTTTTGTATAAATTAACTTATTCTGACTATCACCTGTGATGTAATATGAAAAGCTGCTCTCTTGTAAAACTGTAAATTCCGCCCTGGAAATGAAGAGCAGTAAAAAGGGAATTGATTTTTTTTTCTTTCTCTTTTAATTCAAGTTTTAATCCGTTCTCTGATTATTCATAAGACCTGTTTACTGAGATGTTAGCCAAATATATCTCGCCTTGTATGAAGGAAATTTTGTCTGCTGATTACTAAAATAAATATATCACTTGAAATTAAATTGCGGACAGTGGTATGAGGAGATGGCGCGGGTCATTGTTTATGGAAGCACAAAGCTGTGCCTGGCACGGAAGCATCATGGCCCCTTCAAACAGCTGATGGTAAAAGGTGCCAAGAATTAGATCCCAACTAATCTAATATTGATAGCCTATGCTAAGGATAGGTCATTCAATTTAAAGATCGGGGGAAACAAATAAATTGAGTCTGTCAGCTTTAAATAAACTACAGTACATATCATTGTAAGATACTTACTCTTTAAAATCTATTGTTCCTTTCATTTATTTGCACTTGCTCGGTTGCTCAGAAAAACAACTGCACATATACAAATACATGCCTGGCATGGCCACAAACCTCAGTCCACAGGTCGCATCTTTTTTTGGATACTACCGCCTTCCTCTCTTCTGATTGACAGCACCATGTCTTTTTAAGCCCCATAGACACACTGTATCACATGAGAAAATTATCAATGATATGTACTTCTCCGTAGTATAACATTGGGCCGAGTGCTATCCGATAAAACATCAGATGGCACTCGGCCATGTTATACGCTAGTGTGACCCCAGCTGTAGTCTTAGATTTAGTTAATGTTAGTCTTAGGCTACTTTCACACATCAGATTTTTTCCGACAGGCAGGATCCGGTGTAAATTGTGGAAAACTGATGAAACGGATCCATTTTTCTGCCGGATCTGTCTAGCTGGCTGGTAATGGATGAGGGCCTCACTATATCTGTTTCCTGGCGGCTGGCCATTTAGATCTGAGCATGCTCAGACTTAAAAAAACGGATCCGGTGGCCGGATCCCTCTTTTTCGGATCCGGCGCATTCCGGCGCCCAAAGACTTGCATTGTAGCAAAAAGCTGGAAGCGCTGGATCTGGCGCTGTCCGTTTTTTCGCCGCAGACAAAAAACATTACTTGAGACGTTTTTTCCATATCCCGGAATCAAACATTTAGCTGGATCCGGCGAAAACCGGAAGAAACGGAAGGCCATGCGGTGCGATCCGGCGCTAATACAATTCAACGAGAGAAAACCGGTCTCCGACGGCAGATTTCGCGGATCCGTTTTTTCTCAAAATAGCCGGCTCTTGCCTGTCGGGAAAAAACCTGATGTGTGAAAGTAGCCTTAGAAACTCTATGTGCGTCAGTACAGGGTCAGTTCATATGTCTTTGCTATGGGTGACTTATACATAGAGATTATTTTAGGTAACCTATTATTATTCTTTGTGTAAAATGCAACTATTTTAATCAATTTGTATTCACTCTTTCATAATTGATTTAGCCAATGGCATTTCCACTGACTGATAGGTGTTTTCAATGGGGAGAGGGAAGTAAGTAAATGCCAGACTTCTATGTAAACTAAGGATCGGGTATGTTGAAGTTCGACATGCCCAATCCTATTTTTCACAGACATCTGCTGTAGGTGGGTGAATCGAGATAGTATACATTTCCTCTCTAATTTATGTGTCCTTCACTGATGCAGCACAGTATCCCAATGTGAATATGCACCAGCACAAAAAACTGCAAACAATAAAGGGGATTGCACTAATCATTGGGTTAGGGTACTGTTACACCTAGCGACTCACCAGCGATCCCGACCAGCGATATGACGCGGTCAGGATCGCTGGTGAATCGCTAGGTGGTCGCTAGTGAGCTGCCACACAGGCAGATCTCACCAGCGACATCGCTGGGGTCGGGGGTCGCTACTTACCTGTCAGACGCGGCGATCCTGCATCCTCCCGCCCGGCTCCACGCGTCGCTCGTCGGCGCCACAGGAAGCGCCGCAGGAAGTGGACGACGAGGAATGGTCCAGCAGCTTCTCGCGCGATCAGCGATAACCAGCGGGGGAGCCGGTCGGAGGTAAGTATCACATGCAGCGATATCGCTAGCAATATCGCTGCTACGTCACAAAATCTGTGACTTTACAGCGTAATTGCTAGCGATATCGCAGTGTGTAACGGGGGATTTAGTCTTGTCTGTGTAGGATTTGATATGTCGTAAAAGATCTGTGATGCATCTGCGTTAGGCGTCGAATGCCCAGGAGAATATGAGCAGACTGTAAAAACACTTCATTTTGTTAATGTTTGGTTTCAACCACAAAGCCCATGAAAATACATTAAAATAGCCATCTACGTGCTCTTTAATCAATAAGTGTTGCAATTTTCTGATTTTCTAGGCTAATTTGTAATCTGCGGTAATTAAATATAATTACATTTGAGGAACTGTGACCAATTATACATTGTGGTTTAGGCTAAAATTCAGATTCTAGCAAATCATGCCATATTCAGTCTCATTTACATTTCTTTTTATTTAGTTCTATAGCGTATCTGATACAGCCTGCTTGGAGATTTATGCCCTATCTTCAGCTGGCTTTAGATCTTTTGGTTTTATCATAGTTCGCTACTAGTGTTTTCTGACTGATGGGGCAGATGATTTTAGTAGAATTGATTAAAGTGATCATTACATCTGTGTATTTATTTTGATAGTATCTCATCTCATCAATCTTACATGGAGGGTCATCACTAGCCCAATGTGTATGGAGCGGGCTCGGGGTGTGTGCGGCATCTAAGAGGTTGGAAATGGGATGCCTATGACGATGTCATGGCATTCAGGGATCTACCAAAAGCCACCTTGTCTGCCACATTTGTATACGTGCGTATGTTTGAACTTGGTATCATCATGTGTGTAACTGTCCAGTTGATTACAAAATGATAATATTTATTCCATAAGTTGACCACTGAAATGAAAAAAAGTGCAGCGTGGCAGAATTGCTGTTTTTGGTCACTTCAACTCCCTAAGAAAATGGAATAAAAATAAATCTGAAAGTCGAATGGACCTCAGAATGGTACCAATGTAGATTTCAGCTCGTACCACAATAAATAAATCCTTGATACTGTTGTATAGATCAAAAATGAAAAAGATATTAGAAGGCGATAAGGAAAAATCAAAAAGGAAGAGGACCCCAATGATACTTTGCCCACATAAACCTAGAGTCTACTCTGCTTATTCATATGTCTAATGTCAAAATTGCATTTAATTTATCATGCAAGATCTGAATTAGTCTTCAAAAAGTCTTTTTTTTCTGAAGTTTTTAATGCTTAAAATGAATGAATTTTTCTAACATACAGTACATGTTAGCTCTACTTCAGTCTAATAGCTTAAAGAACAACTTAAATATTTTAGTGGAGCAGAAATAAGCTCAGAACTGTGGTGGGCACTTCTCCACTTTTATTGGAAGGACTTAAAAGAGTTACCTGGGCTTTAAAATTGATGATATATCCTTGGGGCAGGTAACCATGTATTCTTTCATCCGAGAGAATCGGGCCAATTATCCTAATCACACTCTGATCAGAGTGTGATCCGATTCTTTTGTATGAGGAGAAGACGGTGAAAAAATGTCTCCATCTTCTCTATTCTGTCAGTCCGTTTAAATCGTATTGCACTCAGATGTCAAACGAGTGCAGTTTTATGGTTTCCACGCACTCATTGACCTGCATGGCCAAGTGCAATCCGAATATTGCATTGCAACATCTATATACCTAATTTGGATGTGTCCGTATCTCTTTGTACAATGAGTCATCCACAGCCCAACCGTCTGCGCGCAATGAGTCATCCACAGCTCAACAGTAACTTAGGTATCCATAGTTACTACCACTAGCAGCTAACTGACTATATGCGTGGGCGTAACCATGGATACCTAAGTACTGAAAGGCCCTGTATAGGAGTTAAGTGAGATATCTAATAAGGAGAGGAGCTCTCTCTGGTGACCAGTTAAGGCATAAGCCTTTTTTGAACGTTAGCCTGTGAGGCAACACTGTGAGGCAACATTGTGAGGCAACATAGCAAAGATGGATCAAATTGATCGCGCTTCTGCACATAGAGAAGCGAATCGCAGACAGAGGCGTAACCTGCATCTTAATGAAACAGAAGACGAACGAAATTGTTGAAGAACTGCTGATGCAGCCCGACAGAGGGCGGCCAGAGCAAGCAAAATGAATGAATGAAGTAACTGAATCACGTAGAACATCTAATGCTGCACGACAACGAGCAACACGCAATGCACAAAGTGATACACAAATTTCACAAAGACGAGAACAAGATAGGAGACGTGTCCAAAATGCCAGCGCCACTCGACGACGGCAAGTTACATTTGCCACTAGAGGGCTTCTTAATCAAATTGATGAGACACATATTGAAGAGCACTATGCTGGCAAACTGACATTTCAATGTCAGTTCTGCCAATCTAAAAATTTCAAAGACGAAATGGCGCAGGACAAAACATTCCCTTCCTGCTGCAAGAGAGGGCGCATCCAATTATGTCACATTCGTATGGATGATCAATTAGTTAAGTTGATGAAAGGAGAGCATCAGCACTCCAATAACTTTATGGCTAATATAAGGCTATACAAAATCTCTCTTGCATTGGTATCAATGGGAGCACAAGTAGCGCCACCTCCTGGGCATGGTCCATACGGTTTTCGAATTCATGTACAAATTTACCACAGAACTGCCCCATTAATAATAATAAATAATAATAATTTTATTTCTATAGCGCCGACATATTCCGCAGCACTTTACATTTCAGAGGGGACTTGTACAGACGATAGACATTACAGCATAACAATAATCACATAAATCATAACAGATACCAAGAGGAATGAGGGCCCTGCTCGCAAGCTTACAATCTATGAAGAAAAAACGTAGACACGAAAGGTGGGTGGTAACAGTTGCCTTCATTGTTCGGACCAGCCATAATGGTAAGTGTGTAACAGTAGAGACACAGAGGGCTAATAGATGCATAAAGCTTGTGGGAACATGATGCAGGGAACCTGGGTATGGTAAAACTTTAGACTGTGCCACACAGGGACAGTTAGGTTAATGTGTTGAGGCGGTAGGCCAGTCTGAATAAATGCATTTTTAGGGCACGCTTAAAATTGTAGGGATTTGGGACTAGTCGTATTGACCTGGGAAGTGCATTCCAAAGAATTGGCGCAGCACGTGTATAGTCTTGGAGACGGGAGTGGGAGGTTCTGATTATTGAGGATGCTAACCTTAGGTCATCAGCAGAACGGAGGGCACGGGTAGGGTGGTAGACTGAGACGAGGGAGGAGATGTAGGGTGGTGCTGAGCCGTGGAGTGCTTTGTGGGTGAGGGTAATAAGTTTGTACTGGATTCTGGAGTGGATGGGTAACCAGTGTAAGGACTGGCACAAGGTAGAGGCATCGGTGTAACGATTGGCGAGGAATATGATCCTGGCCGCAGCATTCAAGACAGATTGGAGGGGGGAGAGTTTGGTAAGATGGAGACCAATTAGAAGAGAGTTACAATAGTCCAGACGAGAATGAATAAGAGAAACAGTAAGAGTTTTTGCAGAGTCAAAAATAAGAAAAGGTCGAATTCTAGAAATGTTTTTGAGGTGCAGATAACAAGAGCAAGCCAGTGATCAGATGTGGGGGTGAATAAAAGCTCGGAGTTAAGTATGACCCCGAGACAGCGGGCATGTTGCTGGGGAATAGTAGTTGAACCACACACAGAAATGGCAATGTCAGGCATAGGTACATTAGTAGAGGGAGGAAACACAAGAAGTTCAGACTGTGACAGGTTCAGTTTCAGATAGAGTGAGGACATGATGTTAGACACAGCGTTTAGACAATCGCTGGTGTTTTCTAAAAAGGCAGGCGTGATGTCAGGAGAAGAAGCGTATAATTGGGTGTCATCAGCATAGAGATGATACTGGAAACCAAATCTACTGATTGTTTGACCAATAGGGGCAGTGTACAAAGAGAAGGAGGGGGCCTAGAACCGATCCTTGAGGAACCCCAAAAGTAAGTGGAAGATGTGGGTAGGAGTAGCCAACAAAAGATAAAGTAAAGGAGCGGTCAGAGAGATAGGAGGAAAACCAGGAGAGAACAGTGTCCTTGATGCCGATGGAGCGGAGCATAGTGAGGAGGAGCTGGTGATCGACAGTGTTGAATGCTGCAGAGAGATCCAAGAGAATTAGCATGGAGTAATGACCATTAGATTTAGCTGTTAGTAGATCATTAGAGACTTTAGTGAGGGCAGTTTCAGTAGAGTGTAAAGAGCGGAAATCGGATTGGAGAGGGTCGAGAAGAGAGTTATCAGAGAGATAGCGAATAAGACGGGAGTGGACCAGGCGTTCCAGGAGTTTAGAGATGAAGGGAAGATTAGAGACAGGTCTATAGTTAGCGGCACAGTTTTGGTCGAGGGATGGTTTTTTAAGTAGTGGATGTATGATGGCATGCTTAAATGCGAAGGGAAAGATACCAGAAGAGAAACAGAGAGTTTAAATATTTTTGTCAGGTGGGCAGTGTCTGTGACAGCAGGGGAAAGGGACTGGAGGAGATGTGACGGAATTGGGTCACTGGTGCAAGTGGTTGGACGAGAAGATGCAAGGAGCCTGCTTACTTCTTCATCTGTGACTGGTTCAAAATCAGAGAGTGAGCTAGATGCAGTGGGGGAGGGAGGACAGTGCATGTATGAGAGGATTGGGAGATAATTTCCTGTCAGATCTGGTCAATTTTTTCTTTGAAGTAATTGGCCAGATCGTCAGTTCGAGGCTCCATGGTTGGGGCCTGCACTCTTGGGTTGAGTATGGAATGAAAAGTGTCAAAGAGACGTTTAGGGTTAATGAACAGTGGGGTGATGAGGGTGTTAAAATAGGTTTGTTTGGAGAGGTGAAGGGCAGTGTTGTATGTTCTGAGCATGAACTTATAATGGATGAAATCTTCGTGTAGATTGGATTTTTTCCACAGACGTTCGGCGCACCCAGAGCACTGCTGCAGGAACCGTGTTTGCAGGGTGTGCCAGGGTTGTCGCCATCTGTGTCATGTTGTTCTATGTATACAATGCATCCTGATGTGGGTAGTACTCCCAAGTATGCCCAGATTTATATCTTAGACAGTGAAGAACCATTAAGTACAAGAAGTCAAGCAAATAAAAAGTGCCTCCCAGCACAGCTGTCATCTCTTGGAGAGAAAATGAAAGCAATTAACCCACTTGCAAGAGCCTTCACAATGATGAGGGAATTTGAAAGAGAGGACGAGAGGATTGCTGAATTAGAAAATCGCGATCCACTCGAAATAACAATGTCAATGTCACGATGTGACTGGCCCTGCGTGACACAACCCGACGATCGGTCGGTCACAAAACCAAAAAAGACAAACAAGGGGACACCGGGGACACAATTACAATGGTGGGCCCTGCAAATAGGAAACGGGGAAATGGACACATGCACTCTCTTAAGGAAGTGCCCTGAACTCTCCTCGCGTTCCCTATACAGGTTCTTTCAACCTGTCGCTGACCAGGATGCCTCAGTCCCTCACTTGCCCTGCACCTATCCCTTACTAGGGAACTGGCAAGTGCGGACACTGGTCCCTAAGCTGTACTAATACAACACAAGGGAAAATAACGGACAGGGAAAAACAAACAACTTAGCGTTCTCTGCTGCCAATGCTCCGAGGCAGCAGAGTAAGGCACCCGAACTCAGCTTTCAGCAGAAACACCACTGCTACAGATAGGCTGCAAAAAGCACTGCTCCAGATAGCTTCTCTCTTCTCAAAGGTTGATTTGCAAAGGACCTTCTATTACCAACAGTCAGCTGGTGTACCAGGTGACCTTATATAGGAAGGCAGGAGTGGTCTCCACTAGCAGACTACACATGTAGTAACACCAGCGGCCACCGGGGGCAAAAACTGATATTAACCCCCAATGGCCTGAAAGGAAAAAGTTTATATCAGAGAATCCAGAATCTGACAGATCCAAAAATGGATCGTGACAGTCAATTATAAATGACTACAATGATGACCAGAGGCTCTTCAGTGCACCAAGGTGCAATGAAGTAGCTGCAATTTATCAAAATGCTTTGGGTGAGCCCCCATTTAATAGGGACATCAGAGTTCACCTGAAAAGTGAAAACCAAACAGTTCAAATCAGCTTTCTTCACAGAAAGTGTGATGCAATGTCATATCCACTTCTATTCCCATATGGGGACAGTGGATGGACAATAAGTTTGACAACTCCAATTGCCCTAAGTGTGCAACATCAAGGAATTGGTGACATTGATCTACCATGCATACCAGTGGATCAAGATCGTCAATACAAAATCACCCTGTTGCAGTACTATGCATACAGGCTTGCCATTCGTGACGAGTTCAATCCCCTTTTAAATCCCCGCCTTCGCCCGAAGGGCGAGCAATCACTCATCACATCTAATGATTTCCTATAGTGTCGCTGCTACTGTGACATAGGCTCGCCAATGCTTCCAATTGTGTTGGATTTTCTGTCGCTGGTTGCACGTCTCACTTAACTCACTTGCTAGACTTCAGTGCAATTTGCCTGCGACTTCCCTGTTATTTGGCTTTTTTTCTTTTTTACAGCACAATCACTGCTCTAAAATAGTTGCAAAGCAGACTTTGCAAACAGGTTGCACAAATGTTTTTGTTGCAGGATTTTTCCAAGAATTGCTAAGATTTCAAAGTGCTTGTAAAACTAAGCAATTTTACATTCTACTTCTTATTACAAGTCTTCTCTATTATCTGTTGTGTATCCGTAGTGGCCGGTCTCCTAAAAGATAAAAAAAATATAGAAAACCTCAGGTGGGTGTGTGCATTTATGGGATGATAGGAGGAGGTAGCTGTTGGCCGAACTAGTGCTTAGCTGTCAGTTATCTTATGTGTATACAGGGTTTACTAACTATCCTAAGGGTCGATGGGAGTATAATTTAGAATGAAAACGAGTATACTTTTATGTAAAATCCATTTAATTCTGATTTTGCTCCTCAAATTTTTATATTTGCAGTATCACTTGTGACAACAAATGTTCTTTGAAAAGCTAGGTTACTAGTACGTGACATCTTGTAATGGTGGGTAAAGATGCAGACATCTGGTAGAGAACATGCAAAAAATATATATGTCACAGAACGTCCGTATGCATCAATATATATCACCTTCAATAACCAACCCTAATTTTCACTTCCTCAGCCTTCACCAATTATTCCTTCAATCCCAGTATTGATTCATTATCTGGACGCACTGTTTGTTTCTCGCATCTTCTGGACATGACATTTCTGCTCTTATTTTCACATGTTGAGCAGGATGGAGGTCAGCCAAAGGCTGAAAAATACCCATTTGTACAAGCTGCCACCCGATGAACAAGTAGCCATGTCTTCTGATGTGTGATTTAAATGTGTCTTCTCACTCATAAAATCACTCTGTTAATTAAACCTGATTTTTTATGAGCAGAGTTCTGTTCTATTTGCTACCAATAACCATTGTGCAATGTCATAAAATTGTCTTATTAGTGAAAGAGAATGAGTTGGACCATGAAATGGTATGACGTGTAATACAGCATGGGTGATTAACCACTCTCTCACTAAAGGAGGTTGAGTCCTTCATATTCAGGAAAAGGATGGCTATTTTATTTTTTATTTTTTTATTGTACTGATATTTAATATTTTATTCTTCTATCCAACTTTTAGATCCTTGCAAAATGTATGACTTTTTTTTTTTTACAGATCTGTAACATTTCCCAGAACTTAAACCAGTTCTGTGGCTCTTTTTATTCCATATTATTTTGGAAAATGAATTATTTCATAGTCCAAACAATGATTTAAAGTAGTTGTGACACAAATATGTAATACTTATCCATATGAGAGATGATAAATGTATGATCACTGGTGGTCTAACCACTGGGACCCCCACCAATCATGAAAACAGGGAGTGCCAAAGTCCCCTGTATAACTGAAGCATTTGGTCAGTTTCATACTTCCTACATACCCAGTCTAAGTATACATTCACCTTGAAGTCGGGACTGGCCATGGGTCTTCTGACCCGAACTCAACAGCTTCATAAACATACACTCCTCAACAATTAAATTGCAACACGGGGAAGGTAAAGTCGTGGCATTATGGAAATCACAGAATGCACAGACATGTTAATGATATGCAAATCATTAAAAAATGGAAATGTTTTCAAAGCATCTTGATTTATTTAATACCAAGTATGTGCCCCACACACAGAAATCCTGGCACTTAGAGCCTTGGGCTGCTTTCAAATAGGTTATTAATGGTTATCTTAGGAATGTTCTGCTGAGCTGAATACACTTTAGCACAAAAATAATCAAGATCCGCTGCTGGCAGCTGCCTATGCAATTGACGACCAATTAAATTCCAATTGTACTCAATGGAAGACAAGTCCGGAAACGCTGCAGGTCATGGTAGCACGTTTCGGCCATGCAAGCTGCTCATAGTGGCACGAGAAGCATGCAGCCTAGGGTGTGGAAAAACGTCTCCTGGGACACTTTTGAGAAATGGCCGCACCTTTGGTTCCACAATCAAATCAAAGTAATGGCGAGCTGTTAGTGTACGTGGAATGAAGTCTAGAGGTGTCCAGTTACCATGCAGTATGTCAATCCACGCCATAATCCTGGGTGTAGACTGGCGGGACGTTCCCTCGTAAAGGGCCCTTCATGGGATTCCAAAGTGTTTCAGGAAAGTTTTTCACCACAACCATGTTGCTTATGCTACTATTGGCAGCCTGAGTGGCCTAAACGTTCTCCCATGGTATTCAGCATATCCAGACTTGTCTGCCATTGAACACTTCTGGGATTGATGTCTTTCATTGGCTATTGCGAAGGGAGCTGCCAGCAGAGGATCTTGATGGTTTTCCTACCCAAGAACATTTCACTGACAACCGTTATTGCCACATTGATAGCAACCAAGGTATCTAAGTACGGGGCATTTCTTTGCATGGTGTTGATACTCGTTACTGAAAAAATTGAAATGTTTTGAGCATGTTATTTCTATTTTTTCTTCATTTCCCTGTCATTAGCATGTCTAGCCATCTTGCGATTTTCATAATTGCACAATGTTTCCTTCTAAGTATTGCAGTTTCAGTATTGAGGCTTAATATGAGACGTCGCAGTCCATTCTCAGTCCATGAATGCCAGACATGGGAAGCTGGCCTTAGTGAGGATGTGACACCAGTGCTCCATAAACTGGATGGCAATTTCAGTTCTCATCTAAACCAGATTGTAGTACAGATCCAGATCATGCAATAAAGAAATGTGAAGGAATATTAGGGTGGATTGCTCTTCAAACATAGAAACAAATTTGGACAGGCTGATCTTCTCATGAGACCTAAGAGATGAGTCATGAGTGGCAGCTCATCACCATAAGTTCCATTATTATCCATCAGCTGTTTGGCTGTCAGAATAAGTGTGAATGCATATTAGGCTCTGTTCACATCTCGCTCTTTAGACACATCGGTAGTATTCCCCTATATGTGCCTCTGATGTATGCCACTGTATGGCCATTGATTTTCATTGTAAAGAAAATATGCTGCCCCACTTATGAGGAACATGCAACTGTAATCACTGTTTTCAGGAATAGCAATCTGTATCCCTCAGTAAAGATATATAATATGTATATACTGAGTTTATATTCCTGTTATATGCACTTATTAAATGCTAGTGGTGCTTTTTTAATAATGAATTGATGTATATATCAGTACAAGACCGATAGGTGATTGTGCTGTATTGATGGTCTTATTTATTACTGCAGTTTTGCAGGCGATTTATTAAACATGGAAAGGAAAATACTAATTAATCCATGATAATAAGGACAAGTCCCCAGTGCACGGTGACATGAATAGTATTTACTGCTGACAGCATTGCCCTTGGGCTACAAGTAGATGATTTTCCACTGCTGGAATTCAAAATGTTAGTGCCAACTTGCCAAGACGTATGAAATGTGATGTGCTCCAAATAATATGCTCGAAACTGTTGATTAATAAATGTTAGCATTAAAGATGTATTTCATTCTTATCAAGTTGGCATTCTCCATTTTTTTCTGATCAGCTAAGGGTCCAGCCTGATTCTGAGAAGCTAGTGTAGCACTAAGTCTCCTTTGTTGCCGAGCATAGTGGCACTTCCAGAAATCTGGATATGCAGAGAATTCCTATTCTCTTGAATTTGGCCTTTCTGCAGTTTCCTGCCCAGAAGATTACTGGGGCACTGCTGTGCAGGGTAGGAAAGTGAGGCAGCATGTGAACAGTGGTAAATGCTCACTCGATTTCTGTATTGACTAGGAGTCTGGGCTATATGCAAATAAACCAGTGGCATACCCCTACTGGTGGCAGGCCACATGACCTTTATGGGGACCGTCAGCATGGGGGGAGGTTGTGCTGAAAATCCCATTCCCTGCCTGGCATCCGCGCATGTCTCCAGCTGTAAATGTTCATCAGAAGTCAGGAGGAAATGTATAGAGTGGGCTCATGTGCTAAATCCCCTCTATACCCAGAGGGTGGCAACTGTTTTACACAGCACACAACCACAAGTAACTGCTGCCATTGAAGCCGATTCTTATTGCAGCAGTTTAACCCCCTAGATGTCATGGCCAACAGAAGCCATGGCATCTGAGTGGTTTGACAGGGTGCCCTCTGTTAGGGGCCCGAGTTCGGACGTTCGCTATAAGGCCTCTAGATTTATATGTACATCCCTGAAAAAGACCCAGATGACACTGCCCTTCCCAGTCTTAATGGCTTCAATATGGCTACCTGACTCTACCCCACTTTGAAAAGTTATACATTTTTTTGGCTGTTGAAAAGCGATTGGTGGAAGGAGAGCTCCTTGCCGTCAGCATGTGATATGTTCCTGGGCTAAAGGAAAGAAAACAGGACTTTCCATATTAAACATTCTTTTCTGATCCAAGACCAGAGGGATTGCCTCCCAGCCAAGCTTTAGTTAGTAGTATCTAAATACGATCTAAGTGGAATCACACTCTCACAGGTTTGTAGAAACGAAAAAGAGAAGAAGAAAAAAACACAAATAATTTATTTTCTGAAATGAGTTGGCAGATAGCATAATTAGACATCTGCCATTATTTCCCTCATACTATCACTTCAGAGCTGCGCAAAAAAAATGAACTCATTTATATCAGGTTGGTAATGCTCCTTTCTGCTCCAACAATTTATCACAAATGTTAATCCAGCAAGCGGTAAGTGGAAAATAGAGAAAGGAGATTTAAAATTAGCCAGGAAATTTTGCACAACTCTCATTAAAATTGTAATCATGCATAAAATGAGATAAATGAAAATGTATCTAAAAGTGCATGGAAAAGCCATTTTCCTGTATGATACAGGATTTAATAGACTGGATTTTAATTTAGTCAGTTTGCTACAAAAATCCCTTCAGGCTAAATAAAACAGTTTTCCCTCCCAGTTATTGTACAGACAGCTAATTTTCTGTTCCTCTCCTTCTAATATTTAATCTTATCTTTTGCCTGTGAGGGGTTTCAGTATACAGAGAATTTGTTTCTTTTACAACCCCCCATCCTCCCCCCTCATATTTGCATGATAAATGATGGTAGGTGGAAATACGATAAGGCAAAGCAGAACGCTTCTTTATTTTTGTTTAAATCCTGTCTTATTGCATCTTTTGTCTATGACAAACCCTTTAGTGATGCATTCCTCTTCACTTTGAAACACTGGAAAAAAAAAAAAAAAATTACGTACCAATCTCTTCATTAAACCAGCAGCATTTGGGGGGAAAAAAATCTAATCTCGTATTTACATAGAATATTCGTCTGCGCCTGGAATCCTTTCATGCATCCACTTGCAAAGTGAAACTTAGGCATCGGATTTATGAAGCTCTTGTCAACATGGGAAGTGCAGAAAATTATTAATTATGTTGTCGTCAAATCATGTCGAAAAAAGTGTGAGGTATTAAGAATTTCTGTATTTCACTCAGACTGAAGACACAATATTATGCTAAAATCGGAGAATATTAATGTATACTCTAGGGATTTCATCATGGCTTAGGCTATCAGAAAGACCACAAGTATCGCTTATGTACGTCTCCTCCGTCAGGATTCAGTAAGAACGCTTCTCATTAAATTTAGGGAAATAGAAATAAAATTATAGTAATGTTTGCCTATATTTCCACTTGTGCTAGGAGACTTATCTCATTCAAATTAAATCTATGGAAGCAGGCTTATGAGAGCCACCACGTGGGAAAGGTTTGTCACCAGAAGTGGAGTTAGCAGAATGCCCACTCCAGTATGTAAGATCACCATAGAAAGTGAATTTTCCAGTTATCGCTGTCATCTCCATTGTATACAGAAAAAGTTATTGTCCCTGGTGACCCAGTGGTATTAATTTTCTGAAGTTGCAACATTATGTGTTCCTTGATGTAAACCCTTCATAGTCTATATAAATGCATAATGGCTAGCGTTTGCCCTCTTCTTTCTCTTGTGCTTGCATATAGAAATGAACAGCCTAGTATGTAGTGTTACTGTCGACAGGCGGGAATCTAGATTATTCAAAATTTTATGAATTAGGCAAACCCCGATTATGCACTGGACCTTTTTTTTTTTTTTTTTTAAATGAACCAAACTAACAAGTCAGACGATTTGTAAAGATAAATCTTTTCTTTAGGTGAACCTGTCACAATTAGAAAAGCAGTCTAATCTACTCAGTGATGTAAGCACGCTTATACAAAGAAGGCTGCAAGTCAATAAAATGAAAAAGCAAAAAGTAAACTAGCTCACCGGATTTAGATAGACTTAATCCAAGGCACAGACCATGCTCCCAGTATAACATTCTAATGAAAATCCAAAAAACCATCACGTTTCAAGCAATGATTACGAGCCGCTTGAAACGTGTAGGCTCCTTATCTCATTCTATGATGTTACTCTGTTACAACATGTTTTTATTCAGTATTCAATAAAGAAGATTTTATGTTCTATCCTTGTGGTTGGACTAAAGATGCATTTTTGGATATTCAAGGATACTGGCCACTTGACTACTCAGCTTAGCTAGACCGAGAAATTTTAATGATTTGTGCAGTGACTCTTTTCCCTCCAATATAAATATAAATCTGCCCAGTTTCTCCTGGTCTATTAGAGTATGTTCATGCAGAGTTTTTTTTTACTTGAATTTTGAAGTAGATTCTGCTACAGAATATATAGTAAAATTGCTTCCAATGCGTTTTTTTAATAAGATTCCTATTAATGTTTGTGGGAAAGCACACTTACAAGTGTAGTCAACATGGTATTGTTTTGCATATGAAAAAAGAAGCAACATATCAATTATTTAAACAGAAAAAGGTGTGCTATACATAAAAAAACCATGGGAAATTGCACCAAAAAAGCCCCCAAAAATTAATTGTCAAAAATGTAAATAAAAAAAACTCCATGTGAGTTTACCTTAACATTTTAATTTTCCACTGGACAGGTTCATTTTAAGAAGTAGATTCATTTCCTAAACATCGAAAATAAAAGCTTGTTTACAGAGTTCAGAGTTCTTTATGTGGCTTTTGAAGCGGAATTCTTTTCAAAAACCACCTAAAAAACACTTAAAATACTATTAATTTTAATTTCAATGTTAAAACACGTGTATAGTGCACATCGTGCTCCATTTTTTCCATCTATTTTTTGGGCCATAAAGACAAGTAACATGTCAATTCTTTAGGCATGTCTGCTTGAAAAAAATGCTTCTAATACTAACATCCACATCAAAAACGATTTTTTTTGTAAGCTGCTTTTCAATGTGGATTTTTCCCTTCAATTTAAAAAACTATGTGAACATACCCTTAGAGCACACATGACTAATAAAGTCTACATCACTCAAGAGCCATGCTGGATATTACAGCACATCCAATCAGTCTCTGGTACCACGATCATCCCTTCCATAGAAAAAGGTGCCTCACAGTGAAAGGAGTATTCCAATCTTAAACATTTATGTTCTTGCAAAACCAAGAAGGAATAGTTGTGGAATTTTGGAAATCACAGGATGTATACAAATGGTACTGATCTGAAAATGGTTAAAAAAAATGTAAAAACATTTTCTAAACATCTCAATTTATTCAGTATCGAGAATGAGCACACACCTTAGCTGCTATCAGTGAGGTTATTAATGGTCATCTGAGGAATGTTCTCTGCACTGAATGCTCTTGGGCAAATCTTTAAGATCCTTCGCTGGAAGTTCCTTTTTTCAATTGCTGATATAACGGCTAAACCACTGGTTCCATCACCAAATCAATGTGCTATTAGTGCACCTAGAAAGAAGACTAGAGCGGTCTGACCAGTGTGACATTCCCTTGTGAAGACCTCTTCATGGCGTTACCCACATGGTCTCCAGACCAATCTCTGGCTATTATTGCTTCCAAGAGAAAAGCAGAACTCATCATTGAAGAGACTAGACCTCACGTCCAGCCTCCATTGCCCCTTTGCTCTGCACTATGATAACCTTTGAGATTGGTTGCATGATGTCAATGGAGCACCTGTAGCTGGACGTACGTCTTGTAGCCCAATGCTGTGAAGGCAACTTCTGATGGTTTGTGTAGACCCTATTTGACAGCAAAAGTATTTGTCTGTGATGTCCAATTTCACTTGCAGCACACAATGGACCTATCAAGGAACCAGTGGTGCGGCCATTTCTTCAAAATGTCCCAGGAGATGTTTTTTCCACATGACAACAGCGGGCCAAATGTTGATCGTGCTACTGTGAGCGGCCTAAGTGCTCAACCATGGCCTGCAGTGTCTCCGGACTTGTCTGCCATTAAATACATCTGGGACGTCATTAGTTGCCAATTGCACAGGAGTTGCCAGCAACGGATCCTGATGCTTAGCAGCCAAAGCATGTAAGTGCAGGGATTCCTACATGTGGCGTTCATGCCCAATACCGAATAAATTGAGATTTTTGGATTTTTTCTTCATCATTTGCACATCATTAACATGCCTTTCGATCGCGTGATTTCCATAACTCCATGACTGTTCCTGCTTGGGTTGAAATTTCAATGTTCTTTAGTTTAGAAGTAGTGTTGTTTTTGCCATACCATTACCTAAAAACATATACACCCCTTAATATACCAAATTTTCCAATTCCTAAGCTGAATCAGTGAAAAAGTCAGAATGATATATGTATTTTCTTACATAGGAGCGATTTGGAGCTATAACAATTATGCTTTAAATAGCCTACTGAGAGATGTACGTCTGATAGTCTCAACCGTATCAAACAAAATTCCATCACATTGTTACCATCCTCGTCACAGAGTATCCATTATGGGTTGTGTTGGCCTAATTATCTGTGCATCCATAGCTGTCCTAATTGGAGCTATAAAGAAGTGCATTTTAGCTTGGAATCACTCCATTTCACTTAAATACAACCACAGGAAATCAGGAGCACTGAGGCAAACTCATGTAAGCGTAATAAGACATTAAAAAGGTTCTCTTGGACTTTGAAATTGCTATTCTTTCAGGACAAAAAATGCTGAGTCTTTCTTATTTACCCACAGTTACTAATAAGTCCCTCAGTTAAGATAAAAGGACCTATGTCGTAAGTAGGTATATATTAAATTACAGTATACTTGCATATCCATAAAACAATGTTTATGGATTTGTTGCATACAGTGCCTTGTGAAAGTATTCGGCTCCCTGGAACTTTTCAACCTTTTCCCACATATCATGCTTCAAACATAAAGACACCAAATGTAAATTTTTGGTGAAGAATCAACATGTGGAACACAATTGTGAAGTTGAACGAAATTTATTGGTTATTTAAAATTTTTGTGGAAAGTCAAAAACTGAAAAGTGGGGCGTGCAATATTATTAGGCCCCTTTAACTTAATACTTTGTTGTGCCACCTTTTGCCCCTTTACTTTCAGTGTAGCAAACTAACTCCAGAAATTGATTGCGGATCTCTGAATGATCCAATGTTGTCCTAAATGACTAATGATGATAAATATAATCCACCTGTGTGTAATCAAGTCTCCGTATAAATGCACCTGCTCTGTGATAGTCTCAGGGTTCTGTTTGAAGCACAGAAAGCATGATGAAGACCAAGGAACACAACAGGCAGGTCCGTGATACTGTTGTGGAAAAGTTTAAAGCCAGATTTGGATACAAAATGATTTCCAAAACTTTAAACATTACAAGGAGCCCGGTGCAAGCGATCATATTCAAATGGAAGGAGTATCATACCACTGCAAATCTACCAAGACCCAGCCGTCCCTCTAAACTTTAATCTCAAACAAGGAGAAAACTGATTAGAGATGCTGCCAAGAGGCCCATGATCACTCTGGATGAACTGCAGAGATCTACAGCTGAGGTGGGAAAGTCTGTCCATAGGACAGACTGCACAAATCTGGCCTAAATGGAAGAGTGGCAAGAAGAAAGCCATTTATCAAAGATATCCATAAAAAGTGTTGTTTAAAGTTTGCAACAAGCCACCTGGGAGACACACAAAACATGTGGAAGAAGGTGCTCTGGTCAGATGAAACCAAAATCTAACTTTTTGGCAACAATGTCAAACGATATGTTTAGCGTAAAGGCAACACAGCTCATCACCCTGAACACTCCATCCCCACTGTGAAACTTGGTGGTGGCAGCATCATGGTTTGGGCCTGCTTTTCTTCAGCATGGACAGGGAAGATGGTTAAAATTGATGGGAAGATGGATGGAGCCAAATACAGAACCATTCTTGAAGAAAACCTGCTGGAGTCTGCAAAAGACCTGAGACTGGGATGGAGATTTGTCTTCCAACAAGACAATGATCCCAAACATAAAGCAAAATCTACAATGGAATGGTTCACAAATAAAGGTATCCAGGTGTTAGAATGGCCAAGTCAAAGTCCAGACCTGAATCCAATCGAGAATCTGTGGAAAGAGCTGAAAACTGCTGTTCACAAACGATCTCCATCAAACCTCACTGAGCTCGAGCTTTTTGCCAAGGAAGAACGGGCAAGAATTTCAGTCTCTCGATGTACAAAACTAATAGAGACATACAGTACAGACCAAAAGTTTGGACACACCTTCTCATTCAAAGAGTTTTCTTTATTTTCATGACTATGAAAATTGTAGATTCACTCTGAAGGCATCAAAACTATGACTTAACACATGTGGAATTATATAATTAACAAAAAAGTGTGAAACAGCTGAAAATATGTCATATTCTAGGTTCTTCAAAGTAGCCACCTTTTGCTTTGATTACTGCTTTGCACACTCTTGGCACTCTCGTGATGAGCTTCAAGAAGTAGTCACCGGAAATGGTTTTCACTTCACAGGTGTGCCCTGTCAGACTTTTGGTCTGTACTGTACCCCAAGCGACTTGCAGCTGTAATCGCAGCAAAAGGTGGCGCAACAAAGTATTAAGTTAAAGGGGCCAAAAAATATTGCACGCCCCACTTTTCAGTTTTTGAATTTCCGCAAAAATTTAAAATAACCAATAAATTTCATTAAACTTCACAATTGTGTCCCACATGTTGTTGATTCTTCACCAAAAATTTACATTTGGTATCTTTTATGTTTGAAGCATGATATGTGGGGAAAAGGTTGAAAAATTTCAGGGAGCCGAATACTTTCGCAACACATAGAGCTTTGTGGACGAAAATATGCATCCAAATAACATTGCTCCCAAAATCTCAGCTCAATTACAGGATTAAATAGCAGCAGCTTTAAAGTTCTAGAGATCGGTGTATTTTTTTTTTTGCATTATGCTTACTGATTAATTACAGAAAGGGAATCTGTCACCCTTTTTGTGGACTATGAGCTGCCGGCATCGACATCAGGGGCTTATAGCATTCTGTAATGCTGTAGATAAGCCCCCGATGTAACCTGAAAGATAAGAAAAAGAGTTAGATTATACTCACCTCGGCGTCCGGTCGGATGGGTGTCGCCGTCCTGTCCGGCGCCTCTCATCTTCATACGATGCCGTGCTCTTCTTTCCTTCCTGTCGTGCTCCGACGCAGGCGCACTGCTCTGCCATGTTGAGGGTAGAGCAGAGTCCTGCAGTGCGCAGGCGCCAGGAGAGGTCCGGCGCCTGCGCACTGCAGTATTCTGCTCTGCCCTCAACAGGGCAGAGCAGTGCGCCTGCACAGGAGCCACGACAGGAAGGGAAGAAGAGGACGGCATCGTATGAAGATGAGAGGCGCCGGATCGAATCACCCATCGGACCAAGACCGGACCGCCCCCCCCCCCCCCGTGAGTATAATCTAACTCTTTTTTCTTATCTTTCAGGTTACATTGGGGCTTATCTACAGCATTACAGAATGCTGTAGATAAGCCCCTGATGTCGATGCCGGCAGCTCATAGTCCAAAAAAGGGTGACAGATTCCCTTTAAGATATATATTTTTTTTTACAGTGGTTTGAGCTGTATTTTTTAGAGCCTTATGTAAACTTGGAGCTGAAGGGGTATGATAGATGCTTGTCACACCTTCGGGAGCCCGACCATTCTTCATAACAGGAATCCCATTCTGTTTCCTTGACTTCCATAGATGTGAAAAGAGAGGGCTACAGACTTGTGCAACCATCTCTGAATCCTTCTATGTTTTAATGCAGTGACCCACACCTATAAATTGGGCAGGGTAGGAGGGACTCCTGTTGTTGAGATAAGTGATAATCTTAGGTTGACACAAATCTATCATACAATTGTTGATTCTGCCGCACTAGGGTGTGGCCCGTCTTAATTGTCTGTGGCCAAATTGGATCTTTGGTAGAGATTTTACGTGCACGGAGAAAAGAATACACAAGACAAGGAGTATCATGTCAATATGATTCTTCTCTGTCTTTAATCCAAAAATGAACAGCTTTTATACAGAGTTTGTGTTATTACATCATGGGTACATTTCTAAGTTACTATTTACCGTTCCCATGCCGCTACATATCACTATGTACGTTTCTGAGTTACTGTTTACTGTTCTCATATGCTACATAATCACCGTGTACATAAGTATTGTTCTTTAGCCCGATCCACCCTTGTCCACCCAGTATTGCGGTATTACATGAAGCCTAGGTGGGTCCTACACAGAAATAATTCAGCAGAAAATCAGAAGTATCTTAAAGCAACATGATCCTAATATTCTACAAAGCGTCTATATAGTGGTACAGTTTTGATTCTTGTATATATTCATGTGCCATATATTCTCCCCTTAACAGTCCCTCCTTTGGAGATATGCAAAATCAAAATCCTAATCTCGTCGAACCTATCGATCTGTCCTCCCGGCCTACCTATCTCAACAACGCTGGAACCTAACTAACTAATCTTCACCGTATATACTAGACGACCCATCTCTAGTAGATGGACCCCCTCCTAACGGACTTTGCACAGGAGGAAGTCAGATCCTGGACTTTCCCTCGTTGGTTTGCTTCAAGCAGGCATATTCCGGAGGTGGTGCTTGCATGTTTTCATTGGGACATCTTTCCTACAGGGGATCTTCGAAATCGGCATGCATGGTCATCACTGTGGTTTCCATAGTTTTCATCATCATTTTCTTAAGGCATGGAACTATGCAGCATAGAATTAAGGAAAATATGATCAAAGGACATAAAATAACTTTTGCAAACTTAATAGGTCAATAATTGCCTTTATGACATCCCCAGTATATTTTATAAACCGTTGTTGATTATTGTATAAATAGTTTATCCGCTTTGCATTCTTATTTACGGGGATGGTGGGTTTAAACACAACTATTGTCTCGTTCTCGACTTTGAATTTGTCAGGTGCTCCCTGTGTGCCCCCACTGGTATCTATGCTTCTTAGCCAAAATTTACCTTTTGTGTCACCATTTTCCCTCCCAAGTTTAGTACTTGAGCCTAGTACATATAACCCTTGCTCATACTCTGAAGGGTTGTCAATAGTAAGGTACAGAACCTATGCATCCCTCCTTGGGGCAGTGAGTGGCAGTGACAGGGAGTATTGAATCTGGAAGGCCACTCTGACCCTTAAAATGGGCTTTGGACAGGGTCATGCGACTTTATAGGCTTATTCCCGATTTGTCCCTTCGCTGTAGGGCCTGGGCTGGTTGATGTCTCCAGTCACTTTCACCAGTGTGCCACCCAACAAGAGACTAATCCTCCCAGTTTGAACCTTCCCCTATTTCAGCAGTAGTGACACAGATGAATTGTGTATTTAACCCGATATGAAACTGTACCATGGGGCCTGGACATTCTTATTGTGGGACAGTAGTCAAGTTGATATGTTACTCTTGGGGTGGAGACATTATACCAGAAAGTCCGTATGCCCTTCTCATGAGTGACTACCCCTTGGTGACTGACTACCCCTTGAGCTAGGAGAAGGATAAGTGCAGACGGATGAAGAGTGGCAGCCGCTACTGGACTCTGGATCCGGCATCTCCTTGCAGTGGAAGCGTGGACCCATGGACTGCTGCGATAGCTGACAGGACTTGGAACAGGCTGTCATCTCTAGGTTCAAGGGTACGTCTGTTGAACCTCTTGGTGATGAGGACTCAGTCACCGGGCAGGATCTGGTGGGCTCCTATGTCCTCAGGATCTGGGATGGATGAAAAGACTCGAAAATGCATTTTAGTCACATGTTTTTAAACTTAGTCTACATATAGGCAATTATAAAGAACAAAATATAATCCTAAACTGTGAATATTTACAAGTAGGATCTTATAGGGCTGAGTTTTGTTGGACCTGCTATTATGTGTGTGTATTTGTGCATGTATGTGACCCAAGGGAAAGCCTAAACTCTTATGCTATGACCCCTGTTTCCTGTATAGCATCAAGTATGTAGAGTTTTGTTCGAGGCCTTAAATTTTCCTTGTTCATCCTTAGGCGTATTTCATCCTGTATAACTTCATCTTAGGTCCATTTCTTCTTTTCTTCCTTGGATACTCGTTTCTGGAGTGTCAGAACATCTTTTTCCAGGGTTATCCCTTTTCCTCTGTTTCCGTGTCAACCGGTATTACTGCTGCTTCTTTTGCTGTTACTTCAGCTAGTCTGTTGCCCACTGCTTCCCTTGAAGTGTCTCCAGTGTGTGTGCTTTTACTTTTACCACCGCAACTCTTCCTGGCATCAACAAGGACTCCATTAATTCTTGTATGGCTTTGTGGTGTCAGACTGGCGTTCCGTTAGCCGTGATGAAGCCTCTTTCCCTCCAGATTGATCTTGACAGCTTCATGTTGAGTGGACCTCTCGTATGCTTCTGTCGAGGCCTGCGGTCCTGCCTTTTGGATATAGGCAGTGGTTTTGCTGGCAGCATGTATCTTCTGTGGCTACTGTGTGCAAACGGCCTTCTTGGTCTGCATACCTTGGTCTATCCACAAAGAGCATCAGGTCAGGATCTTCCAGGTGTTCTCTTACCTCATGACAGCAAGACAATCGCGTTCAGCCATTTCAGAGTCGACTACCTCTTCCACTAATGTGTCAGAGATGTGGTTTTCATCCTCCATCTTCCTCCCCCCTTTGGCAGAGGTAGAAGAGTAGCTGGATTATGGACAGCACATCTGGAGATGGTGACGTTGTCCGGGAGCAGAGTAGGGCATTGCAGACAGGTGCTTTAGGCCAGGATCTTCAACTGGTGACCCATAAAAATATCAGAAGCTTTGTCCAGCACAGGTGGGTTGCAAACACGGTTCTCATGCAGGTTTGGACTTCACGAGTCATTTGGTCAAGTCTTGGAGAGTAGAAGGCAGGAGGGCATTGTCTTCCTCCGTGAAGCTGTGTTAGGACTCCATTTACAGGGTCAGGCTTCTTCATGACAAACAGACAAAACAGTTCGGTATAGCCTGGCAGTCCTAGAGCTGTGAAAATGTGATTGCAATTTAGTATATAAAACACACTGATTACCTTCTTGGAAAGTCTTGAAATAATTATAAAAAGGTTGCATGTGTAGAAGAGCAGTATTGGCTTGGCTGTCTTCAGTCAGGGGAAGAGGTCATCCATATATATTGTAAAACGAAGTGGCTGTGGGATGTATCCTCTTCCAGGGCTCCAGGACCGTGGTCATGGCTCGGGTGAACATAGAGAGGCTATACTGTGCCCCTTGAGGCATCATAGTCCAAATATATTGCTGGCCCTCGTGTGAAAACAAACAGGTACTGGCTTGCAGTATGTAGAAATAAACTGAAGAAAGCATTGGCCAGGTCAATCACCGTGAACCATAGAAAAATAAATAGAATTGATAAAAACAAAACATAGTGTGTGGGTTTGGTACCATAGATGTGTTCAGTACTATAACTTAATTGACAGCACATAAGTCATGTATTATCCATAACTTCATAGAAATAATTGCAAATTATGAAATGGAGTGTGAAATAGGATGAATATTGCAATTTCCTTGGCAGCAGGGCTACTGGCTTCGGCCCCACCTTTACAAACTGGATTTTCAGCCTGCCAATATTGAGTCTGGGATCAGTCCCATTAGTTCAACGCCCACATGATCTACAGATGTGTCCTGTAAAAAAAGAAAAGACTACATACTTCTTCAGCAAGTAGATCAATATCCCTGATTACTCTTCTGATTGCATCAGGACCCACCAGGAATTTGAGAGGAGTATCCTCAACCTCTGTCTGGGTGAGAGATGTTGTTTCTCTACTGTATTTTTGTGGGGGGGGGGGGGGCGAGCTGTAAGAGAATACGTACTTTCATGGGTTGTGGACTTAGTATGCCAATACCCTATTAAAATCTGGAGCTCGATGTTGGTGGGTGTCAAGCTTCTTCCAACTGGGAACTAATTTGCATTTCAAATCTGAGATCCAGAAACTTTTTGTTACATTGGTGGAAGAAATTATCCACAGGTTCTCCTTTTCCCTGCATGACATCCTGGAGAATGGGGGTCTGGCAAGCTGCTTACTAGAATATCTGTCTCCTGGTATTTCCAGGAGTCCTTGCGTGGAGTAGATTGTGTACAAAAGTATGAGCTTTGAGGCTTAAAAGATGATGATGATGATGATAATTATGTCCCCTCACCATATAACGATAAATACTGTAGATTATCAGTCTGAGCTATTTATTTCCTGTCTCCTCCGGTTCTGTTTAATTATATACCTCCATGTCATATTCATCTTTTTCTTCATTATTCTTTTCATAAACTACATTAATTAATAAAACTATAATGGATGCTGGACAGGATGTAGCATAAGACGTGCCGTCTATATAAATAGTTGGAAAGAAGGTACGGCTCTTTGGGTTGGTCATCTGACAGTCAGAACAAGTCTCACGATATTCTGCATTCTGTGTTTGACGGCTGCCACTCGTCCAGTCATCGGGAATGTATATAGAAGTATAAATGAATGTAATGCAGATATTGCAACTGACATTTTCCTGTGTAAATATTTGTTATGCACAAAATTCAGCAATCTTGTTATATTCCTCTCCTCATCCCTTTTTTCCTAACTTCCTCTGCCTTCTTATAAAATGCTTCAGGGTCCTGTAACACCTCATAATACCTGAGGCTGGGACGCTGCTCTCCACTCATTAACACATTCTTCTATCCCTTCTTATCTAATGCTCCTCCCCTCGTGATCGGAGGGTTTCTTAACGTACATTTTCTTCCTCACTCCACTATGGGTCATATCTGTCTTACAGATATCGACTGACTGCTCCCACCCATTCTATCATCTGAATTCTGAGTATATCTGAAAAACATATGTATGTGTGCGTCTTGAAACAAATTCTCACGGGGTAATGAACAGTTGGATATGTGACTGTAAAAGCTGTATGTACTCCTTAAGTCTGAGTAAAGGGGTCTTCAATGAACATAGTGATGTTTAGCTATCTTGAACACAGTAATATAGGGAATTAACCAACAACTAACACCAGAGTATTTCACAAATCTTGTGTATCCAGAAACTGCGTAGTATAAAAATACCTTATAAATTGTTAAAATTTCTGTTTCCTCAAAACTTTCGCTCTAAAACATTGCAAAGAAAACATCTCACAGAGAAATGTAGTGACATTAGTAAAACAATAACTAAAAAGTAACAATAGACCTCGGATCTCACAGAGATATCTGTACAAATCAAAGCAATTACCATTCAAGTAATTCTCTTTCTACCTGAACAAATTTTTTAACAACTAACCTTATAATTATAGTATGCAGAACAAAACTAGTTTATCCAATTCTCTAATTTCACAACATATATATATGTATACACACATAGAATGTATTCAAAAATTTTTAACCACATGCTAGTACGCCTCCTGCCGGCAAATCATACACACTACAAAAGACAAAAGACAATGAATTTAAAACTGGTACTGACATCAAATACTGTGAATCCTTGACACCAAAACAATTCGCAATTTACCTATCCATATGCCAGCCTGATTTGTAGAGGTGAAAAATCTACACCTGGGCAAACCATACTTTTCAGGGAGAGAGCAATCACTGTCACATCAACACGGTAATTGTAATTAGTATAATTACCCTTCCACCCATATAACTTATGAACCTATGCTGCAGCTAAAACACCATCATCTTAGCCAGATGATGTCCGGTGGGAAACCCGCAAGAAGTCATCAACCACTTAGAGGTTGGAAAATCACTCAGAGTAATCAAGCCCCTACTCCCACTTGCCCACTGGGAGAGACACAGTTCAGACTTCTGCGATCATCGGTCAAGCCGAGAGCAGGACCGGAACCAGAGTGACAGTGAATTTGCTCAGTACGTCTCCCTATCTATATTTTGTCCTGTGTATTCTTTTCTCCGTGCACGTAAAATCTCTACCAAAGATCCAATTTGGCCACAGACAATAAGACGGGCCCCACGTTGGGCGCCAACTGTTGATTCTGCCGCACTAGGGTGTGGCCCGTCTTAATTGTCTGTGGCCAAATTGGATCTTTGGTAGAGATTTTACGTGCACGGAGAAAAGAATACACAAGACAAGGTGTATCATGTCAATATGATTCTTCTCTGTCTTTAATCCAAAAATGAACAGCTTTTATACAGAGTTTGTGTTATTACATCATGGGTACATTTCTAAGTTACTATTTACCGTTCCCATGCCGCTACATATCACTATGTACGTTTCTGAGTTACTGTTTACTGTTCTCATATGCTTCATAATCACCGTGTACATAAGTATTGTTCTTTAGCCCGATCCACCCTTGTCCACCCAGTATTGCGGTATTACATGAAGCCTAGGTGGGTCCTACACAGAAATAATTCAGCAGAAAATCAGAAGTATCTTAAAGCAACATGATCCTAATATTCTACAAAGCGTCTATATAGTGGTACAGTTTTGATTCTTGTATATATTCATGTGCCATATATTCTCCCCTTAACACAATAATAGATGCCAAAATGTTGGGAACGCAGCCTCAGTGACCGAAGGTTTTTTATTTTTGTTTTCTTAAAGAAGACGAGGGGCTTCGGTGGAATAGGCGTTTAGTGAACATAACCATGTTTGTTATTTTTAAATAAAAAAGTAAAAGTGTGTTTTGATTTATTTCTCATAAAGGACTTTATTCTGGCTGTGTCTTTATTTACCATACAACTATAGGATTAGTAATGGAGAGGTGTCTACACCGCTACAGGGCAAGTGGGAAGAGCCAGGCAAATCACCAGATTTGGCGCCTCTCATAGATGTGCCTTTTCTGTCCAACTGCAGGCTGCTATTTTTAGGCTGAGGGGTCCATATCCATGGCCCCTTACCAGCCTCAGAATACCATCCCCCAGCTGTATGCTTTAGCAAGGCTGGTTGTCAAAAATGGGGCAGGACCCCATGCCATTTTTTAAAGTTATTTAAATAATTAAAAAAAACGGTGTGGGGGGAATCCTCTCTTCTTGAAAACCAGCCTTGTTGAAGCTGACAGCTGAGGGTTGCAGCCCCCAGCTGTGAGTATTGCCTGGCTGGTTATCAAAAATACAGGGGAGCCCACGCCGCATTTTTTATAAATTGTTTATTTACAGCACAGGAGCCAGCTAATTAATTCTCCCATCAGCCGCTCCTGCACTCGCTGTTATTATCGGCAATAGTCCCATCCGCTGACACCAGTGACCGGAGGTAAACTTTATACCTCCAATCACACCTGAGTGCTCACGCTATCTTTTAACAGCATAGGAACCATGGCACTCTGACTGGCGGAGATGATTTCACCGCCGATCAGAAGCGGTGTTTACAACACTGTCATGCACATGACAGCGTGGCAAACACTGGATATTTGTGCCCCCCATTCAAATGCATGCGTTCCAGGTTCGGGTCCGGGTATTGTTCTGGTACCCGAATCCGAACTTTTTGTAACTGTTCGGCCGAACCCTCCAGATCCGAACATCCAGGTGTCCGCCCATCTCTAGTTATGGGGTTTCCACTTCATGGCTGAGTTGCTGCAGTTCCTTTCACTTTTCAATAATATCACACACAGGTGATGAGGAATATTTAGGAAGGAAGAATTGTAATGTACGGACTTGTTGCACCACTGGCTCCTATTACAGGATCGTTCTGATATCAGAGAGCGCATTACAACTAGTCATAGTGTTACATGTTAGTAAAGGCAGATACAGTTGTGCTCAAAAGTTTACATACCCCGGTAGAACTTTTGCTTGGCCTTTTTTCAGAGAATATGAATGATAACACCAAAACTTTTTCTCCACTCGTGGTTAGTTGTTGAGTGAAGCTATTTATTGTCAAACTACTATGTTTTCTCTTTTAAAATAATAATGGCAACCCAAAATATCCAAATGATCCTGATCAAAAGTTTACATACCCTGGTGATTTTGGCCTGAAAACATGCACAGAAGTTGACACAAATGGGTTTGAATAGCTACTGAAGGTAACATCCTCACCTGTGACCTGTTTTCTTGTAATCAGTGTGTGTGCAGAAAAGCTGAGTTTTGGGGATCCATACAGACTCTTGCATCTTTCATCCAGCCACTGACGTTTCTGGATTGTGAGTCATGGGGAAAGCAAAAGAATTGTCAACGAATCTACAGGAAAAGGTGGTTCAACTGTATAAAACAGGAAAGGGATACAAAAAGATATCCAAGGAATTGATAATGTCAGTCAAGCAGCATTCAAACTGTGATTAACAAATGGAAAATCAGGGGCTCTGTAAAAACAAAACCACGGTCAGGTAGACCAACAAAATTTTGTCCACAACTGCCAGGAAAATTGTTTGGGATGCAAAGAATGCAAAGAAAAGACCACAAATAACAGCAGCTGAAATACTGCACTCTGAAAAGTAGCGGTGTGGCTGTTTCAAGATGCACAATAAGGAGGCACTTGAAGAAAAATAGGCTGCATGGTCGAGTCGCCAGAAAAAAGCCATTACTGTTCAAATGCCACAAAATATCTCTCCTACAATATGTAAAACAACACAGAGACAGGCCTCAAAACTTCTGAAACAAGGTAATTTGGCATGATCAGACCAAAATTAAACTTTTTGGTCACAACCATAAACGTTACATTTGGAGAGGTCAACAAGGCCTATGATGAAAGGAACACCATTCCTACTGTAAAGCACGGAGGCGGATCACTGATGTTTTAGGGATGTGGAAGCTACAAAGGCACAGGAAACTTGATCAAAGTTGAAGGAAAAATTAATGCAGCACGTTATCAGCAAATATTGGAGGCAAATTTGCACTCATCAGCTCGGAAGCTGCGCATGGGACGTACTTGGACGTTCCAACATGACAACGATCCAAAACACAAGGCCAAGTTGACCTGTCATTGGCTACAGCAGAACAAAGTGAAGATTCTGGAGTGGCCATCTCAGTCTCCTGATCTGAGTATCATTGAGCCACTCTGGGGAGATCTCAAGCATGCAGTTCATGCTAGACAGCCCTGGAATTTACAGGAGCTGGAGGCCTTTTGCCAAGAAGAGGGGGCAGATTTACCATCTGAGAAAATAAAGAACCTCATCCACAATTACCATAAAAGACTTCAAGCTGTCATTGATGTTAAAGGGGGCAATACACGGTATTAAGAAATGGGGTATGTAAACTTTTGATCAGGGTCATTTGGATGTTTTTGGTTGTCTTTATGATTTAAAAATAGAAAACACAGTAGTTTGACAATAAATGGTTTCACCCAACCACTAAGCATGAATGGAGAAAAAGTTTTGGTGTTATCATTCATATTCTCTGAAAAAAGGTCAAGAAAACAAACATTCTGCCGGGGTATGTAAACTTTTGAGCACAACTGTAACATTGTGAGGAGCCAGATGTTATGCATCTGTGCCAATGAAGCTGAATGAAAATCTGAATTCATTGCTTGAGCGGTGTGACCCAATACTTTTGTCTATATATATATATATATATATATATATATATATATATATATGAATTGCTCATACATTCCTCAACACTGCAACTTGAACACCACAGGGGAAAAGTTATAGCATTAATGGAATCACAGGATCAGTAGACATGTTAATGATATAAAAAATGATGAAAAAAAATCTTGATTTCTTCAGTACTGAGTATAAGCATCTTGCAAAAAATATCTGCACTTACAACCTTGGCTGCTATATTTAATAGTTATCAGAGGAATGTTCTGCTGGGCTCAAGATCCGCTGCTGGCAGCTCCCTGTGCAAATATGAACCATTGATGGGAGATAAGTCTGGAGACGCTGCTAGCCATGGTAGCACGTTTTGACCAAGCAGGGTGGTCACAGTTACAACATGTGCCCTGGCTAAAGGGACACTTTGGAGAAATGGACACACCACTGGTTCCATGATTAATTTATTCTGTACTGAAAGTGAAATTAGATGTCACATCCCAAGTCTAAGGCATCAAACAGTGTCTACACAGACTATCATGAGACGTTATACCAAAAAATTCTACTTAAGAAAAATTCCAAAACTAAATTATCATTAGATATATGATTTTTATTAAGTCAAAAAGACACCAACATGATTCCAAATTAAAACGATAAAAATTCCTACAGAGGAAGCAGATCAACATGCACAGTAGACAATATATAAGGTTTCAATCCACAAAAAGGGAGATTTTCAAAAGCAGAGAAAAAATATACAATTTTCTATTTAATATACCATGCAGTGCATTATTTCATATAATCAATTATCCCACTGCTTTTTATCATACTACCAAAAATCCATTCGTTATTATATGGCCAAATTTTTCATGATTGATATAAAAAAAGCGTAAAGTGCATAGTGCATTTTCAACATGAAATAACTAGGCCATGAAGGTATAGGGTTAATAAAAAACTACCCACCTGGATTCAAACTGTGTATGTGATCACCGCCGCCTCACACTCCAACGCGCGTTTCACACGTGGTTTCTTCACTCCCTGAATTTAAAAAGAAGCTGCCAGCAGCGGATCTTAATGACTTGTATCCCGCATTGCAATACAATCCTCAGACAACCATTAACAGCCTCATTGATAGCATTCCTAGGTGTGTAAGTGTGATTACTTTTGGTGCTGATACACAATACTGGATATATCCAGATGTGTTTAAAAATGTGTTTGACAAAGTATATATACACATACACACTAACTATATATACATATATCTATGACAGAAGCTGCTTGCTCCTTACCTCCTACATCAATTACCACTTCCATCTACTAAAAATCAAGCAGGGAGGGACAGACAGAAGAGAGCCCATTGTACAAGAAAAAAATATATGGGACCTTTGTAGTTCAATAGCTCATTGTTTTCTCCCCACTATTATCTGGAACACCGTACTGTATGGGCAGATGTATGTATTGGAAAACTTAACGAGAGTCTGCACATACTGACCTGTGTAAATATGAAGAGGCGTTAGAATTTTTTAATGCCCATTGTACCAGCATTTATTTCATAGGATTATTTTAGTTGGGGGAAAGACAGTTAAAAAAAATAACAAATGTCTTTAATGTAAATCAAATACTTAATGCTTTTAGAGTCTCCAAAGCTTTAAATGTGTATATTAATGATATTTTTTCTTCTTCGTCTTCTTCTTCTTGAACACCACTAGGCAGCTTTAGATGTAGGTGACATTGATTGTTTCAGCTTGGAAATGGGTTTCTTTTCAGATGCTAATCACTTTCTCATAGTGCTGTTTCCTTCTTTACTTGCAGTCAGCGGATTGAATAATTCATGGGGTAACTTCTGTTGTATATTTATTGTGTCATAAGCGACTTGTAATTTCACTAACAGTATACTTAAGTTATTAACGAAAAAAATAATTTGTCTGATAGGACGGGGCATTAGAAATTCTCATTCTAACACATCTACTTTGTATGTATTTTGAAAACAAACCGTGCGCCCTAATTTTATTCTGAATTTGATCTGAGAGGGGAATTAACATAACCGGGATTGCATTTCCAACAATATTTCTGACAGAGACAGTCAAAGGACCGAGATTCTGCATGCAGAAACATTACATTATGTTTCTGGGCTTTTTTTCCCCCCTCTATTTATTGTCCATTGATTTATTTAATGCTTCCTTTTTATTTTTAAACAGTCGCTCAAGAACATAAAGGAAATAGAACAGGGTATGATTAAAATACCAAGAAACACTGAAAAATAATAAAAACAAGCTGTATAATATCACTTAGAGCTAATGCAGATGAATGTGTTACAACTTTGTACGTCGTCCACCTTCTTATGTCATTATATGGCTCCCTAGGACTTCTCTTGAGGATTTTTTTTTATTATTATTCCACCATGTGGCCATTGAGAACGACTTTTAAAAATTAGAAAAACTGCCTTAGCATCCCATTTTAATAAAGTTAAAAGGGACTTATACAGTGGGGAAAAAAAGTATTTAGTCAGTCAGCAATAGTGCAAGTTCCACCACTTAAAAAGATGAGAGGCGTCTGTAATTTACATCATAGGTAGACCTCAACTATGGGAGACAAACTGAGAAAAAAAAATCCAGAAAATCACATTGTCTGTTTTGTTTTTTTTCATTTTATTTGCATATTATGGTGGAAAATAAGTATTTGGTCAGAAACAAAATTTCATCTCAATACTTTGTGATGTATCCTTTGTTGGCAATGACAGAGGTCAAACGTTTTCTGTAAGTCTTCACAAGGTTGCCACACACTGTTGTTGGTATGTTGGCCCATTCCTCCATGCAGATCTCCTCTAGAGCAGTGATGTTTTTGGCTTTTCGCTTGGCAACACGGACTTTCAACTCCCTCCAAAGGTTTTCTATAGGGTTGAGATCTGGAGACTGGCTAGGCCACTCCAGGACCTTGAAATGCTTCTTACGAAGCCACTCCTTCGTTGCCCTGGCGGTGTGCTTTGGATCATTGTCATGTTGAAAGACCCAGCCACGTTTCATCTTCAATGCCCTTGCTGATGGAAGGAGGTTTGCACTCAAAATCTCACGATACATGGCCCCATTCATTCTTTCATGTACCCGGATCAGTCGTCCTGGCCCCTTTGCAGAGAAACAGTCCCAAAGCATGATGTTTCCACCACCATGCTTTACAGTAGGTATGGTGTTTGATGGATGCAACTCAGTATTCTTTTTCCTCCAAACATGACAAGTTGTGTTTCTACCAAACAGTTCCAGTTTGGTTTCATCAGACCATAGGACATTCTCCCAAAACACCTCTGGATCATCCAAATGCTCTCTAGCAAACTTCAGACGGGCCCGGACATGTACAGGCTTAAGCAGTGGGACACGTCTGGCACTGCAGGATCTGAGTCCATGGTGGCGTAGTGTGTTACTTATGGTAGGCCTTGTTACATTGGTCCCAGCTCTCTGCAGTTCATTCACTAGGTCCCTCCGCGTGGTTCTGGGATTTTTGCTCACCGTTCTTGTGATCATTCTGACCCCACGGGGTGGGATTTTGCGTGGAGCACCAGATCGAGGGAGATTATCAGTGGTCTTGTATGTCTTCCATTTTCTAATTATTGCTCCCACAGTTGATTTCTTCACTCCAAGCTGGTTGGCTATTGCAGATTCAGTCTTCCCAGCCTGGTGCAGGGCTACAATTTTGTTTCTGGTGTCCTTTGACAGCTCTTTGGTCTTCACCATAGTGGAGTTTGGAGTCAGACTGTTTGAGGGTGTGCACAGGTGTCTTTTTATACTGATAACAAGTTTAAACAGGTGCCATTACTACAGGTAATGAGTGGAGGAAAGAGGAGACTATTAAAGAAGAAGTTACAGGTCTGTGAGAGCCAGAAATCTTGATTGCTTGTTTCTGACCAAATACTTATTTTCCACCATAATATGCAAATAAAATGAAAAAAACAGACAATGTGATTTTCTGGATTTTTTTTTCTCAGTTTGTCTCCCATAGTTGAGGTCTACCTATGATGTAAATTACAGACGCCTCTCATCTTTTTAAGTGGTGGAACTTGCACTATTGCTGACTGACTAAATACTTTTTTTCCCCACTGTATAAGTCCCTTTTAACTTTATTAAAATGGGATGCTAAGGCAGTTTTTCCAATTTTTAAAAGTCGTTCTCAATGGCCACATGGTGGAATAATAATAAAAAATACTTTTTTTCCCCACTGTACATATTACTTCTTTGCTGAAAAATGAACATTCTTTGGTGTAGCCCAAATCTAATATGGTCTGTTGCAGTGGGGTATGGTAGGATTGTAAGGGCTTACTGGTTAAGCATTGACCTCAATAATAAAACAGTGTGTAGTACACTTACTTTACTGACAATTGCAGGTGGTCAGAATTATATCATTTAACATTGGAGCTCAAGATTAGAAAAATATAGCTGCATCTGATATAAAGATACATTTTAAATAAAGATGAGAAAATTTATTCTAGTGCAATTGAATTATCCTTGACTTTTACAAAGAATCTCTATATTGTCCAGAAAACACATTTTTAGGAATATGCTTCTCTCGAATTCAGCAAAATGGCGCCCAGCTGACTTTGTCATTTTTCAGAACCATAGAAAACTAGGTAAACCCCTAAGAAAACAAAATATACTCTCCCACTGCTCATCATTCCTGCTGCCCGTCCTGCCCTCGGCGCCTCTTCTTTTCTCCTTCTCTCATCGCACTCATTCTCTCGACACCAGGCTTTAGGCTGGACAAGGCCTCAAACATCACTGTGTGCACTTCCATTGTCAAGCCAAAAGCCAGGGGCCTGCAGTAATGGAGGGCAAAAGCATTGCATGCGATGGAGGAAGGGTAAAAGAAGAGGTGCCTAGAACTGGACAGCAGACTGAGGGGGCAGCGGAATGGGTGATTGTGAGTATTTTTTTTTTATTATTTTTTTTACGTTCTACTTTGTTATGCTCAGCGTTATGGTGAGACCCCAGAGCGTAATAAGAAACATTAAATTCACAGAGAATAATTTTGCTACGAATCAAATTTCCCTGTATAATCTCTTGCAGAATTAGAATCTTGGCAGATCCGCTCATCTCTAATTAAAAGCTTCACTTTTTAAAAAAGACATCTTGAAGTGCCTTATACAGAGATAATTAAATGTGCCTAAAGCAAAAAATAGATTAAGTATTTTAGAATCTTTTTGTCACGTAGATGACTTCACAACACATGGCGTGAGTGCCACCGGAAGGGGTCGGTCTATGACATCTTCCACTTAGGTTGCAAATTGAGCATTACATGCCATCACAATCCGTACAGACCAGATACACAACTTTCTGTCATCCCAGCTTCCCAGCCTGCTCCCACTGTTCTCCAGAATTTAATGAAAAGCTATGGATTCTTAGTGCATGCAAAGATGATGCTTATATATTTAAAGTACATTGCCTTCAGACAAAAAAAAAGTAAAACACAAAAAGAGCAAAAACAAGACAAAAAAAACATGCAAAATAGTACAAGCTAAAAGGGATAAAGAAGCAAACTATAGAGATTCTGTAGAGGTTCCTTTTCTTTCTTGAGGGTGGGGAACCAATAGATACATACGCATATTTGCCCCCATCTCGTGAACCAAATTTTACTGTCCAACTTTAAACTTTTGTATTCTCTCTTGGTTCAGGTTACTAGATCTGCCCGTCAGTTCATCAGTCAAATGGGATGTTTATATCTGGATTGTAATAAAGGTGGATGGATTATGAATATGAATATATAAAGATAATTGTCCTGTAATTAACCTCTATATTTGAAGATGTCAATTTGCTCATCTTTTGATATCTCTAGGATCTGTCTTAGGCTAGGTTCACATTTGCGTATGGAGGAAATGCAGTCGTCTTTAACATTGGGTACGCAGGTCGTGCCGATGTATGCAGATGCCTCCGCATGCGTCGTTTTGACGATGTGGCGCCCGAATAAAATTACAACATGATGCGTTCAACACGGGTCGCTGCATCGTCAAAACGACGCATGCGGAGGCATCCGCATACATCCGCACGACCTGCGTACCAAATGTTAAAGATAGGGTACACAGGCCGCATGCAGAAGTATGTGGACGTAGGCGGAGCTGACCGGAGGAGGTACGGCGGTGGGTGCAGCTTCACAGAGGAAGTCCGCAGACGTCTGCATTTCCTCCATAAGCAAATGTGAACCTAGCCTTAGATATCAAAGGTCACACTAAAAATGATTGTCTTGACATCCAACATGTAATATAAAGCAACTTGATTTCCCTGGCTATTTACAAGGGTATAGTTTCGTATACAGGAAATAAGCTTCAGCTACATATAGTCGCAGTACCTTTTCCATTATACTACCACCTCTTTGTCATCCACGCATATTTCTGCCCATATTATTCAAGGCTTTACTATCAGTCTTAATATGTATGAATAGCTGTTCGGTGATAAAGCCCACCTGATACAGTACATAGCCTTAGCCTATCACACCCACTTACGTTGCTGATACACCCATTACATGGGTAAAAATAGGGAGCTAAATGAGGGTGGTTTTGGGGGCCTCCAAGGTTAGGTCGATCTTAGAATCCATTTTCAGTCTGGGATACTTTGTTTTATGAGAGTCGATTCCTGTCTAATATTTCCGTATCTTGGCAGTTATGGCAGACTAGGTCACAGTTTATAGGGCTAGTGATACATTTAATGTTCCAAAATATTTCGTTCAGTGATGAATTATGGAATAAGCAGCTAGAAGATTGAATTTAAAGATGGTTTACTGTAACAATATGGGTAGAAACAGAGCAGAATTAGCTGCCTGCATTGTAATGCATATTGCCCTGTCATCCTCATGGCATTTGCTCCAACCTGACGCGGATCAGAGGGGACACTTTAAGCCGGAGCTATATATTTATTTCAGTCAAGATGTATTGTGAATTGCAGGTTAATTTTTCAGCTTGGAGTACTCCATTTTTGTGCCTCATTTGTAAAAGACAGCGACCTTGTAACCTTGTGCAGAGGAATGATTGAATGAATAATCCTGCACTTTTTATCAGGCTGGTGGTAATACATTTTTCTCCGCCATGGTCTTTGTTCTCTGTAGGTAACCTTTAAATGTGCATTTTAGCAAAAAGTAAAAGCAACAAAATCATTGTATTCCTATTAATCCACGCCGTAAGAATTTATTGCATTTACTGTAATACGGATGACTGTATTTATTGCTTGTCTTTTATAAAGCATAAAATATCTTTATGTTCTGTGCATTTCCCTCAGGTACTACCTGCAATTAGGAAAGTGAAGTCATAGGCCATCTCTATATTTTTTTTAGAACTTCTTTTAGAGTTAACAATACGTTTTTGTTAAATTGATTTCTTATTGGTGAAATACTGAAGTCAGCTATAGTCTGCTTGGTTTCAGACCGCATCTAAAGTTTGTAGATAAATCTATTATATGAACGTTGAAAAATTATTTAAAAAAAGGGTATTTTTTGTCTGATCATTAAGCTTACTATCTATTGTGACAGGGTCGCTGGTGCTTTATGTGAGGGGAGATATAGGTCGCAAAGGTTGCTTTCCTGCGTGATGTGAAAGCCATAAGTGTTTTCTCTAGCATGATATGTGCTGAGAGCAATCCAGTCGCTATATGGGCCTAGCTTTCATGGTGGGAAGGTCAGAGATGGCGGGACGCCTACCCGCCATATCTCCACCTCCAAGGTGTGGCTGGAGGGAGTTAAATGTCCAGCCAGTTTTTCGTTTCTCTCTGTTGGTTTTGTGTGGAGGAAAGGAAGCCTCCATACTGAAGCTTCTGGGAGAGCTGTCATATGTGATGTCCCAGAAGTACTGGGCAGGGCTTTTCTTTCACACACATAAGCTCCTGATCCCAGACTTCTTTCCTAGCCCATTCATTTCTATAGAACGGCTCTTTAAATAAGCAGCAGCACTAGATTGGGAATCCATGGCATTTGTGCAGTGAGTAGAGGTTGTGTTGAACATGTGCTATGGGACTATAGGCATAGCGAGGGATATGGAAATGACAAAGTAAGACGGATATAGTACTTGTCACATGCTTGATAAACATTCCATTCAAACAGGGGTCATGCAATGAGGAAGAACAGGGGGCTCCAGACCTCCATTCCAGTGATCATGGGTTATCCTACCGGTGCAGCCCTCAGTGAGCAAACATTTGTCACCTATATTGTGGAAGAACAGAGAAATAGGGACAAGCTTTCTAATGTTTATGGTCCTAGTGGTGCAGTGAACAATCATTTATCTCTTGTTTGTATCACTTGCGTTATCACATAAATCTCCATCAAACTCCACCACACCTAAAAGCACTACAAATACTGGTTGGTGACTAGCTCATGCAGCCTTTATCCATCCTCCATTTCCTCAAGATGGCTGGACCATCATTGTAAATAAGCACCTGCACTTTGTGTCTCCCCCCCACCACCTCATTGTAGATTGTAAGCTCTTATGAACAGGGTCATCATTATCTTTGCTTTAATTATTGTATCACCTTTAACTTTGTTACTTTTGACTGTTGTGCATCAACTGTTGGATTGTAAAGCGCTGCGGAATTTGTTGGCGCTATATAAATAAAGATTTTTATAAATATTACTTGTTCTGTGGATGAACAGCGGAATCAGAACCCCCACGTTTTATTTATAGTGAAGGACTCCAGTGGTGCGGCCCCTTGTGAACAGACATTTATCACTTGTTCTGTGGAAGAACAGTGGAAACAAAATCCCCCATTTTAGTCATCATCGGGGGTCCTAGTGGTGCAGCCCCCAGAGAACAGACATTTATCACTTACCCTGTCAATAGGTAATTGTCAATTGTGCAAAAATCCCTGTAACTATATGTGAATTTGGAGCTGTTTTTCAACATTACATTCCCCCCCCTTCTCTCCAGAGAAAGCTATTCTTCTGGTATACTTTTATTTACTTTTTTCCTTTGTCTGTATTTGTACATTGTTGCCTTTGTAATTATTCCTTTGTCTGCTAAAAAAAAAGGAAAAAAAAAAAGAATACCCACGTGTTGTACTTTACGAAAACAAAGATTTACCGTATCAATGTTTCAGAGCAGAACCAGCGTCAGCTTTCTCAGCGAGTCGCCTTTAATGATTTTTTTAAGATATCTAATTAATGGTTTGAAGTATTTCATTGAGAGCTTCCCGATTACCATGCACACTGTGTGTGGCTCTTCATATCCTCTTAAAAAGTCAGTTAATTCACAGCACTCCAAAAATCTTTGTCTGCTAAAGTAATTTAAATTTTGTTATTAGTGACTGCTGGAAATCATAATTCAATAAAGTCTAACTCATTTAGAAACATTTCACACTGTGCATACATTAGGTAACTTGGTTAACTCAGGAGACAGAAAAATATATAGTAATAGCCGTGTCTACACAGGAAATTGGAACACCACAGAGCGGTTTAAGGATTGTGTTTTTTGTTGTGTTGTTTCACCACTTCTGGAAATAAAGTCAATGCTTTACGTACGGATTATGATTTTTCATATTTCTTTTTTTTTTTTGTCCTTTATAATTTTTAGTTTTCTAACTAGAAAATGTGGTATGGACTTTGCCCAGTGTGAAGTAAAGTAAAATTGCAGGAATAAAACTTTGTAAAGTGTTTAAATGTTTATTCCAGTTTAATTATATTAGAAATGAGGGTGAGACTCCTGTGTGGGTGAATATGAAGAAAATTTGTAGATGAAAAGAATAGAGAAATGTTCAGTGGGTAGATGACAATGAAATTTTTTACAATATAATCACCCCCCCCCAACCAGTTACACAGATAGCAGATTTAATAAAATAAATAAATCATATATGCTGCAACCAAATTACATACCATTTTTCATTAGTTTAATAACTCTTGTATCTAATCTCTACACGGGTGATGAGAGTAAAAGTAAAGATTACTGTTTACTTAGGTATTAAAATAGGCTATGTATGGGAATAAAGTAACTGTTTTCCACCCAAGGAAAACTGCTAAAAAATACGAGTAAGAGAACCCAGACCTGTGGCAAATGTTACTAGGATCTAACCAAAGGCGGATATCCCTTACATTTATTATTAGGTAATACTTCATGTTTTTTTTCTCACCAGTGGCGGACACTGATGGTAGAAGCCACCTATGCAAGAGTGGCTTCAGAATTAGGAATGTTATGTCTCACCTGGGGTGGTGGATCTCTAAATTTGTGGTCCATATCAGCAGTTGAAACGGAGATCAGACAGATGGAATTTATGTACCAGGCCGATCCAGTTATATCACTAGACGTGACGTGGCAGGATGACAACTGGAGGAATAGTACTGGAACCATAGGAATCATTGGAGCAGAGAAGAATTCATGGCAACTAGAGTATCAGCACTGGACAGCAATTAGTCTGCTCAGCAATAAGGAAGCAGAACTGAGTGACACAGTATATTCTGAGGGAATGTTGGTCCAGCAGTATAGCACAGTTAACGCAAAAGTTGCAGAGATAGGTTTGTGATAGACTCTAAGGCAAAGCTGGACCAGTAGATAGACAGGGTATCCCAGTGATAAAGCAGAGCTGGGTTTGTCACAGAATCCTGGTGGAACAGGCCAGCTGTGTAACAGAGTCACCCAGTGATATAGTATCGCTGGGTTTGTCACAGAGTCCAGGCACAAATGACCAGCAGTGTAGCAGAAATACCTGGTGATGGTATATTCAGGAGGACAGCACATGAAAGCAGTACACAGTAGTGGCGTGGGTGACAACTACCTGAATACTTATGTGGCATCCCCTACTTGAGCCAATCTTTAGGATTTGAGATCATGGTATCACAGAAGCTCCACGGGTTTCCATAGTACCCCGACATGCAGACATAGAAACTGTCTGAAGCGGCAGGAGACTGCAGCACCCAGCAATGCAGTTAGTCCAGATGAGTATCAAGAAATAAAACATTCTCCATATATGTATAAAATGTAATTCTAATAAAATGCATGAGCACCACGTACATGCTGCACATATGCCACACAGTGGGCATTTTCTGTGCATAGAATGAATGGAATTATTGGGTGTGGTTGGGCAAGATAGAAGAAGACTAAACTCTTAGCAGCTTTCCAAAGGCGTGTAGTCTGAAATGGAAATGTCCACTGTATGGCGACCATAGCCCCCAATAAAGCCTTGTAGACAGGGGTTGACTTAAGTTGTGAAGGAAAACCTTCACAGACTACGTCAATTAGTAGATTATTGTCGGGAATCTCTGAAGCATGATTAGCCCGTACAGCAGTAATAGGGTTTGAAGGCAGCACCTTGTAGTAAGGTCACAATCATGGTAATGAGGCTAAAGAACATGAAAAATCAATTCAAGAGAGATTCTCTTTTACGGCTATATACACAAGGGTGGTAAAGGTATTCAACTAAATACAGAGAGATATAGTACCATTTTCTGGTTTGCTCTTAGATTATCCAACATTATGCTATCAGAACAAAAAGAGAGACACACATATATAAATATAAAACAAGGGAATTAGGCTTTCCTTTTGTTAGTTATAGCAACCCCCCAAATCCCACCACAATCACTTCTATCTCTATACATCTATTTACTGAGCTTTACTGTTACACGTGTGCCCCAAACAGTTCCAAAGTCCCATATGATTGTGGGGGGTCTAATTTTATTCTGGAGATCACCTTTTTGCCTGGCGGTACTTTACTATCCTGTGATTGTTCTCTCAGTGCCCCCTGTCCTCTGCTTCCTCCTATACACTCATTTGTATTCCGCGTGGCGCCAGTTTCCAAACAGCCGTAGAATACAAGCGAGTCTTAGCTGGCGCTGCTTTCACAGCAGGCTGCATAGCTAAGGTTGTTCCCTACTGATTTTGCACCATTAAAAAATGGAAATAAAATATGTTTTGGGATGCATTGTAATAATCGTAGGTGTATTCACTTCAGTTCTGTTGTTTGCTGCTTTGCTGGCAGGAAAAAGAATTTACACAAAAAGCTAAATAAGAGTCATTATGTTTCCTTATTGTTAAAAGTGCTTGTTGCAAGTACTGGGTGAACGACAACAAAACAAATCTTTTCACGGTAATTGACTTGTCTAAAATATTCAATGACTTATTAATCAACACTTCTTTTGTCAGTAGGGGTTTGTTTTTTTCATTACCAGCTGCTGAATTCAAGTTTAACGTGTTTCAATTGTCTGCACGAGGCTGAGAAGAATGAGACAATGTTTGTGAGAATGGAACCTATCCGTTCATTATGTGCCAGTGAGGCAGGAGGCACTACTTGTCTCATATCTTAACCATGGCAATAGTTCCTATTTAATTTTCTTACTGAATTAACTTACTGTATAGTACATGAGTCCTATACTGTTCAGTTTATACAATAGGTATGATCCATACTTCTAAACAAGGGATTAATTTAAAATGTCTATTTTTGTCACAATAAATCTTAATTCAGAGAGGCGATGAACCTCAACCATTGGACTTTTTACTGTTTTATCACATTGCAGGTTTTTATGGGTTTCATAATTCATACAGTGGCATGTTAAAGTTTGGGCACCTGTGGTCAAAATAACTGTTATTGTTAAGTTAAGCAAGTTGAAGATGAAATGGTCTCTAAAGGGCCTAAAGTTAAAGATAGCACATTTCCTTTGTATTTTAGACAAAAATTTTTTACATATTTTTATGTTTTAAAATTGTAAAAATTACAGAAAAGGAAAATGGGCCGATACAAAAGTTTGGGAACCCTGTATGGTTAGTACCACTTTGCACCCCCTTTTGAAAGTATCACAGCTTGTAAATGTTTTTTTAGCCAGACAATTCTTGTTTGAGTGATTTTCATCCATTCGTTCTTTAAACTTTTTTTCCAGTTGTATAAGATTCCTGGGTCATCTTACATACACTGCTATTTTCATGTCTAGCCACAAATATTCAATGATGTTCAGATCAGGGGACTGTTAGGGCCTCTGTAAAACCTTCAGCCTGCGTCATTTGAGGTAGTCTTTGTGAATTTTGTTGACTTATGTTTAGGATTATTATCCATTGGTAGAATCCATCTTCTTTTCAACTTCACCGTTTTTACAGATGGTGTTATGTTTGCATAATGAATTTGTGGAAATTTCATATGCAAATTGCCTCTTCAGAGAGGAAGAGGACTTGAATTCTATAGCGCCACCTGTTGGAAGCAGCAATCTTACAAATCACTATTGACCCTTTAACGAGTCTTGCAATATGACTTAGTATAAAAGCCAAATCAGAATCTCAATTTGCAGACACAGTGTTTTGGGGTATTGCAAAGTATGAGAGTTAATTTGGCTAGGTGAGAGGCTGTGGACTGAGGTCTAAGGGGTAAGGTTTCTCCTTGTGGAGAGTGACATATCCACTATGGGATGCCAATTTAAGGAGGGTAATTCGCCGTGCAATGCTCCTCTGGGAAATTTAATATACAAATTACCTCTTCAGATTCCATTCTCCCTTCTATCCATGAAATGTACCCCGTGCCATTGGCTGCAACCCCTAAGCATGGATAATCCATCCCCATGCTTAATGGTTGACAAGATCTTCTTTTCCCGAATTTCTTTGCTCCTTTTTCTCCACATATACCTGATCATTGTGGCCAAAGAGTTCTATTTTAACCTCATCGATCCACAGGACTTGTTTCCGAAGTGCATCAGGCTTGTTTAGATGTTCTTTTGCATACTTCTGATGCTAACGTTTATGGTGAGGACGCAGGAGAGGATTTGTTCTGATGACTCTTCCACGTAGGCCATATTTGTGCAGGTGTCTCTGAACAATAGAACAATATCCCACAACTCCAGAGTCTGCTAAATCTTTCTGAGGGTCTTTTTGCAGTCAAGCCGGGGTTTTGTTTTGCATCTCTAGCAATCCTACTAGCAGCTCTAACTGAAATTTTACTTGGTCTTACTATTCCAGACCTTATCTTGACCTCCACTGTTCTTGTTAACTGCCATTTCTTAATTACATTTTGACCTGAGGAAAGGGCAACTTGAAAGAAAATGGCAACTCTCTTTGCTGTCTTCTTATAGCCTTCTCCTGCTTTGTGGGCCTCTACCATTTTCATTTTTACAGTGCTAGGCAGCTGCTTAGAAGAACCCATGGCTGTATTTTTTTGGCACAAGGTTAGAGGAGGCTGGGTTTTTATAAGCTGGGAAATTTGCATCACCTGGCCTTTCCTAACGATGATACTGAACAAGCCTTAATCCTAACAAGCTAATTAAGGTCTGAAACCTTGGTCAAAGTTATCTGAGCACACAAATCTACAAGAGTGCCCAAACTTTTGCACCAGCCCATTTTCCTTTTAGTAGATTTTAAAATATAAAAAATGATATATCTATATACCATATTTTTCATATTATAAGACGCACTTTTTTCCCCAAAATTTTTGGGGAAAATGGGGGTGCGTCTTATAATGCGGATATACCTTACCGGCCGCGGTGGAGCAGGGTCCCAGGGTCGCTGCTGGAGGTGACAAAAGTGGCGCGTTGCTGCAGGCCGCAGGCTGGGATGAGGGGGTGCTCCGTTGTGCGTTCTGCGGGTGAAAGTGGCTGCCGTGCTCTGTGGTGCGGCGGGCTCCACCGGCATTTCGTGAAAGCCAGGAGCCCCCCGCATATCCATTAATGCGATGCGGTAGCCTTCGGGAAAATGTGTATCATTTGCACTGTTACAGTTGTGGCCAAAAGTATTGACACCCCTGCAATTCTGTCAGATAATACTCAGTTTCTTGCTGAAAATGATTGCAAACACAAATTCTTTGGTATTATTATCTTCATTTAATTTGTCTTAAATGAAAAAACACAAAAGAGAATGAAGCAAAAAGCTAAACATTGATCATTTCACACAAAACTCCAAAAATGGGCCAGACAAAAGTATTGGCACCCTCAGGCTAATATTTGGTTGCACAACCTTTAGCCAAAATAACTGCGACCAACCGCTTCCGGTAACCATCAGTGAGTTTCTTACAATGCTCTGCTGGAATTTTAGACCATTCTTCTTTGGCAAACTGCTCCAGGTCCCTGATATTTGAAGGGTGCCTTCTCCAAACTGCCATTTTTAGATCTCTCCACAGGTGTTCTATGGGATTCAGGTCTGGACTCATTGCTGGCCACCTTAGAAGTCTCCAGTGCTTTCTCTCAAACCATTTTCTAGTGCTTTTTGAAGTGTGTTTTGGGTCATTGTCCTGCTGGAAGACCCATGACCTCTGAGGGAGACCCAGCTTTCTCACACTGGGCCCTACATTATGCTGCAAAATTTGTTAGTAGTCTTCAGACTTCATAATGCCATGCACACGGTCAAGCAGTCCAGTACCAGAGGCAGCAAAGCAACCCCAAAACATCAGGGAACCTCCGCCATGTTTGACTGTAGGGACCGTGTTCTTTTCTTTGAATGCCTCTTTTTTCTCCTGTAAACTCTATGTTGATGCCTTTGCCCAAAAAGCTCTACTTTTGTCTCATCTGACCAGAGAACAATCTTCCAAAATGTTTTAGGCTTTTTCAGGTAAGTTTTGGTAAACTCCAGCTTGGCTTTTTTATGTCTCGGGGTAAGAAGTGGGGTCTTCCTGGGTCTCCTACCATACAGTCCCTTTTTATTCAGACGCCGACGGATAGTACGGGTTGACACTGTTGTACCCTCAGACTGCAGGGCAGCTTGAACTTGTTTGGATGTTAGTCGAGGTTCTTTATCCAACATCCGCACAATTTTGCGTTGAAATCTCTTGTCAATTTTTCTTTTCCGTCCACATCTAGGGAGGTTAGGCACAGTGCCATGGGCTTTAAACTTCTTGATGACACTGCGCACGGTAGACACAGGAACATTCAGGTCTTTGGAGATGGACTTGTAGCCTTGAGATTGCTCATGCTTCCTCACAATTTGGTTTCTCAAGTCCTCAGACAGTTCTTTGGTCTTCTTTCTTTTCTCCATGCTCAATGTGGTACACACAAGGACGCAGGACAGAGGTTGAGTCAACTTTAATCCATGTCAACTGGCTGCAAGTGTGATTTAGTTGTTGCCAACACCTGTTAGGTGCCACAGGTAAGTTACAGGTGCTGTTAATTACACAAATTAGAGAAGCATCACATGATTTTTCGAACAGTGCCAATACTTTTGTCCACCCTCTTTTTTATGTTTGGTGTGGAATTATATCCAATTTGGCTTTAGGACAATTCTTTTTGTGTTTTTTCATTTAAGACAAATTAAATGAAGATAATACCAAAGAATTTTTGTTTGCAATCATTTTCAGGAAGAAACTGAGTATTATCTGACAGAATTGCAGGGGTGTCAATACTTTTGGCCACAACTGTATATCTTGTAGATATGCCATAAATATCCAACAATTTTAAAGGTACGCAACAGCTTTTTTCTTTTTTTTTATGAACCCCTAAATAGCTGTAATTCTACTCATTTCTCAATGGACGTCTAGAAGATCATCGATGTAAATCTCATCGACTTGCATTGAGAAACTGACTTCCAGTCTACACAGAAACGCTCTGTGAGCTGGCTTGCAACAACTAGAGTCATGTGCTACCGGATAGAACCATAATGGCTCCGAAAAGGAGAGAAGATAGTGATGGGTAACTATTTTAATGCCTAAATTGTGCATATATTACTAAATGCCATGGCTTTTTAAACATGGTGTCTTTTAGAGACTGGCAGAGGTAACAGGTTTTCTCAGGTGATGTTACTTCAAGAAAACACTGGCGGTCTTCGCCAAAGAATTTGCATGTCACTTGTAAACCCTGAAGCAGCTAAAAGAAGTAACATAAGACGGAGCATATGCCCAATAATGTTGTTGTGACGTTACTGTGCTCTATGTTCATTTATGGGGTGCGTTCACTACGCTTTTTTAAGAGGAAACCACCTGAAAAAGACATTTGTGCACATAGCCACTACATGCTTTATAGCAGGATATCCCCGGGCTAGGGGCTTCGACCCTATTCCTCAAGCTAGGGGGTGCCATAGCTATCCCTGCTCCCTGGATTACTTGTGATGGTGAAGAAGCAGGAGACACATTTATGGCTGTGGTCCTACATCAGCCCTGATCTGTCCCCTCTCCCACCCAGGGAAGTGGGGGAGTTGTAGTGTATAAGAATTCACTAACCCTACAAACAAGGGAAGACATGTAAGGATAAATAAAAATACCAATCATACAAATATATATCTACTCACAAACAACAGACTGGAACACTGGGAAGTTATGGAAGGAGACACAAAATAGGAGAGGATGATCATGTTCACACAGACAAAAGTCCAAGCAACATGCAAAAAAGAGAGTACAGGAGCACTCTATAAGGGCCAAAGTACCATATATACAAACACTGAATAAATGAGATCTGAAATGTAAATTGCTAAAAAATAGATGTACTTACAAAAATGAAGGTTCTTAGTGCATAAATTGGCAATTAATGTGTGCCCATTAACCAAAGCAAAATGACACTTCTCTGATGGGTACCTACTCTAATACTTATAAACATGCCTCTCCTGAGCTATAAGCCTACATTTTAAATGGGCAGACAGGAACCAGCACTAATTAAAAACACCCTTGGGCTTATGGCAGGAGTGAACAGTAAGAAAAAATGCAGTCACAACCTCCAGTAGTAAACTACAAAAAGCAAAAACCTGACCAGCACCTCCATATAATGTGAATAGGTGCAAGCTGCAATGACTGCACAATATGCAAAAGCAACAAGTAGCTCCTAGCATCAAACTTCTGAACAACGCACAAACGCCTTCTCAAACAACCATCTCCAGAACCAGGCAGTATGAACGAACACTGGCAATACCTGAATGTCAGAGGCCAGAATATATAGAACAGGGGAGTGGCTAACACTGAACAGCTGAGACCATAAAAGTATAGAAGCTTCATAAGCTCTCAACTGAACAGATTAACCCCTACACTGCTACCAGAAACCTGCACTATTTAATATGATGGTTAATTGCAGAAGTACGTGAAATCAGACGCTGCGGTCTTCTGGTCCCTCTCTGTCACGGTATACCCATGACACTAAAGCAGTGGAGAGTTGTGGTTTTAATGTTAAGCAAAATTCTCCTGTCTCTTACCTTTTATTTTGATACTGTCACTTGTGAACCAATGGGCATTTTGGGATTAGTATCATTAACATGGTTTCCCCAAATTCGGGTTGCAGTCAAAGCCTGAGGGGCCCCAAAAAGTAACTTTTTGCAATATGAGAAGACCACATGTTTTTAAGTTTGTTTTTTTTTGGCACATGAGGAGAATGGTCATTTACATCCGCAGGACCCTGTTACCGGTTTTACATCTGGATGTTGCATCTTCGAGTCAACAGTATTTACCAGTGGTTTTAAAGCTTTTAAATGATGGATGGTATTGAGCCACACAGACTAGTAAAGAATCCTAATGAATAGTGAGCCTAATGATAGCTATCGATATATAGTTATGACCACTGGCGGACACAGACTGAAAAGGGCCCCTGCGCATGAACTATATATGAGCCCTTCACAGTCCAATAGCTCATCATAGTGCAAAATTTCACCTGCTTTAGAGGTGGCAGTAGCCCTTTTATTTCTTGGGGCCCTGTGCGGCTGCACCCGTTGCACCTATGATATGTCTTTTCCTGGTTACATCCCTAGTGCCAAGTTTTAGTAATGCTATGCCCAGGTGTAAACGGTAGACAAATATAAAAGCCAAATATATGGTGTCACAAAGTCACATGTGGCTCCCTACCACTAGTTTATACCTTTGCCAGGGTTAAAAAATGCATGTTACAATGTATATTATTAACTCACGTAGACACAGTACTTTGTCTCATACCAGTCCAATTCTACAGATCAGAGTCTAGACTGACTATGTATTTTTTTTTTTACATTTTATCACACTGTTCAAAACAGACTTATTTTAAAAAAAGAACAAAAAGTCTACAATATCCTCAGTTTCTTTTCTCTTCACTGGGTTAATAGTAACTAATCTGTCTACTATGCATTTTTATTTCTATTGTATCTACAAAGCAACTGTCCTATATTAATATGAGATTAGATGCTTTGTAAAAGTGGCAATAACAGGACAAATCATTTAGGAAAAATAAGTTGATTCATTGATTAAAAATTATACAAAGCCACTGCGCTGTAATTGCGGATATATTGTACTTTTTTATGACTTCACTGCAGTTAATTAATACAGTTATATATGGAAATATAGGATTTTTTTTGCAGTGAGTAAATTAATTTTATAGCACATTGTTACAGCGCAGCGCTCAAATGTTCCAATGTCTCATCATTGTGACCTTTTATACCATAAAGATTATTTTTACTTTATTATTTATCCAAGTGCACACTGATCTTTCCACAAAGACGATAATAGGGAGATGGTTGGGATCCAATTGCTTGTTAAAATTCTAATTAAAATATTTTAAGAATTTTTTTTTCCTTTGTTCACTTAAAAAAGTCACGCTCAGCCTCATTAGCAAATGTGGTGGGCAAAGAAGGAAGCAAATAGCCTAAGAAATACACCTCGTTAACTGAGGATAGAAGTTTCCACGTACTCTTTGGGAGTGTACAGGGCTGGTTCTAGGCAAAATAGCCAGAATGCACAGTGACCCCAAGACGATCATAAATCTGGCACCAACTGGGCTATGCTGCTCTCATATTTCTACAAGCTGGGATTGGAAGAAGTAGGTTTTTCTCTAGCTTCTTTCCTGCACTGTAAAAAAAATTATGAGCATTTTAATAGTGGTCAATATTTTTATTGTCCTATATTTATATAGTGGCGACATGTTACATAGCGTTGTACAATGCACAATAGACGGTACAAATCAAATACACAGTCTAGTACAATAGATGATGAAGAAATGCAAAGCACATAATGATTGGTAGAGATACCAGATATCTAGTGTATCGACAGTAGTAGGCGTAGCTAATTGAAAAAATACACCAAAAGTAAAAACTTTAAAATGTTATTAAAACCACCAAAGCTTTTCGGCTGTATTTAGCCTTCCTCAGGTGTCTGGAGGTTGGTCGATGTACTGGGATCATATATATACCTATCTCAGATGTAAGTGGAGGAGGAACAATTCCATGAACTTTCCAGAGACCTAGGACCCAGTTTGATCGGTCTTGTCTCAGCTGACCTTAAGGTGAATTAGAGTATAGCCGGACAGGAGCCCAATTGTTCAGACACTTGTCCATGGGAAGTTATATAGATGAAATGATAGATGACGGAAAAAGGATCCTGACCATAAAAGCTTACAATCTAAGGCTACTTCATACTTGTAAGCCAAGCTCTTGTTTGACTTACAGCTGTTTTTCCTGTGTCCTCCCCATACATCTGTAGGTCTGACTCCATATCCTCCGTAGGAAGAGCGAGATATTGAGGTGTCTGGTATCAGAAGGATTATGCAGCTGAAATGAACAATCCTTCCCTTCCATAAACATTCGTTGTCTGGGAAGTCGGAGGTCCCAACTACATGTGCGCCTTCCTAACGGGAAGAGGGGGGTTAGTGGCTAGTGACATTTTTACTTTGAAAGATAAAAGGATAAGCATGTTAAATCCCTACTGCCTAATTCGTCTCACCCCAAACATCTGCCAATAGTGAGATTGTCAGTTCAGCGGTTATATGACACAGTACTGGCATCATGGCTTCCATCACTAAGAGGTGTTCCCATTAATATGTCTCTCGATCACACAGAAACTGCTTGCAGTTATACAATATTGTTTGCTTGATCACATTTGCAAATGTTTTTTTTTGTAAATGTCAAAAGTTTCCTAACACTTTTTAACATTAGAACCTATGTGTAAAGGTGAATATAATAGGCAAGGTTAAGGATCTGAATCTTGTCAAGTAATAGTTTAGTGAAGTGCTGTCCAGTGTATGAGAAGATGGCTTACATTTATTTATTTATTTATTTATCATGTTGACTCACCTCCTACACAAAAATAACCATTTTATGGAAATCTGAATGAACAACTGCTTACTGAATGAGCAGGTGAAGTAATATGGAATGTTCCTTGCTGAATCTTTTTTTACGGAATGTCAAGTATGAGAATACAACTTAGAAAGTCCTAGAGAATGGGATCAGCTGTAGAGAAAATCTTAATTTGTAAGGCCTCATTCAGATATCCAATGTTCTCGTCCATGTCCATGATTTTTTGCCGACCAAGCAGTCGTTAGAAAATCGTGGAGATGTGTCCGATTTTGATCTGAGCGTTGGATCAAAGTTAGGCCTGTTTCACACATCAGTTTTTTGAGAGAGAGATTAGACCAGAGTTTAGGGTTAAATTTCCGAGAGAGCCAAATCCTCCGGGCATGCGCATTGTCAAATGCGGATCCGGCCGCCGAAAAAACGTTCCATGGTGCGTTCAGGCATGTCGGCGGACGCCAAAATTTTGGCGGATCCGCAAAAAAACGGATCGAACGGATGGCCATCCGTCAAGATCCGCCGGTAATGCAACTCAATGGGAAAAAAACAGATCCGCCAAGCAAAATGGCGGATCCGTTTTTTTGCACAACGGCGGATTTTGACGGATTTCAAAAAACTGATGTGTGAAACAGGCCTTAGCAGTGCAAATCTATGGGTCTGATTCACAGATTGGCACGTAAGAGAGGGTGGAGAAACTTTATTTTTCATGTATGAGAAAAGTTGATTACACTCAGTCCACACTCAGACCACACTCTGATCAAAGTCCAATCAAAATAATCGGTCCGTTTTTCTCGTATGTGAGAAAAACTAACATCTGAATTAGGCCTAAGAGGGAATTGGTGATAAAGGAAAAGGAATAACTCAGTAGTATACTGGAGAGGTCAGCCAGGAGGAAATCATTGAATAAGGGTAGAGACCAGGGGTACACATAATGCAACCAGTGGCAGACTGTGGTGCCAAGGGCCCATAAGTAATCAACGCCAGGGCCCCACTTTTCAGCTACATGCAAATGTGACATTATCCTCAATCACAAATTTTTATGGCAACTAGCTGAAGAACTTGGTGCCGCCCGGGCATTGTAACTAACTACGGTTAGTTATAACAAATTATAATGATTATATCTATATATATCTATATATATATATATATATATATATATATATATATATAAGTTTTTATGTGCAATATAATCATTGTAATTTGTTATAACTAACCACAGTTGGTTACTATGCCCAGGCAACGCCGGGCTCTTCAGCTAGTATATATATAAAGCTGAGTGTAGAGCCCCGCCCATTCCGCATAGCCACATTCACTATAATATCCCACATGATCCTGTCAGCCAGAGCTACCGGACTACTACCCATAATATTCCACATCATCCCATCAGCCAGAGCCACCGGACAACTACCACTAATATCCCACATCATCCCGTCAGCCAGAGCTACCGGACTACTACCCATAATATCCCACATCATCCCATCAGCCAGAGCCACCGGACTACTACCACTAATATCCCACATCATCCCATCAGCCAGAGCTACCGGACTACTACCCATAATATCCCACATCATCCCGTCAACCAGAGCCACCGTACTACTACCACTAATATCCCAGATCATCCCATTAGCCAGAGCTACCAGACTACTACCCATAATATTCCACATCATCCTGACAGCCAGAGCCACTGGACTACTACTCCTAATATCCCACATCATCCCATCAGCCAGAGCCACCGGACAACTACCACTAATATCCCACATCATCCCGTCAGTCTGGAGTCAGAACCAGAGCGCTGAGTTGAACGGTCCTAACTTCCATACTGGGGATCCCTTTAATAGAGGCCTGGCGTCAGAACCAGAGCGCTGAGTGGATTTGCCCTGACTTCCATACCAATGATCCCTTTAATAGAAGCATGAGGTGAGAATCAGAGCACTGAGGGATTTACCCTAACTTCCATACTGGAGATCCCTTTAAGAGAGGCCTGGGGTCAGTACCAAAGCACAGAGTGGATTTTCCCTCACTTCTGTACCGAGGATCCCTTTAAGAGGGGACTTGGGTCAGAACCTGAGCGCTGAGTGGATTTGCCCTAACTTCCATACTGGGGATCCCTTTAAGAGAGCCTGGGGTCAGTACCAGAGCATTTGATGGCAATTGCCCTGACTTCCATACCGGGGATCCCTTTAAGAGAGGCCTGGGGTCAGAAATAAAGCGCTGGATGGATTTGCCCTGACTTCCATACCGGAGATCCCTTTAAGAAAGGCCTGGGTCAGTACCAAAGCGCAGAGTGGATATGCCCTAAGTTCCATACCAATGATCCCTTTAAGAGACCCTGGGGTCAGAACCACAGAGCTGAGTGGAACGGTTCTAACTTCCATACCGGGGTTTCCTTTAAGAGAGGCCTGGGGTCAAAACCAAAGCGCTGGATTGATTTGCTCTGACTTCCATACCAATGATCCCTTTAAGAGGGAGGAGGTGCCTATATGATGGAGGATGTGTGATGTGTATATGGGCAGGGAGGGGGGGATTAATTTCTGTCATGTGCTCTGTACTCCTTTTGGGGGGGCAGACAATTTCTGGGAGCTTATGTTCCCAGGGATGCTAGATTCCTCCCACCATGTCAGTGTCTGCTGAGGTGTTGTCAAGTGGGAAAACTGTTGGTCATAGCAACCAATCACAGCTCAGCTACTTTTAACCAGCTTTGGTGAAATGAGAGATGCTTAGTGATTGTTTGCAAGGAAAACTGTTGCTCTTAGCAACCAATCACAGCTCAGCGCTTCTTTTGAACAGCTCTGGTGAAATGAAAGATGCTTCGTGATTGGTTGGTGATACACACACACACACACACACATTCATTTTTATATATAGAGATGAACTGGGTAGACTGTTAAATGAATAAAATGCTGCCTTTGTCTATACATTACATAGTGATCCAAGTATATCGTGCCAAGTACTGCTCATATAAGAGGGTGGTGGCCGGTTCCTGCACAGGGGCCCACCGGAGGATTCTCCTGTTCTCCTGTGGGCCAATCCAAGCCTGAGTGCAACCTATGCACACCCAAAAGTTAGCGGGGCCATTACCACTTCCAAAGCTGGTATTATTATACATTATGATGAATTATTACATTGCAAAGGGACCATATATAATCCTTGCACAGCAGCCCTCTTTTGTTTGTGTCCGCTCCTGGTAGAGATAAGAGAGGGCAATTGCAAAGGATTTAAAAGTAAAACATAGTTTAGATATGATTTGCTAATGGTTGAGAAGCAAGTCGAGATACTGGAAAAGAGGGACTACTGATAGCAGTGCGAACGATGGATGCATCTAGCGGCAGTTCTCATGCAGAGTGTCCCCATAAAGTCACTTGTGATATAGAACCCCGGATCTGTAGACTTCAGTATTTGTGATCTAAATGTTATATGCAATTTGCCTCTTCAGACAGGAAGAGGACTTGCACTCTATATCCCCACCTATTAGAAGCGGCAATCCTACAAGTTGCTATCGACCTTTTAACGAGCCTTGAAATGTGACTTAGGATAAAAATCAAATGAGAATCTCAATTTGCAGACACGGGTTTCGAGGTATTGCCCCTTGTCAGTTCAAAGTATGAGAACTAATTTGGCTAGGTATTGCTCCACTGACGAGGGGCAATACCCTGAAACACCGTGTTTGCAAAGTGAGATTTTTATTTTGATTTTATCCCATGTCACATTTCAATGCTTGTTAAAGGGTCGACTTGTAGAATTGCTGCTTCCAATAGGTGGCGCTATAGAGTTCAAGTCCTCTTCCTCTCTGAAGAGGCAATTTGCAAATTCAATTTCCTAGTGGAGCATTGCATGACGACTAAGCCTCCTTACCTTGGCCTTACCTTGGCATGCCAGGGCCGGTATGTCACTCTCCACAAGGAGAAATGTTACCCCTTAGACCTCTGAACGAAATATTAAAATGTAGTTTGGAATTATTTCAACCAACCAAGTGTCGCTTCAGCTGTAGCCGTCAAAGTCTCAGCTAGGACTGACTGGGGCTGTACGGAGAAAAACAATAGAAGTTTTGGCAGGGGATGATATACCGTAATGCCGAACCCCGCAAGGTAGATATTGATAGTCTATATTAACCATGGGTCATCAGTTTTTCAATCCAAGAAAACCTCTTTAGGTCCAGGTCCAAATATTCTTTCCATAATTCAGGTTACACAGATTGGCACTGTATAGAAATGTATGTTATACCAATAATTAAATATGAATATATTAAATAACAAACAGAATCTTTTTAACGTGTATCGCTATTCTTATACTAGATAGGGAATAATTTTAATTCTTACTATTGTAGTTATTATGCCGTTGCTCCATTTTTGTATGAAACAGCTTTTATAGAATCCAGAAAACACGCGGTGGGTTTACTTAGGCATTGACTTAATTTAAAATTCATGGATCCTTTCAGTTTTCCTATTTTTTTTTTCTTTTTACTGTGAGGTAAAAATGAAATTAGCAGCAAAAGTATTAAAATATTGATAGTAATCCATTACATGCTGAGGATTTACAAATCAATTATTAATTTCAAATTAAAGGTAAGGGCTGTGTTCCTCCGTTAACATTTCTTGCTTTCAGCATATGTTAGGCTAAGAATTATTAAAGGAAAAAATATATAGGACATCATAATCCAGATACAAAATGTTCTGCTGTTAAATAATTATTTTTGATATTTACGAAGTCTGGGATATTTTCTGTATCAGTATACAGTTTTTGATACATGGTTTATCCATATAACCAGCATATCACTTGAATAAATGCGATCACCTTATGGTTTTCCAGCTATTGCAAAACTACAAACCCCAGCATGCTCTGACTGTCTGCAGCGCTATAGTTTTATCACAGGTGGAGACCCACAGTCCATTCCCCAAGAATTTTATACACAATATCAGAGCGGTTGTCCCACTGAGTTGAACGAGTTTTCTACTTTCCTAAAAGTTGTCCACAAACAACTGATACTTTAAAAAACCAACACAGATAGTAGTTGCCATTCCCCTGGACCCCTTGCTTCTGCTTTAGTCTCTGCATTTTGGCTGCAGTGATGATGAAAAAACTTCAGCTCACATCACTGCTGCAGTCAATCACTGAACTCAGCAACTATGATTATGTAGATAGCGCAAGCTGCCAAGTTCAGTGATTAGCTGCAGTGGTGACGTATTCCATAGTCATGAGGCCACCTCTGCAGCTAAAACACAGTCGTAAGTAGCAACAGGCAGCTGGCACTGGAACTGAGCAGGGTGAATACTGTCGTTGTTTGTTTTTTTTAGAAGTATGTAATCATTTTGGAAACACTTTTTTGAAAGTGGAAAATCATTAAGTTTGGTATGATTTGTAAGTCCTAACCTTCTTATGACAGATAGTCTCCCAGCCAGTCAGTGACAAGATCCTGGGGCCACATACAAAATCTGCAACAGGGCTACCACTTGTGCAGATGTTTTTGTAATCACTATTTTGTATGCACAAGTGTCTACATAATGCACTGTGTGCACCAGCAATGCTTTAGTTTTTTCCATTCTTGTGGAACTCTGACTTTAATAATTAGATTAGTGGTTGTGCCAAAAAATCCCCCTTTTTTCTTTGCATACTGCTATATGGAACAACTCTAAAAAAGTGATGCTGATTTTTGGCAATTAAACATTTTATCCACAAACTGATTATTTAAATCTGCTTTTTAACTATTGACTAGAGAATAACAGACCCGTGGAAGTATGGGTTCTGGTACCCGACCTGAACTTTATTCCAAAATTCGGTTCGGGTAATAGAACTATACCCAAACTTAAACCAGAACCCGAACCCCAATTGAAAACAATGGAGACCTGGACTTTTGAGCCGGAAAATTCGCTCTCTCTGCAATAGACTTACCCCGGAACTCAACAAACTTCCTGGAGAAGTATGTGTTTGGCGTCTAGTACCAGACACTAACTGTCCGGTACGAACCCCGAACTTTTAAGTTCGTGTTTGCTCATCTCTACTATTGACAGGTCAGTTTTAGAGAAAGTGGGCCCCTGGCCAAAAGTTTATTGTGGGGCCCCAATACTCTCATATTCCACATCACACAAACATTTCGGTTGTCTTTCCATGTGCTGAGTTCAGGCCATTAAACGAGCGTGATCGACAATAATGAAGTTGTACGACGCTTGTTCCCAAGTTTCTTTACACCAGCTGAGGAAGAATGATGGGCACACATAGTCCTCGATACAGTATAATGCAGGTCCTATGTAGTACATATAGTATAATGCACTCCCCATGGTCCTTGATAGAGTATAATCCAGCCACCCTCAGGGTATACTGCAGCCTCCCTCATAGAGTATACTGCCCACTCAGAGTATACTGCAGCCCCCCTCAGAGCATACTGCAGCCCCCTCAGAGTATACTGCAGCCCACCTCAGAGTATACTGCAGCCACACACACAGGGTATAATGCAGCCCCCCACACAGTATAGTGCAACCCCACACACAGTATAATGCAGCCCCCCACACCGTATAATGCAGCCCCCGTACACCGTATAATGCAGCTCCCCACACACACAGTATAATGCAGCCCCCCACACAGTATAATGCAGCCCCCCACACAGTATAATGCATCCCTCCCACTCACAGTATAGTGCAATTTCCCCACATATAGTATAGTGCAGCTCCCCCCAAACACAGTATAATGGAGCCTGCAACACATACAGCATAATGCAGGCCCCCCTCCACACACAGTATAGTGCCTCTCACTACACACAGTAGAGTGCAGCTCTCCCACACACAGTATAATGCAGCCCTCCTCCACACATATGGTATAGTGCGGCTCCCCTCCACACACAGTATAGGTCAGCTCCCCCACACACAGTAAAGTGCAGCTCTTCCACACAGAGTACAGTGCAGCTCCCCCAACACACACAATATAGTGCATCTACCCCCAGACACACAGTATAGTGCAGCTCTCCAACACAGTTTAGTGCAGCTCCCCAACACACAATAAAGTGCAGCTCCCCCAACACACAGTATAGTGCAGCTCCCCAACACACAGTATAGTGCAGCTCCCCAACACACAGTATAGTGCAGCTCCCCAAACACACAGTATAGTGCAGCTCCCCCGACACAGTATAGTGCAGCTTCCCCAACACACAGTATAGTGCAGCTCCCCAACACACAGTATAGTGCAGCTCCCCCAACACAGTACAGTGCAGCTCCCCAACACAGTATAGTGCAGCTCCCCCAACACACAGTATAGTGCAGCTCCCCCCAACACACATTATAGTGCATCTCCCTCCAAAACATAGTACAGTGCAGCTCCCCCAACACACAGTATAGTGCAGGTACAGTATAATGCAGCCCCCGCACGCACACACACACACAATAATGCATGCACACACACTCACACAACACTCACCCCTCCTCCTTGTTCCCTACGCTACTCCAGGCTCTGCTCCGGTCTCATCGACTCCACTGCTGGCACAGCGTGCCGCATGATGAAGTGACGTGCCCGCTGAATGACAATCAGAGGGGAAGTGATGGCCGAGGGAGAGCCATCTGATGCTCTCTCCTCCATCACTGCTTTTAACTGTATCATACGATAAGTTGAATGAGCGATGGGGGACCCCATAGCAGCCATGTGGTGTGCAGCTATTAGCGACACACTACTGGCTGGAGGCACCTGGAGGAGCGGGGCCCTAGGTAGCTGCCTGGTCTGCCTGCCCCTAATGCCGGCCCTGACTATTGACATGTTTTTTTGAGGAGGCATATGACCAGAATTTAAAGGGGTTATTATACAAACTGCATTTTTGTTACTAAATCTAAGAATAAAAATAAATTCCATAATTGGATGTATTGAAAAAAAAAATGTTCGTGCCTGAGATCATTTTATAAATGTGCCCCTATGTAATGAATGTGTCCGATCTTGAAGGAACATGGTGGGATATACCACAGCTCCTGTGGAAGGGAGGAAGCAACAGAGTATACAGACATTACAGCACGGCCAAGGGATCATCACAGCCGATTCTTTCTGTTAGGTAAAACAAGTTATTAAACAGGCAGTGAAATATTTTCCCGTACACAAATCAGCAGCTATGATCCCCTGCTGTCCTGTCTGTATACTCTCTTTTGCATCCTCCCTGGCCAGGATATGTGGTATGTTCAGACCATGTTCCTGCACGGTCAGACACAACCATTACATAGCAGGGGCACATTTATAAGATTATCACAGTATAGGAACAATTTTTATTTAACACATCCAATTTTGAAACTTATTTTTATTTCAAAATCTATTGATTAAAATGAAGTTTATTTGTGGGAAAACCCTTTATGGATCATTTATAGTCATCTCTCCTTTTTGTTATCCCGCATATGAAGGGCTTTAAGCATAAGAACACAATTTGTACAATAAGGTTTCATTCAAAGGAATCTGTCACCGGGTTTTTGATACCTAATCTGCGACCAGCATAATGTAGAGGCTGAAACCCTGATTCAAGCTTTGTGCTTAGTGTAGTTTTCATAAAATCACAGCTTTATCAGCAGGAGATTATCACTACAGGACTAGGTGTCTCGTACCTCCGAGACCATCCACGCCTCCCCCACTGATTGGCAGTTTTCTGCCTATGTACAGTGTACACAGAAAGCAGCCAATCAGTGGTGTGGGTTATACAGATCTCAGAGTTAAGAGAACTGCTTGATCTATGGCAGATAAAACAGTTTCTAATCAAAACTGCATCTCCCAGTAAACTTAAGGCCCCTTTACATTTAGCGATGCACCAGCGATCCCGACCACGATATGACCCGGTCAGAATCAATGGTGCATCGCTAAATGGTCGCTAGTGAGCTGCCAAACAGGCAGATCTCACCAGCAATGTAGCGACGCATCAGCGGTTGTTACTTACCTTTCAGACGCGGCGATGAAGACGTCCTCCCGCCCGCGTCCACACGTCGCTCGTCGGCGCCAGCAGGAAGCCCAGCAGGACGCGCCCGACGAGAAATGGACCTGGACGATCTCGCGCGATCAGCGATATCCAGCGGGGGAGCCGGTCGGAGGTAAGTATCACACATAGCGATATCACTAGCAATATCGCTATAACGTCACAAAATCGATGACGCTTTAGTGATATTGCTAGCGATATCGCTATGTGTAAAGCCCCATTAAGTGACACATCTCTGGAATCAGACTCTCTGCTCCTACATCATGCTGCTCTCAGATGGGGTAGCATATACCCGCGCACAGATTCCCCTTAAAAATGTTGCACCATTTAGCTTTTGAGGCTGTTTGTTTCCTTGGAAATTGTTGGCTGTAAAATCAGATTAAAAATCCATAACAGAGCATTGTGATTGGGAGTTTGTAACTTTTTTTTTGTTTTTACTGACCTCCTCAGTGCTTATTTATGACCATATTACTATTGAACCGAACCGTGATGTGGTCATAAACCAGCTGAGAGGCGCTCAGAGGTACCTGACTGGTTCCAGGTCTTCCAAATCAGGTGAATTTAACATTTGTATAGTTAGATATGGATGTTGGAAAATACAGTGGAGACAGAGGTTGCTCCTGGAAACAGGAAAACTTGTAGTTATCTGGCCAAGAATGTGAAAAAAGTCACATGAATGATGGCATTACTCCTGTGACCCTCGCCTGCCTGTCAATGGTAGGAACCATTGACAGGCAGGCGAGGGTCACAGGAGTAATGCCATCATGCGGGGTAATAAAGGTCATGCATGAAATGAGGCCATGGCAAGCAACGTCGTTGCAGGTACGGTTATAGGAATGCCTTTCATTTCTGCAAAATATTACTAGAATTCATAATCATCCCACATGGATATGTGCAGTTTTAAGTCACGGTTTTGTTTTTATTTTTTTAAAGGACCAAATTCAGAGGTAGGCCGGGGTCACACTGGCATTTGCCTCAGGATCAGGAGGCATCATGTGCACCAACACATATCACAGCACTTACTAATTCACAAAGGACATGAACAAAAAATGCCATTCGATTGTAAGGTGACATTAACCCTTTGTTAGATTAACCCATTCGCCAACGCTACGGTGCAATGGGAAGCCCACGCATTTTTAATCAACGAATTAACCCCTTAAAACAACAACTACAACTCCCAAATTTTGCACACAAACCCTCATCTAATTATTAGTCAGGGACATATAAAAAAACATGAAATGAAATGGTTTACTGAATGTAAACCATGTGTCATTTCATGTCGGTTGGGGAAGGATTTGATAGAAGCCGGCAATTTAATTAGCGGCTATTCTGCTATGAAGAACTCTGTGAAATATAAATATAAATATATATATATGTTTGTCTCAATGACTTGTGTGTGTGTGTGTGTATATATATATATATATATATATATATATGCATTCTATGTGTCTAAATCTATTATTTCATTTCTGTTAGAAACCCTGTCATAGGGCTCCATTATATGTCCATTTTGCAAGGCTGCGAGAAAATCTCGCCATACGGATTACATACGGATGCTCACATGCGCAAAATACGCGACTGCACCTTGCTTACGGATGACCTACGGAGCACTATTTAGAGGTCATTCATCCGTATTACGCCTGTAAACTACGGACCGTATTTTGCGCCGGTTAGTGTGACCCCGGCCATATAATGTACAGGAGATATAAAGTGTCAAGTCCAGAACATGAGCTACATTTTTAATGGTATTTTATAAGAGTGGAGGTGACTACAGTGATGACTAAATCCGATAATCCAGAACAAGATCAGTGCCAAATGCAATTGTGCCTTACTTATACTGCAGCTGCTGTGTTTTATTTTGGCACATGGACATCAGCGTGGAAACATTTCAAATGTACTTGCGTCATGATTAAATGTCAGATAAAAACCTATATATGATTTAAGGTGTGGACGACACACATGAAACATAGTAAAGGCTCATTACATTACAGAATCCTAGCCTGGGGCTGCTGTCTTGTATTTTGTCGTATCAGCCTTCACATCCAAGTCCAAACGTATAAATGCATTCAAGCTATTTAGGATGTGGATTAGTGATGAGCGAGTGGGCTTGGATAAGGTGTTATCCGAGCATGTTCGAGTGCTAATTGAGCATCTTCGGCGTGCCCTAATACTACTTTTAAGTCACTGTGGCTGCATGTCTCGTGGTTGTTTGACAGCCGCAACGCATGCAGGGATTGCCTAACGAACAAGAAATCCCTGCATGTGGTGTGGCTGTCAAACAGCCACGAGACATGCAGCCACAGTGCCTCTACCATAGTCTTAGAGCATGCTGAAGGTGCTCTATTAGCACTCGAGTGTGCTCGGATAACACCTTATCAAAGCACGTTTTCTCATCACTAATGTGGACATATTATAGCATATGCATTATTATAGCATCCATTTATGGATGTTACTTTGAAGTTCATGAAGTTGAAGACCATTGATTTAAGGTGGCTATGTACCTGTGGCTATGTACCTAAGACTTGTTCCTCCTGACTATCCCGTTTATATGCATGCATGGTTTTGTCAGGTACGTATATATTCTCAATGGGTACTTATCTGTCAGTGGCTTATCATACATGTCCAATCCTTCTTCCCCAGACTTCTGCTGCCTTTAAACAGCCAGGACACTCATACCCATTTCACTAGTGTTTATCTAATGTGTATGGCCACCTTTAGGCTAGGGTCACATGAACATAGATTCTCTCCTCCAAAAGAATCAGATCAATTATGTTAATGACACTCTGATCAAACTCTGAATAGAGTGTGAGCTTAGTGTGATCCATTTATCTTGGATGAGAGAATTGTAGCACAGGTGAGGAGAAGATGGAGAACAAATTTCTCCATCTTCTTTATTCTGTGAGTCCATGGAAATCGGATTGCACTCGGATGTCATGAGTGCAGTCCGATGATTTCCATGCACCCATAGACTTGAATAGGTGTGTGCCTTCCAAGTTTGCTCTGCAAATTGCAGCACGCTGGAAATTTCTTCTCATACCTAATCAGTATGAGAAATAAAAATGCTGATCAGCACTGCCCCATAAAATAACGTTGGTCCTAGTGCTGTCCGATAAAACATCAAATATCACTAGTCCGCTGTATACGCTCGTCTGAGCTTAGTGTCTGATTGATGGACTGGTTACCTCAATCAATTAACTTTTACACAGTTTTGTTTCTTAGTAATTATGTTAAGGGGATTGTCTCACCAAACAGCTTCCTTTGTATAAAAAAAATCAGTCGTCTCAGTGATCAGTTGATTTCTATGGGTCTGGCAACCTGAACCCAAGAGATCAGCTGGTATTGCTGGTGGAGCCTCATCTTTATGTTTGACCGCTATCAGGTTAATAAAATTGTCATAAGTAACTAGTTGGCTAGTTTTATTTATTCCAGTGAAAGCTGGCTTACCTAATCATTACAGGGTTTATCAAAAACCATAATAAAGACCCTAGGTTGAAAGTTTCAGGGTTTGTTCACACAGGACTTATAAACTGCAAAATTTCCATCTAGACTTGCAGGGGAAAAATCGACATCACATTATGGGACCAGCACAATAGATAAGATTTTACTATGTCTCTTCCTTTCTCTGCTTATAATTTACATATGCTGCGGATTTTCATTACAGATTTCACTCTTTATGACGGCTCGTGCAGACAACTGTAGTTTTGTTCAGCGTGCGAGCCATCAAAAAATTGGATCATACTTGGACCAATGTTATTCAATGACACATGTCCAATTTTTTGCTCAGACCCAGTGGGCAGAGGAAAAAAAAAATTTGCCACATGCACGATTTGCCTCCGACAATCGGCACTCACCGATTCATGTCTGTGGAAAATTTTGGACCGCACTCGGATGTCATCTGAGTGTGGTCTGATTTTCACTGACAGACTGAATGGAGAAACTTTTTTTTTTTTAATTCTCTACATCTGAGAAAAATGGATCCCACTGTGATCATACTCTGATCAAAGTCTGATCACAGTGTGATTGACATAATCGGACTGTTTTTCTCACATGGGGAACATATGGTCATCTGCACCTGCCCTAGTGCATAGGGGAAATCCACAGCAATATCTGCAAAAACTGTGCAAGTAACGTGTGGATTTGTCACCTTTTTTAATGCCCCATAGAGATGTAACCTAACATATTGCTGCATGGCTTTGCTTGATGACAACTGCTGTGTGATGTATCGGCCATCATGGTTGTCATTCAGATGGCTTTGAAACAGACATTAGCTAAGTGACAACTCAATAAGAGGACACCACAAGGGCTTATACTTACATTTTTTTTTCTTTTTCTCATTTTAGGGGAAAATGCTCTCTAATGAGTTTGGGCATTACATTAATCTCTAAAAAAAAGCCCCAGGACTTTGTCAACATCTTTGTACTTGAATCTGCCCAGATAGCAGTATTCAGTGCTGTTTTGGTAAAATCACATATTTAGCTACCTGACCCAATTATTTTCCAGCAGCATGTCTGAGATCACTGCTTTTTATAACTTGATTATTAATGTGTAGTGCTGCTAAGAAGCTCTTGGCTGCAAAATGACTACTTTGCATTTTTTTGTTTGACTCGTTCGCATAACTGCTTAACCATGCAATTATGCAGCAGCATTAATGACTCTCCTTTTTAGTGGTATGCATCTAATTGCATCTATTATTTGTGCATTGTTAATAAACATTAAAAGTGCATCTTAAAAGCAGACGTGGAAAGTGGGGAAGAGAAAACAAATCAAGTGGTGATCCTGAAACCTTCCTTCACCGCAGTCAGCAATTTATTGTTAAGGCTTCCATTTAAAAACACAAGGCACCCCTTATCAGGGAAATTCAGAGTTTCCATGGCAACAATTAATGGGGAAAGCAATTTATAAGAGTGGGAAAAAAATTAGATCTTCTCTAGATGCCCTGCTGATCTACTTATTCCAGTGAAATCCAAATATACACATATAAAAGTATATACCAATACTAAGGTACTGTAGGGGGTGTAAATATATACTGTGCAGGATGATGTTATGGGGCTTGTTGTATCAGTGATGTCAGCTGGAAGCTCAATACCACTGAGTACTACGTGTCACCCATGTTGTACTCTTTTATTTGTAGCTGTTAAAAACAATAGATTCCATCTTTCTGTCCAATGACCCCATGTGTGTCTTGGGAAAATAAGATAAAACAAAGATAAATGTTTGAAGGGTGTAAATTGGAGACAGATTGGTGGTGAATGTCATGGAGACAAAAATAACACACCACCATCATAGAGTTAGAAATAGAAAAATCAAAGCATTTTTCCATGTAAAGATGGGTGCAAAGTCCTCAAGATAGTCACCCAAATCACCAAAATCTCTTGCATACAAAAACCTAAAAAAAATATAAAAATGTATAGATGGCTGGAGCTACATTGTAATATGCATTGCATGTAAATGTGAGAAATCCTGCAAACCACCTCTTCTCCTTATCAAGTGAAATACTAAAAAGTAGCTATAATTAGAGCCCGTAGATAAACTTACAGTTTACAGTCTTTTTCCCGTTATTCCACCTAAAAATGTATGAATAAATTGAAGATGCTACCATACCCTTTACCAAAACCCCTTTCCTTACACAGTCTAAGGCCGGGTTCACACGTCAGTGGCTCCGGTACGTGTAGTGACAGGTTCCTCACGTACCGGAGACACTGACAAACGTGGACACATTAAAATGAATGTGTCTCTGCACATGTCAGCGTGTTTTCACAGACACACGGTCTGTGTGAAAAACACGGAGACATGTCAGTGTTCGTGGGAGCGCACTGTCCGCAAAAGTGCTGAACACGTTCACACGGAGAACTGTTCACACTGTCCTCCGTGCTCACGGACGGCCACCAGGGAAGAAGCGCTACTGTAAGCGCTGTTCCCCTGTGCCTGGTTCTGAATGCAGCTGTCATTCTTCTCTTCTGCTCTGCCGGCAACAGCGACTAGGAGAGAAGTATAAATGAAAACCTGACATGGGATCCCCCTCTGTTTGTGAACCAACCAGACGAAACTTACAGCTGGGGGCTGCAGCCCTCAGCTGTCAGCTTCAGCAAGGTTGGTCCTCAAGAATAGAGAGGTCCCCATGCTGTTTTTTTAAATTATTTAAATAAATTGAAAAAAAGGCGTGGAGACCCCTCTATTCTTGAGAACCAACCTTGCTGAAGCTGACAGCTGAGGGCTGCAGCCCCCAGCTGTAAGTTTCATCTGGTTGGTTCACAAACAGGGGGATCCCATGTCAATTTTTTTTTTTTTTTTAATTCTCCTCTCCTGCTTGCTGTTGCCGGCAGAGCAGGAGAGAAGAATGACAGCTGCATTCAGCACCAGCCGCCGGGGAACATCGCTTACTATAGTGCTTCTTCCCCGGCGGCCGTCCGTGTGGTCCTGATGCGGCACATGTGCGGCACATGGTTGCCACACATGTGCCACACAGAGGTACCACGTATCCACACGGACACGGATAGCTCTGGTACCATTTTCTCTGGTACCAGAATTAGCTGGACATGTGAGACCGGCCTAGGTGCTCTTTCAGATGTCAGTGTGTCTCTTTTTGTGACAGTTTTCACACGTACCAGATTAACTTACACATTTAGACCGATTTAAGTGAATGGGTCTATGCACATATCAATTTGTCTCCACGGACCATGTGTCCGTGGGCAAAACACTCTGACATGTCCATTTTTTAACAGCAACATGGGCCGCAAAACGGTCCGCACACGTGCACACAGACGACACCCAGATGACACCCAGATGACATCCGTGTGTCATCAGTGTGACATGTAACTACGCCTAGGTATCAGTGGTACTGTTAGAACTGTTCCACGGGTGCTCAAAAAAACTCTCATCATTCAATCAGTGTTAGCAGGGGAGAATGTTGAGAATTGTATTCAACTGATAACAACAAGAACAGGCAGTGGCTGGTGGGAGTATTCATCACCCACCGCCTGTGCTACAAATAAATAATAAAAAATTACGTGAGGTTCCCCTGTATTTTTGATAACCAGCATGGCAAAACTCACAGCTGCAGGCTGCAACCCTCAGCTGTCAGCCTTAGCAAGGTTAGTTATCAACAATAGAAGGGTCCCCACTCTGTATTTTTTAATTATTTAAATAAATAATGAAAAAAATGGTGTGGGGTCCCCCCCATTTTTGACAACTATCCAAGTTAAAGCAGACAGCTGGGATGCTGGTATTCTCAAGCTGGTAAGGGGCCTGTAAATATTCCCCCCGCCAGCCTAAATATAGCCGCCCAGAAAAGGTGCTTCTAATAGATGTGCCAATTCTAGCGTTTTGTCCAACTCTTCCCACTTTCCCTGTAGCGGTGGCAAGTGGGGTTCATATTTGCGGGGTTGATGTCACCTTTGTAATGTCCGGTGACATCAATCCCATGGCTAAAGGCCCCTTTCCATTTAGCGATGCACCAGCGATCCCGACCACGATACGACCCGGTCAGGATCGCTGGTGCATTGCTAAATGGTCGCTAGTGAGCTGCCAAACAGGCAGATATCACTAGCGATGCAGCATCGGTCGGGGGTCGTATTTACCTTTCAGACGCGGCGAGGGTGTCCGTCTTCCGCCTGCGTCCACGCGTCGCTCGTCGGCGCCACAGGAAGCCCAGCAGGAAGCTGACGAGAAGTGGACCAGGCCGATCTTGCGCGATCAGCGATAGCCAACGGGGGAGTCGGTCATAGGTAAGTATCACATGTAGCGATATCGCTAGCAATATCGCTGCTGCGTCACAAAATCGGTGACGCTTTAGCGATATCGCTATCTGTAAAGCCCCCTTTAGTAATGGAGAGACGTCTATAAGACACCTATTTATTACTACCGTATATACTCGAGTATAAGTCGATCCGAGTATAAGTCGACCCCCCTAATTTTGCCACAAAAAACTGGGAGAACTTATTGACTCGAGTATAAGTCTAGGGTGGGAAATGCTCCATAGATTATTCCCCCATATGGTGTTCACAGAAGAAGCTCCATAGATTATTCCCCCATATGCTGCCCCCATAAGAAGCTCCATAGATTGTTCCACCATATGCTGCCCCTATAAGAAGCTCCATAGATTGTTCCCCCATAAGAAGCTCCATAGATTGTTCCCCCATAAGAAGCTCCATAGATTGTTCCCCCATATGCTGCCCCCATAAGAAGCTCCATAGATTGTTCCCCCATATGCTGCCCCCATAAGAAGCTCCATAGATTGTTCCCCCATATGCTGCCCCCATGCTGCTGCTGCATGTAAAAATAAAAAAATGACATACTCACCTCTCCGTCGCTGGGTGTCAGATTCTCACCTGTCCTGCGTCCATGGCTGCTCACCGCTATCTGCCACGTCATCAGTCAGTGACGTTCAGACTGCAGGGGGCGCGGCGCGCACTAACCACGTCACCGCGCCCTCTGCTGTCTGAAGTCACTGACGGATGACAGACAGCAGCAAGCAGCCATGGACGCAGGACAGGTGAGTATCGCTATACTTACCCGTCCTGACGCTGTATCTTGAGCCCCCAGCTTCTCCGCGCTCTCTCTTCCTGCCTTCAGCGGTCATGTGGTACCGCTCATTAAAACTCATGAATATGCGCATATTCATGAGTTTTAATGAGCGGCACCACGTGACCGCTGAAGGCAGGAAGAGAGAGCACGGGGAGAAGCTGGGGGCTCAAGACACAGCGTCAGGACGGGTAAGTATGACCTGACACCCCGACCCCCTTTGTATATGACTCGAATATAAGACGAGAGGGGGACTTTCAGCCCAATTTTTTGGGCTGAAAATCTCGACTTATATTCGAGTATATACGGTAATCCTATAGTTGTATGGTAAATAATGACACAGCCAGAATAGAGTCCTTTATGTGAAATAAGAACAAAACGCAATTTTTTTTTTTTTTGTTTAAAAATAGCAAATAGTTATACTCACCTAACGCTCATTCCATTGAAACCCTCATCTCCTGTAATAAAATGCTTATTCCATTGAAACCTTCATCTCCTGTAATAAAACAAAAATAAAAGAACAACAATATCTCTCACCTCTCAGTCGTTCTGTCCCACGTCATAATCCATGTCTGGGGATAAACAGTTTTCAACCTGGACAGAGCCAAGATGCGGCCGTCCAGGCTGAGAACCACTGAGGAATGAGCTGCTGTGAGATCAGCATCAGTGAGCAGTGGTGACATTATCAAGGTTGCTGTTGGTCACTGAGGCTGCGCTCCCAGGCGGGCTTACCTCAGCACCGTGAGAAAAAGTCAGTGAGTTCATTGCAGTTCAGCTCAGCGAGTACACCACAGTTCACCATAAGAAATTTCTCATGGTGACCTTAACACCTTCACCCCACGCCCATTTTCAGGTTTTTTTTTTCTCTACTTCTACCAAGAGCCATAACTTTTTTATATTTGAGTCGATATGGTCATAAGAGGGTTTGTTTGTTGCGGGACGAGTTGTACTTTTGAATGACACCATTGATTTTACCATATAGTGTGCTAGGAAACAGAAAAAAAAATACAAGTGTGGTGAAATTGCAAAATAAGTGCAATTCCACAATTGTTTTTTTTTTTTATTTACCATGTTCACTGTATGGTAAAACCGACCCTGTACTATGTATGATTCCCCAGGTCAGTATGAGTTCACAGATGCCAAACATGTATAGTTTATTGTGGTAAAAAAATCAGAAATTTGCAGGGAAAAAAAAACCAAAACTTTTTTTGCGTTTGTCACCAGTTTCCGAGACCTCTAGTATTTTCATTTTTTGGGATCTGGGGTTGGGTGGGGGCTTATATTTTGTGCCCTGAGCTGACGTTTTTATTGATACCATTTTGGGGTAGATGCGATGTTTTGATCTCCTCAGACCAGACTGTTGCGGCAGCAAAAAATACATAACGCTAGCGTTTTATTGGGTTTTCTTTTCGTGACACTGTTTACCAATCTGATTAATTTACTTTATATTTTGATAGATCGGACATGTCTGAACACAGCGATACCAAATCTGTGTATTTTTTGTTGTTTTATTTTCAATGGGGCAAAGATAGGGTGATTTGAACTTTTATGTTTTTCTATTTTTTCGTAGTTTTAAAAACTTTTTCCACACTTTTTACTTTATTTAATAGTCTCCTTAGAAGACTTGATGCTTCGATCATCTTGTGCTATACATAGCTTCAGTACTTCTACGTATAACAAAAATCATTATCTCTTATGGAGATTCACAATGACAGGCATGGGGGTCTTCTGTAGACTGTTTTGACAACCTATTGGTGTACCCTGATGGCGTGACAGGGCACCCGTTGGGTGGGATTTGTGACGCGCTTCCGGCTGGCGCATGTTAAATCCCGTTGTCAGAGATTGACAGCAGGATGTAAGTGGTTAGCATCCGTGGGCGGAGCGCCGATCCACCCAAGGTGGATAAAGGCACATGGCAGCTGATTAATCGGTGTCCGGCACTGATTTTAGCTAGCATAGAGTGGTCACAGACTGCTAATGCCGTCAATTCAGTAGCTTCCACTGACAACGTCTTCTCTTGCGCTTTGCTCACACAACAAGGTGTGACTGCCAGTGTCATTCTGATTGGCAGGCTAACTGGTTAACTGGTGTCAGCAGTCATGCCCTGTCGAAAGAACAGCTTGGAAGAGGAATTGTTACTCTGTTGACATGAAGCAGCAGAATCACCAGCAGGAGCTGGAGGTGGCCACTCTAAGATGGTCACGGGTTGAACAGACAAGGAGTTGCCTCTTTGAGCAACTACCTGCCTGTTAGTTTTTAGGCCCATAGTAAAAAAAAAAAAAAATAATAATCCTGGAAAACCACCTTAATCTGTTTAATGTATACAGACAAATACCAGACGGTGTAGGGAGACCTTTTTGACTGAAGGAATAGTAAGACCCAGATGTAAATTTATTTATAAATTTCCAGGTGGAATAGTAGAAGAACAACACAATGCAGTGTTAAAAGAAAAAAATGCGAAATAATTATTTCATTAAGTATTTTCTAAAACAGACATAATAGGAAAAGTCTCTCATAGCCCAGGAAGAGCTGTCAATGTGAGGTAGAGCTGATATTTTGCAACTGGATTCATTTTAGACCCCTTGAGTAGGTTAGCTATATTTCCAAATTGTACGTATGTCCTAATGTAAAGGGATCTGTATTATTCACAGCCTACACCATTGATGTTTTTACTTTGCCTCTACAGTTGTGTCCAAAAGTTTACATACCCCGGCAGAATTTTTGCTTTTGTGGCCTTTTTTCAGAGGCTATGAATAATAACACCAAAACTTTTTCTCCAATCATGGTTAGTGGTTGAGTTACGCCATTTATTGTCAAACTACTGTGTTTTCTCTTTTTAAATCATAATGACAACCCAAAACATCCAAATGACCCTGATAAAAGCTTGCATACCCTGGTAATTTTGGCCTGATAACATGCACAGAAGTTGACACAAATGGGTTTGACTGGCTACTAAAGGTAACATCTTTACCTGTGACCTGTTTGTGTGACGAGCGTCAGCTTACGCTGAGTCGTTTTTCTTTGAATGAGTGGACCCTCTGGGCCTTGACACCCACCCACCTAGGGCGAGCTGACCTGGTGAGGAACCACCCCCTATACAGGGTGTGTCAGGGGCAAGACCAAGGGGGTGAGCCACCATGGCTGCTGGACCAGACGGCCTGCTCAGGAAGCAAGACGAGACAAGGCATTAGTTCAAGTAAACTTCATTCAGGAACACTTCAGGGTACAACAGGTGCAAAGGTGAACACACAAAGAACACAAAGCAAGATGCGTGCAAGGGCACGCCGAGGTCCAAGGCATGAGGAACTCTTCAAGGTAAAACAGGTGCAAAACTTGAACACACAGAATCCATATAACAAGGTGCGTGCCAGGGCACGCCAAAGTCCAAGGCAGGGTGCGAGGAATCGGACTCCGGAAGACTGGCAAGGGCTGACAGGGTCCAGGCATCAGAGTGTAGACATCTGGCTCCAGACCTCCGGCAGTAGTCAGCTGGCTTCAGGCAGACAAACTAGGAGACAAAACAGGGTGCGTGCAAGGAGACACGCCAGGATCAGATTCACAAAACAGAGACCTGCGCATGCCGAGGGGCATTACAAGGACGGAGGCCTGCGCGTGCGAGGGCACGCCAGGGAGGAGCACAAGGACAGTGGCCTGCGCGTGCGAGGGCACGCCAGGGACGGGTTCAATGGCATCGGAATCCGGGGTGCTGGCATCGACCGACAGGGTCCAGGAATCAGGCTACGGACATCAGCTCCGGACATCAGGCCGCAGTCATCTAGATCCGGACCTCTAGCAGCGGTCGGCAGGTTACGGAATCCGGCAGGCAAACTAGGGTTCAGAGCAGAGCAAAAGAGGCAAAAGGCTTTGTGCAAGAGTAGCACGAAAAGGCAGAGTGCGAGAACCAGCGTGCGTGCAAGGGAGCATGGAGACCACAGCTGGGGGCCCCGGCAGGTGGTATCAACGATGGCATAAGCAGGCGGGCACGACTAGAGGCGGCACCGCTGCGGCCACGCAGCCGGTAACCACTATAGCACTGGATGGGTGCACGGCTGAGGCACACAGGTGAGCACAGCTAGAGGTGGCACGGCTGAGGCACACCAGGCAGGCACAGGCGACCAGGCACGTGCACGGAGCCACAAGGCAGGGCTAGGCAAAGATACAGGACAGAGACGCGTGCAGACAGCACGGCAAAGCCTAGTACAAAAAGTGCAAGAGCGCACAAAGTATCAGAGACAAGGCATAGAGTAGTAGACAGGACTCTGCGCATGCAAAGGACATGCCGGGGGCAACGTACAAGGCGAGGCCTGCGCGTACCGAGGGGCACGCCAGGGACAGAGCACAGAACGGAGGCCTGCACGTGTAGACAGACACGTCAGGGACAGAGCACAGAACGGAGGCCTGCATGGGTAGACAGACACGTCAGGGACAGGGACAGAGTCTAGCAGCGGAGTGTAGGCCGAAGCCCAGAGCCGGGCCAAGGGAGGACCTTGGGACTAGACAGGGTACAGAGCGAAGGCCTGCACGTGTAGACAGACATATCGAGGACAAACAGAGCATGGAGGACAACATGAGACAAAGCACAAGACAAGAGACAGAATAGGAGCACGGAGCGTGTGCAGAGACTCACGACAGAGCAGAGTGCAAGGGCACAGAATAGAGGGAGCAACCCCACAGACCAAGCAGCCTTGCAGAGAAGCAATACAATACTCAGGCCCTGAGCATAGGAAGGGGCGGTCTGATATAGGGCATAGCACCACCACTTCCGAGTCAGGACCAGGGAAGAGCTTCCAGTTCAGATCCTCCAGGATCAAAGAACGCAGTCACATGATCAGGATTCCAGACATGCAGGGATGATTGCAGAACCGGACAGTGCAGGATCCTAGGAAAGGTCACATGATCAGGGCTTCAGACATGCAGAAACGATTGCAGAACCGGACAGTGCAGGATCCTAGGAAAGGTCACATGATCAGGGTTTCAGACATGCAGAGACGAATGCAGAATCAGCCTATGCTAGAACATAGGAAGGACACATGATCAGGGATTCTAGACATGACGAGATGATCACAGAAGGCAGAGCAGAAACGCAGGCATCCTGCAGCTCAACAGACATGAGGTGCGTGTGCACACTGCTCTAGGGAACATGCAGGATAGCAGACACGAGATGCGTGTGCACACCGCTTCAGGGGTTATTGAGGCAAAACAGACAAGGCAGACATGGCGGACATGACAGTTTGATGTAATCAGTGTGTGCATAAAAGCTGAGTGAGCTTCTGGGATCCAGACAGACTCTTGCATCTTTCATCCAGCCACGGACGTTTCTGGATTGTGAGTCATGGGGAAAGCAAAAGAAGTAGTTTGACAATAATAATAATAATCTTTATTTTTATATAGCGCCAACATATTCCGCAGCGCTTTACAGTTTTGCACACACATTATCATCACTGTCCCCGATGGGGCTCACAATCTTAATTCCCTATTAGTATGTCTTTAGAATGTGTGAGGAAACCGGAGTACCCAGAGGAAACCCACGCAAACACGGGGAGAACATACAAACTCCTTGCAGATGTTGTCCTTGGTGGGATTCGAACCCAGGAACCCAGGACCCCAGCTAACCACTGAGCCACCGTGCCTGCCGACAATAAATGGCTTCACCCAACCACTAACCATGAGTGGAGAAAAAGTTTTGGTGTTATTCATATTCTCTAAAAAAAAAACACCAAGAAAGCAAAAATTCTGCCAGGGTATGTAAACTTTTGAGTACAACTGTATATGTCCTTCATCATTTTTCCTTACGCTAGATGTTACATTAAAGTCTAAATTGTGGTGGCACCGCGTCACACTGCAGTTTCATTGCAAATAACTAGTGCCGTATACAACTGCAAATCAACGCTTTAAAAACCTCTTTTAACACATTGAAAATTTACTAATTGTGACTTAAAACCAGTCAACTTCTACAGACATGTAGATGTCACAACTATCTGATAATAACATGTAAAATGTCTGCATAGGTGAAGCAAGGATAAAGGAATCCAGTTGTAGATGAATTATGTATTTTGTGTGGAATTACCTTATAAGCACAGCATTCTGTCAAATGTGCCCCATCCATTACTTTAAATGGCTCCATTTTTCTCTCTGTATGCCACTCATGGGACTTATAATTATCTTCCATATATCTCCTCAAAGTTAAAGAATATTGCATTTACTCTACATGATTCTTAAATTAGACTCGTTTTTTTTAAGTTACAATGTGTATGTGGATTATGAATTAGTGGAGCAAGAGACTTAATACGCTAGACCAGGGTTCCCCAACTCCGGTCCTCAAGGCCCACCAACAGGTCATGTTTTCAGGATTTCCCTTGTATTGTACAGGTGATACAGTTATCACCTGGGCAATACTAAGGAAATCCTGAAAACATGACCTGTTGGTGGGCCTTGAGGACCGGAGTTGGGGAACCCTGAGCTAGACACATCCAACGTCTTTACAGTACAAGGAATGTTTGCAAGGGATCCGCAGCAAATTATTGGCTTGTGAAGATACTTAACAGATACCTTAACAGATCTAACAAAAATAATTTATAAAATGACTTTTAATGTTGACGCATAATTCATTGGCATTATTTGTCATCTATGAAAATTTTCATCAACCATGGAATTGGTTTAAAAGGGTGAGAATTGGTTTAAAGGGTCGTCTAATACAAGGCCGCCTACAAAGCTAAGAAAGGAAGTCCATTGGATGAGACATGCACTTTTATAAATAAAACTATTAGCCATGTCCAGAATAGATCTAAATTCTGGTGTAAATCATAGTGCAAATTGCAATCCATATATGCAACTATAATTGGCATCGAAGGCCCAAGATGTGTTTTGTAGGGCAACATAGTTAGATTGGCCCATTTATTAACTAGTGTAGGGCATGCTTACCCAGAATTGTCTTGGATTTGCCAAAATTTGAGTTTGTCACTGTGGCTTAAAATTTGATTTGTATTAAATTCATTTGATGTGATTAGAATGTGCCTCATTATACTCCGTGGTGACTCCAAACCTCAGAGCTTAAAAAATAAAAAAAGCTAAATAATAATATATAGATATCGCAGCTCACTAGGTCTTCCTGCCACAGTTCCCTTCCATCCTCCGCTGGCTCCTTCAAGCTCTGTTCTCCACTGTTCATTCTAGAAAGAGAACATCCTCTTCCACGTCTTCCACATAGCAAGTCGCACAGCAGTCACCAGTTTGTCAGGGGGATTCAACTCCATTGGCTCCAATCGTCAGGACAATTACGCAATTGACTAACAAATGATGGACGAGGCTGCGGCTGCTTCCACTTCTAGAACGGTTATTGGGGAACTCACAGTGAGTATATGGTATATACACCTCTGGTTCCAGCATTTGGAATATATATATACCTATCATGATACGGTCACTGCCAACTCCAGAACAACAAAAAGGAACCACTAGCTGCCACTACCAATCGTTTATACCAGGGCTGTGGAGTCGGTAAGCCAAACCTGCGACTCCGACTCCTCAATTTCTCTTACACCGACTCCGACTCCCATATATATTGCTTATATTTAAGTGAAAAATTTATTGTAGTACAATGTGAACATCAGACATTTAATCATTTCTATGATCCAATAATCAAGATATTTAGGTAGAACATAATATCTATTTATTGGAATACAACTTTAGAACACAAAAAACTAATAAATTGTAAATATGTAATACACTGTATAATATCGATTACATATATGCAGTACAGACCAAAAGTTTGGACACACCTTCTCATTCAAAAAGTTTTCTTTATTTTCATGACTATGAAAATTGTAGATTCACTCTGAAGGCATCAAAACTATGAATTAACATATGTGGAATTATATAATTAACAAAAAAGTGTGAAACAACTGAAAACATGTCTTATATTCTAGGTTCTTCAAAGTAGCCACCTTATGCTTTGATTACTGCTTTGCACACTCTTGGCATTCTCATGATGAGCTTCAAGAGGTGGTCACCGGAAATGGTCTTCCAACAGTTTTGAAGGAGTTTCCAGAGATGCTTAGCACTTGTTGGCCCTTTTGGCTTCACTCTGCGGTCCAGCTCACCCCAAACCATCTCGATTGAGTTCAGGTCTGGTGACAATGGAGGCCAGGTCATCTGGCGTAGCATCCCATCACTCTCCTTCTTGGTCAAATAGCCCTTACACCACCTGGAGGTGTGTTTGGGGTCATTGTCCTGTTGAAAAATAAATGATGGTCCAACTAAACGCAAACCGGATGGAATAGCATGCCGCTGCAAGATGCTGTGTTAGCCATGCTGGTTCAGTATGCCTTCAATTTTGAATAAATCCCCAACAGTGTCACCAGCAAAGCACCCCCACACTATCACACCTCCTCCTCCATGCTTCACGGTGGGAACAGGGCACGTAGAGTCCATCCGTTCACCTTTTCTGCGTCGCACAAAGACACGGTGGTTGGAACCAAAGATCTCAAATTTGGACTCATCAGACCAAAGTACAGATTTCCTGGTCTCTAATCTGAGCTGCTGTTAACCTGCGATTTCTGAGGCTGGTGACTAGGATGAACTTATCCTCCGCAGCAGAGGTGACTCTTGGTCTTCCTTTCCTGGGGCGGTCATCATGAGAGCCAGTTTCTGTGTAGCGCTTGATGGTTTTTGCCACTGCACTTGGGGACACTTTCAAAGTTTTCCCAATTTTTCGAACTGACTGACCTTCATTTCCTAAAGTAATGATGGCCACTCATTTTTCTTTACTTAGCTGCTTTTTTCTTGCCATAATACAAATTCTAACAGTCTATTCAGTAGAACTATCAGCTGTGTATCCACCAGACTTCAGCACAACACAACTGATGGTCCCAACCCCATTTATAAGGCAAAAAATCCCACTTATTAAACCTGACAGGGCACACCTGTGAAGTGAAAACCATTTCCGGTGACTACCTCTTGAAGCTCATCAAGAGAATGCCAAGAGTGTGCAAAGCAGTAATCAAAGCAAAAGGTGGCTTGTTATGAATGAGTCACCGGAGGAGGAAAAAACAAAAACACAAGCTAAGTCCAGAAAACCGGAGAGGTTGGTAGCTAGCGGATTGCAGACCCCTGATCCTATTCACCACAACTAACAGTAGCCGTAGGGGGTTCCTACGGTGCCCTAGACCCCTCGTCACAGCCGGAGAGCTAAATAAGCCTAAAGAAAGAAAGGGGAAATCTAAACTGCCCCAGAGCAGACCCCAAAGCAATAGACAGCCCCCAACATGTATTGTCGGTGAAAAACAGATGAAAACACAAACACAGACAGAAAGACAGGCTGAGCAAATGATGGGGCCCAACTAACTAGATAGGAAAGGACAGAAAAGATGCTGGCTGCAATCCGCAAAAACCCTGCCAAAAATAATGTCCAACACGTCTGATAGAAAAGGCCCTGAAGTCACTAGACTTCAAAATCACTATATCAGCACTCAGGAATATTCTGAAGACAGAGCAAAGAGATCAACTGATCAGAGACAAAAATGGAGTTCAGCCTGTCCCAACCAGGGCAGGCTGAACACAAACACTAAGTAAACAGACAAAATCACATGGAAAAATAGCAGAGCAAAAACTTAGCTTTTAGTAGACAGGAACTAAACTGGATGCCAGAGCTCAGAGCAGAAAGGATCACCAGCAACCCTGCAGGGTGTCGGCTGCCTTATATCCACTCAGAAATTCTGGATGTCCAATCACACTCCACCTGTTCAGATGACAGGTTCTTCCCATCCAGATCAATTTCACTACCTCCTTTCACCTGCAGAGGGAGTTCATCAGACATCAGAGGTGAAGGAGAAAATGAACTCATAACAGTGGCTACTTTGAAGAACCTAGAATATAAGACAGATTTTCAGTTGTTTCACACTTTTTTGTTAATTGTGTAATCCCACATGTGTTAATTCATAGTTTTGATGCCTTCAGAGTGAATCTACAATTTTCATAGTCATGAAAATAAAGAAAACGCTTTGATTGAGAAGGTGTGTCCAAACTTTTGGTCTGTACTATATATATATATATATATATATATATATATATACACACATACACACACACACACACTATGACTTATCTCAGCTAAGACAAAGCCTAGATCCTCAGGCTACATTCACACTATGGGCGTAGCCAGGATCAAACCTAGGGGGGGGTCAGAACCTCATGCTGTTCCGCAGAATTTCATACTGCACACCTCAGCTGCTGCAGAACCTCATACTGCACACCCCTACACTTGAAAATAAAGTCTGCACCTTAAGAAGATGTGGTGATGAATGCAGTCTATTTATTGCAACTATCAATTGATGTTAATGTTTTACTGAAGACGAGCAATGCCTGTCCTGGGCATCCTTTTGGGCAGCTATGAGGTGTCCCTGACTGGTGCTAAAAAAAAGGAGTGTTAGTCTGTCTGCTATCCGGCTTTCATTCTTTTTGGTACAGATATGATATGGATACAGATATGGATAAATGGATATATAGATAGAGCAGATTTCTAATCTGCTTTTGCTATTGAAAACATTTGTGAGCTCAAAAACCTTTCAGTTGATGCAGTTTTTTAAAAAGCTGATCTGCTTTTGCAACTGAAAAACTTATCCTCAAAAAACGCAGGAAAAACGCTGTGTGTGAATGTAGCCTTAGATCAGGAATAGAACAGTCATTTATAGGACATTTCATAACTTTCCCAAATTCCTATAAAAAAATATTCAGCACATTCTGCATTGAACTACTGTACCCAATTTATTATATATTTTAGGAGTCGGAGTCAGTCCGTTTTATACCTACTCCGACTCCACCAAAATGAGCACCGACTCCGACTCCATGACTCCGACTCCACAGCCCTGGATTTTATACAGGCCAATTATACACCCATTACAGGTAGCGTTTGGCTTCAGGGGTGCGGTTTACAAAGCAAGAGGAACAGAGCTATTAAATATTTATTTAATTCAGAAAGGTAGGCAGTGTTTATAGAAAAATATTCAAAGATGATACAAAATGGGAACTGAACAACACAATATATATGCAATTACATAAAATAAAAAGTAATAGTGAAGGAGAATTACTAAAGCTGATGTTTCAGGAACGGCTCTTATCTTTATGGAGGTAAGCACTCCGATTAGTAAAATGGAACACTTTCACAGCGAGCTATGTCTTCGAGAATGACAAAATACACAAATCCAAATTCTGCTTTTTATTAAATCAAGGTTACGTCCACATACCTCCCCTTGGTGAGCTGATGTGGGGGCTAGTTGTGGGATGTGCTATGTCTTTCCGAATTTTATGACATCCCAAACTTAGAGGTTATCTTCGCCTCTGAAGGTCCCAGGCAGTAGATATTATGATGTTTCTTATCGCAATTTTACCATTCTATGTATATGAAACATGGCCTGGATAGCACCATCCATTGTATCATTGTTAAGTTGGAGAGGTAAGAATGACCTCACGGTGGTGTGAGTGAATGCGTTTTGTTCAACCCTTTGCTACAACGCCGAAATTATATCTCCCATAAATATCGGATCAATGCAACCACCAATCACTGACCATGAGGTCCAAAAGGTCTGCAATCTGTGCTTTGATCAGAGGAAGCTTATGCCTTCCCCACCTGCGTGAACAAATCTGTCTTGTTGTTTTTTTCCCAGAACAAATCTCCTTTGGGCATTACCTGTTCACTGCAAGAAACCCCTTCTTCAATTGAGATTAAAGTGTCATCTCTCACTTCACCAGTCATAATTAGTTTCTCTTTTCCCCCATTATAATTAATCCCATATGTTCAATGTGAGGGTAATATGTCCCCTTTCCGGAAAAGTCTTAGGCTGTGTGCACACGATGCAGATATCCAGCGGATCCGCAGTGGATTTTACCGCGCAGAAACGTTGCATATCCGCATTGTGATGTACAGTAGCATTTAAAGCAATGAAAAGAAAACGCTGTGCAGACGCTGCAGATTTTTCCGCGCGGTTTTCCTGCGGTACAATATCCGCAGCATGCTACTTCTTTTGTGCGGTTTTCCACCTCCCCTGTCTCCAAATCCGCAGGGGGAAAACCGCAGTGGAAAACCGCACAAAAACCCCTAGAAAACCGCATTAAAAATGGAAGAAATCCGCAGGAAAAATGCAGGTCATTTGACCTGCGGATTTCTCCAATTCTGCGCGGAAAAATCTGCAGGGCCAAAAAGTACGTCTGCACTCAGCCTTAGGGATTTTAATTTTTCTCTATGACTATCCGTTTGCTATAAAATTGCAGCCCACAATACTTTTATCCATATTCTAGACCAGACTTGCCCATAATAAATCAATTGGTGTGTAAAAACAGATCATATAGGAGTTATCATTCGTATGTCATGTGTTTTTAATGGATACAATTATAAAGATAGGAAATTTTATTATTCATTAAATTGTTCATGCAAAGAATGGATGCCATGCAGATTTGCAAAATGAACATATGGGCATAAAAACCAGACACACGAAAGGCACATTCGCTCCTGAATTTAGCTTACAAATGCTGATGTAAAATACTGACCAAATACTGAGCGTTTAAACTTGGCCTAAAAGTCATAACCTGTCATTAACAGATTATTAGTTTACTGCAGCCAGAAAAAAAAAAGAGTGTAATGTAGAAACTATAGAAGAAAACCGGTAAATAATTTTTAATAAAGTTCAATTACAAAAAAATAAAATGTCGCCATTACAAAAAAAGCAATGCTGGGGTTAGACCAGTAATCATGTGGTTGCTTTATGGCACTGTAGCCATTGGTATGAAGACCACCTGGGACCCTACTTGTTTTTCCTCTTGAATATCTACTACAAAACTCCAAGCCTCCTGCCCTATGCCCTGATGCCCTGTGTGTAAACCAGGGTCTGAATGAGGCGTAGGTGAAAAAATCAACAATGCTGTGCCATTAAAGAGATTGTGTTGTCAGGAAATTACCTGTTGCTTAAATTACCATATTTTCCGGACTATAAGATGCATCTGACCATAAGGCCCCCCCTAGGTTTTATAGGAGGAAAATAGAAAAAACTGAAGCAAAAAATGTTGTCAATTGTATACTAATATCCCCCATCGTGGTATATATATATGTCCCCAATCCAGGTATACATGGCCCCCTCATCACCATCCTGGTATACATGATCCCTGCACCCTATCCCCGTATGCATGGTCCCCATCCCTTTCCTAGTATGCATGGCCCCCTCATCCCTATCCTGGTATGCATGGCTCCCTCATCCCTATCCTGCTATGCATGCCACCCTCATCCCTATACTGGTATGCATGGCCCCCTCATCCCTATCCTGGTATGCATGGCTCCCTCATCCCTATCCTGCTATGCATGCCACCCTCATCCCTATACTGGTATGCATGGCCCCCTCATCCCTAGCCTGGTATACATGGCTCCCTCATCCCAGTACGGGTATGCATAACCTAATTCCCTTCTTGGTATGCATGGCCCCATCCCCATCCTGGTATGCAAGGTCGCCTTATCCCCATCCTGGTATATATGGTCCCCTCATCCCCATCCCGATATGCCTGGCCACCATCCCAATCCTGGTATGCATGGTCCCCACATCTCCATTTTGGTATGCATGGCCACCTCATCCCTATCCTGGTATGTATTGCCTCCTCATCCCTATCCTGGTATGTGTGGCTACCTCATTCCTATCCTGGTATGCATGGCCCCCATCCCCATCCTGGTATGCATGTCTCACATCAGAAAAACATAAAAAAAAACCCAAACCATTCTACTTACCCTTCCTCTGCTCCCTCACAGCGTCCTGTTCAGTTGCTAGCAGCTGATTTATGCTTGTAAGCATTGACGTCATGCGCTGCTTACAAGCCAAGAACAGCTGCCGGAATACTCACTGCTCCCCATGCCTGAGACTATGGGCATGTGGAGTAGTGAATATTAATTTCACTTTAATAGCAGGCACACTGTTAGCCACAGCCTCCGGCTTCCTGCAGCGGCCGGGCGATCATGTGTGCCAGCTACTAAAGGGAATGAATATTCTCTGCTCTCCACTCCCATGAGCGAAGGATGCAGTGAATATTCATTTGCTTTAATAAATGGCACACGTGATCGCATAGCCACTGCAGGAAGCTGGCGGCTGCGGCTACTGTGCCTGCTATTAAACAAAATGAATATTCACTGAACTCCACGTATATAGTCCCTCCACCTCTTGGTGCAGGATTCAGTGCATAGAGGTGGGAGGGACCCTGGGCGTGGGGAGCAGTGAATATTTGTTTCTCTTTAACAGCGGGCACAGGGGTTAGCCGCAGCAACCGACTCCTGCATCCTGTGACTCACTGCTCCACTGCTGCCGCTCCTCCATCTCCATAGCCACAGCAGGTACATCCAGACTATAAGACACACCCATTTTCCATCAAATTTTATCATTTATACTTTTTTAGGCATTGTACAGGAGGAGGAGGAGGTGATCTATGACATCACCTATTATGAACGGTGGATCCTGTGGTATCTACTGTATATAGAGGTGTTATCAGTCATTGTACAGGAGGAGGTAATCTGTGATATCACGTAGTGAGAATGATTGATCCTGTGTTAACTACTGTAGATAGAGGCAGGGGCGTACATAATAATCATGGGGCCCCATAGCAAAAGTCTGAATGGGCCCCCCCAAAAAAAAAAAAAAATCAACAGGTGCTCTTAACTCCAGGCATGCATGTTATAGGTCAAACAATTAATTTTATAGCTAGTCTTTGATTTTTTTCAGTTCTCAGCATGTATGTGCTGCTGGGAACAATAATAATCTATGCACACAAAACAATCTATACTGATCATCCTGTGAGCATAAAGGTACTGTCACACTTAGCGATGTACCAGCGATCCCGACCAGCGATATGGCGCGGTCAGGATCGCTGGTACATCGCTAAGTGGTCGCTAGTGAGCTGCCACACAGGCAGATCTCACCAGCGACATAGCAGAGGATGGGGGTCGCTACTTACCTGTCAGACGAGGCGATCCTGACGTCCTCCCGCCCGCGTCCACGCTCGTCGCTCGCCTCTCCACACGAAGCCCAGCAGGAAGCTGACGATGAGAAACGGTTCAGGACGTTCTCGCGCGATCAGCGATAACCAGCGGGGGAGCAGGTCGGAGGTAAGTATCAGACATAGCGATATCGCTAGCAATATCGCTATAACGTCACAAAAAACAGTGACGTTATAGCGATATTGCTAGCGATATCGCTTAGTGTGACAGGCCCTTAAGAAATGCCAAAATGGGCTATCAGCTATTGGCCAACAAGTAGCTGATTGATTGTCAATATATATCACAGATATTTAGCAAGGCAGAATAAATCATTGGTGGCTCAGTGGTGTATGTATATATATATATATATATATATATATATATATATATATATATATATACAAACATACATACATACACACACACGCCTGCAGTGCATGCAGGGCCCCCTCCTCCACCCTCCACAGTGCGTGCAGCCGGGCCCCTCTCCCTAAGGTGCAAAGTGCAGCCAGAGCCATTGTAAATGTAAAGTGGCAGGCTGCCAGCAGACGCTGAATATCGCACACAGGACGCTGTATATCGCACACAGGACGCTGTATAACGCACACAGGACGCTGAATATCGCACACAGGACGCTGTATATCGCACACAGGACGCTGTATATCGCACACCGGACGCTGAATATCGCACACAGGAAGCTGTATATCGCACACAGGAAGCTGTATATCGCACACAGGACGCTGAATATCGCACACAGGACGCTGTATATCGCACACAGGACGCTGTATATCGCACACAGGAAGCTGTATATCACACACAGGACGCTGAATATCGCACACAGGACGCTGTATATCGCACACAGAACGCTGTATATCGCACACAGGACGCTGTATATCACACACAGGACGCTGAATATCGCACACAGGACGCTGTATATCACACACAGGACGCTGTATATCACAACCAGGACGCTGTATATCACACACAGGATGCTGTATATCGCACACAGGACGCTTTATATCACACACAGGACGCTGAATATCGCGCACAGGACGCTGTATATCTCACACAGGGCGCTAAATATCACAGGACGCTGTATATCGCACACAGGACGCGGTATATCGCACACAGGACGCTGTATATCACACACAGGACGCTGAATATCGCACACAGGACGCCGCTGTATATCACACACAGGATGCTGAATATCGCACACAGGACGCTGTATATCACACACAGGACGCTGTATATCGCACACAGGACGCTGAATATCGCACACAGGACGCTATATATCACACACAGGACGCTGTATATCACAACCAGGACGCTGTATATCACACAGGACGCTGTATATCGCACACAGGATGATGTATATCACACACAGGACGCTGTATATCACACACAGGACGCTGTATATCTCACACAGGACGCTGTATATCTCAGGACGCTGTATATCGCACGCAGCACAGTGAGGGGACACATTTAACAAAAAAATCCACCCCCAGCCGGGTTCACCGAGTCACCGTCTTGTGTGTGTTCCTGTACCTGAGTGAGAGAGGCTCATGATGAATGTTTTCTGCTCCTGCAATGCATGCAGTCATTGTACAGGAGGATGGGGAGGTGAGCTGTGAGATCTCCTAGTGAGAACGATGGATCATGTGTTATCTACTGTATGTAGAGGTGTTATCAGTCATTTTCCAGGAGGGGGACAAGGTGAGCTGTGATATCACCTTGAGAGAATGATGACTCCCTTATTATCTGCTATGTATGGATGTGTCATTCTTTCTTTCTAATCCTATCTGTAATTATTATGAGACTGTTGAAGAGTCATCTGTACAAAATATGAGGTGTGATTTTAGTATTAGTACCTATCTAGTTACCAGTATGAAATTTGCAAGATTTTTGCTTGTTTTTTTATTTTGTGATTTTGAAAAGTGAAAACATTAATATGTTTCACTTATAAAGCTGATTTAAACAAGTCATTTTCTGGTGTCGCATTCCTGTTATATTTGTATAATCGGAGTGCTGGGGGGAATGGGATTATGTATAAATAAGGATACTAGGGATTGGTAGGAGCAGGGAGATTGTCCGTTTGACAGCAGTTATGCCTTCTCTTGCCAAGGGTGGCGTGGCGCATTCTGAATCCTCTGCCTTGTTTCACCCCTGGTGCAGACTTTTCACAGATCTTACCTGATGGTCCCCAATTACATTAGAAAATATGTTATTTGCAACAAAGCCCGGGGTTTAGACTTTGTATAATTTGGTGGATAAATCCTGCTTAATTCCTATTCTGATGGTTTTTTTAGACTGATGCAACTGCAGTTGGATTGTCATGATACAGGTATTTTAGGGATTATTATCATCATCACTAAGACAGCAAACAGTTGATACTTTTGCATCCGGCGTCATACAGCTGTATGTTATGAATAAAAGAATAATATTGGCCCATTTTATAAATTAATTACTTAGTAGTCTTGACCTGAGTGCTACATATGATTGCTGTCATGTAGATATCTACCCCACATGTTTATACGATTTTTCTTAACAATAGGATGCAAGGAGATCTCTTCATTAGTCTCTTCCTTCCCGGCTGGTCATTTCAGTTTTGCCTGTAGAGGGCAGTCTGCTTCCATCAAAGTACCATTTCTTCTAAAATAGTACAAAAAAACCCATTTATAATAATTATTATTAAAATTATAACACTTGAAGCCTGCACAAACCACATCGAGCTGCGGGATGGAGCGATGGACCTGAAAGAACAAAAATACAGCAGTCACGTGCTGGTTGGGATTTTGCTGACCAATCTTAAGAGATTATAATGAATATAATAGTAAGATAGCAAAAGATGATAAACAAAACAATCCAGTGGGGAGAAAATGATAATCCTCCATTGAGATGAAAGCTGTAGATGTAGATAAAAAGATTTCTGTGAACAATAATAAAAAAACTATGCTTAATTATACGGCAGAACAAAAGGAAATGCTGTATATACCAGCAGCCGCAGCATAATACAGCCTAGTGTTTTGTATTCAAGTAATATTATTCAAGAGAAAAGACATTTTGTACGGGAACCTTTGCTTTGTGCTTGATCTGCAGTATCTCACACAAGAAGGCTACCTTCATTACTCTACCCAGTTGTTAAATCAGCGTCTAATTTTTGAAGTATCAGTTTATGTGAAATGGTCTACCTGCTGTTCTGAATGTTTGTCAAATAAAACCGAGGCGCGAGGAATATCAATATTAATTTTGGCCAATTTCATTGTAGGATAAAAGTGTTTTTTTTTTTTGTTTTCTGATTATTTGTTTTTTGGTCTGCTTAGTTAGAAATAGGGAAAGACAAACTGCATGAAAAGGGGGTCAGAGGTGCTCGATAATGATATGAAAACAAACCAGGGGATGCAAATCTGAAGAGATGGCTGACTTTGAAAAAATAAAGATAGAAAAGAAAAGAAAATTTATAGCTTACACAAACTAATGATGTGGTCTATCTATCTATAACAAAAGAAAAGGAATCAGCACCAATTCCAAAGAATTACCAAAGAACCTCAAAAATTACCAGCAGAAGAAAGGATGGCAGCATTTAAATATTATCATTTAGCCCATAAATCCAAAAATAGTGAAAATTATAGGACCGTAATTGCCCATGTGACGACGTTTCGATTCATAGTGTGAACTTTTCTCCATCCATAGAAATAGATAGATATATGATAGATAGAGAGAGAGAGATAGATAAGATAGTGGATGCAGCACAAAATGTACAAATAGAGGTGGCATGTTGTCAGTTCATAGTGTGAACCTTTTTTAAAAGATTCACACTGTGAACCAAAACATCTCCTCTCCACATCGGCTATTAAAGGGGTTGTCCGGTCCACATCAATAAGTCTGTAGTTACTCTGTGTGGCTGGAGACTTAAGAGTCCCCCAATTTCATGCACTGTGCGCTGCGGGCATTCGCCGGTTTCCAACCATAGAGCATGTATGAGTAAGGGTATGTGCACACACTGCAGATTCACCTGCGGGTTTTTTCCTGCGGAACCGCAGGTAAAGTGACCTGCGGTTTTGCTGCGGTTTGGCCTGCGGTTTTGCCCTTCGGTTTCACACCTCTACTATGTTAAAGGTGTGAAACCGCAGCAGAATCTGCAGAAACAATTGACATGCTGCGGAAATAAAACCGCAGCTTTTCCGCAGGTAAAAAACCGCAGCGTGAGCACTGCGGTTTTGAAAACCCATAGGCTAACATGGTACTGTACCATGTCTGCGGAACTGCTGCAGTTCTGCAGGGGCAAAACCGCAGCGTGTGCACATGGCCTTATACATACTCCAGGCCAGTGGGTGCCACATGGCTCTCCATACACCTGTATGGAGTGAGGCCGTGCCCTCTTGTCAGACACCCCCACTGACCGGTCACGTCACTAGCCGGGGCGTTGTTTTAGGCTCAATACAAGTGTATTGAGCGAGCCCGCGCCCATTGGCCGGGAGTATGTATAACTCATTCATACTCTCCGGTCCAGTGCCAGAAACCGTTGAATCCCCACAGCGCACAGTGCGTGCTCTGAGTGGATTCATAAGTCTGCAGTCTTACTGGTTTGGACCGGACAACTCCTTTAAATTCAAAATTTACATTATTTTTGGAGCATTGCTTCCATTTTTTGTTTCTACTATTCAGGCTTCAGCCTGGGAAGCATTGCACCCCCATTTGCGCTTTTATTTTTGCATATAGCTGGTGCGGCTTTTCTATCTATCTATCTATCTATCTATCTATCTATATCCGTACTTATTTATATCATCGTTTTTATCTTATATTGACCCATTCAAAGCCTGTTGTTTCCTGTATGAAATCATGCAGGATCTTTTTCGTTTCTGTTATAATTCACATGGCTGATTTGGTAAATCAGCTGAAATAATTGCATCGGCACAGCATGAATGTTTCATTTGTGTCAATGTTTATAAATCAAAAGGGAATAAGTTTGCTTGTTTAAAAGTTACCAAAAATGTAATTTATATAATGTATGACTGTATCGCATGTAAAATATCCCCTGTGATTTATACTCCCACAATCACGTTATTAGTTTCTTTAGTCATATATGCTAAAAAAAGACATAGAAATATTCTTTCTACAGATCGAATGCTGTGATGATCCCTGTACTTTCAGGCAAAGTCCTCTCCTTTGATAGATAAATGTGATAAATAGGCAATCTGCATATCACTTTTTTATATTGTTTTATTCACAAAACAATCGCTCCACAGTGGGGGACAGTGGGTATTTCCGCTTTGTCTAACTTGCTTTCCACTACATGTTATCAATTGGAAACTGCAACTTGCAGCCGAGAAACTGACACTGGTTACAGGAAGTGTGAGGCGGGGCTTGTTCTATCTACCGGTGGAGTTTTGACTCTCTACAGGAAGTGAGGGTAGGTTTCTGTCTCACTGCTATTGCCTGTCTGCCAGTCAAACTGTACAGAGACATAACAGAGTGGCGGGTATTCAGGCGCTTGAAAGTAAGGGAACGAGAGTTCCATCACATATAGTGCTGTCAAGATCCTGTTGAAGAGAGCAGCAAGCTATAGGGCAGGATATTTGGGACATTGTAACCATAAAGAGTATACATTTCATTTTGATGAAGCCCTGTTAGAGGAGGACGTCTCAGAATCTGCTTTTTTATTCATTTTCCATGAAAGTAGTGGTATGATAGAATATAAATTGCATATTCTTTTTAAATAGATCTGATGTGCCAGTCATTAGATTCCCAAAGTAGAAGCCATATGCAACTCAGGCTAGCAGTGAACTGGGGGGGGGGTGTCAGTACACTTGGACTGGTTCTTCCAATTACCCCAGTGCATTTCCAGCTTGATTTACACATGGCTTATGTACTGTATTTCTCATGATTGGCACATTGGATCTCTACACAAAAGTATCATTTATATTATGGGACAATCACCTTTACAGATATCTAATTAGTTCCATATGCAAACATGCACAGACAGGTTCCTTTTTAGGCCTTATTCACACATGTATCTTAAGTAGTGTTTTGCACTAGTAAGTTAAATCTAGTAGTGGGTGACTCTGTCATAAAGGCCCTCACTACTCATGTGCTCATGTGACGACGTGGATGGGACTATAAAGAAGCACTCCTCCTTCTTTCAAAGTTTTTATCCTCTTAATATATTGCAACCATCATATTATATAGCACTGTGAACTTACAATTGCTCATTTTGCCCTTCGACTCAGCTAATTCTTCTCTTTTCCATTAAGGCTATGACATCATGTGATTAAAAACTGACTAGCTGAATAGTTCTAAGCTCTATGTAGAAACAGCAGGTCACCCTCTGCAACTCCTGACCCAGTTGCTCCGCTCCTCCCGATGTCAGGAACTTTTTAGTGATGTAGAATTTTAGTTCTACTGCTAACTCATGCAGGAAAAAGAAATATATAAATAAATTACATAGTTTCTCCTATACTTGGCAATGTTAAACATGGACAGAACACGGATGCACATGGTTGCCATCCTTGTGCTGTATGTGTTTTTCACGGACCCATAGACTTTTATTGGCCCTTGTCATCTGTGCTGCCGGAAAAACACGGACATGTGAACAACACGTGCGTGCAACACGGATGTGTGAATCAGGCCTTAATATCACTCCAAAGATACACGGTGTACAACCTACTAAATATACAGGATATGGATATTTTCACATTACACTTCTTGTCTATTCATCTTCTGCTGGTTTCGACTTACAAATATTGCTGCAAAATTCTGACCCAAATATACAAATATGAAGAAATTCTTACTTTCACAAACTCCTAAAAGAGCAAGCTTATGTCTTGTAATTTTTGGACTATGAGAAAATCCTCTTTAATGTTTTATCGTCCAAAAAAGGAAAATAATAAACAAAAATAATTACAACTGTCTAATATTTCAGAACTTAACTGAACAGTTGTACTCAGACCTCCTCTATAAATTGCGATCTCGGTTTATTTTTACAGCGTGTTTGTTGTTGGCGGTTTATTCTCATTTAGGCATATAATGTTTCCATTTCTCTACATTTGCCGTGTATCAGCACTACATCGGCAGCTAAACCGAAATTAATCGGCGCATTTAAAGAAAAAGTGTGAAAAATAAGAGATCCAGATTGTGGATAACAGTTTTACATGAGAATCGTGCTAAATGATGGACTATTTAATTACTAACAAAATGCAGGTTGTTTCCACAGTTTACCTAATACATAACTTCTGCTTCTCCGCAATAATGTACAAGTTAATGTCGCTCAGGCTTTCACATACGGAGTAAGTTTTCTGCATAAAGAGCTGGAGTTTACATATCATTGTTGTGCAGCAACTACTGAACGTGTGACGTTAAACATGCCATTAATGATCATTAGTGCTCAGTTTTAAAGTGGATCTGTCAGCTTAATAGTCAGCCCTATGTAAGAGCAGCACATTACAGCTACAGGTCCGCACGTTTAGTACTTAAAACTGCACAAAAAGTTATTGTGCTATTTGGCTACTATGAGCAATGAAAAAGAAATACATAGGACACATAGTTCATGACTCCAGTGTATTTATGAGGATAGCACTGTGCCCGGCACTCCCTGCCCTATAAACTTATACACGGGAGCCTATCACTGTAGAGAGGGGGGCAGGTGGTGCCGAGAAGGGGTGCTGTGCTCATAAATTCACCCGTCTCATAATCTATGTGTCCTTTTGGCTCTCCTAATATCCAAACCAAACATGTTTTGCACCTGTTTGACTACTGTCAGCTGTAATATGCTACCCTTGCGTAAGACAGCATGTTAAGCTGACATGCTGGAGCCCTGTCACAAGGTTCCTTATATGCTTTGTGCAAAAGAACTTTTTTTTTCCTTGCGTGATGGGTCCATGGACATTAAGTAGCACAAAAACAAAGCATGGCAGACACCAGAAGCATCACCTGCGGGTACTTTATGACCTGTCTCAATCTGTTTTGTGTACCCCCATTGATGTGCAAACTTTGAAGAGTAACTTATGTTTTGTATTTATTTAATTGAAGATCAGTTTTTGCAACATTGTTAATCTTTGTAATGTACTGCATTTTTTTTTTTCAAACTCCATGCTGAAAGTGCTGTTTTTACTGCCATGTTTATGCACATAAAGTAGCTGATTTGAGCGCCAGGTCCAGCAAATATCCAGTGTGACCTTCTTTGCTGTCCTTCTTCATGCTCAGGCATTATTTCCAAAATCTCTCCTTGTCCTAGCTTGGGGGAAGTTAGCAGAGAAACTCACACAGGAGTACAGAAATTTGTTAGACCTGCAGTTCAAAAGAGCTACTCTAAGTGCATGAACAAGGTAGTTGAAACAGCCCTTTCAACATGGAGTTTTAAATAAATGGAAGAAAGATAAGGTAACGGAGTAAATCCCAAAGATTCATGCATTTGCAAAGACTGATCACTAATTAAATAAAAAAATAAAAAATTGAGTTACTCTTTTATCTAGATTAAGAGTAGGTATCATTGGCTAGTGAAAACTTTTATGAGTGTCTATTTTTTTTTGCTTTTTAGAAAGTTTTACACAGTTTAAACTTTATGTCCCCTAAAAATAAGTTAATCATAGGCTTTTCTAGAAGAAACCTCTCCTCACAGGGTAACCTGATGACAAACATTTAGTAGGTGATTCATCAAAGCTTTGTTTGCCAGATTTGTGGTGAAAAAGGCCTTGAAAAGTTGCACATTTTTGCGCAACGTAAGGTTGTTTAAAAAAATGCAACTTCTGGCATTTTTATGTCATTCTCGCCTTCGCTTCGATAAAGTGAGCATAGTTGGGGCGGAACAGGGAAAATGGCGACTCCTGATAGTCAATCCAGCAGAGACTGGAGTAAGATTTGTGGCGAGGCACACATCGCGTCTACTACATGTTTTGCCTGATTCATTAAGAGGCGTGTGTTTATTAATGAATATGGATTATTGGCTACAAATTGCATAAATAAATCAAGAGTGGCGAGAGAATATCCAGTCTTGGTGAATTGCCCCCATAGTTTCCACTAGATTTATCTAGAAATAAATATATTTATTTTGTAGCCTCAAAGATGGTTCCCCAGTAGAGTTGAGCGAAACAGGTCGGCCAGATTCATAAGTCGCCGACTTATGGCAAAGTCGGGTTTCGCCGACTGAAACCCGACCACAGCGTGAAATCGGCCATGCGGTCGGCAAAACGAGCGCCAAAGCCGGATTTCCAAGAATGCTTGCACGTGACTTTTTTCAGCCACTGAATAGGGACGTACACTGTGGGCAACGAGATGACATGTGCAGCGTCCGGGGGGGAGGAGAGAGAGTTTTCCCGCACTTTAAAAAAGCGGTCCGGCAGGTAGGTGTGGTTACTGTCCTCCACTCCCTGCCGACTTTGCTTCCCCATTGACTTGCATTGGGTTTCGTGTTTCAGTCGGACCTTCGACTTTTCACGATAGTCGGCCGATTTCGTTCGACTCGACTTTTGAGAAAGTCGGGTTTCATGAAATCCGACTCAACCCTAAAAAAGGCAAAGTCGCTCATCTCTATTCCCCAGATTTAGAATAAAAGAGGTATAAATCAGACTTTGCCAAGTTGTCATTGTAGGAAGAGTGCTTCAGAGTTTTCTCATCCCATGGCCAATCTGACTGGTATGTCCATGTTAGTTCCTTCCTTGGAACCTACCTGACATATTTTTGTAAGACACTCTGTTGCTAAACTGACTATATCAACAACACATGGATTGCACACAGAGAAGGTTTGACCATCTAATTAAAATAAATACGGTTAGAAATTAAAATATTAACAGGGTTAAATAATACAACTTTTTAAAAAAATAAGTTTTGCTTGTAAATTTTGACACTTTCTAATTTTTTGCCCTGGCGTAAAAATGTGTATAATTTTAAGGCCACTACATTGTTCAAAACTACATTGCATCTGTGTCCTGGAGTACTACCAGCATCACAGGAACTTACTAGCTGGCGAGGCCTCTTCACGCTAGGTTAATTAGGTCCAAAGTATACAAAACCAGCAAATGAATTTAATTAGTAGACCCTGATAGTATGAGATACAAATAAATATAAGAGTAAACTTGTAAATACAGAGAACATAATAGAGTAATATTTTTCTACTTTATTACTTGTCTCCTCCCATCTTTGCACATATATTTGTATATTTTGTCTTCCTTCATTGTGTTGTAGGTGACAGGCCTCCTTTAATAGAACTTCACATGAATCTGAAACACAATCTCTTCTGGCTTCATCCACAGGGAACGGCTCTTTCTGCTGTAATATGAACTGCGGCTAATGCCGATTGATTTAACGTTCATTGTCAATAATTACAAAGTGTTTCCTTTCATTGGATCTCAATATTCACATAAACTGATTAAAGCATCTCAAATTATATTCACTCGAGAGCAGGCATTAATAGCATTAAACATTAATATACTACATGCGTAGCTATGCGGTGTATGCTAACAACATCATGATGGATTAAGCACAGTATAAATGGTATTACTTGCATAATATTAGCCATAATGCTAAATTGGGAAAAGTATGAGCTGCAATAGAAAATATAATACCCTAAGTCTTATGTTTTGCCATAAAATATCATCCATAACTAGGTATTCAGTTACAAGTGCTTCTCACTAAATTAGAATATCATCAAAAAGTTAATTTATTTCAGATCTTCAATACAAAAATTGTGTCATGATCCAGGTTGGATCTGACAGTTTAAATGCACAAGGTAACTTTTTTCCTTTGGCTATGTGCCAAAGGTGTTTTTTTGCCCCCGGTGGCCAATAGGGTCATTGCACTGTGGTGATTTCAGTTGTAGTTTTCCCCTGGTGGCCATTAGGGTCATTGCACTTGGTTACCTTAGTTTGTGCACGTGATTAAGTAACAGGTGTGAATTCTCTATAAAAGAGTGTCAGGTGTATCAATCACTGTTGGTGATAGGTCTTCAGTTACAAACAAGCCTGGGTGAAGGATGGAGCTGAAGGAGAGTCCTGGGCAGCCCAGCCAGAGTCCTGGAGTAGCAGCTATGGTGTCTGCAAGGAGGGCTGGCATGGCATGGTGGAGTCGCGGTTATGGTGTCTGCAAGGAGGGCTGGCATTGCTTGGTGGAGTGGCAGCTATGGTGTAGAGCTGCACTCAGGATGCTGGACTCGGTTGTGGAAAGCTGGACTCAAGCATGCTGGACTTTTTGGCAGAAGCTGGACTCATTTGCTGGACTCTGTTTCTGGACAGCTGCACATAGGTGGTGGACTCTGTTTGCTCCAAGGCTGCACTATGGTGATGGATCCAGTTGCAGGAAAAGATGCACGCAGGTGGTGGCTCTGTTGCTGGGAGCGTAAGCAGCAGAGCAAAGCTAAGTGGTGTTCCCCTGTATTGTCATTTTTCTTTATGTGTGTTTAGTGCAGTGGTGGGATTAGTTTCCGCACCAACCAATTCCCTAGTGAGGGTTTAGGTGCAGGGTGAGCTTGGGATATCAGGTATCCAGATCGGCGCCCGGTGTGGAACCGGCCTAGGGAACGTTAGGAGTGTAGAGACACTGACTCAGGGGAGTGCAGGAGGTTTCCACTTCCCCGTTCCCTATCGCAGGGCCACCATTGTTATTGTTTCCCAGGTTTTCCCTTATTGTTTAAATTCGCCTTACTGGAGGCGGGGTTTCCAGATTTACTTGTTACGTGTATTACCTAAATTCGCCTGTTGGAGGCGGCGTATCCAGCTGCACATCTTATTATTTAAATTCGCCCCACTGGAGGCGGTGTATCCAGGGTCACGCGTGTCATCTAAATCCGCCCTGCTGGGGGCACTGTGTCCAGCCGTGCGTGACCGCGACAAATTGAAGCCATAATCATCAACCTAAACAGAAATAAACGCTTGAAATAGATCACTCTGCCTGTAATAACTCTATATAATATATAAGTATAACTTTTTGTATTGAAGAACTGAAATAAATTAACTTTTTGATGATATTCTAATTTAGTGAGAAGCACTTGTATTTTACTGAGTTAAACTGAGTGATTAGAACAAGTTTGAAAAAAAAATCAAAACATACAAATGTATTTTTTGGATTAGGAACAACTGTAAAAGTGTTGTCCAGTCTGGACTTTGTATATCGTGATTATTGGCTTCCTGATGTAATATATAGCATTGTCTACTGTGCGGTACTGATCTCCAGGAACCATAGCAGATCGCTGCTGCAAGGGACTTAACGGAACCATACATTTTATGGGCGCCACAAATGAGCAGCTACAAGGAGCTTCCCAGACAATAAAAGCTGATTGCCAGAGGTTATGGAAGCTAAACCAGCACCTGGGATAACCCCTTTTAATAGCCTGTGGAAAAATCATTATAGAAACATATGATGCACATATTTAGCTCTATGTGACTGATTTTCTTCCAGTGTCTTAAATACAGGTGTCCTGAATATTATCTATATATCTCAACAAATGGCTGCTTATTAGTATTCATGAGGGTTTCTACCTTTGTGCAGTCATATTTTTAAGCAGCTGATTGGTCGATCATGTCACTTGGTATATTTTCCTGATTGATTATTCGGAGTCCTTGCTGTTATGAATGGGTCACCGAGGAGAAAAAAGCAAAACAAGCCAAGTCACAGAAAACCAGAGAGGTTGGTAACTATGTAGATTGCAGATCCCTGATCTTACCACACAACTAGCAGTAGCCGTGGAGCGTGCCTACGATGAATATAGTTGCCTCGTCACGGCCGGAGGACTAGATAAGCCTAAAGCAAGAAAAGGGAAGACTAGCTGCCCCAGAGCAGACCCCAAAGGAATAGATAGCCCCCACACAAGTATTGACGGTGAAACAAGATGAAGGCACAAACATAGGCAGGAAAATAGGCTGAGCAAATGATGGGGCCCAAACTAACTAGACAGGAAAGGAAAGACACTGTCTGCAACCTGCAAAAAACCCTACAAAAATAATGTCCAACACTTCTGATAGCAAAATTAACCCTGAAGTCACTAGACTTCTTCCACTATATCAGCACTCTGAAATATTCTGAGACAGAGCAAAAAGAGACCGAACTAGTAAGGGACAAAAAGCCAATTGGCAAAATACTGACCACACAAAAAACTGAATAGACCAACAAAATCAAGTGTGAACATTAGCAAAAAAACAGCTTTAGATGACTGGAACAGAGCTGAACCAGAGAATGAACTCACAACAGTACCCCCCCTTGAGGAGGGGTCACCGAACCCTCATCCACGCCACCAGGCCGATCAGGATGGGCCCGGTGAAAAGCACGAACCAATCTATTGGCATGAATATCGGAGGCAGAGACCCAAAAATTATCCTCCTGACCATAACACTTCCATTTGACCAAATACTGGAGTCTCCGTCTAACCAAACGAGAATCCAATATTTTCTCTACCTCATATTCCACATTGCCTTCAACCAACACAGGGTCAGTAGGTGCTGCGATAGGAACCACTGGCTCAACAAACCTCTTCAACAGAGATTTGTGAAATACGTTATGGATCTTGAACGTAACTGGAAGAGCCAATCGAAACGAAACAGGATTAAGAATTTCCAAAATCTTATAAGGACCAATAAATCTTGGCTTAAATTTAGGAGATGCAACCTTCATAGGAATATTCTTAGATGACAACCAAACCATATCACCCACTTTAAACCGAGGACCAATGGTCCTATGCCGGTTGGAAAATCGCTGGGCCTTTTCCTGAGAAAGTGACAACTTATCCACCACTTGGTCCCATATCTGCTGCATTCTCTTAACCACAGTGTCCACACCTGGGCAGGACGAAGATTCCACTTGCCCTGAAGAGAATCGAGGATGAAACCCAAAATTACAGAAAAAGGGTGACATCAAAGTGGCAGAACTAGCTCTATTGTTCAGTGCGAATTCGGCCAAGGGCAAAAATGAGACCCAATTATCCTGATCAGCAGATATAAAACATCTCAAATAAGACTCCAAGGTCTGGTTTGTTCTCTCAGTCTGTTCATTGGTCTGGGGATGAAACGCGGAGGAGAAGGATAACTGAATTCCCAGATTGGAACAAAAGGCTTTCCAGAATCTGGAAACAAACTGGACTCCTCTGTTGGATACAATGTTCTCAGGAATCCCATGTAGCTGAACTACCTGTTGTAAAAACAAGGGCACCAGCTCAGCGGAAGATGGCAACTTTGGGAGTGGTACAAGATGGACCATCTTAGAAAATCTATCACAAATCACCCAGATAAGTCATTCTCTGAGAGACAGGAAGATCAGAAATAAAATCCATTGAGATATGGGTCCATGGCCTCTTGGGCACCGGCAAGGGCCTCAGAAACCCACTAGAACGAGAACAGGGTTTAGACTGAGAACAAGTCCCACAGGACTGTACAAAATTCCTGACGTCACGAGATAAGGCAGGCCACCAAAAGGACCGACTCCCCAAATCTCTGGTACCAAAAATACCTGGATGACCAGCCAATGCGGAGCAATGAATTTCAGACATCACTCTCTTTCTCCACTGGTCAGGAACATACAATTTTCCCATAGGGCAATGCTCAGGTTTTTCCTCCTGAAATTCCTCCAGGGCGAGTCTCGAATCGGGCGAAATGGCAGAAAGAACTATCCCCTCACCTAGGATGGTAGTAGTCTCGGTCACACTAAGAGAATCGGCCAAAAAAACTCCTAGAAAGGGCGTCTGCCTTAACATTCTTAGTGCCCGGAAGAAAAGAGACCACAAAATTAAAACGCGTGAAAAACAAGGCCCATCTAGCCTGTCTAGGATTCAAGCGTTTGGCCGACTCCAGATAAATCAAATTCTTGTGATCGGTGAGGACCACAACTTGATGTCTAGCTCCCTCCAACCAATGTCTCCACTCCTCAAATGCCCACTTCATGGCCACCAATTTCCAATTCCCCACGTCATAGTTGCGTTCAGATGGGGAGAACTTTCGAGAAAATAAGGCACAGGGATTCATCTTAGAAGTCACAGGGTCTTTTTGGGACAAACAGCTCCTGCACCAATCTCAGAAGCATCTACCTCCACCTGAAATGGAAGTGAGACATCAGGTTGCCGTAAAACTGGAGCTGAAGTAAATCTCTGCTTAAGCTCCTGAAATGCTGAGATAGCCTCAGGAGACCAATTCAGCACATCAGCGCCCTTCTTGGTCAGATCAGTCAGTGGTTTGACAATACCAGAAAAATTACCTATAAATTTACAATAGAAATTAGCAAAACCCAAAAACTTCTGGAGGGCCTTCAAAGAAGTAGGCTGAACCCAAGCATAAATGGCCTGTACCTTGGTCGGGTCCATTTCAATAGTCGATGGAGATAAGATAAATCCCAAAAATGAAATCCTCTGCACACCAAAGAGGCATTTCGATCCCTTAACAAACAGGGAATTCTCCCTCAAAATCTGGAACACAGTCCGGACGTGTTCCACATGAGAATCCCAATCACTAGAAAAGATCAAAATATCATCCAGATTGTTACGCTGTGGACATAGGTGACGAGAGTGGACCCACTGGACCGTGGCGCCGAGCTCTCCCCGAGCGAGCGCACCAAGTGGACCGACCCCTATACAGGGACCGTTAGGGAACAGACTCGGGAAGTTCTAGCGCCACGGCTGCCAGGACCAGGGGTCGGCTCAGGAGGGTGAACAAGTGATGAGGAACAGAGGAAGGTCCAGAGAGGAACCAGGGTGACCAGGGTCCAGAGGCTGAGGAAGAAGGACGGAGGAAGGCGGGGGTCCAGGAAGAGGCGAACTGAAAAGGAAGGAGACACGGGGTTAGGCAGGAGGAACGGACCGGAGGGACAGAGGAACACTGGGGACACAGGCAGAAGACACAGGAACTAACAGGAGGCACAAGACACAAGGAATAAACTAGAGCGCAGCTAGCAAGGAACAAGCAGCAGGGAGCGCGGCCTAGACAACCGAGAGGCAACTCAATAGTCAGGCGCCTCCACTAAGGGAGGGCGGCCTGAAATACCTGGTGGTGGCCTCTGATAGGTCGGGGGGCCAGTCCGGGTCAGGTCACGGCAGACAGGTGGCTGCCGGTAGGAGCGTGCGGCTTATCCCTCCGGCGCGTGCGCAGAGGCACAGTGCGCGCGGCCGAGGGAAGTGGAGGAGAACGTCGGGACGCCGGCCGCCGGAAAGCAAGGAGAGCGGAGGCGCGCGTGCAGGACGCGTCAGAGGAGAGAGTCGGGGCAGAAGCAGGAGCGGTGAGTATGGCAGCGGGAGCGGCGCTAACACAGATAGATGATCAAAAACTTATCCACAAAGTCACGGAAAATATCATTCATAAAGGACTGGAAGACAGAAGGGGCATTAGTGAGCCCAAAAGGCATCACCAGGTACTCAAAGTGTCCCTCCGGAGTATTAAACGCCGTCTTCCATTCATCCCCGTGCTTGATGCGAATAAGATTATACGCCCCCCTGAGGTCAAGCTTAGTAAACCAGCAGGCACTCTTAACTCTGGAGAATAAATCAGACATCAGAGGTAACGGGTACTGATATTTAACCGTCATCTTGTTAAGGGAACGATAATCAATACACGGTCTTAATGAACCATCTTTCTTGGCCGCAAAAAACCCCCAGCACCTAAAGGTGACGAGGATGGTCTAATATGACCCTTCTCCAATGACTCCTTAATATAGGATCGCATAGCATCATGTTCGGGTACTGATAAGTTGAAAAGCCAACCCTTGGGATATTTACACCCAGGCATCAACTCAATAGCACAGTCATAACTCCTATGAGGAGGCAAAGACGCAGACTTGCTCTCATTAAATACATCAGAAAAATCGGCTAGATATTCAGGAATATCATGAGACTGAGGAGAGGTGGAGAAAACAGGAGCGTCCCTAAGAACACACTGACAACCCCAACTCACCACAGACCCAGATTTCCAATCCAAAACTTGATTATGAGTTTGCAGCCAAGGAAAACCCAGAACAATAGTATCATGCAAATTATGCAGCACCAAAAATTTACAATTTTCTTGGTAAAAACCACAACGTTTAGCAAAGTCCAAATCCATCAGATTCAACGCTGCTCCTGAATCCACAAAAGCCTTCGTGGAATATGTGGATAAGGAGCAGATCAGAGTAATTGCCAAAAGAAACTTAGGTTGTATACTGCCCACTGCAAATGTGTGTGCAAAACGTTTCTCTCGTTTTGGGCAGACAGAAATAGTATGAGAGACGTCTCCACAGAAAAAACACAGCTTATTATGCCTTCTAAACTCCTGACGTTGCGCCCTAGACAAAGCCCCATCACATTGCATAGGTTCAGACGTTTGTTCAAAAGGTGGCAGCGCCTCCCGTGTAGTTTTACGTTCAAGTAAACGCTGATCAACTTGAATGGCTAATGACATAGAAACATCCAGACCAGAGGGAACAGGAAATCCCACCATAACATCTTTTACAGTCTCTGATAAACCCTTCCGAAAGAGAGCTGCCAATGCACTATCATTCCATGTAGTAAGGACCGCCCACTTTCGGAATTTTTGACAGTATAACTCTGCAGAATCCTGACCCTGGTTTAATGCCAACAGAGTTCTCTCAGCTTGATCAACAGCATTAGGTTCATCATACAACAACCCCAAGGCTTGAAAAAATGCATCCACATTAGTCAGAATAGGATTTTCAGGTGTCAGAGAAAAAGCCCAATCCTGGGGATCGCCGCACAGCAAGGAGATGACAGTTTTAACCTGCTGCACAGAGCTCCCCGATGAACTAGGCTTCAAGGTCAGAAATAATTTACAATTATTCTTAAAATTCAGAAATTTAGACCGATCCCCAGAAAACACATCAGGAGCAGGGATCTTAGGTTCAGCAGCATGTGACTGAATGAGGTAGGTGGAAATTCCCCGCACTTCAGCAGCCAGCTGCTCCACACGATCAGACAATTGCTTAATCTCCATTAGTAAAAAGAGAAAAAAAAAATCCTCCTACGGCCCCAGAGAAAAAAAGAGGAAAGAATATATAAAAAAAAAAAATTCTGACACTTTTTTTTTTTTTTTTAAACAACTTTTTCCTGCTTTTGAGTACCCTAGAATCTGCGGTATGGCTGATTCTGTTATGAATGGGTCACTGAGGAGAAAAAAGCAAAACAAGCTACAGTAAGTCACAGAAAACCAGAGAGGTTGGTAACTATGCAGATTGCAGATCCCTGATCTTACCACACAACTAGCAGTAGCCGTGGAGCATGCCTATGATGAACCTAGACGCCTCGTCACGACCGGAGGACTAGATAAGCCTAAAGCAAGAAAAGGGAAGACTAACTGCCCCAGAGCAGACCCCAAAGGAATAGATAGCCCCCACACATGTATTGACGTTGAAACAAGATGAAGGCACAAACACAGTCAGGAAAATAGGCTGAGCAAATGATGGGGCCCAAATTAACTAGACAGGAAAGGAAAGGAAAGACACTGTCTGCAACCTGCAAAAAACCCTACAAAAATAATGTCCAACACTTCTGATAGCAAAATTAACCCTGAAGTCACTAGACTTCTCCCACTATATCAGCATTCTGAAATATTCTGAGACAGAGCAAAAAGAGACCGAACTAGTAAGGGACAAAAAGCCAATTGGCAAAATACTGATAAATAAGAGTGGAAATTCAGCACAGCCCCCAGTCGGGGGCTGGCTGACCACACAAAAAACTGAATAGACCAACAAAATCAAGTGTGAACATTAGCAGAAAAACTTAGCTTTAGATGACTGGAACAGAGCTGAAAACCAAGAGCTGACAAGCCAGAAGGAATCACCAGCAACTGAATAGGGTGTCGGCTGTCTTAAATCCAATCTGAGAATCCTGAGGTCCAATCGTCATCCTCATTCTCAGGTGGCAGATCTCCACCTATCAAATCAGCCTCACCACCTCCCGTCACCACCAGAGGGGGTCTGGAAGGGGAACTCACAACTGGTGAACCAGAGAATGAACTCACAACACCTTGCTGCATCTTCAGCCTTTAGACCAGGGGTTGGAAACCTCAGACCCACGGGCCATTTACGGCCCTCAATGACCTTTTATCCGTCCCCTGGACAGATTCCTGGGGACCGAAGTGCTTGGGCCGGAAGTTGTGTTTTGACAGCCGCCCATTAATTTCTTCTTTCTCCGTGATCATGTGCACAGTGTTCACTACTGAACGCTGAGGCGCGTGCAATGAAACAGTGTGTTCTGATAACAGTGCCAGCATCAGGACTTTGTGGGTGGAGTTAGTACGTGATTTGTGCGGCCTCCGAGGGATGGTATAAATATCCAATTGGCCATTGGCAGAAAAAAAAGATTCCTCACCTCTGCTTTAGACTCACTCAGACAAAAGTCAAACCTTTAGATTCATTGGCTTGATAGTAAAAAAAACTTTTAAAAAATGACAAACGAGACAATAAAATAGTAAAAGCTATTATTCAACTGAATTTCCACAACTGAATCATATTGGATTATTAATATCTCAGTTGATAAAATAGGTATATTTAATTCCAGCCACTGTGGCCTGCCCCAAGAAGGCCCAAAACTACACTGGAACACCCACCTTTGGGCAGGGTTTACATGAATCCCACCTCTTATCTGATCGATACATGCCCTTGGCCTTACAAAGTATGATGATAGTCTATGGTGCTGTTAACATGTCTATGATTTATTTTTGGCTCATGCAAAATCGCAGAGACATGTTGATTTTGAGCTGAGTGTCAAAGCAAACTCAGTAATGAAAGTGTATGGGTCTGTTAAAAAAATCGGACAGCGTCCAAATGCCATCTGAGCGCCGTCTAGTTTTCATAAACTGATAGCTGAGGCATAACAATCTGTGGCAACAACCAGGCTCGTGTGATGGGGAGCCCGCTAACACCAGCAGCTATTTCAACTGAATGTCCGTCTGACGACGCGCATTCAGCTGAAATGTATTGCGGTGCTGAGATCCATCGGCTCCCTGCACTGCAATAAAGGGTGCTGGCCAATCAGAAGCTGGCAGTGACATCATGCACTGCCCATCGCTTGTACGCTGGAGTCAGCTGCCAGCCTCTGCTCACTGTGGGAGAGAACATCGCATGTCTTGGGAGCGGGGGAAGGTGAGTAGATTGTTTTTTTTTTATTCTACCATTTGTTGGAGAAAAGATGCAGCGCAGGGACATTATTACTGGAAGAAACCCAGGATGAGGTATATTACAGCAGTATGGGGGACATATATTCCTAGAATGGGGCACATTATACCAGGATAAGGGATATATATTACTGGAAGGGGGGCCATGGAATGGGGCATTATACCAGGAAGGGGCCTAGGATGCTGACATTATACCAGGAAAGTGGCCCAGGATGTGGAACATTATACTAGGAAAAGGCCAAAGATGGAGGACATTATACCTTGAAGGGTCTCAGAATAGGGGACATTATTACAGGAAAGTGTCACATGATCCGGGACATTATTACAGGATGGTGGACATTATTACATGGGGGATGCAAACACGTATGTCTTCACAGGATCTGGAACGCTACAAGGGCCCATATAGCTGATGAACATGCAGGTGGGGGCTCAGGTACAAATTTTACATTTGGGTCCACTGGACTTTAGTTATGCCTCTGAATGATAGAACAGGAAAAGGAGGAGAAACATTTTTTTCATCCCAGAAAAACGTATTAAACACTGACCAAAATCTAATGGCTCTATGATGAAAATCTGATAAAACACTAATGAAATTCGGACGGAAGGTCTTGTACAAGAAAATCACTGGCAGGTGCATGAGCCCTAATTATGGAACTCCAGTCCAGGTAAAAGAGGGAGGACTGAAGTTGTTAGACCCCTTCCCTCTATTACATTCATATGCACTAAGGCAGATAACCCCTTTATGCAGAATATTTTAAGAACATTTCAAAATATCAATAAATATGGGTTGTTCTGTTCTGTCAAAGTGCTAAGTAACTGTATTCTGCCATTCTTTGGTATTATTGTGTCCTGAAAAGCTGGTTGACAATCATTTTTCTTGTGCGGAGTAGAAAAGAATTAGATTGGGTGATGCTTTGGAAGTGGATAACCACAGTTATAGCAAAAAAAAAGAGATGAAAAGTAAAACAGGGTAATGTGAGGATCTCATCCAATTGATGAAGTACAATTAGGATGTCAAATTAAGCTTTAAGTCATACAAACAACATCTACAGTACTTTAAGAAGTTAGTAAAAAAAACTACATGCAACAAATTATATGAAATCATGCTGATCCTTGCAAATGTCTTATTTTAGTCGAGAGCAGTTCTCTGCTATAACCTATTGGTGGACATAAAGGGACCTTTTGTGTCAAGATGCCCTAGCATAAAAATTATATTGGTCTGTGAATACCAAAGACAGGCTGAAAGACCAATGTAAAATCAATGCTATAAAACAGAGTGACTAGTGTGCATGTGTTTTTTTTCCAGACAGATTCTCCAGACGTCCATTAATAATGTTTAAAACATATTAGTCAAAACTAACGGAATTGATCAGACTATGTAAATATTGAGTTCCTTCCTAAAAGTATATACTTGCAATGACAAATGTAGTCAATTCACGATGTTAAAATAGTCAAATTCATTATTTAAAGCACTTAAAGGGGTTGTCCACTTTAATAAAAAAATAACTAAATACAAAAGCCAATATTCACCTGTTGTTTTGATGCTGCCTTGTCCCCCACAGTTCTCGACATCCTCCACGAGGCGACTCAATGCTGCTGCCAGTAGTCGGCTGAGTAGTCATTTTTTGTGTGTCAAAAGGGAAAAGGAATGGGGAACCCAGGAAGCATTGTAAGCAGTGATGTGCTTGTTACTCAAGTTTGCCTAGGGTGCTCGAGTATGCACCGAGTATCGCGGATGCTCGAGTGACATGTTTAAGTCCCCGCGCCTGCAAGTTTTGCGTCTTAGCCACAAAACATGCGTGGATTGCCTGACATACACTGTTGTCAAAGTGACCAGTCAGTGCACTCAATTTTTTATTAATCTAGTGTGGCATGGCGACTGGTCATGTGACTGATGGGTGTTATGTATCACAGAGGTGGGTAGTCCTGTGATGGAAGTCTCTGTATGTTTTGCTCAGGGTTTTTGCTATATATTGGGAGGCTTCCAGGTGACTTGGAGAGATGGGTGGGTCCAGTCACCTACATACCCACTCAAGGGGTGTGTGTCTGAACACCCAAGATGAAGCCGTATGTGGTTGTGTATGTTTAAGGACCTGCGGTGATGTCATGATCACGTGACCAGTGCATGTGATGTTACCTCACTTGTGTGTGTGGTTAGAGGCTACCTAATGGAGGTTTGTTTGGCACATGTGGCAGTGCTGGCTAGTCTGAGCCAGAGGAAGGAGGGCTATGAGATACCTCCGGAGTGGACGGTCTGACAACCGTGAGTGTTACTGACCGGGGTCAGTGAGAGACGTTGTGGGATACCTCTGAGGATAAGAGGCATCCGGGAACCTATGTGGCCAACACCAACAAGTAATGGACAGGGATCCCTGGTATGTTGACCGGGGTCAGAAAGACTGTGTTTAGGCTATAGAGCCTGCGTGTTGGACATGGCACAACCTGTGTGCCCACAGGCCTTATGGAGCCAAGCCCTGTTTATGGACATTGTTATTTTGTTTTACCAGATCTTAAAGCTGTTTTACTTTGTGTTTGTGCTGCTGGGGATATGGAGCAATAAACCCAGGGGAACTTTTAAAGAAAATTAGAGTCCTCCTACATGTTATATCGCTGCCAAGCAAGTACACCCCAACCCAATAGTGATCCCTAGCTATGTCACACTAGTTAATAATGTTAGGACTTTGGGATCTAAAATGATACCTGTTTGGCATAGCTTTGCTTCTTAAAAGGGCTGTCCAATCTTGGAACTCAAGTCTGCAGTCACTCTTTGCGACTGCAGGCTTGTGAATCCACAGCACACGCTGTCAAGATTCCGTGGTGCCGAAAGTAGGCGGCAAACTACCAGCCACTGTTACGAGTTCATTTTCCCCTTCACCATTGAGGTCTGATGAACTCCCCCTTCTGGTGAAGGAAGGTAGTGAGGCTGATTACCAAGCACCTGAGCTGGGAGAGGATGACTGGGCGACGGGGATCTCTGACTGGATATAAGGCAGCCGACGCCCTTCTGCCTCGCTGGTGATTTCTCTGTGGAATTCTAGGAGATCAGTCTGATTCCTGCTTCTCAAAAGCTAAGTTTTCTGCTTTGCCTTTTTGCATTTGTGTTTTGGTTTTAGTTTGCCTTGCTTTTCTGGATTCTGCCATTCCCTGCTGGGGTGAGCAGAATTCCTTTTTTGTCGGTTTGCTCTGTCTTCAGAAAATACCTGAGTACTGACATAGTCTTTTTGAAGCCTAGCGTCTTCAGGGCCTTTTTCCCTGTCAGTCTGTTGGCTCTTATTTTGATAGGGTTTTTGGCGGATTGCAGACAGCAGCTTTCCTATCCTGTCCTATCTAGTTAGCTTGGGCCCCATCATTTGCTCAGTCTATCTTTCTATCTGTGTGAGTGTTTTTTCATCTTGCTTCACCGTCATTATATGTTGGGGCGGCCTATTGCTTTGGGGTGTGCGCTGGGGCAGTTTAGATTTCCCTTTCTGTCTTTAGGCTAGGCAGTTCTCTGGCTGTGATCGAGGGGTCTAGGGCATCGTAGGAACCCCCCACGGCTACTGCTAGTTGTTGTTGATAGGTTCAGAGGTCTGCAATCCGATAGCTGCCAATTTCTCTGGTTTTCTGGACTTAGCTAGCATTTCTGTTTTTGCCTCCTACGGTGACTCATTCATAACAGAATCAACAGCCATACCGCAGATCCTAGGGTACTCAATAGCAGGAAAGACTTGTAAAAAAAAAAAAAAAAGTGTGTATATTTTTTCCTCTATATCTGAGGCCATAGGGGGAATTTTTTTTTTTCTCTCAATGGAGATAAAGCAATTGTCTGATCATGTGGAGCAGCTCGCTGCGGAAGTGCGGGGTATTTCCGCCTACCTTTCCTCATTCACATGCTGCTTAACCAAAGATCCCTACTCCTGATGTGTTTTTTGGGGATCGGTCTAAATTTTTGAATTTCAAAAATAATTGTAAATTATTTTTTGCCTTGAAGCCTAACTCGTCATGGAGCTCCGCGCAGCAGGTTAAAATTGTCATCTCTTTGCTGCGTGGCGATCCCCAGGATTGGGCGTTTTCTTTCAAACCTGATGATCCTAGTCTGACTAATGTGAGCGCATTTTTTCAAGCCTTGGGGTTGTTGTATGACGAACCTAATGCTATTGATCAGGCTGAAAAGACCCTGTTGGCATTGAGCCAGGGTCGAGATTCTGCAGAATTGTACTGTCAAAAATTCCGAAAGTGGGCGGTCCTTACTGCCTGGAATGATAATGCCTTGGCAGCTCTCTTTCGGAAGGGTTTGTCAGAAGCCGTAAAAGATACTATGGTGGGATTTCCTGTTCCCTCTGGTCTGGACGATTCTATGTCATTAGCCATTCAGGTTTATCGGCGTTTACGTGAATGCAGGACTGCACGAGAGGTGTTGCCACCTGTTGAACAAGTGTCTGAACCTATGCAATGTGATAGAGTTTTGTCCAGGGAGCAACATCAGGAGTTCAGAAAGCGTAATAAGCTGTGTTTTTTTGTGTGGAGATGCCTCGCATATTATTTCTGTCTGTCCTAAACGAGAGAAACGTTTTGCACACACGTTTTCTGTGGGTGGCGTTCAGCCTAAGTTTCTTCTGGCAATTACTCTGATCTGCTCCCTGTCCACATTTTCCGCCAAGGCTTTTGTGGATTCGGGAGCAGCCCTGAACCTAATGGACTTGGATTTTGCTAAACGTGGATTTCCTATGACACCTCTGCGGATGCCTATCCCTTTGAGGGGGATTGATGCTACTCCTTTGGCGAAAAATAAACCTCAGTTTTGGACCCAGGTGGTAATGCGGGTCGCCCCAAACCATCAAGAAAATTGCAGATTTTTGGTGTTGCATAATTTGCATGATACCATTGTTCTGGGGTTTCCCTGGTTGCAAATTCATAATCCAGTTTTGGATTGGAAATCTGTGTCTGTGGTGAGTTGGGGTTGTCTGTGTGCCCTTAGTGAGGCTCCGTTTTTTTCCACCTCTCCTCAGTCGCATGATGTTCCTGACTATTTGGCGGACTTTTTTGATGTATTTAGTGAGAATGAGTCTGCGTCTCTGCCTCCTGATAGGAGTTATGACTGTGCAATTGAACTGAGCCCGGGGTGTAAATTTCCCAAGGGTCGGCTCTTCAATTTATCTGTACCCGAGCACGAGGCTATGCGATCCTATATTAAGGAGGCGTTGGAGAAGGGTCATATTAGACCATCCTCTTCACCATTAGGTGCTGGTTTTTTTTTCGTGGCCAAAAAGGATGGTTCATTAAGGCCTTGTATTGATTATCGTGCCCTCAACAAAATTACTATTAAATATCAGTATCCGTTACCCCTGATTTCGGATCTATTCTCCAGAGTTAAAGGTGCTTGCTGGTTTACCAAGCTTGACCTCAGGGGGGCGCGTATAATCTTATCCGCATTAAGCAGGGGGATGAATGGAAGACGGCGTTTAATACTCCAGAGGGACATTTTGAGTACCTGGTGATGCCTTTTGGGCCCACTAATGCCCCTTCTGTCTTCCAGTGCTTCATGAACGACATTTTCCGAGACTTTGTGGATAAATTTTTTTTTATCTATCTGGATGATATTTTGATCTTCTCCAAGGATTGGGATTCTCATGTGGAACATGTTCGGACGGTGTTCCGGATCTTGAGGGAGAATTCCCTGTATGTCAAAGGATCGAAATGTCTTTTTGGGGTACAGAGGATTTCATTTTTGGGATTTATTTTGTCTCCGTCAACTATTGAAATGGATCCGGCCAAGGTAAAGGCCATTTATGATTGGGTTCAGCCCACTTCTTTGAAGGCCCTTCAGAAGTTTTTGGGTTTTGCTAATTTTTATCGGAAATTTATAGCAAAATTTTCTAGTATTGCCAAGCCATTGACTGATCTGACTAAGAAGGGTGCTGATGTGTTGAATTGGTCTCCGGAGGCTGTTTCTTCCTTTCAGGAGCTGAAGCGAAGATTCACTTCTGCCCCGGTTTTGCGGCAAACTGATGTCTCACTCCCATTCCAGGTAGAGGTGGACGCTTCTGAGATTGGTGCAGGAGCTGTTTTGTCCCAAAAGGATCCTGTAACATCTAAAATGAATCCCTGTGCTTTCTTTTCCCAAAAGTTCTCCTCATCTGAACGTAACTATGATGTGGGGAATCGGGAACTGTTGGCCATGAAATGGGCATTTGAGGAGTGGAGACATTGGTTGGAGGGAGCTAAACATCAAGTCGTGGTCCTCACTGACCACAAGAATTTGATTTACCTGGAGTCGGCCAAACGCTTGAACCCTAGACAGGCTAGATGGGCCTTGTTTTTTACACGTTTTGATTTTGTGGTCTCTTTTCTTCCTGGCACTAAGAATGTCAAGGCTGACGCTCTTTCTAGGAGCTTCTTTGCTGATTCTCCTGTGGTGACCAAGCCTGCTACCATCTTAGGCGAAGGGGTAGTTCTTTCTGCCATCTCGCCCAATTTGAGACGTGCTCTGGAAGAGTTCCAGGAGGACAAACCTGAGCGTTGTCCCAGTGGAAAGTTGTATGTTCCTGACCAGTGGAAGAAGAGAGTGATGTCTGAAGTTCATTGCTCTGCATTGGCTGGTCATCCAGGTATTTTTGGTACTAGAGATTTGGTGAGTCGGTCTTTTTGGTGGCACGCCTTGTCTCGTGATGTAAGGAATTTTGTGCAGTCCTGTGGTACTTGCTCCCGGTCTAAACTTTGTTCTCGCTCTAGTGGGTTGTTGATGCCTTTGCCGGTCCCCAGGAGACCATGGACCCATATTTCAATGAATTTCATCTCTGATATGCCTGTCTCTCAGAGAATGACTGTTATTTGGGTGATTTGTGATAGGTTCTCTAAGATGGTTCATCTTGTACCACTCCCTAAGTTGCCATCTTCTTCTGAGTTGGTTCCCCTGTTTTTGCAACAGGTGGTTCGCTTGCACGGGATTCCTGAGAACATTGTATCTGACAGAGGAATCCAGTTTGTGTCTAGATTTTGGAGGATGTTCTGTTCCAAGCTGGGAATTCAGTTGTCCTTCTCCTTTGCGTTTCACCCTCAGACCAATGGGCAGACGGAGAGAACAAACCAGACCTTGGAGTCGTATTTGAGATGTTTTATTTCCGCTGATCAGGATGATTAGGTTTCATTTTTGCCCTTGGCCGAATTTGCTTTAAATAATAGAGCTAGTACTGCCACTTTGATGTCACCTTTTTTTTGTAACTTTGGGTTTCATCCTCGATTTTCTTCAGGGCAGGTGGAGCCTTCTGCCTGCCCAGGTGTTGACATTGTTGTGGAGAGAATGCACCAGATCTGGGACCAAGTGGTGGATAAGTTATCTCTCTCCCAGGAAAAGGCCCAGTGGTTTTCCAACCGACATAGGACCGTTGGTCCCCAGTTTAAGGTGGGTGATATGGTTTGGTTATCATCAAAAAATATCACTATGAAGGTAGCTTCTCCTACGTTTAAGCCTAGATTTATTGGGCCTTACAAGATTTTGGAGATCATTAATCTGGTCTCTTTTCGGTTGGCTCTTCCTGTCACATTTAAAATCCATAATGTGTTTCGTAAGTCCTTTTTGAATAGGTTTGTTGAACCAGTAGTTCCTGTGGTGGCACCTCCGGACCCTGTATTGGTTGAAGGTAACATGGAATATGAGGTAGAGAAGATACTGGATTCCCGTCTGGCTAGACGGAGACTCCAGTATTTGGTTAAGTGGAAGGGTTATGGTCAGGAGGATAATTCCTGGGTCTCTGCCTCTGATATTCATGCCAAAAGATTGGTGCGTGCCTTTCATCGGGCTCACCCTGATCGCCCTGGTGGCGTGGATGAGGGTTCGGTGACCCCTCCTCAAGGGGGAGGTACTGTTATGAGTTCATTTTCCCCTTCACCATTGAGGTCTGATGAACTCCCTCTTCTGGTGAAGGAAGATAGTGAGGCTGATTACCAAGCACCTGAGCTGGGAGAGGATGACTGGGCGACGGGGATCTCTGACTGGATATAAGGCAGCCGATGCCCTTCTGGCTCGCTGGTGATTTCTGTGGAATTCTAGGAGACCAGTCTGATTCCTGCTCCTCAAAAGCTAAGTTTTCTGCTTTGCCTTTTTGCATTTGTGTTTTGGTTTTAGTTTGCCTTGCTTTTCTGGATTCTGCCATTCCCTGCTTGGGTGAGCTGAATTCCTTTTTTGTCGGTTTGCTCTGTCTTCAGAAAATACCTGAGTACTGACATAGTCTTTTTGAAGCCTAGCGTCTTCAGGGCCTTTTTCCCTGTCAGTCTGTTGGCTCTTATTTTGATAGGGTTTTTCGCGGATTGCAGACAGCAGCTTTCCTATCCTGTCCTATCTAGTTAGCTTGGGCCCCATCATTTGCTATCTGTGTTAGTGTTTTTTCATCTTGCTTCACCGTCATTATATGTTAGGGGCTGCCTATTGCTTTGGGGTCTGCTCTGGGGCAGTTTAGTTTTCCCTTTCTGTCTTTAGGCTAGGCAGTTCTCCGGCTGTGATCGAGGGGTCTAGGGCATCGTAGGAACCCCCCACGGCTACTGCTAGTTGTTGTTGATAGGTTCAGGGGTCTGCAATCCGATAGCTGCCAACTTCTCTGGTTTTCTGGACTTAGCTAGCATTTCTATTTTTGCCTCCTACGGTGACTCATTCATAACAAGCCACATTCCGACTAGACGTGTCCAATCTCCATCAATACAAGTGAATTGAGTGAAGCCGAAAACGTTTAGTCAGCGTGTGACCGCATGTATGCAAATTGCATACCTCCCATCACGCGCCTGCCCACTCCTGGCACCAAAGAATCCTGACAGCGTGCGTACTGTGCGCTGTGAGGATTCACAAGTCTGCAGTCACATAGAGTGACTGCAAACTTGAGCCCCAAGCCTGGACAACCCCTTTAAAGTCTCTGGGCACATTGGTATATAAATCTGGAGATTTTCACAACATATCTGAAGGTAAAGCACCATAGGGAAGGTGAATAGAGCTGAATTGCTATACTAGGCACTGCCCATGGAAAGAATCAGCACTGTTTCTGAAAAAGAAAAAAAAAGTATTTTTTTATTTCATACTGCCCCTTTAGCATGTTAAAAAAATGAAAACAATGAGCAATGCTGCCATTGATTTAATTAATGTTTTCCATCCTAAAAGCGAGGAAGTCATAACGGCGCATGCAGCCTAATAGAAAAATAGCATCATCCCTAGTTTTATTTGTTTTTCACTATTTCCATTTAAAGTTCATTTGTGGAACTTTTGAAACTTATTTCAATCTTTAACCAATTATTTAATATTCAGCTGCTGAGCCGCATTTCTTTTATAGCCGAGATGACTCAGTCTTTCTTGGAAGATGTCGTCTCGTTAATTTCTCTGTGCACAGAAGCTTAAATGTGTTTCCGATCGCAAGATCAAAACTCATGAAACGCCTTAAAGTTAATTATGCAAAAATGACATTTAATAGGCTAAAGGTAATTAGATAAAATTATCAAAACCATGTTTAATTCCTTTCAAGCTATTAGGTAATGCAGGTAGAGCACTTTTGTTCCGCTCTCAGATGGTGACCTGTCTTGCCGCACGTCTCACAAACTAGAACTTGTCTACAAAGGCCAAATCAGGGAAATTATGTTTTGACTTTTCTTAATTTGTGCGGTGCCTGCGTTCTGCCTGCGCAAGTTAAACGCTCTCGTATTGATGGTTACAGTGGTAGCCGGGCTCCATTCATCTTCATGGAACACATTACTGGATTAAAAGAATTGGGTGGAGTAGATGCGTTTTTATTTGTTCTGTTTGACTTTCATAAGGACAGATGCCATCTGCAATAAGTTTAATCTGTGGAGTATTAATTCTTAATAAGGTTTCTGGGATTTTATGAAGTTTGCCTACCAGCAGCCAATTTGATAACTTGGTAATGTAGCCATAAGTCACCTTTCAAATTGATATAAAGGAAAAGGACCGTTACCAGTGTGAGATATGTAGATCAGATAAACAGACAGTCAGTCATTACATGTCTCACACTGGTAACTTTCCCTTTCATTTAAAATAAGCACTGGAGGCAAATTCTAATGAAGATCTATTTCTGGCTGTGAGACTGGAGAGCTCCGGGAGTTGAACCTTCAGGACCACGACGACGAACCTCCCTAGGGCGAGCTGGCCAGGTGTACCACCCCCTATCTAGAGGGAGCGTTAGGGGCAGACCCAGGGGAGACTATCGCCGCGGAAGCTAATACCTGGGGACAACCGGAGGGAGACGCAGGCAGGGGACGTGCAGACGACCAGACGGGAGATGGCGACCACCACAGGGGAGTCTGCTGTTGCCGCGAGGATGGTGGTGGACAGCCAGGGAGGCGGCAGGAATGGGTAGCGGGTGAGGCACTGGTGGTGGACAGGCAGACGAAGGCAGGAACGGACTGGACCTGGAAGGGAACACAAGAGGGTAGCAAGTAGGGAAACTGGCAGGAAACCAGGAAAGGTACGAAACGCAGAGACAGAAGGAACGCAGGAGAGCGTGGACCCGATATCAGAACGTGAACCACAAGTGATAGGCAGAGAGCATAGGAAGAGGCTGCCTGATATAGGGTACGCTGTAGAACTTCCTGGTCATTGTGCAGCAGAGTCATGGGGCCAAGGGATAGGGCGCCTAGTCTAGGGGGGCGTGCGCCTGCGTACCTGAGAGGGAGCAGAGGCCGGCCGCAGGACAGGAGGAGAGGCATTTGATGGACAGGTGCCAGCAGTGGGGGCGGCCCGAGAGGACCGGAAACGCCGGAGAGACCAGAGCAGCGTGGAGGCACGGGAGGCAGCGGGAGCTGCCGGTGCCATGACGAAAGGAGCCGTAGCAGAGGCGGACAGAGCGGCGGTGGCAGGAGCACGGCCAGGGAGAGCTGCGGCAGCGGCGGTCAGAGGAGCGGCCGCCGAAGCCACAGGACCAGCAGGAGCCGGAGAGGTGAGCGTGACAGTGGGAGCCGGAGAGGTGAGCGTGACACCGGCCCATAGATCTTAACAGCTTATTAACATATTAAGAAAAACACAGATATCAAAGTATGATTTTATTCATCTTTCCATGACGTGCATGCCCATATAGACATCTCTGGAGGTTTGAACTTAAAGGGAACCTTTCACCCCCCCCAGGCATTTTTAAGTAAAAGAGCCACCTTGTACAGCACTAATGCTGCATGAGAGCCGCAGAGAACTACTGCGCATGGCCAAGATTCCCAGCCCCCACAGTGTGAATAAATCATAAGCAACAGGATCTCTGGGCGGGATCTCTGGCCGCGCGTCCATGCAGGCGCGATAGGAAGGCCAAGATGTGATGTGACAGCACGGGCGGCGCTAACTGCACATGCCCAAGAAAATATAGTACAGCGCAGGCGTCAGGATTTCAAAAGAACGCTGAGGAGGCGGAGCAAAGACTCAAGGAAGAAATGAGTGATGGATGTGAGGCGTCTGTGTCAGAGGGGAAAAGACCTGCCCCCCGGTCAAAATTCAGGTATTTTTGACCAATTTTAAAAACGATTATTTCTGCGGTGGAAGGGACGCTAAGTAAAAGAGCCACCTTGACAGAATGCAGCATTAGTGCTGCACAAAGTGGCTCTTTTACTTAAAAACGCCTGGGGTGGTGATAGGTTCCCTTTAATGACAGATGCCCTTTAACCCCATAGAGACCGGGTCAAAATTTTTAAATCTGACCATTGTGAGTTTATGTAGTCTGGAATGCTTCAACATATCCCTTTGAATTGGAGATTTTCTTTTTGTGACACATTATACTTTATGATAATGGTAAAATTAGATTTATATATTTTGTGTTTATAAATATATCAGAGATGTGACAAAAAAAATAAAAATTGCATTTTTCAAACTTTGAATGATTATCTCTTAAATCCAGATAGTCATACCACACAAAACATTAATAAATAACATTTCCCTCATGTCTGCTTTACATCTGCACCATTTGTTAAATGTTGCTTTATTTTGTTAACATGTTAGAAGGCTTAGGCTAATTTCACACTTGCTTTTTTTTGCAGCGCGTTTTTCCCGCAAAAAAACGCATTGAAAAAACGCATACAAAAGCATACAACTGCTGCGTTTTTTTCAACCATTTTTATGAGCATGCATGAAAAAAACGCAGCGTTTGTATGCGTTTTTAGTGCGTTTTTACCGCGTTTGCGGTTTTTCCAAACATTAGGTGGCCCCTCACACTAACCCAAACCATGACTTTACTAACCCTAACCCTGACCCTAACCCTGACCCTAACCCTAACCCTGACCCTAACCCTTAACCAAACCATACTTAACCCTAACCCAAACCCTAAACCCTAACTAACCCTAACCCTGACCCTAAACCTAACCCTAACCCTGACCCTAACCCTTAACCAAACCATACTTAACCCAAACCCTAAACCCTAACTAACCCTGACCCTAAACCTAACCCAAACCCTGACCCAAACCCTGACCCTAACCCTGACCCTAACCCTAACCCTTAACCAAACCATACTTAACCCTAACCCAAACCCTAAACCCTAACTAACCCTAAACCTAACCCTAACCCTGACCCTAACCCTGACCCTAACCCTGACCCTAACCCTTAACCAAACCATACTTAACCCAAACCCTAAACCCTAACTGACCCTAACCCTGACCCTAACCCTAACCCTAAACCCCCTTAACTAACCCTAACTCTAACCCAAACCCCTAAATTCCATGGTTAACAAAAAAAAACGCATGTGCAAAAAAACGCATACATAAGCATGCCAATGCGCACATATGCGCACCCATAGACTTATAATGGGTGTCTTGCTGTAAAAAAAACGCATTGCGCGCGCATGCGTTTTTTTGAGGCAAGTCGGACGCCCAAAAAATGGAACAGGATGCATTTTGTGCGCCCGAGCGCATACCGCAAAAAAACGCATGCGCGGAAAAAAGCGTACAAACGCATGTGTATGCGCACATAAGCGCATCCCATGCAAAGTATAGGAAAAAAAACGCATGCGCTATTTAGCGCTAAAATACCGCGAAAAAAACCGCAAGTGTGAAACCAGCCTTAAAATGTAGCAGTATTTTTTCTTTTTTTTTTCCTTCAATTTTTAGTGACCAATTCAGTTTTGAAGTGTCTTTGAGGATCCTATATATTGGAATCCCTCAAAAGTGATACCATTTTAAAAAACAGCACCCCTCATAGTGTTCAAAATTCATTTTAGATAGTTTATTAACCCTTCAGGTGCTTTACAGGAATTAATACAAATTGGCATGACAGGAATTAAAAAAATGTATTTTTACCACCTAATTGTTACTTCTGAACAGGCCACTATAGGTGGAAGACTTTAATGCCATTATTTGGCCATGAATTGCCATTGCAAACATCAGGACCAGACGATCAAGATATCAGTGCCGATAAGGAAAAAGAGGGAGCCTCCACACTCTGTTAACCATCTAGATGCTGTAGTCACTATTTACAGCAGTATTTAAGGTGTTAAACGACCATGGTCGGTTTAAACACTGATCGTGCCTGATGCAGCAAGTTGTCAGCTATAGTAAACAGCTGATAGCTGCTGGGTTGTCACCCGTAGGGGATGCAAGTCTCTTATATGGCAGGTCAGTTTTAAGTCGTATTGGTGGTCATTAAGGGGTTAATAATCACTAGACTGCAAATTCTGTGTCCTTCATTTTAGTGAGGCAGCAGTGCATATGCTCGACCAAAAGAAAAGGGACCCCTGTTCTTGTAATTAATATGTAATTAGTATATGCCTTAGTAGCAGGGCCTACAGTGATCAGGCCACTATCCCTTTTTAAGGGTTGGAATTGTTACAACTAGAGTTGAGCGACTTTGGTCGGATCGGGTTTCGTGAAACCTGACTGAAACAAAATTTGAGTCGGATGAAACTGGTCCGACTAGGGCAAAAAAAGTCGGAGTTTTGTCAGAAACCCGACCCCAATGCAAGTCAATGGGGAATAAAAGTTGGCATTGAGTGGATGAATGTCATCCGCTCAATGCCGACTTTTATTCCCCATTGACTTGCATTGGGGTCGGGTTTCGGACAAAACTCCGACATTTTTTGCCCTAGCCGGACCAGTTTCATCCGACTCAAATTTTGTTTCATTCGGGTTTCATGAAACCCACTCCGACCAAAGTCGCTCAACTCTAGTTACAACACATCCTTTTTTTATGAGAAGAGTTCCCAAAAATAATCAGTAAGTTGCCCTGATGGGACTCTCAGTTATCATCTGTAACTAAGGGAGACACCTGGTAGTAAGTGTTCAGTGCAGCGCCACTACAGGAGAAGTGAAGTATTTCACGGTCCCTATAGACAGTTCATATAATGCACTGACGTGCTGGGTCTTCCAGAGTGAGACGCTTTTTGTAGCTCCTCTCTGCTTTGACTAATAGATGAGGGTTCTGAAAAGATGACCTCCCTATATTAACTCATTAGAATTTCCAAAAAGGATATTTGAAAATTGTTTTTTCTTAACCAGACAAGGTTTTTTTTTGTGCAAGATAGATAAGAGCATAATAGTCACATATAGGCTATGTGCACACGGTGCGGATTCTGCTGCAGATACGCAGCGGATTTGGCCCTGCCTATACGCAGCAGAACTGCATGTGATGTACAGTACCATTGTAGCCTATGTAAAACAAAATCCGCAGTGCACATGCTGCGTTTTTTTCCGCGCAGATTTGGTGCGGAATGAAAAAAGCAGCATGTCACTTCTTTTGTGCGGTTTTGCTGCAGTTTTCCACCTGCTCCATTCTAGAAATCCGCAGGTGGAAAACCGCACAAAACAAACAGTAAAACCACACAAAAAATGCACTAAATCTGCAGGAAAAATGCAGGTCATTTGACCTGCGGATTTAGTAAATTCTGCGCGGAAAATTCCAAAGCAGAATATGCACCATGTGCACATAGCCATAGTCTCATAGAAGAGAGGATGTGAGACATCAGTGGGGAAGAATGGGAATATGTGATATTTTGTTCAAGGTTGTGTTCTCATGTCCAGTAGTTATTTTCATTTTTGGAAAGATAAAACAAATAACTTGATCCAGTAAAGGATCCATTAATTTGTACATGGATGGAAATGTCCTAAAGTGCCTTCTGTTTGCCTGAAATCCAGCTGTACATCGTTTTTCAGCTGCAAAAGAAAAACCGTAGTCTACACAACATTTTATTCTGGCCAAGAAAAAATGGTCATCTGTTATTTCATACGTTAACAGGTCTGTTTTTTAAGCACTTAAGCGCTTAAAACACTGCAAGTGTTCAGGGACACCTCTAGTAAAAATGGATCCGTAACAAATGGAACAAAATGGATGCAAAACGGTAATGAAAGTGTGCATTGCATTGTTTTTTGCTCTTTTGTAATGGATGTAGTTTTGTTTTTTTATAGAAGGATGAAAAATGAACTTGTGAAAAGTCTTAGGGTACGTTCATAGGTTGCGTTTTTGCTTCTTTGTTTTGTGTGAAAATTTTGCTGTGTTTTACAGTACCAGCAAAAGCCATGAGATTTCAGAAATGTCACCCATAGAAAGCAATGAGTAAGGCCGGGGTCACACTAACCGACGCAAAATATGGTCAGTATTTTACATGCGTAATACGGATGAATGGCCCCTAAACAGTGCTCCGTATGTCATCCGTAATCAAGGTGTTGTCGCGTATTTTGCGCATGTCAGCATCCGTATGTAATCCGTATGGCATCCGTATGGCGAGATTTTCTCGCAGGCTTGCAAAATGGACATATAATGGAGCCCTATGACAGGGTTTCTAACAGAAACCAAAGAATAGATATAGACACATAGAATGCATGTGTATATATATATATATATATATATATATATATATATATATATACACACACACACACACACACACACACACACTATGTGTCTATATCTATTCTTTCGTTTCTTATTAAAACTGTCAGTGTGAGTTTACTGTATAGTGCACTGAATTGCCGGCTTTTCTAAAAGACACCGGGTGCGTATTTCTCGCAAGTCACATGTGTCGTCCGTGTGTGATCCGTATTTTTTGTGCACCCATAGACTTGCATTGGCGTACTACGGCCGTAGTACGCTGACAATCGCAGCATGCTGCGATTGGCACGGACCGTAGAATATGCCCGAGAAAATATACGACTGATGGGAGCAAACCCATAGAGAATCATTTGTCCGTGTCTAATGCGTGCTTTTACCGCCTCTCACTCGTCTGTATTCCTCGCCAGTGTGACCCTGGCCTTAGTGTAAAAATGCAGGTATTGGGTTTTACTGCATTTTTGGTGCATAAAAGTTAGGAAGTTGCATATTTTTGGGCGGCACTAAACTTTATCAGAATGCATGTGACAAATGTGCCTGAAAAAAAAACAAAACACAGCAAAAAGAAAAAAAATAACTCCGTAAATACGCAGCAGAAAAATGCAGCAAATCTTGCTTTTTGTAAGCAGTTTCTTTACTGGCAAGAGAGTAGGTTTTGCCTGCAGAAAAAAAAACACCGCAAAACGCAACGTGTGAACATAGTCTTATGTAGCAAAGTAAATTTATTTAGAGCCAGTGAAGTCTATATGACTGCTCTAGAAAATGGTTTGGGTTGCATACTGCCACAATTCATTAATAAATGGGGTCTATGTTATTAGTTCCTTGTATTACAACTTATATAGCATCAAAAAGTTCATTTATTTCAGTTCTTCAATACAAAAAGTGAAACTCATATATTATATAGAGTAATTACACACAGTGATCTATTTCACGTGTTTATTTCTGTTAATGTTGATGATTATGGCTTACAGCCAATCAAAAACCAAAAGTCATTATCTGAGTAAATTAGAATGAATAACAAAAACACCTGCAAAGGCTCCTAAGTGTTTACAAAGATCCCTTAGTCTGTTTCAGTAGCTCCACAATCATGGGGAAGACTGAGGACTTGTCAGATGTCCAGAAGGCAGTCACTGACACACTCCACAAGGAGGGGAAGCCACAAAAGGTCATTGCTAAAGAAGCCGGCTGTTCACATAGTGCTGTATCCAAGCAAATTAATGGAAAGTTGAGTGGAAGGAAAAAGTGTGGTAGAAAAGGTGCAAAAGCAACCAGGATAGCCTTTCAAAAGGCCATTAAAAAAATTGGGGGAGATTCACAAGGAGTGGACTGCTGCTGGAGTCATTGCTTCACACCACACACAGAAGTATCCAGGACATGGGCTACAAGTGTCGCATTCCTTGTGTCAGGCCACTCATGACCAATAGACAATGCCAGAAGCGTCTTACCTGGGCCAAGGAGAAAAAGAACTGGGCTGTGGCTCAGTGGTCCAAGGTGTTGTTTTCAGATGAAAGTAAATTTTGCATTTCATTTGGAAATTAAGGTCCCAGAGTCTGGAGGAAGAGTGGAGAGGCCACAATCCAAGCTGCTGGAGGTCTACAGTAGTATGAAGTTTCTACTGGTGTAGGTCCACTGTTTTTTTGTATCAAGACCAAAGTCAGCGCAGCCGTCTACCAGGAAATTTAAAAGCACTTTATGCTTCCTTCTGCCGACAAGCTTTTTGGAGATGGAAATGTCATTCTCCAGCAGGACTTGGCACCTGTCCACACTGCCAAAAGTACAAATACATGGATTGAAAACAGCAGTATCGCTGTGTTTGATTGGCCAGCAAACTTGCCTGACCTTAATACCATAGAGAATCTATGGAGTATTGTCAAGAGGAAGATGAGAGACACCAGACCAAACAATGCAGATGAGCTGAAAGCTGTTATCAAAGCAACCTGGGCTTCCATAACCCCTCAGCAGTGCCACAGGCTGATCGCCTCCATGCATTGATGCAGTAATTGAAATTGATGCAAAAAGAGCCCCGACCAAGTATTGAGTGCATTTATTGAACATACATTTCAGTAGGCCAACATTTCAGATTTTAAAATCATTTTTCAAGTCGGTGTTATAACATACTCTAATTTACTGAGATAATGACTTTTGGGTTTTCATTGGCTGTAAGCCATAATCCTCAACATTAACAGAAAAAAAAACACTTGAAACAGATCAGTCTGTGTGTAATGACTCTGTATAATATAGGAGTTTCACGTTTTGTACTGAAGAACTGAAATACATGAACTTTTTGATTTTCTAATTTTGTGAGAAGCTCCTGTATATTGCTAAGGAGCAGCATGTCACTTTTCAGTTTCAGTTTATCTGCTTATTTAAGACCACACTGTCAAAGAAGCACAGATATTGCAATAAAATTTGGAAAGTTCAAATGAACATACCATAAGCTCTCAAGAACCAAAGCTTTATTATACAGTCTGAAAACAACTAATGTATTATGATAAATAACAAAAAGGTGAAAAAAAAAGGGTAGGCAGTGTCTAAGCTTTCATTTCTCCAATTTTTATGATTGTTGTAAAGGAGCGAGGGAATGAAAATGCAATTAGGTCTAAAAAGGAAGAAATATGTGGTCAGAGAGAGCAATATCTGCTTTTATAGGCACAGCCACATCTCGGAGGCAGAATTATTATTGTGCATTTATCATCGCTAAAATGCGTATTCTGATTTTTGTGCCCCTTTTATAAAGAAGGGGAATGAAATGAAGAAAGGGCAAGCAAAGCGCTGCATGGGAAGGGCAGCTATCACTTGCCCTTGCTTGGAGAAATAGACTTGCTCAATGGGATTACGTCCCTTCTTATAACCTATCAGTCGTCTGATCAGAAATTCATAAAGCTGGCCATCTATTTCTACTCGGCTGGGGCCGCATGATTGAATTTAAATAAGCAAATGCCAGACTTGGGCTTTGACATTCTGTCTGCCTTTTCCCTATCTTCGCCTTTTTTTCTCTCCTACACTTATAATCATAATGACTTTCATTATTACTTACCCCTTCATATACCACCATTTTAAATCGGTCAGATTGAGCAATATGAAAATTTATCAAGAATTGGAGGATTGGTCGACTGTGGGTGGAAGAAGAGATAGAGATGCTAATTTGTGCAGCCTAATAAAAAATATAAACATAAACACATATGTATCTTTATTACTTTTTATAAATTTAGATTATTTTAAGATTGTTATTACAGTTAATTTTAAAGCGATTACATAAACAATTTTTTCTACATAAAAAAATCATGTTAAAAATAAAATTTGTCTTAGATCATTTTTAATAGCTAGTAGTAAACGTTTAGATAATTTCAGTATCAAAATGCATTACATCATGCCAGCTTGGCCTTAGATAGCTTGTGCATAGAACATATACCAGCCAGTTACTTCATTTTAGGTTTTTATAGTGCAATTTCAAGAATCAAAGTTAAAAAGTAACCATCGTTTACATTTGTATTTGATAAATCAATTGCATACATGAAAATAAGCAACTTTTGTAATATATCTTATAAGTGAAATCTGCTTCTATCGCCTTTTGGACTGATTTTCTTTTAAGGCCAGGGTCACACTGGCGAGGAATACGGCCGAGTGAGAGGCGCTAAAAGCACGCATTAGACACGGACCAATGATTCTCTATGGGGTCCCTCGCACCAGCCGTATGCTGCGATTGTCAGCGTACTACGGCCGTAATACACCAATGCAAGTCTATGGGTGCGCAAAAAATACGGATTACACACGGACCACACATGTGACTTGCGAGAAATACGCACCCGGTGTCTTTTAGCAAAGCCGGCAATTCAGTGCGCTATACAGTAAACTCACACTGACAGTTTTAATAAAGAAACGAAAGAATAGATATATACACATAGAATACATTTATATATATATATATATATACAGTGCCTACAAGTAGTATTCAACCCCCTGCAGATTTAGCAGGTTTGATAAGATGCAAATAAGTTAGAGCCTTCAAACTTCACACAAGAGCAGGATTTATTAACAGATGCATAAATCTTACAAACCAAAAAGTTATGTTGCTCAGTTAAATTTTAATAAATTTTAAACATACAAGTGTGGGTCAATTATTATTCAACCCCTAGGTTTAATATTTTGTGGAATAACCCTTGTTTGCAATTACAGCTAATAATCGTCTTTTATAAGACCTGATTAGGCCGGCACAGGTCTCTGGAGTTATCTTGGCCCACTCCTCCATGCAGATCTTCTCCAAGTTATCTAGGTTCTTTGGGTGTCTCATGTGGACTTTAATCTTGAGCTCCTTCCACAAGTTTTCAATTGGGTTAAGGTCAGGAGACTGACTAGGCCACTCCAACACCTTGATTTTTTGCCTCTTGAACCAGGCCTTGGTTTTGTTGGCTGTGTGCTTTGGGTCGTTGTCTTGTTGGAAGATGAAATGACGACCCATCTTAAGATCCTTGATGGAGGAGCGGAGGTTCTTGGCCAAAATCTCCAGGTAGGCCGTGCTATCCATCTTCCCATGGATGCGGACCAGATGGCCAGGCCCCTTGGCTGAGAAACAGCCCCACAGCATGATGCTGCCACCACCATGCTTGACTGTAGGGATGGTATTCTTGGGGTCGTATGCAGTGCCATCCAGTCTCCAAACGTCACGTGTGTGGTTGGCACCAAAGATCTCGATCTTGGTCTCATCAGACCAGAGAACCTTGAACCAGTCTGTCTCAGAGTCCTCCAAGTGATCATGAGCAAACTTTAGACGAGCCTTGACATGACGCTTTGAAAGTAAAGGTACCTTACGGGCTCGTCTGGAACTGAGACCATTGCGGTGGAGTACGTTACTTATGGTATTGACTGAAACCAATGTCCCCATTGCCATGAGATCTTCCCGGAGCTCCTACCTTGTTGTCCTTGGGTTAGCCTTGACTCTTCGGACAAGCCTGGCCTCGGCACGGGAGGAAACTTTCAAAGGCTGTCCAGGCCGTGGAAGGCTAACAGTAGTTCCATAAGCCTTCCACTTCCGGATGATGCTCCCAACAGTGGAGACAGGTAGGCCCAACTCCTTGGAAAGGGTTTTGTACCCCTTGCCAGCCTTGTGACCCTCCACGATCTTGTCTCTGATGGCCTTGGAATGCTCCTTTGTCTTTCCCATGTTGACCATGTATGAGTGCTGTTCACAAGTTTGGGGAGGGTCTTAAATAGTCAGAAAAGGCTGGAAAAAGAGATAATTAATCCAAACATGTGAAGCTCATTGTTCTTTGTGCCTGAAATACTTCTTAATACTTTAGGGGAACCAAACAGAATTCTGGTGGTTTGAGGGGTTGAATAATAAATGACCCTCTGAATAAACTTTTCACAATTTAAAAAAAAATTAAACAAAGAAATAACATTCTTTTTTGCTGCAGTGCATTTCACACTTCCAGGCTGATCTACAGTCCAAATGTCACAATGCCAAGTTAATTCCGAATGTGTAAACCTGCTAAATCTGCAGGGGGTTGAATACTACTTGTAGGCACTGTATATATACACATACATACATACACACATACATTCTATGTGTCTATATTTATTCTTTGGTTTCTGTTTAGAAACCCTGTCATAGGGCTCCATTATATGTCCATTTTGCAAGCCTGCAAGAAAATCTCGCCATACGGATGCCATACGGATTACATACAGATGCTTACATGCGCAAAATACGCGACCACACCTTGATTACGGATGACATACGGAGCACTGTTTAGGGGCCATTCATCCGTATTACGCATGTAAAATACTGACCGTATTTTGCGTCGGTTAGTGTGATCCCGGCCTAATATTCTGAACTCAAAGGTATCCAAGAAGTATCATTTCGCCTTGCGGAGAATGACATGCTATGCATGTTGACGTGAGGAGACTTAAAGCCGCAATGCTCCTCTGGGAAATATGCTAATTATGCAAATTGTCTCTTCAGAGAGGAAGAGGACTAGAATGTGACGTCCGTCCGCGGATCTGGACTGCAATAGGGACAGCACCCCGAGAAACCCCGAGACCCTAAACCCCTATACAGGGATCTGGAATTGTAGCAAGGCCCAGGGGGTAGCTGTCTAGCGGAGCAGTGGACCAGAGCAGGACGGTCGCCAATAGGGAAGGAGGCAGGAAACCAAAAACGTAGTCAGAAACCGGGAGAGCGGCGGAGGTACAGGAACGGCAGGCAGTGGCAGAGTCGATAGTCCAGGCCAAGGTCACAAAACGGGAGGGCGGCAAAGGTACAAAAACGGCAGGCAGTAGCAGAGTCGAATATCCAGGCCAAGGTCACAAACCGGGAGAGTAGCAGAGGTACAAAATCCTCAGGCAGTAGAGGGGTCAGGAATCCAGGCCGAGGTCAGTGTCGAAAAGCGGAGAGAGGTGGAGGTACAAAAACGGCAGGCAGTAGAAAGGTCAGAAATCCAGGCTGAGGTCAGAGTCAAACAATAGCAAATCACACAGAAGCACATAGGGGAACTAAGAATATATCCGGCAGCTTGCAAGACCAGTCCCAAGGTATTTGAGAGATCAGGTCATCCCTCACAGGATCCCGGATTGATGATGTCATCAGGACTTCCCCCAGGACCAGGCCAGATTGTGATGCACAAACCCCTTCATGACTGACAGAGGAGCGGAGCCTGCGTCCACCAGATGCCTGAGCAGGAGCCCCTTCTCTGTTGCCGACATCACTCGGGGGGCGAACCATGGCGCCTCCCAGTGGCCGAGGCAGGAACAGCAGGCCCCGAGTCTGATGGCGATGTGACACTCTGGCGCCTCCTAGCGGCCGAGGCCGGGACAGCAGGCCCGGGGTCTGACGAGGACGTGACATAGAACTCTTGTGCCACCTATTGGAAGTAGCAATCCTAAAAGTCAATGTTGACCCTGTAACAAGGCTCGTTAAAGGGTCAACATTGACTTTTAGGATTGCTACTTCCAATAGGTGGCACAAGAGTTCTAGTCCTCTTCCTCTCTGAAGAGACAATTTGCATAAGAACTCAAAGGTAAAAATCTTTGTCAAGTGAATACAGATAAAAAAATGACAGTTGGTGTTCATAAATTTCTATGGGGAGAGGAGTACTAGGCGGAAGCCAGAGGCAAACACAGACATTCTACTGAAAGTTCACCTTGCAGGAGAAATTGCAGCAGGATGTATGTGTCTGCCACCAGTTCCTCTTTCTTTTTTTAAGCGTCTTCGTTGACGCCATGATTGTTTTTGCAGCAGTTTTTCTGCTGGTGTGTTTTTTTAACTGTGTATTAGAAGCCACCTGAAAAATAGACCGATCACTTGTTTTAGTCGCTTCAAGACTTTCAAAAGCTGAAGCTGTTAAAAGAAGTAGCTTGCGGCACACTGGGAGTATTCATCAACCACTGCCTACACTATAAATAAATAAAAAATCTGGCATGGGTTCTCTTGTATTTTCTATAACCAGCCAGGCAAAGCTCATAGCTGCAACCCACAGCTGTCAGCTTCAGCAAGGCTGGTTATCAAGATCAGAGATGTCCCCATGTTATTTTTTTAAATTATTTCATAAATAGTTAAAAGCAGCGTGTGGTCCCCACATTTTTGATAACCAACCATTCTAAAGCTAACAGCCGGGGTCAGGTATTCTCAGGCTGGTAAGAGGCCATTGATATACATTGGGGGGAAAAAAGTATTTAGTCAGCCACCAATTGTGCAAGTTCTCCCACTTAAAAAGATGAGAGAGGCCTGTAATTGACATCATAGGTAGACCACAACTATGAGAGTTAAAATGAGAAAACAAATCGAGATAATCACCTTGTCTGATTTGGCAACATTTATTTTGCATATTATGGTGGAAAATAAGTATTTGGTCATTAACAAAAGTTCATCTCAATATTTTGTTATATATCCTTTGTTGGCAATGACATGACAGAGGTCAAACGTTTTCTGTAATTCACAAGGTTGGCAAACACTGTGGGTGGTATGTTGGCCCATTCCTCCATGCAGATCTCCTCTAGATCAGTGATGTTTTGGGTCTGTCGCTGGGAAACATGGACTTTCAAATCCCTCCAAAGATTTTCTATGGGGTTGAGATCTGGAGACTGGCTAGGCTGCTCCAGGACCTTCATATGTTTCTTACGAAGCCACTCCTTCGTTGCCCTGGCAGTGTGCTTGGGATCATTATCATGCTGAAAGACACATCCATGTTTCATCTTCAATGCTGATGGAAGGAGGTTTGCACACAAAAAACACAAAACCTCCCGATACATGGCCCCATTCATTCTTTCATGTACATGGATCAGTCATCCTGGTCCCTTTGTAGAGAAGCAGCCCCAAAGCATGATGTTGCCACCCACATGCTTCACAGTAGGTATGGTGTTCATTGTGGATGCAACTCAGCATTCTGTCTCCTCCAAACACGATGAGTTTTGTTTCTACCAAACAGTTCTATTTTGGTTTCATCAGACCATATGACATTCTCCCAATAATTTTCTGGATAATCCAAATGCTCTCTAGCAAACTTCAGATGGACCCAGACATGTACTGGCTTAAGCAGGGGACACGTCTGGCACTGCAGGATCTGAGTTCCTGGCACGTAGTGTGTTACTGATGGTAGCATTTGTTACGGTGGTCCAAGCTCTATACAGGTCATTCACTAGGTCCCCCATGTGGTTCTCGGATTTTTGCTCACTGTTCTTGTGTTCATTCTGACCCTATGGGGTGAGATCTTACGTGGAGCCCCAGATCGAGGGAGATTATCAGTGGTTTTGTATGTCTTCCATTTTCTTATTATTGCTCCCACAGTTGACTTCAGCACGCCAAGCTGCTTGCCTATTGCAGATCAGTCTTCCCAGCCTAGTGCAGGGCTACAATTTTGTTTCTGGTGTCCGACAGCTCTTTGGTCTTCACCATAGTTTTTTTGGGCTGAAAGACCCCCTCTCGACTTATTCTCGAGTTATATACCGGGGGTTGGCAGGGGAGCGGGGGTGTCAGAGATCATACTCGCCCCATCCTGGCACAGTCTCTGCAGCCCCCCTGCTTGTTCCATGGTCTCGGCGCCCCTGCTCTTCCTGCGTTCAGCTGTCATGTGGTACCGCTCATTAAAGTCATGAATATGCACATATTCATGACTTTAATGAGCGGTACCACGTGACCGCTGAAACCTGGAAGAGCAGGGGCGCCGAGACCATGGAAGAAGAGGGGCTGCTGAGACCGTGCGCCAGGAGGGGGTGAGTATGACGGGGGGAGTACGGTGAGCAGTGCAATATTCACCTGTCCCCGTTCCACCGCCGCAAGATGCTCTGTCCTCTGACTGTGATGTTCAGGTTATTAATATCAGCCTTCAGCTGTTTGCTTAGCCTTTGCTGGTTCTTAAAAATAGGTGGTGCCCCTCGTCATTTTACGTCCATCCTTTTTAATAACCAGTAAATGCTACGCAGACAGCTGTAAACTGATGTTAATAGCCTGGGTAGCTCCATGGGTATTGGCCTCTTCCCAGAATAATATCACTAGCTTTCCGTCAGCTAGATATTAACCCCTTAATGACCGCCAATACGTCTTTTAACCGACGTGAGATATAAGAGAATAGCATCCCCATACAGGTGACAATCCAGCAGCTGTCGGCTGTACACTGTAGCTGACAAATTGTTGCATCAGCCACGATCAGTGTTTGCACCGTCCAAATCATTTTAACCCCTTAGATGCTGCTGTTAATAGTGACAACATCATATAAATGGTTAACAAAGTGTGGGGGCTTCCTTTTTATCCCCATCGGCACCTTGAGATCATGATTGTGTGGTCCTGATGTTTGCCATGGCAATTCATGAACAAATAGCTGCCTTAGAGCCTGATGGCTGTTGTAACCTGTTCAGAAGTTACCGTCATTTAGGTGGTAAAAATACACATTTTCATTTCTGTCATGCCACTTTGCATTAATTCCTGAAAATGACCTGAAGGGTTAATAAACTACCTGACATCAGTTTTCGATATGTCAGGGGGTGCTGTTTTTAAAATGGTATAACTTTTGGGGGTTTTCCAATATATAGGACCCCCAAAGTCACTTCAAACCTGGATAGGTCCCTAAAAAAATTTTTTTTGTAAATTTCGTTGATAAAATGAAAAATTACTGCTACATTTTTAAACCTCCTAAAATGCTAACAAAATAAAAGAACATTTTACAAATGGTGCTGATGTAAAGCAGGCATGTGGAAAATGTTATTTATGAATGTTTTTATGTGGTATGACAATCTGGATTAATGGGATAAGCATTCAAAGTTTGAAAATTGCTAATTTTTTTAACATTTTTCTCAAATTTCTGATATTTTTTATAAATAAAAACAAAACATATTGACCTAAATTTACCGTTATCATAAAGTACAATGTGTCACGAAAAAACAGTCTCAAAATCACTGGGATTTGTAGAAGCGTTCCAGAGTTATTACCACATAAAGTGACACTGGTCATATTTAAAAAATTAGGGGTTAAATATAAAGGGGACCCCATGCCATTTTGTTTTTTTAATTTCTTAGCTAAATACACATACAGTAAACTACACACGCACTGCGCTTACATATTTCTTACTATTATCCATCTGTCATCTATCTATCTATCTATCTATCTATATATATATAAAAGATTATTTTATCAATTAAAAAACTAGATTGAAATGACAAAGAATTATTGTATATAAAAGCTGATGTTAAAAACGCATTGCATACGGATTGCTTGCGCATGTCATACGGATGAGAAAAAAAACGCACGACAGTCGCCTGACACTTTCTAGCTTTTCTGGCAGAGAATCTCACCTACTTTATATACGCAGATGTGAGCGTACCTTAAGGCTATGTGCCCACGTAGCGTTTTAAAACGCACACTGAATACCGGACTCCTTCCCAGAAATCGCGCGTTTTTTTCCACGCGATTTCACCGCGATTATGTTCGCGATTTTCTCGTGCGATATTCAAGCACTTTCCAAGCGATTTGAAGCATCGCTTGGAAAGTGATTGACAGGTTGGTCACACTCGTCAAACATAGTGTTTGACAAGTGTGACCGGATTTTTACTATTGAGGCTGCCTATGCGGCCTCAATAGTAAAAGATAGAATGTTAAAAATGATAAAAAAAATTAAAAATCGGGTTATATTCACCTTCCGACGTCCCGCCCAGTCTCAGCAGCGCTCCCGTTCCCAGTGATGCCTCGAGAGACCAGTGATGACGTTGGTCTCGCGTTGCTATAGCGATCTCATGAGACCGCTAGAGTCACGCGAGACTACGTCATCACAGGACCTTGCCGCAAGGCATTACGAGGCCCAGGATGGCAGCGCGGGACGTCGGAAGGTAAATATACCTCGATTTTTTATTTTTTATTCTTTTTTTTACAGGGGTATGGTACCCAGGGCCTGGAGGACAGTTTCCTCTCCTCAACACCGTGGGTAGCAACCGCACATGAGACGCTTAACTTCGCGCATGGTGGGCATAGCCACATGCGGGAAGTAAGGGATTCTCATGCATTCCTATGCGTGCGGAATCACGGCAATTCTTTGCGATTCCGCACAAAAGAATGACCATGCGATTTTTTCCGCGATGCAATTCCGCCGCGGAAAAAAGCGCAGCATTAGCACAGCATGTGCGGAATGCCATAGGAATGCATGGGGGGGCATTCTGTACACGATTTTTAAACGTTTTTGCAGCGTTTTCGCACCGAAAATCGCGGCAAACACGCTTAAAAATCGCTACGTGGGCACACAGCCTAAAGGATGCGATCCAGTTTTCAGCAAAAATACACAGCTGAAGCCTGGGCCATGTCCACATCTGTATGTACCAAAGACCTAAAGGAATTTTACAATTTGTGTTACTGAAGGCAAAGTTTGTGAACTTTGGACTGTGACTAAGTGTCTTGGGATGAGATGACTTCAGTCAAAATTATATATACATATGTGTGTGCATGTGTAATATATATATATATATATATATATATATATATATATATATATATATATATATATATATATGTGTGTAGTCCCACCTTTATAAAAAAAAAACACAATCCTCTGTAATGTAGTCACTTTTATAAATCACAATGTGATGGTAAAACAAATGAGATACTAACTAGCAGTTCAAGCCTGGGTAAACCACCCAGAGTAATTGCGTGGAAAATAGGTACATACTATAGCTTCTGCTATGAATTATGTATGAACGTTAATGCACATTTGTGTCAATGTAGGATTTCAGCCTACTTCTCTCGTGCCACTAATGAATATACCCCATTGTGTTTTGAGGTGCCGCCATTCCGTTGAATGCCTTGCGTTTTATAGTTACACCAGTGTGTTATTTTTCCAAGTTGTCTATCCAGAAGTTATTGTATTGAGGTCATATGGGCTCAGGTGAAGATTATGATCTTAGCAATTGAGATTCCACACAAGTCGCTGGTCTAGACTACTGTGATCAGGCTGAGGAAAAAGTAATTAGCAGGCCGTAAAGTTATTTTTAAACCATTTCAGAAGTTAACGTTATTAATCCATAAGACAGAAATCACATAAACATATTTACTCTAAGAAATGTTGAAAATCAGACAGAAAAGTTGCTTTAAGGTCCTCATTACTAGTTCTGCTTACTGTATGTATGAAGCTGTCTTGCAGATTTACCTAAGCTCAAACAATCTTCAAATGCGCCAGTCACAGTTGTCAGATTGGCTATTGATGTAAGATCAACATTTAACATTTCTGCCAAGTGAAACTGAGGACCAGGATCACAAATGCAATGGTCTTGTGAATCCCTTACGTTGGACATTTTTCATCCAGTAAAAAATGTCTTGTGCCTGTACATGTTTTTGCTGCTTTTTTTCCCTGGCTTTTTTTTTAATGTCGTGGCTAAATGTTAGCTGTCAATAAGGAATAATATTAACTGTGTGTGTTTGTGTTGGGGGGGTTGTGATATTTTCTTCACTTTTTGTGTAGTTGTTTGGTCAGAATTTGTTTTGCTTTTTGGGGTAGGGTGTTTTTTTTTTCATTTTTTTTTTCAGTATGTTTTTTTTTTTTAAAGCTTTAAAAAGGTGTGTAAAATGGCTGAAGAAAAGAAAACCACCCAAAAACCTCTGAGAAAAAAAGCAAGAAAATCATAGTAAAAAAGAATGTGTTAAGTAGGCCTAAGAAGTATGTATGTCTTTGCAAAGCAACCTTTTTTCCCCATTGTTCCAATGTATCTAAAATTACATGTAGAATTGAAATATGTTGCTATTTTTTTGTATACATCTCGTATTCATACCAAGCCTTCCACGCAGCTTTATCATTAAGCGATGCGCTACTTGTCTCCCTGCTCCTCATTTTTCTTGGTAATATGTTAATAATAACAAAGGGAAAGAACAAGCAGGAGAAGCAGGGGCCAGATGGATAGGAGTTTGACTACAGGGTGAAAATATACAGATTTGTAATCTGTAGCCATGGAGATTAAATCACTTTTTATGGAAACACATATGCCCTCATAGGAGCTGCATACACTGAACTTTCCAAATTTTAAATCAAGGTTAAGATTAAAATCAAGATTAGTGGCAAAGTTTATTTATTTTTTTTAACTAATTTTTCTTGCATATTTTTTAGAAGCATTGAAGTAAACAGTTGAAAGGTAAATTTCTTTCCCAGTGGTTTTAAAGTCAGACCGTCTTGTCTGAATCAATTTTCTTTTAAATAATATTTTATTTAATATTGTTTTGCTCTATTTTGAAAAGTAAATGAACACAGCACTGCACTGAAGGTGCTAGGGTGTGTTACATGGGGACGTATTTTCATAATCCAAGATGAAAACCAACACAGATTAGAAGCTAAATCCGCATGAATTTTTCCATGGAGTTGCATCAGATTTTAGCCAATGCATTGCAAAGCTTGAGATCCCCAGTAAATATTGGGAGCAAAAAAATCGATGCTTTACAGATTTAAAAGCTCAATTTCTGCCCTGGATTCTGCGCAAATAAGCTGGGATATGATAAACTCTCATTCACTTTGGCCCTGTAATATGTTGTTGATTCTCCTCCTTTTGTGAAAATATTATTAGGGAAATTCAGTAGCAGATTTGCAGATATCCATAGGCCGGTCAATTTATGCCACAGATTTTTTCTGCAGTGCATAGATGACACTAAACCACTTCCCGTCCCAGCGCTGCCTTTTAACTATTAGGTCATGTTTTAACATTTAGTATTTGGTCAGTATTTGTAAGCCAAAACCAGGATTGGAACAGTCAGAGGAAAAGTAAAAGGTTGGGGTCAGACTTGCGAGAAACTCTGACGAGTCTCGCACGTCAATACCCGGCCTGATGCCGGCACTCAGATCGGAGCGTTCAGCTGCATAGAAATACATGCAGCTGAACGCTCCGATCCGAGTGCCGGCGGCAGTGCCGAATATTGACGTGCGAGAATCGTCCAAGTTTCTCGCAAGTCTGACCTCGGCCTAATAGAAACACATGCACCACTTTTGCATTTTTAACCCACTCATGGTTTTGGCTTACAAATTCTGATCTAAAATACTGACCAAATACTGAACATGTGAACGTGGAAATTTAAAGACGGAGATCACTCCCTCTGTCACTACATCTGCTACCTGCAACACGATCGCAGGGAACCAGCAGTTGCCTCCAGTGTGCCATAGGTCCAAGCCTACCGTTTTTTTTCAGAGACATATTCTATTTTGCTGTCAGTATAAAAGCTCATGCAGATGAGTGTAGAATTCGCATGTGTGCTGTCCAATTTTTGATCGGATAGCTCACGGACAGCACACTATTTTTCAATAGGGCTGTTCAGATGAACAATTTTTCTCTCTCTCCCACTGTCCATAAGAAAAGAATAGTTTTTTCTTGCCTATATTGGATGAGACGCACCCATTTAAGTCTATGGATGGGCAAAAAAAAAATCGGACCCGAAACACAACATCTGTGTGGCATCCAATTTTTACAGATATATTTCTGTAATTAACTTATGAAACTGTATTTGATCATATACATTATTTAATGTATGAAACTGGATCGCACACGGATGTCACATAAACTTAAAAAATGGATATTCGTATGGCATATGGATAAAAAATTTGTTGAAAATGGTCTTGATGAATCTTGAGCAATTTTTCATATGCTTGTCTGCAGCCAAGTTAACAATAAGAGGCTGGATAAGGCACTGTATTACAAAAGTAATGCAGCATATTATCAATGTGATCAAAGGATCACATGTTTAAACGGGTATTCCCATCTTTAACCCCTTTGAGACGAACCCTGTTTTCACCTAAATGACCAGGCCAATTTTTACAATTCTGATCACTGTCACTTTATGAAGGCATAACTCTGGAACGCTTCAATGGATCTTGGTGATTCTGAGTTTGTTTTCTCGTGACATATTGTACTTTATTATAGTGGTAACATTTCTTCAATATAACTTGCATTTATTTGTGAAAAAAAAACAGAAATTTGGCTAAAATTTTGAAAATTTCACAATTTTGAAACTTTAAATTTTTATGCCCTTAAATCAGAGAGCCATATCGCACAAAATAGTTAATAAATAACATTTCCCACATGTCTACTTTACATCAGCACAATTTTGGAATCATAATTTTTTTCCATTACGACGGCATAAGGGTTAAAAGTTGACCAACGATTTCTCATTTTTACAACAAAATTTGCAAAACCAATTTTTAGGGACCACCTCACACTTGAAGTGACTTTGAAGGGCCTATATGACAGAAAATACCCCAAAATGACACCATTCTAAAAACTGCACCTCTCAAGGTACACAAAACCACATTCAAGAAGTTTATTAACCCTTCAGGTGCTTCACAGGAATTTTTAGAACGTGGAAGGAAAAAATAAACTTTTACTTTTGTTTCACAAAAATTTTCTTTTAGATCTAATTTTTTTTTTTTACTTTCGCAAGGGTAACAGGAGAAAATGGACCATTTATTTTGTTGTGCAATTTCTCCTGAGCATGCCGATACCCCTTATGTGGGGCAAATCTACTGTTTGAGCACATGGCAGGGCTCAGAAGGGAAGGAGCGCCATTTGACTTTTTGAATGTAAAATATGCTGGAATAATTAGGGGACGCTATGTCATGTTTGGAGAGCCCCTGATGTGCATAAATAGTGGAAACCCGCAACATTTGACACCATTTTGGAAACTAGACCCCTTATAGAACTTATCCAAATGTGTATTGAGCACCTTGAAACCACAGGTGCTTCACAGAATGATAGCGTAGAGCCGTGGAAATATAAAAATCACATTTTTCTAAAAAAAATCTTGTTTAGCTCCATATTTTGCATTTTCAGAAGGGTAACATGAGATATTGCTTCATACAATTTCATACAATTTGTTGTGGAATTTCTCCTGATTACGCCGATACCCTATATGTGTGATAATACTACTGTTTGGGCGCAGGGCTTGGAAGGGAAGAAGCGCCATTTGACTTTTTGAATGCAAAATTTGATGGAATAATTAGAGGATGCCATGTCACGTTTGGAGAGCCCCTGATGTGCCTAAACAGTGGAAACCCCCCACAAGTGACACAATTTTGGAAACTAGACCACTTTGGAGCCTTAGCTAGATGTGTATTGTGCACCTTGAACCCCCAGGTGCTTCACAGAAGTTTATAACGTTAAGCCGTGAAAATAAAAAAAAAAAAAAAAAAAAAAAATCACATTTTTCCCACAAAAATCTTTTTAAGCTACAAATTTTGTATTTTCACAAGGGCAAAAGGAGAAAATGGATCCCAATAGTTTGTTATGCAATTTCTTCCGAGTTCACCGATACCCCATATGTGGTCAAAAACTACTTTTGAATCACAGTGCAAAGCTCAGAAGGGAAGTAGCACCATATTACAGTGCAAATTTTGCTGCACTTGTTTGAGGGTGCCATGTTACATTGACAGAACCCCTGATGTGCCAGAACAGCAGAACCCCAATAAGTGACCCCATTTTACCAATTAAACCTCTCAATTAATCTAGGCGTGCAGTGCTTATATTGACACCACAGGTGTGTCACAAACTTGATACCATTGGGCAATGAAGAAAAAATAATTTACATTTTTACCTCCAAGATTATGTGTTAGCCCCAAATTTTACATTTTCACACTGGGAAATGGGTAAAAATGGCACCAGAATTTGTCCCACAATTTATGCTGAATGTAGAAATGCTCCATATGTGGATGTACAGTACTACTTTGCCATATGGAGTACTATTTGCCTCCTGGAGCATAGATTTTCCTAGACTAGTTTGTGGATTCCATATAAAGAGCCCCTAAGCGCTAGAAAAGCAGAATCCTCCTCAAGTGACCCCATTTTGGAAATTATAGCCCTTTGGGAATTAATCTACACATGTAGTGACTATTTTGACTTCATGGATGTTTTCCAGAAAGAGGCAGCAGTGGATGTTGCTGAGTGAAAATTGTAGTGACCAGTACATTATGCCCAGCCCGTGCTTCTGGAGACAGACACCTGTAAATTAGGCGGGCTCTCATCACTGTAGAAATGCCAAACGTGGGCGTTAAATGTGGTTTAGGCACACTGGGGCTCAGAAGGAAGGGGGGCATCTGGATTTGGAGGCAGAGAATTTGCTGAATTTCTTTTGGTGGGGGAGGAGCCATTTCGCTTTTCCAGAGCCTTTGTGCTACCAGTAACGTGGAAATACCTTATATTTCCATTAACAGATGACAGATCTGAGTGGATATTTGCTTTTTTGTGGATTGAATAGAAGCTTTTATTGCGAACATTTTACATAATGTTTGGAATCACATTTATCCGGTGCTCTACGCTGACCATTTACTTTGGGGTTTCCATCTAAATCTCTGAGTGACGCGATTCAGATGAAACCCCCGATTGATCCATTCACTATAGTGAGGCAGCATAGTTACTCTAGAGTACGGTTGGCCTCTGTTCCGCGGTTTACTCCTTTTCAGAAGTGCACAAAACTGTGGGCGACTGCACTTTTTATGCAATCCTAAAAAGACGGACACCCCCGGATCACAGGTGCTATGGTGTCCACAGTGCCTCCCTCTGCCTCATTATAGGGAATTTTCTGCTTGAGGTTCTGTCTGAATCAAGTATTTCAGAGATTTACACGGAAACTCCGGTGTAAGCGCTCAGCACAGAGCGCAAGATAAATGTGTGCCAAGCCTTACTGCGATCTTTGAGAGGCAGAATGAAAAAATCAATAGCGTGTGAAGAATTGGGTTTTATTATTTACGCCGTTGCTTGTGCGGTATAAGTGATTAGGCGACTTTATTCTTCAGGTATGTGCGATTATAGCAATACCATATTTATATGGGGTTTTTATGTTTGTCAGCTGTCTTACACTAAAAGACGCTTTTTATTGCGAAAACTAGTTTTTGCATCACCAAATTTTGAGAGCTATAATTTTTTCATATTTTGGCCCACAGACACATGTGAGGTCTTGTTTTTTGCGGGACGAGCTAACATTTTTATTGGTAACATTTTCGGGCACACGTTTTTTGATCGCGTTCTATTCCGATTTTAGGGAGACAGAATGAGCAAAATTACCAGCAATTCAGGAATTGCTTTTTTTATTTTTTTTTATTTTATACCATTCTCCGTGTGGTAAAATTGGTAAGGCAGCCTCATTCTTCGGGTCAGTACGATTACAGCGATACTTCATTTATATAGTTTTTATTAGTTTGTTTTGCGCTTTTACACAATGAAAACTATTTTATAGAATAAATTATTGGTTTTGCATTGCTTTATTTTGAGAGCTATAACTTTTTCATTTTTCTGGTGATGGAGTTGTATGGTGGCTAGTTTTTTGCGGCACAAGATGATGTTTTCAGCGGTACCATTTTTATTTACTTTTTTTATTGCGTGTTATTACAATATTTCTTCAGCGGTATAATGATAAAGCATTGTTTTTTGCCTCATTTTTTATTTTTTTTACGGTGTTCACTGAAGGGGTTAACTAGTGGGACAGTTTTATACAGCAGGTTGTTGCGGACGCGGCGATACCAAATATGTGTATTTTTATTGTTTTTTTTATTTACATAAATGTATTTATTGGTATAATATTTTTTTTTGCTTTGGGGATTTTTAAAAAATATTTTTACACATTATAATATATATTTTTACTTTATTACATTTTCCCAGTATGGGACATCACTATATAATATCAGATCGCTGCACTGACACTGCACTGCAGAATATCAGGTCAGCGATCTGACAGGCAGGGAAGGAGGCATGCCGGCGCCTGGTCTTAACAGGCGCTCGCAAGCCACCTCCCTGCAGGACCTGGAAGGACCCCTCAGCCATCTTGGTGCCTGGGGTCTCGGTGGAGACCCTCGGGACATTGCGATCACATTGCGTTGTCCTGAGGGATGCAGGCAGGGAACTGATTCCCTGCGCAATGCATCTCTATGCCGCTGTCACTACTGACAGCTTCATCAGAGGGGTTAAATGCCCATGATCGGTGTCACATACAGCTGACATCCGCTCGCAATTGTGGCGCCGTACTAATACTGCTCTGGGCATAATCGCACTTCCCGCAGAGCAGAACTAGTATGGCGCATGTCACGAAGGGGTTAGGATTCTATCCCAATATGTAATAGGTGTAATAATAATATTAGCAAATACATTCAATTAGAAATGTATATTTCTTCATGTCCAGGCATTGCAGGACCTTATATATCCATGGTTACGACCACCAGCAGTAAGCTAACTGTCAATGCATCAGTGGCCGTAACCATGGATACCTAAGGTCCTTGCTTGCACATGAGGAAAGAGACATAGCGAATCAGAAAAACTATACTACATTTCTAATTGGAGTTATTTGCTTATATTATTACTACACCTACTGCATATTGGGATAGGATCTTAGAGATGGGAATACCCCTCTAAGTCTTCTTGTTACAGTAGTAAATATTGCAAAAAAATAAAAAATGTTAAAATGTTTTAAAGTGTTTAAAAAAAAGTCTAAAAATAAATGAATGCTATTAGTCAGAATAAAAAGTTGTTTCATCTAAAAATGCTAAACAAAAAAGACATAGGTGTTGTATCACCATGTGCGTAATCACCAGCACAATAAAATACATCATTATTTATCATGCATGGTAAATATGTAAAGCTACTATAAATGCCATTTCTTTTTATTCTGCTTCACATACAATTAAGTAAAAAATTACCAAAAAAGTTGCATGGATTCCAAAATGGTACCAATAACAACTACAGCTGGTCAGACAAATAAAAAAAAAAAAACAAGCCGTCTCACACCTCTGTGAGAAAAAAAAATGAAAAAGTTATGCCTCAAAGAATATGACAAGCAAGCAAAATAAAAGTTTTCATAAAATTGATTTTCATGTGAAAAAGTAGTAAAACATAAAAAAAAATTTAAAAATTGTGTATCACGGTATTCGTATCAACTTGTAGTATGACACTGCTTATTTATTCCTCACACTGAAAAAAATACCAGAATCAATGCCAGAATTGCTGTCTTTTTGTCCATCCCTCCTGCAAAAAAATAAAATAAAAAGTGATCAAAAAGCCATGAGGACCAAAAATGTGAGCAGTGAAAATAATAGCTTGTCGCACAAAAGATATAAGCCTTCATAGAGCTAATTGGACCGAAATGTGTTAAACTTATTAACTTATTAAAATTATATAAATCTGGCATTTATCCTCTGCTGACCCACAAGATAAAAAGTTAACACTTTATTTGTGCAGCAAATAAAAAGTGTAAAATTTAATTTGTAAAACAAAAACAGCAACTGAATTGCTTTGTTTGTTTTTTTTCCCCTATTTCTTCCTAAAGAGAGTTAATAAAACTTAGATATCAGGTGGCATGTAACCAAAAATGGTGACTCTACCAAACACAACTCAGCCCATAGAAAACAAGCCCTTAGACAAAAATAAATAAATATGGTCATTATAGGACAACAATGGAAAAAATTGTGTGGACATTAAGGCCAAATTAGGCCTGGTTCTTAAAGGGTTAAATAAAAGCTCCACTATCCTGATACTGTAAAATGCAGCAGCTATCAAAATGGCTCATCTGCAGCAAATACGTCCAGTGTGAACATACCCTTAGTCATCACGGAGCAGAGCATCCATTTTTTTACATAAAGATTCAAGTTAACAGAATAATATGGTATTTGAGTAAAAAGAAAATCAATAGCAGGTTCTGAATCAATTTAAAAAAAAAAAATCAATATCGTCTGCCCATCCACAAGGAATTTTCTAAATTAACATCTTTGCGTTTTCTTTGTTTTAGGTACTCCACATTTCGTAATAAAATACATAGAGAAAAATAAAAGGAAAAACATGGTAAAAACAATGACCGTGTACAGTCCTAGGCCCAGACTGCATGTAACATTTCTGCATGAGATGTAATTTAGTCTCAGCTAAACAAGTATTATAGAAGCTGTGGGTCAGGTTAATAGATGCAAATATGCAGAAAAATAAGATCAGTGGAAAGTGACTTATTTTATTGCAGATATAAAGAAAAATAGCATGGAAATAAATCCTATTTACAGAGAGCATTGTATCTCCTCTTCCTGTACGAGGGAAGCGACTGGCGCTTAATCCCTACACCAGCTGCACGAGACACTCTTTATGGAGTGTTTCAGTAATTAGCTTAACAAGTATGTTGGTAGCTGTTATAATTGAGAGTAATTGAAGGTTTAGTTTTTTTCATCTGTACATTAAATCATTAACCTACAATTGTTTTATATTGAAACCAGTTCATAGAATATTTTGTGCATGATTCCACCATTGAGGCACGGATGTTCACCATGTGAATGCCAGAATGAAAGAAAATAAATATATATATATATATATATATATATATATATATATATATATATATATTTTCTTAGAGCTAGCTGACAGATAATTTGAGATATACGATGTATGCGAAGGTAGATAAATAGATATGAGATCTATGCATAGATAATTGTTAGATGGATGGATAAATGAGAGAGCTTATATAAGATAAATATTAGATGTGTGTGTGTGTGTATATATATATATATATATATATATATATATATATATATATATATATATATATATAAAGTCCACACAGAAGAAAAAGTCGCACTCTTCGGGTTGAGGAAATATGTGGCAGGTTTATTGGCACAACAAATACATGTCAAGCCGGGGGAGTGACAAACAGAGTGCAGGGAAGGCTGACAACGGCCGTTTCGCGCTGTTCAAGCTGTTGGGACCCGTTGAAGCGCTTGAACAGCGCGAAACGGCAGTTGTCAGCCTTCCCTGCACTCTGTCACTCCCCCGGCTTGACATGTATTTGATGTGTCAATAAACCTGCCTCATATTTCCTCAACCCCAAGAGTGCGACTTTTTCTTCTGTGTGGACTTTCAAGATTGGCTACTTTCAAGGTCGGCACCCGGGATTCCCAGTTTTTGGTCTGCTGTACGCCGCAAGCCACAGTGAACAATACGGTAACAGCGGTGCCGTCCGCGTTTTTTCTATTTATTACACATATACATACTGTATATATATATATATATATATATATATATATTCAAACAATGTAAAGAACATATAGCCAGCTCACCATAAAGGAGTTCCTCGTCGGTGTTCACCTTATATTCTGCACGGATCCAGGCAGGCAGTGTGCCCCAACAAATAGAAAATATGAGAGAATTGGGATCCAGCAAAAACATGAAAGTTCACCAGAATTATAAAATCTTCTTCTTTATTTATCCATTAATTCATATAAAAAATGTATGAGGAACTCCAAACAATTGGTAACAATCCAGCAATCCCATATATATATATATATATATATATATATATATATATATATACACACATTTATATAATATATAGATAGTTTTGAGATAGATAGCTGTGACATATAGAAATATTAGATAATATGGTAATTTTATCTATACAGTGCCACTATATTCCACAGTTCTTTTTATTTCAGAAGTAAACTAACTAAAATAGATACATTCTATCAAATATACATGAAAGGTACCGTATATTTAACATAGATAGGTAGATAAATAATAGATAGAGAGATAGATAGCCAGTCACATTGGATGACTGTCAGTCGTATGACCGTTTGGCTGACAGCCATCTCAGCCGACTCTCCCATACACAGGAGCACTCATTTAGCCGGGCGCTCTTGTGTTCTCTATGAGAAAGCCGCTGGATGATACGTCGGTCGGCGGCTTATCTCAGGGATAACAATGTGATTGGCAGTCCCAAATCGGACGTGCCTGATCGACGTCACTCCAGACTATCATTTGGCTGGTGTTGCCATACACATTAGACCGTTGGCCAAACCCGTCAATATCGGCAGGGTCGGCCTACATAAGTTTAATGTCATCATTGTGGGAGATTGAACTGCTTTACATGGGACAGCAACTACTATCTGGATCATCACAACATGCAGCATTCCGGACAAAAACTGAGCACAAACAAGGACAGAGAGGTAATAGAGTCCAGTCTAGAGAGGAACTACATACACAGAAACAAGCTAGAACCGATAACACAACACCATCTACTGTGTTCTCAAGATGGTCTCTCCACAGCATAAGCCTACTTTTGTTGTATACTCCAACACATATTTGCCAACTCACGAGGAACGTCTGAAGGCTCCTGAGAGAGAGGAATCAAATTTCCATGGTACAAGCAAAATCTCCTCTTGAAATCTCCTGGAGACCAGGCATTTTATGAGATTTCGTATGTGTCATACCTAAGGCATACCTGGTCTTTAAACGGAGTTGCCATAGTATCTAATCGTATATTCAGGAGCTCAGAAACAGGTTGGAGAAGAGAGGAAGGATGTGGAAGCATTTCTTGTAAAATGAAGTGTGGCTATGGGCAAATGTTTGCCTTTTTTGCGCATCAAGACTGTATTTCCCAAATCAAAGCCAGCAAAAGTTCGGATAGTTGAGATAGATATAGTTGGGTGCTCATATTAAATTTGCCTAATGAAAGAAGTAATACATATACTTGCTTTTTTAATATGCTTAGAAATCTGATGTTAAGCAAATCTTATGGTAGACAAGATCAATTGAAACTTTCCACTTAATGCATGCCCATACAATTGAATATGTCGGACATACATGCCATTAAAACAACTTTACTGGATGTGTCCCTTTTTTGGAGGAAACAAATGCATTGTAAAGCATAGTCATTTATAGTTTAGAATACAGTGAAAGCAACTGTATTTTTTAGCCCCTAAAACTGCTGTATTCTATGGCAGAGCAGCACCAACTCTGCACCTCCTATAGCAGCTGAGAATTGTGGCAATTTCATGACAATATATCGTGTGATTTTTCAGTCCAGCTTAGCAGTAGAGACATTAGGAATCATTTTACATACATCCGCTCACATTTTATTAGCAAAGTATTGTCTAATTTATTATTTGCCAAATTTATAACAATCTGTAAATGTGGTCCAGATGCTGTGAATAGCAGGAGTCAGGCCAAACTTGTTACATACAGGAGCTTCTCACAAAATTAGAATATCATCAAAAAGTTAATTTATTTCAGTTCTTCAATACAAAACGTGAAACTCATATACTATATAGAGTCATTACACACAGAGTGATCTATTCCAAGTGTTTATCTCTGTTAATGTTGACGATTATGGCTTACAGCCAAGGAAAACCCGAAAGTCATTATCTCAGTAAATTAGAATACGGTACTTTATAACACCAGCTTGAAAAATTATTTTAAAATTCGAAATGTTGGCCTACTGAAATGTATGTTCAGTAAATGCACTCAATACTTGGTCGGCGCTCCTTTTACATCAATTACTGCATCAATGCGGCGTGGCATGGAGGCGATCAGCCTGTGGCACTGCTGAGGGGTTATGGAAGCCCAGGTTGCTTTGATAGCAGCGTTCAGCTCGTCTGCATTGTTGGCTCTGGTGTCTCTCATCTTCCTCTTGACAATACCCCATAGATTCTCTATGGGGTTAAGGTCAGGCAAGTTTGCTGGCCCATCAAGCACAGTGATACTCCAAACCATCACTGATTGTGGAAACTTCACACTAGACCTCCAGCAGCTTGGATTGTGGCCTCTCCACTCTTCCTCCAGACTCTGGGACCTTGATTTCCAAATGAAATGAAAAAATGTACTTTCATCTGAAAACAGCACCTTGGTCCACGGAGCAACAGTCCAGTTCGTTTTCTCCTTGGCCCAGGTAAGACACTTCTGGCGTTATCTATTGGTCATGAGTGGCTTGACACAAGGAATGCGACATTTGTAGCCCATGTCCTGGATACGTCTGTGTGTGGTGGCTTTTGAAGCAATGACTTCAGCAGTCCACTCCTTGTGAATCTTTCCCCAAATTTTTGTATGGCCTTTTCTTAACAATCCTTTCAAGGCTGCGGTTATCCCAGTTGCTTGTGCACCTTTTTCTACCACATTTTTTCCTTCCACTCCACTTTTCATTAATATGCTTGGATACAGCACTCTGTGAACAGCCAGCTTCTTTAGCAATGACCTTTTGTAGCTTCCCCTCCTTTTGGAGTGTCAGTGGCTGCCTTCTGGACATCTGTCAAGTCAGCAGTCTTCCCCATGATTGTGGAGCTACTGAAACAGACTAAGGGGCCTTTGTAAACGCTTAGGAAGCCTTTGCAGGTTTTTTTTTATTAAGTATTCTAATTTACTGAGATAATGACTTTTGGGTTTTCATTGGCTGTGAGCCATAATCATCAACATTAACAGAAATAAACACGTGAAATAGATCACTCTGTGTGTAATGACTCTATAGAATATGAGTTTCACTTTTTGTATTGAAGAACTGAAATAAAATAACTTTTTGATGATATTCTAATTTTCTGAGAAGTTCCTGTATGTACATGATCAATAGTTTCCTTTTAAATAAAGAAAAACAAACTTTAAAAGCCCTGATAAATCATTATTTGTATGGCAGTAATACTACAGAGTAATTGTTACAATAAAGTTAGGAATAAGTGTGATTTATATCTGTTATCCAAAGCCACATTATAGGTTTACACCTAGCTATATAAAGAAAACTCTTTTTACTGTTCATTTAGTACAAGAATAGGACACCAAGACCCAAAGCTGGACTAGGATGTTTTTAATAAATGATCACAATTGCCTCGATCCAAATTGTCAGTCATATCATCATTGTCCACGCTTACCTTCCAAGCCAATCAGGATGTGAACATTTACATAGACGGTAAATTAGACCCAGAGAAGGATTGAACTGAGAGAGATTAGAGCATTGAAGACCCGAATCATTTGTGCTTGCATTTATGTGTTTTAAATCACTTTTCTTGCTATGTCCTGTGATATTCGCTGACCTTTTTGGCACCAAATTCTTCAAAATGGCATATGTGGTTCAAGAGTGATTGAATTTTTTTTGCTATTGTTTAGAGTGAAATATTCTTGCAAAATGTGCACAAAATTTTCATGTAAACAAGAAATTCCGGTACTTCATTGGAGACTAGAGTATATTTGTCATGGGAAGCCTAGGTAACTTTAGGCTGAAACCCCAGGGCCCCTGCGGTGTCCCTCAGACTAGGGGAGACCCTGTCTGTCCCTCAACCCAGGGTTTACACTGAAGTTGTGCCTGCCTGGGCCTCCACCCAGTCCTTGTCTCCTGTCTAGCCCTAAGCTGAACCCACCACCCTCCACCCAGTGAGGAGACCAAACACCAGACCCCACAAATAAGTATGGACAGGGATAAAGGAAACACACCACACCGCGTACACACAGGAGAATACAATAATGTGCAAGGGCAACCAAAAAATACAACACAGGGAGGCAAAATGGCAACAACGGAATATACTACACCAGAAACCGTATGCTCCTTAGACCACCACTCCAGACCGGTATCGCTAGCACAAGGCAAGAGCTATAGTCGGCGACGCCCATAGTCACACAGGACAATTTAAAGACAGAGGGCGTGGCTAAGCCCTCAGCCAGAATGACAACCTGGTAATCCAATCCAAGCCGGATCAGAAGACCAACCAGCGCCGCTGAGAACCAAGTGGTAGGATGGGGTATTACCGCTGTCTGCCGGACACCCTGGTGCGAACAGTGTCCGACATGACAATATTTGAGGAAAAGCTCAGCACTTTTATAAAAAAAAGTTGCAATTGATGAATTTGCTAAAAACATCTAGAAACCCCTCACCGCATCTAAAATGGCAAAGAAACAATTTGCAGACTAACACAAATAGAATTGACTATTAAAAAAAGAAGCAAATGAAAAGAATAAGAAGCAAATGAAAGTCTTGCGAAATACAACTAAAAGTAGACGAACGAAAGTGCAAATGCTATAATGAATCGAGCCTAAAATGCATGTTTTTACTCTAGCTTTGGGCCTGTAACTTCCAACCCAACATAGTTCTAAGCTATTAATATGTCAGTGTGCACTAACTAGCATTTCCTACATCTCCCTTTGCAATAAATGTTTTTGGACCATCTAAGGCAAAACTGCAGCCACTTTTCCTTGGCTGCCGCAGTTATAAGGTAGTACAGTCTTGATAAGCGATAACTGGCACTGTCAGGACTGGGCTCCGATAGTGGCCCTTACACAAGTCGATACACGTCATTGAATGACCCCCGATCGGCTTTATACAAGCCAATTGACGGTCGATTAACGGCCCATATAGACAGGCGACCATTGTAATGTTTACAGGACGTTGTACTGCCAATAACATTGTCTTTTATGCCTGCATAAAAGTAATCGCACCCGACGGTGCCGACATCGCTGGGGCTACATGCTGGAGCGCGAGCTGAGTATCTGGTATTTTTATTTTGCATCGGGGAATATAGTACTTAAGAAGTGTTTGGCCATGTCATAGAGACATAGACAACCCCTTTATATCCAGCAGCTGACTGTGATCAATGAGCGATTATCTGCATATACAGTATCTATGCAGTATTAGGCTCTGTGCACACGGTGCGGATTCTGCTGCGGATCCGCAGCAGATTTGGCCCTGTGGATCCGCAGCAGAACTGCAGGTGATGTACAATATCATTATTGGCTATGAAAAAAAACGCTGTGCACATGCTGCAGAATTTTCCGCGCGGATTTCGTGCGGAATAAAAAAAGCAGCATGTCACTTCTTTTGTGCGGTTTTGCTGCAGTTTTCCACCTGCTCCATTCTACAAATCCGCAGGTGGAAAACCACACAAAAACGGCAGTAAAACCGCACAAAAAACGCACTAAATCCGGATTTAGTAAAATCTGCGCGGGAGGATCCGCACAGTGTGCACATAGCCTAAAAGGGTAAAACCCACAGTGGACGATCTAGAGGAATGGAATAATTTTTCTTTTTCCGCATAGTACAGCAGATTACTTTTCCCTTCCTCGCTCTCTCTTTTCACCCTTGTCTTCGTCTCTACTCACATATGTCATTGGCATGTATTCACACAACGTTGACTACTGACCACATTTATGTATGTAAAATATTTACCAAAACGTTATTCATTTTACACTAGTAGATATTGTTTTTACTTCCATGTTACAGTATTTCCAGCCTCCTATGCAAAGCTGGAGACGTATGGATAGCTGGAAGGCAAGGATGCATTAATCTTATCAGAGAAATATGAGATGGAAATTCCCATTAGGATCGAAGTGTATGTCCATGATTACTGTGTAGCGTGGAACTCAGTGGTGGTGTGCTAATGGTGAGAATCTAAAACAGGCAAAACATAGCTGGACACACGTTACAAAATCTCATGTTTGGGAGTCTCCTCCATAGGCACCTAACTTAGCGGAGATGAATATGTGGCTTTAGGATTTGGGAGCGCTTTTTTTTTTATTATATATCATGATAACTTTCTCAGTTTCTCAGAGAATGCTGAACTTGCAGTCCTATGTAAAATGACAACACATGTACAATGACAAAGTAATCTCAGCTACACCTCTTTTAATATAATAGAGTGATATATCAGTGTAACCATATAGTCAGGTGGGTCTTAATGACATTCAGCATTTCCAGGCCGCCCAGCTATCACTCAAGGTTTTTTTTTTTTTAACAGATAATATAAAGCCAGTTTGTTACTTTAAAATCCCGCATCTCAAGGGTTTTAATGCAGACTTTCATCAGTGCCCTCTAGACTATAATCCCCACTATCTTTGCATTATCTTCACACCGACAGTATGAATTGTAGTCCAGCAACGGCTAGTGATCATACAGTCGTCATGCTCTAATTATCATAGAAAGGCACTTATCCTGCAGTCCCTATTACTTGGGCCTCATCCATTTCCATCACTGGCTCTCGTAGTCACACTGTTCAGCAAGTATTTATTGATGAATTTCCAGCATTTGCATCGTTACCCATTGCTTTACTAATAAAACATCAAATCAAAAGAGTTACTAATGTGCAATTCTCTCCTTTTTCTTGTCATCGGTACATTGGAGTCTTGTATATGTGTATTTGTGTATGTACTGTAAGTGTTTCTATGTGTGTATGTGTACATATGTGCATGTGTACAGTACATGTGTATTTATATTTTTTTGTGTATGTATGTTCATATTTATATATATGTGTATACATGTCTGTTTATGCATGTATGTTTTGTGTGTGTATATATGTGTATGTATATACTTGTGTGCATATATATGAGTGTATGTATGTGTATTTATGTATGTATATCTTTTTATGTACAGTATGTATATATTTATCTGTGAATATGTGTATATGTGTATAAGAAAGCAAAAATAAGTCCTTTTTTATAGAATAAAGCTATTCCATAGCATTACAATAAAATAGATTAAAGACAAAAGGAAGCAATCTAAGAAATGATTTAGATCAGTATGCTTTTATTACATATTAGATCAATTCTAAAAGCATATTACAAATATGTATCAAAAGTAGGACACAGACATTAAGACGATAGTACAGTGGTAACATGCAGTTATATTTATAATTGCGGAGACGTAGTATCTTATTAGAACCAGATAATCACTGCCTGGTAATATTAAGTGCTGTGTCCCTACACCCTGACGCGCGTTTCGACCAGCTTCTTCCAGGGGCATGTGTGTATGTGTGCATTTGTTTGTAGATGTGTGAGTGTGTTTATGTACACGTATATGTATCTGTGTGTATGTACACGTGTTTTTAATGTATGTATTTGTGTGTGTATTCTTGTATATTTATGTGTGTGTATGTTTAAATGTGTGTATGTGTATACGCAGGTGTGTATATATATGTTCATACTTGTGTTTTAGTGAATGTATTTGTGTGTGTATAAGTGTAACAGTATATGTATGTTTGTATGTACGTGTTAATTTGGATGTATATATGTGTAAGGGTGTGTATCTGTGTGTGTACATACTTCTGTGTATATGTGTGTATTTGTATGTGTATATGCATCTATCTGTATACATCTGATGCATATGTATTATATGCAAAATACAATGATAATAATGATAGAAAGAAGCAGAAGAACTGTCATCATATAGAGTGAGCAAAATAAAAGTACTAACAATAAGAGAAGTAATAATGAATGTATGATGCTGAAATGATGACAATTGTAAAGCTTATCAGTAAATCATGTACTGTGACATTAAATAATGAAATTTGGGGGTGTTTAAGTTAGTGATGAAGTCCAGACCTCCCCCAGTGCTATTCTAAGGACAATCTTGCGCCTTGATGCAAAATCTATTAGTGTGCTTCCCCAATTATCACCTGTCATTTGTAGCCCTCCAATCTCACAGAGTAGTCATTGGGCTCCTGTTGGGTGACCCAGGCAGTGGCAACTGAAACCCGTACACCCACAATTTTAAGCCCCTGGTAACTATAAATGCATTAAGGGGTAACATCACAAATTCTCTGAGACTCTTACCATTAAATATTTTGCATGTTAAAAGTATAATTTATTTCAATGCCTTTTGCTTAATGCTACATTTTCCTGTTGTTGAATCGATATCATATTGATAATATTAAGTAAAAAAAAAATTATATATATGCATAGTGTAATCTGCAGGTATAAAGTATAATAAATTCTGAAAATCATCCACTTCTTCACTGCGGACCTGGATTTTATACAAAAGAATCCCTGAATGATGCCTAGTGTCATGCTCACATTGGCCCTTAGAGGGCAGTGGTTTTACACTTATGTCCCTCGCAGGCCTCTCTATTTGCATAGGATTTAAATATGTTGTGCTCCTCTCTTTTTATGATTGCAGCTGACCTAATACTTCTCTTTCAATTGGATATAATGCTGATCACATGAAGAGATGTAAGCCGCCACATAATAATACAATCTAACAGCTTATCATACAATGACAAAGCGCGCCGTTATCTGCCTTTAATATGTACAGTATCATAAATATCGCACGGCGACAGCACAACATCGCATATATGTAACATGACCTACGACACGGACAAAGCAGGAGAGAAAAATGTATAGGATCTAATGCCAAGAATTAGACGCTATGTACATATGGAAATGCTTGTGCCCCAGTGCGGTCATTAGGAGCAGGAGCGCTCTTGCTTTTTAGCGTAACTCCTATTTGGCCATAAATAAGAACAATCCTGATTCAAGGAGAGATTATGGTACAACGTATTTCCTCTCCTCTCTCTCTGGCGCTATGCATACACATGGCAAAATGAGCTTGTGCAAACACAAAGGGGAATATTTCCCCAATGCTGTAATGTCACCCTTACATGTGCGCTCACCTTATTATTGCTAACAGGCTGGTTAGCATTGGGTCACCTCTGCATCTCCGTCTTCCCTCAGCAGGGTCACTTATCTCCAGGCTAGATTTAGGAGGAGGGTTTATGCATTCTCTCATCCCACTTGCTCTTATTATTTTCTGTTTGTCCCCTGTCATATTTTTCTACAGCCTGCCTGACAAGAGATTGGCAACATTAACCCCTTCCCGTCGAGAGCATGTTGCTATAGGTCTCCTCCATCCTTCGTCTGGCGTCCTCACAGAGACCTACCTACCCGTTTCCTTTATGTTTCCTTGTGCCAGAAATTGACCGTTCTTGTTAATATGGGAAGAAAATACCTTTTATGTGGCCTATAAAAAAAAATACAATTTTTTTTTTAAATCTACATATATTTATTTTTTATTTTATTGTGTGTGCATGCTTTAGAAAATAATGATGTTCCTACTCTAGGTTTTGCATGTTAGGGCAATTTATGCAAGCATCCGTTATAATTATACTTGTGTGTTATTTTGCAGCAGTCAAATAGCATTTTTTTTTTTGGGGGGGGGGGTGGGTCTCGATTTGTAATGGACTGTGAAAAAAAAATGATTATTCTCTGTGACTACAGTTCATTAGTTATAACCTCAGAAATATAGGACACTTTTTTTTTTTTTAAATATGTGGATTATTTCTGTAATAAAATCCCCTGCCCTTCCTCAAAAGCAGCAAAGCAGACGCGATTGAAATCCTGATTTTTTTTATTTTTTTTTTATTGGGAAGGCATATAATTCATTTATTCCCTATCTCTGCTCACCATCCCCCATGTTCCTGCCCAAAAATGAATGTGCTGAAATACTATTAGGCTGTCTGGTTATGTATTTTTGATGAGCCCATGCAAGACACTGGCTGACCCTGCACGGCACGTGTTAGAATTGCACCGAAGAAGCTTTTCATTTAAGTTATGCTATCCAGTCTAGGTGACCTCTATTAAATAAAAAGGGAGCAAACAACCTTTCCTGTGGCCTTTGGGACCTTATCCTTCAAAGATTATTTTTTTTTCTATTATCATGTACATTAAATGTAACATTACTATCTTTACGGCCGAACATATTCTCATTCTTTATTTTTTTTTTTTTACCCTTATTGCAAAAGGATAAAAAAAAAAAAAAAATATTTCTATAGAAGGTGGAATCTGGAATTCAGTCTCTGTGGTCAGATTATTAAAATTACCTGTGTTTTTTTTTTTTTTTTTCGAACAGACAAAGCTGGAATACAAAACATTTTCTTTTTTTTTTTTTTTCAAAGCAGGAATGATAAAAAAAAAAAGAAAGGAAAAATAATTTAGCCGTACACGTGAGCCAAGAGATCTGTTTCAAATAAAAGAAAGAATTTTTATTTTGGTGTTTGTGTAACCCTTAGAGTTCACTTTAAATTTGCTTTTCTTAGCATATCAGACTCGTCTTATCTCTTGATTTTTTATTTATAAAATTTCTCATTGTGGTGTGAAATCTTGAATGATGAGGATCTACCGGTAGAGGAAGCGTAGCCGCTTCTCATGCATCTATTACTACATAAATATAGTATTATTGTAAACTGGTCATCCACTCTCCTTTTTTTAAATATTTTATTTGTCATCCGCGCGCCCATTTTTGTTTTTATTATTATTATTATTATTTTGCACATGGATCATTTACATATTTGCCTTTTTTTTTTGTCTTTTGACTACATGAGCCCCTTCTTTTGAGAGCTCTTTATAAAAGACTAGGATGTGACCCACCCCAAGTCATGTCCTCCCCCTTGAGCTGTACACTTCATGATGCTTTGACTGTTCACTTAACATGGAGTTGTCTTTTATTTTTTTTTTTTATAAACCCAGGCACAACACACAGAAAGAGGAGGAGGAAGGAGGGAGAGAGAGAGAGAGAAAGGGAGCGAGAGAGAGGTAAAAACTAAAAACCCTGAAGGACGGGTCTCAAAAAAATCTAAAGAAACCGCGGGGAATTTCCTTTTTTTTTTTTTTTAAGACCAAGAGAAAGCAAGGCGTCTTGTGGTAAGGTTGCTTTTTTTCTGTTGGCTTCTGTGGTGTCCTTACGTTTTATCCTGTCCATCTACTTAGTTGTCTAATTGTGGCTTCCTCAGAGGACTGGAGATTGATGGGTGTGGAAAATGAGCGAAGTTCCTCGCTTAAGTCATAGGAGGGTGGCACTCATGTAAATATGCAAATGGAGTGGCAGGGCTGCCTTGTTGACACGTGTATGTGTTTCTTGCCTCTCCCCACCTCCCCATCTGATCTTCTACAGATCGCTCTTGTTTCTTGTGATCACCAAGCTCTGCGTGTAGAAAAAGGGCGAATGAATGTGTGTGTGTGCAGGAAAAGGAGGACTGTAATAAAAATATTACAGAGCTGGAGGGCATCGCTGCAAATTTCCAATATTAATATGTGCCTTTATTTTTTTTTTCTCTATCTACATTTGCATGTCAAAGTACTGAAGGTGTGAAGACCAGAGATTAGTATTGAAATGACATAATGATGTAATGATTAAAATCGGATGACTTCTATGAGCGAGTGACGGAGGGAGGTGTGCGTGTGTGTTGTGCGCGGAGTAAAAGGGGGGGAGGTGATGGAGCAAGAAGGGATGTAAAGCATCCTCTCGCTGCTCCGCGCCTCTTCATCACAATGTTTCGATTAGAATGATAATAATGATGATGATGATGATCGTTCCGGCTAAATAGAAGCCTCCATCTTCATCCCTTAGCCCGTATCATTTTATTACGCATACTTAATTATCACTTACCAGCCCCATGTTGCTAATAAAATCTATACATACAGAAATTAATCAAAATTTAAATAAAACAATTACAGATTTGCTCGTTTTGAACTTTTTTTTCAGTAACAAAAAATGTAAATATAAGTTAGTATTTTTTTTAAAAATATTACAATAGATTTGTATAATTTGCTTCTACATCATTAATATAAACTTTTTTTACTGTATAAATTTCATCATTAGTTATACATGGGTTATATAGGTGACACGTGTGATGTATATGTATTTTTCATCATATCTATATCTCAGCCAATATGTGCAGATATATATTTCTGAGGCCGAAAATCAGTTGCGAACGTCGGAGTGGGGCCGTATCTGTAGCATACAGATGGACAGGACAGTTGCAGAAAAATAAAACAATCTGCCATATATGTAGGTACTCGGACGTGCAGATGTAGCAGAGCTAGTAGGTATCCAAAATCGGCGAAAGAAAACACATCACGGGTCACCAAAATCAACAACTGTGTATTGATAAACTCACCGGAATTAAAAAAGAATGACATTGGTGCACATTCCCTCGGACACTATGGCGCATTAATAGCTATTGCGGAGAATGGAATATTTTGTGGGGTCCTGCATTGTCATTACTTATGGCCGAGGATAGAAAAGTCTGCACTCCAGCAGTTTCACCTGATTTTTTTTTTTACTCCTGGAGTGATTTTATACTGTTCTCTCGGAACTGTGCAGTGCCAATAAAGAAGAAAGGCAGCAATGAGGATTTGGTGCTATTGATCTGCCCAAGGGGATCATTAGGCATCACTATCAATCTACAAATCAGTAGGCCTGTGTTACTTGCTTGGGCAGTCATTGCCAATTTGTTTCTATTACATAGCCGAGCCCGGAGGTGTTTGATGAGCGAGTCTGGTGTTCAGCTCGACACTGCTGAGAATACACACTTAATGTTGCTGAGATGTTTAAGGGACTTTATATTGCTTTTTTTCTCCTCGCTTGCATGTATAGCGCTTTTTTTTTTTTTTTCATTTTTTCCCCGTTACACCACAATTATTTAGCTGTCACAATGCATAAAGAGACCTGTGGGCAGTCATGTACACCTATGTATTAAGCGCACACATGGATCAGCTCCTGCTATTAACTACTCTGCACTGTAAAAGCATAGTCCATGAAAAAATCATATACATAGGATACATCGCCCTGCAATTCGCCGTGGACAAGAGAGCGTGTATAACTTTTGAGTCACGTAACAAAAAATACTGGCAACACAGCTGCCACTTTGTCATGATATGATTACTACAGGAATATGTGGCAAGGGGGTGGCGGTGTTTAAGCTTTTCGTCTCCTGGAGAATTCCAGTATGAAAGTAGTTGAGAGGCAGCAAAAGTGTTCAGTCCCTCCGTACATGGTTATATTATGTGAATCAGGAATGATGTCATCAAGGGTTAACTTTGGCTACAAGGAATATGTATACAAAGGCTCAGAGTGGCCCATAGGGGAACGGTTGAAGCCCCAAACCCCCCCCCCCCCCCGGGGTCCCCTTGTGCAATAGCCACTTAGCCCTCAACATCAGCAGTAGATGGTCCAGTACATGTGTTTCTCTGTACTGACAGAAGCAGCTCCTCTTCACTCATTCAACACACTGCTCAGTGTATTATAATATAGAGGCAGCGATACACTTGTGCATGAGGGTAATATAATATTTACATGTGGCCCCAAAAATCAGTGTTACTTGTGGGCCCTTGGCACCCTCAAATCAACTCTTTATATACATCATAATTTGTGAATATCTATCTATTATCTATCTATTTGTCTGTCTATCTATTATGTATCTCTATCTATCTTACTATTATCTACCTATTTATATATCTATCTAAAAAGCATGCAGCACCCCATAAAATTGTGAAAAAAGTCGGCCTTATTAGCCCATATGGTGTGGCAACGTTTCGGTTGTGGCCAACCTTTCTTAAGCCTTGAATCAATCTATATATCTATCTATCTATTATCCCTCTATCTCATATCTATCTATTATCTCTCTATCTATCTATCTATCTATCTATCTATCTAATATCTATCTATCTATCTATTTCATATCTATCTATCTATCTCATATCTATCTATCATTCATATCTATCTATCTCATATCTATCTATCTATCTATCTATCTATCATATAACTATCTCATATCTATTATCTATCTATCTATCTATTTCATATCTATCTATTTCATATCTATCTTATCTATCTCTCATATCTATCTATTATCTATCCATTATCTCATATCTATCTATCTATCTATCTATCTATCAGCTATCATATCTATTATCTATCTATTTCATATCTATCTATCATCTCTCTCTCATATCCATCTATCATTCATATCGATCTCTATCTCATATCTATCTCATATCTATCTATCTCATATCTATCTATCTATCTATCTATCTATCTCATATCTATCTATCTATCTATCTATCTATCTATCTATCTATCTGTCTGTCTGTCTGTCTGTCTCAATATCCTGTATATCTGTGTGTCTGCCTATCTGTGCCCACACGACTCAGTGACTGTTTTGTATTTTTATAGACGGATATAATTATTAACATTTTCCGCTAATTTTCGATAATATGTCTGCTCTTTGTTTCCCTCATAAACATGCTATTCCAGAAATAGTAACCTCGCCATATGGGTTTTTTAAAAAGCTTGTAAAATCCAAATTATTTTGTGTTTTTCCTCAAACTATCAGCACAAACGTTCCAGCCTTTCCATGTAGTGATGTGCTGGCTGTTATGTTACAGATCAGGACCCCGTCTGAGCTTTTGCATGCCACAAATTGGTCATGCTTCCACATATGCAAGCACTCTAATGAGTTTCATAAAAAATAGTCAGAAATATTCATGACTCTCATAAAAGATATCATGTTTTATCCTCTTCTCCCTGGACTTGTTCTTACCAGATATTTTATAAGTTCAGGAAAATATTTGTCATGCCACCCAAGCCAAAACCGAAATGACCGAATTACTACTCCCTCCAATCATCCCCCCATAGTCATTGTGAATAATTATACTTTATTTCTAGAGCAGATTGGCAGCACAGGGCACGGTGGTGGACAAAGCAGACACTCAGTTAGATAAATGGTTTGTCACCGGTGACGTATATCATCGCAGGCAGACACAAAAGATATCCAGGACCCTGCCCAGACGACCTTTCCATCCGGAGGGTCATTTTATAGAATTAGCAAGAATAAAGCCCCCTGACATTATATTTAAATCCTGGAGCATTCATTTATTATGTTATTGGGGGGATTGCACACGTTTCCATTGTTTTGTGTTTTTTTTTAGTTAAGTTGTTATAATAGTCTTGCAGCTCTTGAATAGATACAGCAGCAGTAATGTAATATTTATGACTGTACCCAGCTGTATATTGTCTTTGGAGGAGGTCTCAAGTCTTCCTCTCAGATTCAATTTTATGAATAATGTGTTGTTAGTGGATTTTTAAAGCCCGTTATCTTTGTTATTCACGAAAGGAAACAAATTGTGCAACCTCTCCTTATCAGATACCGCTGGAAAGAAGCTGTGCTTTTTAGTGATTCTGATGTATGAAATACTCGCTTCAAAAGGGAAACATGTCTGCTCGCTCTCATTATAAGAGGACGTCCATTGTTAGAGCACAATTGGGGCCCTCCTTCGTGTTTTTCACTTTGTAACGAAAATCCTGAATGGGGCACCTTGCAGCTTGAAACTTAAGCAACTTTTATTCTATTTTTTTCCCTGCTTTTTTTTTTGTTGAGAACTGGCGCTTCATAGAATTTTAATTGCGAAGGCAGGAAGTGCTGCTCCTCTCAAACTGAATGCAACCGGGATCCACGGACATTGCTATTCATTTCAGACCCAAGCTTCCTTGAATCATGTTGGTTATACAGGAAGTCGCACAGGGAAATTGTAGATTTGATTTGGGTTTAACGGTTGTCATCTCTTCTGTGTATAATTAATGAGTATTGCTAGATATACTGGGTTTTAGCGTGTCAGTTTTGGGGGGACAAAGATGCCCCAAAGACCACATTGATGTGTACACTATATCAGACAGCTGATACATTGTGTACCAGGACATCCTTATAATAGTACTGTTGAAAATCGCGTATATTCATGAATCCATATATCATACGTTACCCTAACATCAGCAAAACTCTCATCTGGCTGAGATCCCCGCTAGCACCGTGAGAAAGTCGCAGGGTGCAGAGGCGAGTTCACCGGGAGAATTTCACTGGTAACCTCATTTCACTGCTAGCGGAGATGTCACCGAGGTCACAGCAGTTCAACCCGTCTGGGAACGGAGCCTCAGTGAATGGATGTAACCTTAATGACGTCACCACCGGTCACCGAGGCTCAGCTGGCAGCAGCTCATTCACCAGTGGTTTTCAGCCTGGACAGTCGCATCTTGGCACCGTTCAGGTTGTAAACTGTTTGTCCCCCAGACATGGATTACGGCGTGGGACAGAACAATGGACAGGTATGGTATATTGTTTTTTTTATTTTACTTTTATTACAGGAGATCGAGGGCTGGAATTAGGAGTTTAAATAAAAATGAAAACTGTGTTTAGTCTTATTTCAAATAAAGGACTTTATTCTAGCTGTGTCTTTATTTACCATGCATCTATAGGATTTGTAATGGATAGGTGTCTTATAGACGCCTCTCCATTACTAAGCCGTGGGCTTGATGTCACCTGAAAATACAAAGGTGACATCAACCCCACAAATATGAATCCCACTTGCCACCGCTACAGGGCAAGTGGGAAGAGCCAGGCAAAGCGCCAGAAATGGCACATCTAATAGATGTGCCTTTTCTGCACGGCTGCGGGCTGCTATTCTTTGGCTGGGGGGGCCAGTATCCATGGCCCCTTTCCAGCCTGAGAATACCAGCCCCCAGCTGTCTGCTTTAGCAAGGCTGGTTGTCAAAAATGGGGGGGGGGGGCAGGCTGTTTTTTTAATTATTTATTTAAATCATTAAAAAAATATGGCATGGGGACCCCTCTTTTCTTGATAACCAGTCTTGTTGAAGCTGACAGGTGAGTTTTGTCTGGCTGGTTAACAAAAATACAGGAGAGCCCTCGCAGGTTTTTTTTTAAATTATTTATTTACAGTGCAGGAGTGGCGGATGAATACTCCATCTGCCACTCCTGCTCTCACTGTAATTAGCGGTAGCAGGTGTCGGATGATGGGATCAGTAGTCCCATCAGCTGACACCAGTGACCGGAGGTAAAGTTTATACCTCCCACCACAGATGAGCGCTCTATTTGCAGCGTGGGAACTGCGGCTCTCTGATTGGCGGGGATGATTTCCGATCAGAAGCGGTGTTTGCCGCACTGTCATACACATGACTGGGCAGCAAACACTGGATGTTCGGGCCCCCCATGGGGTCAGAGTTCGGGTCCGGGTACTGTTCTGGTACCCAAACTTTTTGCTACTGTTCAGCCGAACTCGCCGGACCCGAACATCCAGGTGTCCGCCCATCTCTAATCGCTATAATATAATAAATAATAATAATAATATATAATCGCTACATGTAAACTACCCATAATAGTTGCGAGAGATAGCTTACATAAGAGAACAATAGTATATAAATAAATGGCGCATAATTAATGTAATCTGGGCATACTGATTACACTCTCCCTGATTAAGTTGATTTACATATTCAGTGTTATCATTAATTGAACATATTAATAACAACACACAATAATGACTTTTAGTTCTTCTATGTAAATTATATTCTAGTGTTTTTTTCTTTGAAGAACAATTGCTGTCTGCCCTTTGTCTCCCGATCTGCTCAGGATTGTTCTCTTCTATGGGATTGATATAATAGTAGATGAGATATACATGTCTAGTTTTGAATCATTCATACTATCTTTAATGTTCTGTTCACATCTGCTTTCCTCATTTTCGTCTTCCAGCTTTGACATAGGAGCAGAACAAGAAAATGACAGGTGTAGGTTGGACACCAATGATGGCCCACCCAGTTGACCCCACTGAATACAATGACGTCTGTTGGTTTTCCGTCATATTGTCCGTCCTTGTATGCTATTCTGATTTGCTTTGTGTTTTTGGCAAGATCTGCGATGGATGGAGCCCCTAATGCAAGTGTGAACATAGCCTTAGCTGTAACATTTTTGCACCAAATTTGATTTTTCTATGCTTTTACTTTATGGCTATGCCCTTTTATACTATGATTATTTTAGGAATTGATCTTGGAAAGTTTGAATGACTATGACTTACTATATATGAGTCCATTAGTTGAAGAGCCCAAAATATAGAATCATTAGAAATTTTAGGTGTTAGCAATCATTTTACAGGAGTAGGAGGAGGTGAGCTGTGACTTAACCTATTTTGTATGGTGTATCCTTTATTATATACTGTATATAGAGGTGTTATCAGTCATTGTATAGGAGGAGGAGGTGAGCTGTGACATCACGTACTGTGAAGTGGATCCTGTGTTATCTACTGCATATGAGCTGTGATATTAACTATTATGAATGGTGGATCTGATGTTATTTACTGTATATAGAGGTGTTATCAGTCATTGTACAGGAGGCGGAAGAGGTGAGCTGTGACATCACCTATTGTGAATGGTGGATCCTTTGTTGTCTTCTGTATATAGAGGTGGTATCAGTCATTGTACAGGAGGAGGAGGTGAACTGTGATATCTTCTATTGTGAATAGTGGATCCTGTGTCATCTGCATTGTAATGTGATCAGTATAATCTTGCCTGTGATGATAATGAGGTGGCTGCTGAGTAGTGATGCGCAAGCACTAAAATACTTGTTACTCGAATCGAACGGGTCGGATGCTCAGACATGCTCGACTCGAGTAACGAGTATAATGGTAGTCAGTGGGAAACTCCGAACATTTTTCCAGGAGACCATAACAGGAGGGCGGGGGTATGGGGGTCAAGGAAAATCATTGAAATGGATGGAAACAGCACTCGAGTGGAATAGGAACATCATGGGGAAGACGCCTGGACTCATCTCTGACTCTCAGGTCACTGCTGGGAACTAAATAAATAAATAATTAAAAATAAAATAATGTTGGGTACCCCCCATTTTTGATAACCAGTCAAGGTAAAACTGACAGCTGGGGGCTGATATTATCAGGCTGGGAAGGTCAATGGTTATATTGCCCTTCCAGTCTAAAAATACCAGCCCGAAGCAGCCCCAGAATTGGCGCATCCATAATATGTGCCAATTGTGGCGCTTTGCCCTGCTCTTCTTGATTACCTTGGTGCGTTGACAATCGAGGTAAGATTTTGGGGGGTTGACATCAGCTGTGTAATGTCAGTTGGCCTCAAGTCCAGAAGTTCGTAATGGAGAGGCATCTGTCAGACACTCCCATTACTAATCCAGTAATGAAAAATAAAAACATACACAGGAACAAAATACATTATTTGATTTTTTTTTTTTTATTACTGGGTTAGTAATGGGGGTGTCTGATAGATACCTTTCCATTACTAACCCCTGGGCTTGATGCCAGCAGACATTACACAGCTGAAATCAACCCCCAAAATATTATCCAGATTGCCAACGCACTACGACAATTGGGTAAGAGATGGGCAAAGTGCCATTAGATGCGCCAATTCTGGCGCCACTGCGGGCTGGAATTTTTAGGCTGATCTGGGAAGAGCCCAATTTCCATCGACCTTCTCAGCCTGAGAATATCATCCTCCAGCTATCTGCATCACCTTGACTGCTTATCAAAAATGGGGGGACCCCCACGTCATTTTTTTAATTAATTTAGGTATTAAAAAGGTTAAAATACCCTTTAGCGCCACATGAAAGGCAATAAATGGTGCAACTTTATAATATTTAGTGGGGTGGGCAGTAGACATTAATATAAGCTTTCCCTCCTATAACAATACTCCCTTAACTGCTTCTAGAGGACAGTGTGCCGAGCATCGTGTCACTATGTCATCTAAAAACCCGATGACGCGATAGGGACGGCCAATCACAGTAATGCCAGTAGCCATCATGGCTACAGCATTACTGTGTATCGCAGATAATCCTCGCTTGTTTATTGGCTGTCGAACAGCTGCAAAACATGCAGGCCGGGGACTCAAGCATGGCGCTCGAGCACCTACAATTCTCGATCGAGTAGCGAGCGTGCCCAAGCACCCCGATGCTCTATTGAGTATCAAGAAGCGCTGAGCATGCTCGCTCATGACTATTGCTGAGAAGTGATTTCTACAGAGCATGAAGTGTCAAGACTATTGTCAAGCTCAGTGGCCAAAAGTGAAAAACTGCAAGATCTCAGGATTTTTTTTATCTTGATATGGACATGAAGAATAAAAATAAAACTTAAAACAGGATAATTTAGTAAATAATATATTTAGCATTAAAAACAATAAGTCATTTTGGAGAACACATTCATGTTCTAAGGTAGCGCTTGTCATTAAGGTAGGGGATACTCGCTAGGCAGCCGATAAATCACGTCCGGCACAGGTTTCTCAACATAACTCAGTCCATTCGGTTTATTATGCAGCATAAACCAAAGCAACAGCAACAGAAAGTTCATATAAACAGCATAGCGTCCATGACAGAGCTTCACTCTGTTTATCCTGTGGTCACACAGGTTTTGCAGTGTCCAGCACACAGGCTCTCTAGCCTCATAGTTATATCCCCTGTCAGGCTTACCTCATGGCTGCTTCTCCATGCAGACGTTCATTCCCTCTCCCTGGGAACTCTCAGACATATGCAGCCATTATACACAGCCTCTCCACGTGCTGTCAGGAAGGCAGCCACGTCAGCCCAGACGAGACCTTCCATACGAACCAACCGGGTCCAAGCCTTCACTCATGTGACCTACCCTGGGCACCTTATATGGTCCGTAGCCACGCCCACCGGATCACATGGCTATGACCTCATCACAGGTCCTTCAATCATTCACACACATATAATTTACCATGGCTTTCTAGACACCGCCCCAAGGTGGGTTTGTAGGTAGCTGGTTCCACCTGTCTCACCAGCTACCTGGAAAGCTCTCTCTGACACAGTGTAACAAAAGCTCAGCAGTACCTCTGCTGATCAACACACATATTCAAGATTCCATCCCAAGGCCACCTACCTTGGGATACATAACGATCATTCAGCATCCTGTCACTCTTCCTCTCTCCTGGGACACCAACACAGCGCCCCCTAGCGGACACAGTGGTTACTACACCACAATGTCAAAAGAATTTTACAGTTTATTTAAGGTGCTATTCACACCAGATTTTCAGCTTCTGTATGATGTGTATTATATACACCAGGTAAAGCTCCCAACGTGGTCTACAATGTCTTATTTATAATGAAAGAGGGGAGACAGAAAAGCGCAATAGGGTCTTATCCACGTTACACAAGGCAGAAACACCAATGTCTTGGCATACAGTGGGATACATTGTTTGTAGCCTCCTATGATAAAAGAAATATACCAGTCCCTATGAATACACTTGTATATACTTGAACTCACCAAGCATAGGACTATTCTTTTTCTGTACTATTGTCAGGAGCTCTGCTGTCTGTGAATGGAAACTTTCTTGCTCATATTTAGAAGCTAAAAACATGTCGACCTAGTTTTACTCCTACATCTGTTCAGTTTGCTTCAGTGTATCAATGTGTATCAGTGTAGTCAATCTTCTGTAATCTAAGTACTGTCACACTTAGCGATGTAAGGCTGGTTTCACATTAGCGCATTTTCAGCGCGCGCACGGCCGGGGGTAGCTCCGCCCCCGATCCGGCTCTCTGCCCGGCGTGCCCGCCCCTTCCTTGTAGCGCCGCCTCCTAGCGGACAGCGGCGCCTGCGATCGGCGCACCCTATCTTTAGCATAGGGTGCGCAGGCCGTGCGCTAGTTGCGCTTTGACCTGCGCTGCGCACTTTTGACGGTGCGCCGTGCGCGCCAAAATCAAACTTTTCGGATTTTGGCGCGCACCGTCAAAAGTGCGCAGCGCAGGTCAAAGCGCAACTAGCGCACGGCCTGCGCACGATCTGCGCACCCTATGCTAAAGATAGGGTGCGCCGATCGCAGGCGCCGCTGTCCGCTAGGAGGCGGCGCTACAAGGAAGGGGCGGGCACGCCGGGCAGAGAGCCGGATCGGGGGCGGAGCTACCCCCGGCCGTGCGCGCGCTGAAAATGCGCTAATGTGAAACCAGCCTAACAGCGATCCCGACCAACGATATGACGCAGTCAGGATCGCTGGTACATCGCTAAGTGGTCGCTAGTGAGCTGCCACACAGGCAGATCTCACCAGCGACATCGCTGGGGACGGGGGTCGCTACTTACCTGTCACACTAGGCGATCCTGCGTCCTCCCGCCCGGCTCCACGCTCGTCGCTCGTCTCTCCACAGGAAGCGCCGCAAGAAGCTGACGACGAGAAACAGTCCTGGATGTTCTCGCGCGATCAGCGATAACCAGCGGGGGAGCGGGTTGTAGGTAAGTATCAGACACAGCGATATCGCTAGCAATATCGCTATAACGTCACAAGTTATAGCGATATTGCTAGCGATATCGCTTAGTGTGACAGTACCTAAACACAGCAGCAGAAATTTCTTGCTTTTGCCATCAAGATTTGCTAAAATGTATCATGGTAGATAATGGATATCGGCCTGAAGTCCAAGATGTTCAGCGGCCGTCCATCTCATCTCTCTGTATGACCAAATAGCTCTCAATCCATAGCCTCGTTGTATATTTGGTTATATATTTAGTTAAACTGCAGCAGAGGCCAGTCCTAGTTAAGTTATTGTATGGGTCCAGACGGAATTACTGATATTGTTATTGTCAGACTGAATTTGACTCTTAGGCCGGAGTCACTCTACCATATAACTCAGCCGAGTGCTACGCTATAAGGCCGGGATCTCACATGCTAGGAATACTGCTGAGTCTCGCATGGTAATACCCGGAACTGCCGCCGGCATTCAGGAGCGGAGCGTGCGGATCCATGTATTGCTATGCGGCCTCACGCGAGACTCGGCCGTATTCCTCGCATGTGTGATCCCGGCCTAAAACATCACATAGCACTCTGCCCAGTGTTATTCTATGGGGCAGCTCAGAATCTGCGATTATTTTCTCATGCCGATGCATGCAGCTCACTCAAACCCATACAAGTCTATGGGTGCAAGTGAAACATCACACTGCACTCTGATACCAGTGAGATTCCCACCGACGCCGGATGCAGAGGAGATGGAGAAATTACTTTCTCTATCACCTCTGCAGCTGTGCTCTGATCCTCTCATGCGAGAGAATCGGAGCACAGCAGCATGACCTTGGCTCCCACTCGCAGCAGAGCACTAGCCGAGGCTCATTAGCATATCGCTGGTGTGATTTCAGCTTTAGAAGCCAATGTATTTATCCAGATGTATTTTCATTCATTGATGGCCTTCATCTTTCTCTTTCCTTTTTCTCTCTTTCTGTTTTTCAATCTTTCTCATAATGCATTTTGGGCCCCATTCACACATTTGTGAATTTTATCGGACAGCACACAGACCCATTCATAGACTTGTGGGAATATGGTCTGTAAATTGGACCAAACTTGGGCACATTTTTTTTTTTTGTTTCTGTTTTTTTTTCTAACTATTGGTTTGCAAGAAAAGCAACATCTCCATGCACCCATAAAATATAATGGATACACGTTCTGTTCTTAAAAAACATAGAAAACGTACATCAGTCATGGACAGACATATGAATGAGGCCTTTGGGTAAGTATTAGTGGCCAAGTCAGACATCCGTATAAATCAGAGCCAGATTGGACCATAGTGCAGGAACTGGCCGGCAGCTCTCCCAGCCTGAGTGTGACAGCTTTATATATTTCTATAAAGCTGTCAGTCGGGTTGGGCAGAGCCGCCGGCCAGTCCGTGCATTGCGATCCGATCTCTGTTCAATTTATACGGAAGTCTAACTGTGCCTTGGATTATGCACTGTCAATAGTTGAAATGTGTCATAGATTTTGCAAGTCTCAGGATAACAACGTTCAACTCCACTACACTAAGCCCAATGTGCTACTGGAGAACAATCATCACAAGTGATCCTTCACATTAGCTTTGTGTTGAAGTCCTCTTTTCCTCCTATTTCACTTGCAAAGGTCGGTATATCGCCAAGTTTGTTTTGTCTCAGATGACTTCGAGTTAAAGCCTTAAGTGTAGATTCTAACGATACAAAAAAATTGTCCAAATACTACACCTCTGCTAACTACTATGAAGTCTGAAATTTTAGTATGATTTGTACCATAGGCACAATAGGATTGCCATCATAGCGGAACGTCAGGCATCTGACATCAATCTTAGTAACCTGTCATTGACTATTAATTAGATTGCTTTGCTTGACATTTCTGCAGATCTCTTTATCTGTATTGACCATTTGACTTTTTAAGTCTTAAAAATGTTAATATTATCGGAATTGACAGCAGTGCTAACAAAGGTTGGGGTCTGGATCTTGTGGCCGTCATAAGAACCCTAAAATACCGCCATATCATGGCTTGCAAAACTTGGCTTTGTTGACTTTTAGAACGCTACATTGCAAAAAATAAAATGTGGCTATTCATCAGGCAAAATCACTAGAGCCAGCATAACTAAGTTAATTATTTTTAAGTTGGTTGATTGCAAAGCATTCAGTAATGTATATTACATCAGAGGTGTATCTAGGTTTTCCGGCACCCAGTGCAAGAAATCAGTTTGGTGCCCCCACCCCCAAGCACATATGCGATTTGCACACATAGGCCGGGTCACACTTGCGTGTGCAATGCGAGAAACTTGCATTAATACCCCGCACTGGGACCGGAGTGTGCTGTTGCATGTATTTCTATGCAGCCGCACACTCAGGTCCGAGTGCCAGCGTCAGTGCCGGGTATTGATGTGAGAGACTCGCGCTGAACATGCAAGTGTGACCCCGGCCTTAGTCACGTGCCGATGAGCTGCTCTAATTCTCTCAATGTTCAGTGAAACGCTGAGAGAAGCAGGAAAAGAAGCTCATTGTCACGTGACATTTAGCATGAAAATCGCATATGATTGAAGTGGCCATGTGATGACTGCTGGAGACTGCAAGCAGAGCTGAATCTTGACAGTGAGTATATTACACAATGTTAGGATTGGCTAAAGTGATTCATTTTATAATTAAAGTGCTTTTCCAGGTTTGAGATGAAAGTCCACAGTCTCTCTATGTGACTGCAGGCTTCTGAAATCTCACAGAGCTTGCACTTGACTCTTTTAGGATTAGTCTTTGCCGGTTGCAAGATTGGACGGTCATGTCAGCACAAGTATGAGATTTGAATATTTCTGGCCATATTCCGACTAGACTTGTCCGGTCTCACTCAATTCATTTTCATTGAGTAAGGCCACAAATGTCTAGTTGGCATGTGACCGCCGCATGTCTGTAAATCGCTGGCACGAGAAAATCTTGACAGCGTGCAGTGCGCACTGTGAGAATTCAGAAGTCTGCAGTCACGTAAAATGACTGCAGACTGGTCACAAACTTGGACAACCCCTTTAACCCCTCCTAACATAAAAAATATGAAAATTAGTCAGTATCACATAAAAACATTTACGTCCAGGTACCTTATAGATGACGTCTCTTATTGAAGTTGTTCTCTTTCTTTTCTTCTTCAAATTCTTTAGACATCATGATGACTTTTCTCATCCACAGCTTGACTCTGCAGACTTCCATCTTCTCTGGTCTTCTGCATCACATCCCTACACGATGCCCTTAAAAATAGCAGTGATATTATAATGATAGATCTACCTCTCTGGCCCAGATGTCACCTCTCTGCTGTCCAGAATCCCGGAGTGTCTATCAGCCATATCCTCCTTTTTCACCTCTCGCTTCCTAAAACTCAACGTAGACAAAACAACTCATTATCTTTCCTCCATCTCACGTATCTTCCCTACACGATCTATCTATTATGGTAAACGGCATCACGCTCTCTCCAGCACGTGAAATCCGCTGCCTCGGGGTAACTCTCGACTCTGCCCTGTCCTTCAAACCACACGTCCAATCTCTTGCCATCTCCTGTCGCCTCCAACTCAAAAATATTTCCAGAATCCGTCCCTTCCTCAGTCCTCAATCTACTAAAACTCTTGTACATGCCCTCATCATCTCCAGCCTTGACTACTGCAACACTGTCCTCTGTGGCCTCCCTGCTAACTCTCTTGCACCACTCCAGTCTGTCCTCAATTCTGCTGCCCGACTAATCCACCTCTCTCCTCGCTAGTCCCCTGCCTCTCCCGTCTGCAAATCCCTCCATTGGCTCCCAATTCCCCAACGAATCCAGTTCAAACTACTAACCCTGACCTACAAAGCCATCCACAACCTTTCCCCTCCTTATATCTCTGAACTAATCTCCCAATATCTTCCCTCACGTACTCTTTGATCCTCCCAAGACCTCCTACTCTCCTCCACACTTATTCGTTCCTCACACAACCGCCTCCAAGATTTCTCCCGAATATCCCCTATCCTCTGGAATTCCAACACGTCTGATTATCCACCACCCTCGGATCCTTCAAACAGAACCCATCTTATCAGGAAAGCTTACAGACTGTAATAACCATTCTGCCGCCTCACCACCGCCTGAGCTGCCACCTCATCACCACCAGAGCTGCTGCACCCCCAACCTTCTGTCTCTTCCCCACTATCCCGTAGAATGTAAGTCCGCAAGGACAGGGTCCCCTCCCCTCTGTACCAGTCTGTCATTGTAAATTTGTTTACTGTTAACGATATCTATAACTTTGTATGTAACCCCCCTTCTCATGTACAGCACCATGGAATTAATGGCGCTATATAAATAATAATAATAATAATAATAATGCTCCTGAATAAAAATAACAGACCCTATGCTGTACGCCTGAATAAATAATTGCCCCTCTCTATATTCCTTGCACAAAATATGACCCACACATTGTCCTTCTTATGGTTCATGCCCTCCACAATGCCCCCTCCTTTCCATACGGGGCCCCCTCTTCACATAGTCCTCTCGCACTGCCCCCTATAGGTCCCAGTCTCTATACTGTGCCCCCTCATTACACTCCTCCTCCTTGGCTTACAGTCCCCTGCTGGCTGTGCCCTTACACTGCCCCCCCTTGCTTTCCCCCACACTACTGAGTGTCTATTCTTTTCCCACTTACACTTTCCTCCACCATACTGTCTCCTAATACTATCCCCCTCAATAGTTTCCTCATACTTTATTGCTCACTCCTCATACTGTCTCCTCATATATTTACCCCGTCACTCTCCATACTGCCTCCTCACACATTCCCTCGACTCCCCATACTGTGTCCGCATCCATCATCCTCGCTCCCCATACTGTGTCCGCACCGTCCCATCACTTGCTCCCCTTTTTTCCCCTCTCTACTCATACTGTGTCTGCACCCATCCCCCCACTCACCATACTTTGTCTGCTCCCATCCCCTCACTCGCTCCCTATTCTGTGTCCGCATGCATTCCCCTTTGCTCCCCATACTGTGTTTGCACCCATCCTCCCCATTCTATGTCTGCACCCATCACCCCACTCACCATACTGTGTGTGCACACATCCCCCATACTTTCCGACCTCACGCCTCATACTGTGTCCGCACCCCCCCACTCATCATACTATGTTACTGTGTCTGCTCCCTCTCCCCTACTCATAATACTGTGTCCGCACCCATCCCCCAACTTTCCATACTGTACACCCATCACCCCGCTCACCATACTGTGTCTGCTCCCATCTCCCCCACTCACCATGCTGTGTCTGCATCTCTCCCCCATACTGTTTGATCATACATGCCCCCATCTCTCTAGTTGCTCCTCATACAGTGTCTTCCAATTCCTCAAATTCAACATATTATATTTGCACTTGTCTCGGCTCACTCGCACCCATATAAATCTATGGGTGTGAGTGACACAGCGCACATCACTTGGATATCATCCGAGTGCGGTGCGATATACGCCGACTCCGGCAGCAGAGGAGATGGAGAAATTACTTTCTCCACCACTTCCGCAGCTGTGCTCCGATTCTCTCTCTGTTAGAGGCCCGGAACACAGCAGCATGACACTCGGCTCCCGCTCGTAGCAGAGCAGGAGCCGAGGGTGATTAACATATTGCATCCAATGCTCTCGCATCGGATGTCATACGCTAGTGTGACCCCGGCCTAAACCTCACACACACACTAAATCTCTCCACAGTAAAGGGCCTGTCACACTAAGCAATATCGCTAGCAATATCGCTATAACTTGTGACGTTGTAGCGATATTGCTGTGTGTGATACTTACCTACGACCCGCTCCCCGGCTGCTTATCGCTGATCGTGCGAGAACAGGCTGGACTGTTTCTCGTCGTCAGCTTCCTGCGGCGCTTCCTGTGGAGAGACGAGCGACGCGTGGAGCCGGGCGGGAGGACGCAGGATCGGCTAGTGTGACAGGTAAGTAGCGACCCCCGACCCCAGCGATGTCGCTGGTGATATCTGCCTGTGTGGCAGCTCACTAGCGACCACTTAGCGATGCACCAGCGATCCTGACCGCGTCATATCGCTGGTCGGGATCGCTGGTGCATCGCTAAGTGTGACAGTACCTTTAGGCTATGTTCACAAGTTGCATTTTTTGCAGTTTTTTTTTTTGCTGTATTTTTTTATGTAAATATCAAGCTGCGTTTTACAGTACCAAGAAAGGCTATAAGATTTCAGAAATCTCATGCACACGCATTGGTTTTTTTCCTAACTGATTTGGAAAACTGCTGTGCTACTTTCAAACTGCAGCATGTCACTTCTTTCACCGTTTTTTCATCGTATTTGCAGCGTTTTTTACCCACAGGAAATGGATAAGTGGAAAAATGCAGGTATCAGTTTTCGGTGCAAAAACCTAGGGAAGTTAAATTGGGCTTTTTTGGGCCACTAAACTTTATCAACACACACAAGAGACAATAAAAACGCAGCAAATGCTCAGCAAAACATGCTGTTTGTAAGCAGAGCTTTTTACTGCCAAGAGAGCATGTTTTGCCTGTGGAAAAAAACGCAGCAAAAACGCAGCATGTGAGCATAGCCTAAATCTTCCCCATACACTAAATCTCCCCTCGTTTTGCTTTAATCTTTGGTGTCTTTAGCTCCACTGGTCTGAAGCACTTAACATCAATGTTCTTTGTGCCCCCTCCGGCAAGTGACATCAACAACGTGATCACATGATCTGATCACGCTGCTGAAGTCGCTCTGACTCGATGCTCAGTAGGTTCAATTGTACTCACATTTGAAAGACGCAAGTGCAATTTTTCACGGGGAGCCGGTGTGCAACACAATTTTTGAGCCGGCTGTCAGCTTGACAGTCAGCTCTGAGAACGTCCGACTACCAGACGCCGGGGGAGACACCTCGGACCACCACATTAGGCGGCCCCCATGCGGGTTGTGCCCAGGACAAAGGCATCGCCTGCCTAGCCCCTGAGATACGCCTCTGATTACATGTATTCTCAAGCAGAATATTCATATGGTAACTATACTTTGGGAATAATACCTATTATTAAGTAGTAGTATTATTACTACAGTAGGTACATAAGACTGAATTTGTGGTGTATTTGAGTTCTGTCAATTATTCTCTTTTTTTTTTTTTTTTTTTAGTTATTGTAGGCTGCCGAGGAGCTCCCATCCTTTCTATTTCCCGAAAATGGAAATGAATAAACAAACTTTTTGCATGTAGTTGGTATAAAGCGGGCTCAGTAATTGAACCTACTTCACATGAAATGGGTTCCAGTTATGTTTTACAGGTGAACAATTGCAGCCATGTTTGTTTTTCTCTGAAACGTTCTGACATTTTAGAGAAAAAAAATAAAGCCCAGCCAAATTATATTTTCTGTTTTGCATTGAGGAGAGGTAAAGACCCCGAAACACATGTCTGCAAATAGTTTCTGGTTTGGCTCTTTTTCCTATGTAATCTGGCAAGGGTCATTAAAAGGTCGATATTGACTTTTAGGTATGCTACAACCAATAGGTGAAGCAAGACTTCAAGTCCTCTTCCTCTCTGAAGATGCAATTTGCATACAGAGAAAACAGTTTGAAAAATCGGGGATCATAGGCAGTGATGAGACTCGGCTGTCGCCTTCCCCTGGCTGGATTCCCTCTGGGTCATTGACAAGTCTCTGGCAATGTACATACTCTGATTCATCCTGCCTGTGGTTTGGTCACCATGAATCAAGTGATAGGTTCCCTTTGATCCATCAGCTGTCACTGTCAATAGTGACCATGGCATCTTAGCAGTTAGACAAGAAAAGGAGACCCCTATGTCACCCCCATTGACCTTCCATGGGATGCCTGCTGTTTATTATGACAGCCATGGGCCTAATTGGAGAGCACCGTGGCTCAGTGGTTAACACTACAACCTTGTAGCGCTGGGGTTCTGGGTTCAAATGCCACCAAGACAAAATCTTCAAGGAGTTTATGTGTTCTCCGGTTATCTCCCTCACTCCAAAGATATACTGATAGGTAATCCAGATTCTGCGCCCCATTGGGAACAGTGCCGTGCCGATAATGTCTGTAAATCGATGTGGAATTAATGGGGCTACTCAAGTGAATTTGGTAAGCCATAGTTTCAACGCCGACTTGTTTAAATTCGTATAAAATAATTAGCCAACATTAATAAAGGTAATATTTTTCTTACAGTTGGAGTCGCTACATTTTTACCAATTCCGACTCCACCCAAAACTAGTTCCGACTCCCAGCTGCACAACCCTACTGCTGTTGAGTATAGTACTATTGATAAAATGATCACAGGCTCAAATTCACTAACATGAAATTCAAAAAATTGTCTACATCAGGAATCACTACTTTATATCACATATGTCCCATTGTGAGGACTTCTAGCTCATTTTATAATTGGTAATATTATAAGTAAAGTTGAGCAATAAGATTCGCTGGGCCCTAGGCTAGTCTTGGAGTCTGTGGCTGATGGACTAGATCTTTGCGAACCTCCTCTTCCAACCTGCAGGCATCCACATAATTACTTCGGATTAATAGGCGCAGCGTGACGCTGGACTCACCGATCAAAGGAAACGTTGGGGTTGCTGACAGGTAGTAGGAGGCTCACAGAACTCTGGTTCATTGGCTACGGACTACCGATGTGAATGTTGAACCAAAATCCTTCAAATCTTTTGCTCAACTCTAATTATAAGAATTGCACTTTAGGGTTAGGGGTTAGGAAGGTTTGTTACTTTAAAAATAGTATACTGTTTTATATTCTAAACTCCTGGTAACTACTGCAGCGCTGGGGTCCTGGGTTCAAATCCCACCAAGGACAACATTTGCAAGGAGTTTGTATGTTCTCCCCGTGTTTGTGTGGGTTTCCTAAGGGTTCTCCGGCTTGCTCCCACACTCCAAAGACATACCTATTTAGATTGTGAGCCCCAATGGGGACAGTGATGATGATATATGTAAAGTGCTGCCGAATATGATGACTCTATATAAACAAAACATAATAAATAAAATAATACTGGTATCTTCTATCTAGATCCACCATGTAGCACTGTAGATTTCAACCTTCGTCCAATATACATGCTTTCACTTTCTATATTGCAGCACCAGATTCTCCACATAGGTGTCACGGGGCAGTAGTGGGAAAACAGGGGACGAGGAACCAGGGCCCCTGAACTGCCCCTAAGGCTAAAGGAGGGCCCTGACTCTCCTTACCTTGGGGGTACTGTTATGAGCTCATTTTCTCCTTCACCTTTGATGTCCGATGAACTCCCTCTGCTGGTGAAAGGAGGTAGTGAAATTGATTTGGATGGGAAAAACCTGTCATCTGAACAGGTGGAGTGTGATTGGACATCCGGAATCTCTGAGTGGATATAAGGCCGCCGACGCCCTGCTGGGTTGCTGGTGATCCTCTCTACTCTGAGCTCTTGCCTCCAGTTTAGTCCTGTCTACTAAAGCTAAGTTTTTGCTCTGCTATTGTTCCATGAGATTTTGTCTGGTTTACTTAGTGTTTGGTTCAGCCAGCCCTGGTTGGGACTGGCTGAACACCATTTTTGTCTCTGATCAGTTGATCTCTTTGCTCTGTTTTCAGAATATACCTGAGTGGTGATATATGTGAAGATGGCTTTAAGGTGCAATGAAACACTGCGCTGCTGTAGGTATAATTCAAGGAAATTTATTGGTTCCTACGCGTTTCCTGAGCTGTCCCAGCTCACTTCATCAGGGCATCTTCACTTGCCCTGATGAAGTGAGCTGGGACAGCTCAGGAAACGCGTAGGCACCAATAAATTTCCTTGAATTATACCTACAGCAGCGCAGTGTATCATTGCACCTTAAAGCCATCTTCACTTACAAGTCCTTGGACCCTGTGCAGACTGCAGCAGCTGTTTCATGCGTTTGTAGGTGTTGTGACTGAAGTTTCACAACCCTATCAGGTGAGTCTCTCCTTGCCTCACCATTACAATTGTGTTTTAAAGGTTTCACACAGTGGATGCGCCCTGTTTTGTTTCTTTTATTGAGTGCTGATAGAGTGATTTTGAAGTCTAGTGACTTCAGGGCCTTTTCTATCAGACGTGTTGGACATTATTTTTGGCAGGGTTTTTGCGTGATTGCAGACAGTTGCTTTTCTTTCCTGTCCTATCTAGTTAGTGAGGGCCCCATCGTTTGCTCAGCCTGTCTTTCTGTCTGTGTTTGTGTTTTCATCTGTTTTCACCGTCAATACATGTTGGGGGCTGTCTATTGCTTTGGGGTCTGCTCTGGGGCAGTTTAGATTTCCCCTTTCTTTCTTTAGGTTTATTTAGTTCTCCGGCTGTGAACGAGGTGTCTAGGACCACCGTAGGAACACCCCAAGGCTACTGTTAGTTGTTGTGAATAGAATCAGGGGTCTGCAGTCCGCTAGCTACCAACCTCTCTGGTTTTCTGGACTTAGCTTGCATTTTTGTTTTTTCCTCCTCCGGTGACTCATTCATAATAGAATCACCAGCCATACCGCAGATTCTAGGGTACTCAATAGCAGGAAAGAATTGTAAAAGGAAAAAAAAGTGTCTGAATTTTTTTTGTAATGTATATTTTTTCCTCTTTTTCTCTGGGGCCGTAGAAGGAATTTTCTTAATGGAGATTAAGCAATTTTCTGATCGTGTGGAGCAGCTGGCTGCTGAAGTGCGGGGAATTTCCGCCTATCTTGCTCATTCACATGCTGCTGAACCAAAGATTCCTACTCCTGATGTGTTTTTTGGGGATCGGTCTAAATTTTTGAATTTTAAGAATAATTGTAAATTATTTCTTGCCTTGAAGCCTAACTCATCGGTGAGCTCTGCGCAGCAGGTTAAAATTGTCATCTCTTTGCTGCGCTGCGATCCCCAGGATTGGGCGTTTTCTTTGACACCTGATGATCCTAGTCTAACTAATGTGGACGCATTTTTTCAAGCCTTGGGGTTGTTGTATGATGAACCTAATGCTATTGATCAAGCTGAGAAAGCCCTGTTGGCATTGAGCCAGGGTCAGGATTCTGCAGAGTTATACTGTCAAAAATTCCAAAAGTGGGCGGTCCTTACTACCTGGAATGATGGTGCCTTGGCAGCTCTCTTTCGGAAGGGTTTGTCAGAAACCGTAAAAGATACTATGGTGGGATTTCCTGTTCCCTCTGGTCTTGACGATTCTATGTCATTAGCCATTCAGGTTGATCGGCGTTTACGTGAACGTAAAAGTACACAAAAAATGTTGCCACTTGTTGAACAAATGTCTGAACCTATGCAATGTGATAGAGTTTTGTCTAGGGCGCAACGTCAGGAGTTCAGAAGGCGTAATAAGCTGTGTTTTTTCTGTGGAGATGCCTCTCATATGATTTTTGTCTGCCCTAAACGAGAGAAACGTTTTGCACACACATTTGCTGTGGGTGGTGTTCAACCTAAGTTTCTTCTGGCAATTACTCTGATCTGCTCCCTTTCCACATTTTCCGCTAAGGCTTTTGTGGATTCGGGAGCGGCTCTGAACCTGATGGACTTGGATTTTGCTAAACGTTGTGGGTTTCCTATGACACCTCTGCGGATGCCTATCCCTTTGAGGGGTATTGATGCTACTCCTTTGGCGAAGAATAAACCTCAGTTTTGGACCCAGGTGGTAATGCGGTTCGCCCCAGATCATCAAGAAAATTGCAGATTTTTGGTGTTGCATAATTTGCATGATACCATTGTTCTGGGATTTCCCTGGTTGCAAATCCATAATCCAGTTTTGGATTGGAAATCTGTGTCTGGGGTTGTCCGTGTGTTCTTGGTGACGCTCCTGTTTTCTCCACCTCTCCCCAGTCGCATGATGTTCCTGACTATTTGGCTGATTTTTATGATGTATTTAGTGAGAATAAGTCTGCGTCTTTGCCTCCTCATAGGAGTTATGACTGTGCAATTGAGTTGAGCCCTGGGTGTAAATTTCCCAAGGGTCGACTTTTCATTTTATCTGTACCCGAGCACGATGCTATTTGATCTTATATTAAGGAGTCGTTGGAGAAGGGTCATATTAGACCATCCTCTTCACCCTTGGGTGCTGTTTTTTTTTTCGTGGCCAAGAAAGATGGTTCATTAAGGCCTTGTATTGACTATCGTTCCCTCAACAAAATTACTGTTAAATATCAGTATCCGTTACCCCTGATTTCTGATCTATTCTCCATAGTTAAAGGTGCTTGTTGGTTTACCAAGCTTGACCTCAGGGGGGCGTATAATCTTATTCGCATTAAGCATGGGGATAAATGGAAGACGACGTTCAATACTCCGGAGGGACATTTTGAGTACCTGGTGATGCCTTTTGGGCTCACTAATGCCCCTTCTGTCTTCCAGTGCTTCATGAATGATATTTTCCAGGATTTTGTGGGTAAATTTTTTATCATCTATCTGGATGATATTTTGATCTTTTCCAGGGATTGGGACTCTCATGTGGAACATGTTCGGACTGTGTTCCGGATTTTGAGGGAGAATTCCCTGTATGTTAAGGGATCGAAATGCCTTTTTGGTGTACAGAGGATTTCATTTTTGGGATTTATTTTGTCTCCGTCAACTATTGAAATGGACCCGGCCAAGGTACAGGCCATTTATGATTGAGTTCAACCCAGTTCTTTGAAGGCCCTCCAGAAGTTTTTGGGTTTTGCTAATTTTTATCGTAATTTATAGCTAATTTTTCTGGTATTGCCAAACCATTGACTGATTTGACTAAGAAGGGTGCTGATGTGCTGAATTGGTCTCCAGAGGCTGTTTCTTCCTTTCAGGAGCTGAAGCGGAGGTTCACTTCTGCTCCGGTTTTGCGGCAACCTGATGTCTCACTCCCGTTTCAGGTAGAGGTGGACGCTTCTGAGATTGTTGCAGGAGCTGCTTTATCCCAAAATGATCCGGTAACATCTAAAATGAATCCCTGTGCTTTCTTTTCCCGAAAGTTCTCCCCATCAGAACGCAACTATGATGTGGGGAATCGGGAACTGTTAGCCATGAAATGGGCATTTGAGGAGTGGAGACATTGGTTGGAGGGAGCTAAACATCAAGTCGTGGTCCTTACTGACAACAAGAATTTGATTTACCTTGAGTCGGCCAAACGCTTGAATCCTAGACAGGCTAGGTGGGCCTTGTTTTTCACACGTTTTGATTTTGTGGTCTCTTTTCTTCCGGGCACTAAGAATGTCAAGGCAGACGCCCTCTCTAGGAGTTTCTTTGCTGATTCTCCTATTGTGACCAAGCCTGCTACCATCTTAGGTGAGGGGGTAGTTCTTTCTGCCATCTCGCCCGATTTGAGACGTGCTCTGGAAGAGTTTCAGGAGGACAAACCTGAGCATTGTCCCATTGGAAAATTGTATGTTCCTGACCAGTGGAGGAAGAGAGTAATGTCTGAAGTTCATTGCTCCTCATTGGCTGGTCATCCAGGTATTTTTGGTACTAGAGATTTAGTGAGTCGGTCTTTTTGGTGGCCCGCCTTGTCTCGTGATGTCAGGAATTTTGTGCAGTCCTGTGGGACTTGCTCCCGGTCTAAACCTTGTTCTCGCTCTAGTGGGTTGTTGATGCCTTTGCCGGTGCCCAGGAGGCCATGGACCCATATTTCAATGGATTTTATTTCTGATATGCCTGTCTCTCAGAGAATGACTGTTATTTGGGTGATTTGTGATAGATTCTCTAAGATGGTCCATCTTGTACCACTCCCTAAGTTGCCATCTTCCTCAGAGTTGTTTCCCTTGTTTTTGCAACAGGTGGTTCGCTTGCATGGGATTCCTGAGAACATTGTGTCTGACAGAGGAGTTCAGTTTGTTTCTAGATTTTGGAGGACTTTTTGTTCCAAGCTGGGAATTCAGTTGTCCTTCTCCTCTGCGTTTCACCCACAGACCAATGGGCAGACGGAGAGAACAAAACAAACTTTGGAGTCTTATTTGAGATGTTTTATTTCTGCTGATCAGGATGATTGGGTTTCATTTTTGCCCTTGGCCGAATTTGCTTTAAATAATAGAGCTAGTTCTGCCACTTTGATGTCACCTTTTTTTTGTAACTTTGGGTTTCATCCTCGATTCTCTTCAGGGCAGGTGGAGTCTTCTGCCTGCCCAGGTGTTGACACTGTGATGGAGAGAATGCACCAGATCTGGGACCAAGTGGTGGATAAGTTGTCTCTCTCCCAGGAAAAGGCCCAGCAGTTTTCCAGCCGGCATAGGACCATTGGTCCCCGGTTTAAGGTGGGTGATATGGTTTGGTTGTCATCAAAGGATATCTCTATGAAGGTGGCTTCTCCAAAGTTTAAACCTAGATTTATTGGACCTTACAAGATTTTGGAGATTTTTAATCCGGTCTCTTTTTGATTGGCTCTTCCTGTTACATTCAAGATCCATAACGTGTTTCATAAGTCTCTGTTAAAGAGGTTTGTTGAGCCAGTAGTTCCTGTGGTGGCACGTCCTGACCCTGTATTGGTTGAAGGTAATGTGGAATATGAGGTTGAGAAGATACTGGATTCTTGTCTGGCTAGACGGAGACTCCAGTATTTGGTTAAGTGGAAGGTTATGGCCAGGAGGATAATTCTTGGGTCTCTGCATCTAATATTCATGCCGAAAGATTGGTTTGTGCTTTTCATCGGGCCCATCCTGATCGCCCTGGTGGCATGGATGAGGGTTCGGTGAACCCTACTCAAGGGGGAGGTACTGTTATGAGCTCATTTTTTCCTTCACCTTTGATGTCCAATGAACTCCCTCTGCTGGTGAAAGGAGGTAGTGAAATTGATTTGGATGGAAAAAACCTGCCATCTGAACAGATGGAGTGTGATTGGACATCCGGAATCTGAGTGGATATAAGGCTGCCGACGCCCTGCTGGGTTGCTGGTGATCCTCTCTGCTCTGAGCTCTGGCCTCCAGTTTAGTCCTGTCTACTAAAGCTAAGTTTTTGCTCTGCTATTGTTCCATGAGATTTTGTCTGGTTTACTTAGTGTTTGTGTTCAGCCAGCCCTGGTTGGGACTGGCTGAACACCATTTTTGTCTCTGATCAGTTGATCTCTTTGCTCTGTTTTCAGAATATATCTGAGTGCTGATATAGTGATTTTGAAGTCTAGTGACTTCAGGGCCTTTTCTATCAGACGTGTTGGACATTATTTTTGGCAGGGTTTTTGCGTGATTGCAGACAGTTGCTTTTCTTTCCTGTCCTATCTAGTTAGTGAGGGCCCCATCGTTTGCTCAGCCTGTCTTTTTGTCTGTGTTTGTGTTTTCATCTGTTTTCACCGTCAATACATGTTGGGGGCTGTCTATTGCTTTGGGGTCTGCTCTGGGGCAGTTTAGATTTCCCCTTTCTTTCTTTAGGTTTATTTAGTTCTCCGGCTGTGAACGAGGTGTCTAGGACCACCGTAGGAACATCCCACGGCTACTGTTAGTTGTTGTGAATAGGATCAGGGGTCTGCAATCCGCTAGCTACCAACCTCTCCGGTATTCTGGACTTAGCTTGTATTTTTGTTTTCTCCTCCTCCGGTGACTCATTCATAACAGGGTACACTTAATGGTAGTGAGGCCCATGTCTCCGGCCTGTCCCTGTCTCCTGTTTAGCCCTGAACTAAACCCCCAACCCCCTCCCCAGGAGGTTAGACAGGGAATAAAGTGTACTGCACAAAAACTGTAAGGAAAGGATTTCAACAGAATGGGGTAATACAAAACAGCACTTAGCTTGCTCTGCTGCAATGCTCCAGGACAGCAGAGTAGCTACTTGAAAACAGCAAAGAACTAAAGCACCACAGAACTCAGTCAGCTTCTGAACTCCAGCTAGGTTGGTCTCCAAAGAGGAACAATATCACCAACAGTTATTTGGTGCACCTGTTGAGCTTATGTAGGAAGGTGGGAGGGGTTTCCACCTGCATATGTAATTAATCACAATGCAGTAACACCTGTGGCCACCGGGGGGGGACTCACCAGAAGACTAACTAAACATGCAGTGACACCAGCGGCCACCGGGGGAAAAAACTGACATTAACCCCCAATGGCCAGAGAGGAAAAAAACACTTAATATGAGAGTCCAGATCTGTCACAGATCCAAAAATGGATTGTGACAATAGGCTTTTGCTTCGACTTAAAGGGGTTGTCCATTTTTTTTTTACAATGTATTCAATCTATTTTAAATGGAAGTACCCTATAAAAAAGCTGATTACATATTGTGCCACTGCTTTAATTTGAGAGGGAACATTGCAAAAAACAATTTCAAGTTCCCCACAGTGCCTCCACAGGGCAAATCAAGTATTACACATTTGTCATTGAAATTAGTTGGCTGTCTGTGTAATACAAGGACTTGATAAGTCCTCCAGAGATCCCAAATCTGTTACTGTTTTTTTATGTTCTTGCACTATACATCCAATTCTTATAATACACCACTCTGAGTTATTGGATATAATATATATATATACACTCACTGGCCACTTTATTAGGTACGCCTGTCCAACTGTGTGTTAAGACTTAATTTCTAATCAGCCAATCACATGGCGGCAACTCAGTGCATTTAGGCATGTAGACATGGTCAAGACAATCTCCTGCAGTTCAAACCGAGCATCAGTATGGGGAAGAAAGGTGATTTGAGTGCCTTTGAACGTGGCATGATTGTTGGTGCCAGAAGGGCTGGTCTGAGAATTTCAGAAACTGCTGATCTACTGGGATTTTCACGCACAACCATCTCTAGGGTTTACAGAGAATGGTCCGAAAAAGAAAAAAAATCCAGTGAGCGGCAGTTCTGTGGTCGGAAATGCCATGTTGATGCCAGAGGTCAGAGGAGAATGGGCAGACTGGTTCGAGCTGATAGAAAGGCAACAGTGACTCAAATTGCCACCCGTTACAACCAAGGTAGGCAGAAGAGCATCTCTGAACGCACAGTGCGTCGAACTTTGAGGCAGATGGGCTACAGCAGCAGAAGACCACACTGGGTACCACTCCTCTCAGCTAAGAACAGGAAACTGAGGCTACAATTTGCACAAGCTCATCGAAATTGGACAGTAGAAGATTGGAAAAACGTTGCCTGGTCTGATGAGTCTCGATTTCTGCTGCGACATTCGGATGGTAGGGTCAGAATTTGGCGTAAACAACATGAAAGCATGGATCCATCCTGCCTTGTATCAACGGTTCAGGCTGGTGGTGGTGGTGTCATGGTGTGGGGAATTTTTTCTGGGCACTCTTTGGGCCCCTTGGTACCAATTGAGCATCGTTGCAACGCCACAGCCTACCTGAGTATTGTTGCTGACCATGTCCATCCCTTTATGACCACAATGTACCCAACATCTGATGGCTACTTTCAGCAGGATAATGCGCCATGTCATAAAGCTCGAATCATCTCAGATTGGTTTCTTGAACATGACAATGAGTTTACTGTACTCAAATGGCCTCCTCAGTCACCAGATCTCAATCCAATAGAGCATCTTTGGGATGTGGTGGAACGGGAGATTCGCATCAGGGATGTGCAGCCGACAAATCTGCGCCAACTGTGTGATGCCATCATGTCAATATGGTCCAAAATCTCTGAGGAATGCTTCCAGCACCTTGTTGAATCTCTGCCACGAAGAATTGAGGCAGTTCTGAAGGCAAAAGGGGGTCCAACCCCTTACTAGCATGGTGTACCTAATAAAGTGGCCAGTGAGTGTATATATATATATATATATATATAATATATATCAGGTATTTATTTAATCCTAGATGGAGCTGAAAGTGGAATAGATGCATACGAATGAGTTAGGTGTCACATTTTCAATCACAAATTCCCGGTCTGTTTGCAGGCAATGACAGTGCCAGATGTAGTGTGAAAGGGAGCCATCTAAATGACAGAGTTTATTCTCAATACGAAAGTGGCATAAAAATATGCAAAAGCCGATCATATAGCAGCAGAAAGCCCTCCACAAAAATGTGTAACGAAAGCTGTTACTGGGAGTGAAGCTTCATGCACGGGAACAGCTGAGGCGGCCTCAAACAATTTAACACTTGTTCAATAATATTGAAACACTTAGAAAAAAACATATTAAAATCATACTTAAGACTTATAAAAACCTCCAAATGATTAGCCGGGCCTGGATATATAAAAAATTGTAGCATGTTTCTGGTGAATTATTGCTCCTATATTGTATATTAGCAATAATGGAAAGTATAAATATATCTATGTAAATATGATTTTATTTTTACATAGTTAATGCATTTTGGCAATTGTTAATTTTTTTTTGTAAAGTTTTGTGGAAGCGTCAGTAGTAGTTGCTCATTTCAGAATTGCATATTACCGAATGACAATAATCATGATAGATTTAAGTCTCCCCTTAAATTGTTGAATATTTTTTATTTAATATTGGTTTTAATTAAAAAAGTTAAATATATATATCTTAAAATGTATAACTATAAAGTCAGAGGCATCATGTATAATATAGGTTATTGAGAAGTGTATAATACTTATATATTGTAGGCTGTAAATATCCTTTTTTTTTACATTATTTTTACTGTTACTACTAGGTTTAGGCCTAGTTTATGCAATTTTATTTTCTGCAGGAACATTTGAGCCAACATTTCAAGAATTGTTTTACATTTGCTAAATGAATGACTGTAATTTAAATTAATACTAATATTTAGTCCGGGTCTTTTTATTTTTACATGAAGTCTTTACTTTATTTTTCTTTTTTTAAATTAAAAGCATGCAAATAAAAAAAAAATAATAATCGTAGTAAGAATAATACTACATAATAATAAAAAAATATATTGTGGTTTGTAGTGTGATGTATGCCTAGGTATAAACGAGACCTTAGGGCAATGTGATATCACACAAAGGAATGACAACGGTAACAACATTATTACCGCCATTAATTAGTTTTAGCACCTATAAATAAAAGAAAAATGTTGTAAAAAGATTAAAAAAAAAATCAAGTTCTTTTAGAAATACATTTTCATATGCAGCTAAATACGGTAATTGTCACCGCAAACGAACCCGACGGTGGATAAATACTTATATGATTAGATTAAACATATTTAGTAAAACAATGGCTTTAATTATCACGCCGACAGCTGATTCACATCCTGTTAATGGCGATGATGTAAACGCGTCTGATTGATGCTCAGATCTTTCTGAAACACGTTTTCGGGAAATATAGTTGAATTTTTAATTGTATCATTAACATCATCCTTATTATGATCATTACAGATTAATTCTCATTTGAAGAGTACACATTGTCAGAATACCGCTATATTACCGGGTGTACAGATCACAGGAGACTCCGTCATCGCGGTAAGTGAGTGACTGTTACAGCGGTTTGGCGCACGTTCGTTTTTTTAGGTGTCAGGTAGTCGTCGGATCCTGTTTTGCTATAAGTAACATGTCATTGACAATCGTGTAAAACGCCGGAGCTCTGTGCAAAAGCTGGCAAACTCCTGGGAGCATGGAATATAAATCACACTACTGTGCAGCTTACACTCGTTGGGTGCATTAATAGGACATTTGATAGCCTGTCCCTGTGTATAGCATGACATATATATATCTCTTGCCAGACAGGCGCATATTTCAGTGGTCCTCTTCCCCTCTGAGAAGTCTACGAGCCAGCTGCAGCCTACAGGCTGACATCTGGTCCCTCGTATATACGGTATCTGTAGACAGGACTGAGGCTATTGACATTGCGCTCTGACCATCCAGTTGTGTGGCACGGGCATGATACCCTGAGTGGTGAATATTGGGCCTCTATAAAGCTTGTGGAGTCATTGCTTGGAATGATTTTAGTAAAAATGCATCAAACAGCATAAAATACTAGGTAGGCAGATTCATTATTTTGAAGGGTTTTGCAATATATACTTTTACGATGAGGAATATGTACTGTGTAATCACTGCAATGGCATCTTTATGATATATAATGGCAGCCATAAAGATATATCAATGCATTCGATGTCAGCCTGGCCAGCAAATAATGTGTTTGCCATCAGGTGCTGTAGCAGAAGTGAGTTTGTCAGATGTAGCTGAGTTGGACAGTTGACATAAAGTGATATCTGTGGTTTTACCAATGACCCGGCGCAAGCGGCGGCGCAGCAATAACTGCCAGTGAAAGAAGGAATTTGTCTCTGTAGTATGCGTTATAGATTTTACATATGGTCCAAACTTTCATGACGTGGACATGGGTGCACTTGGGGTTTAGTCAGTCAGCGCAGCTTTTCCGACTGAATTGGAGCACAGAAAAATTACAGTGTAATACATACAGTACAGTGAGATTTTAAAAATGTCATTTACAGGTTGCAGAAATATTCTGTGCGGAAATTGACCTGTAGTTCAGATTTTTGAACCCTCATTGTGTTAATTCTTTCATCGCAGATTTCACCATTTAAGTAGGGTGCAATTGATCGCTAAGGCTAGGTTCACATTAGCGTTTGACTTGCAGCGTTATCATCTGCAAATGCATGCAAAAACGCATGCATAACGCATGTTTACGCAACGGTTTTTATGCGCATCATCTTACGCATGACGGAAAAAAACCGCTGTGTGTGCATGCGTTTTGCATGCGTTTGCGTTGTTTATGCGCATGCTTTCAATATGACATCCGACAAAAATGGACGTATCTCATGGGCTTGCTATGTGTATTTTGAAGAACGCATGCGTATCGAACGCATGCGTACGCATGTCCTTGTGTACCAATGCGTTTCATAGACAGTAATGTGTTTTTTTTACACACTCATCCACATGCGCATGCCTGCACATATTTGACAGATTTTTGACGCTTCAAAAAATGCAACGTTTCGTTCGTCGCGCCCCGCCGCACACCGCGAAACGACGCATGCGTACGCATCTACAAGTGAAAGAATGCAAACGCATGTCCCTGCGTACACCATGTTTAATATATGTATGCATGACGCATGCGGATCTATGCGGATCAAATGCTGCGCGCACAGGCGCAAATGTGAAGCCAGCCTAAGTCCGCATGTGACAACACTCACATTTTGATGCAGATTTGCTGCAGAATATATGAAGCTAAACCGCCCCTTGTGCATTAACCCTGAGCAGTCCCATTGTCTATTGTCCATATACCTACATACCTGTCTGTCTACCTATCTAATATCTCCAGCTATTTGCATTACCTAGCAATCCTATTATGATTATTTTTTCAATCTACTCCCAGCTTCACCTTCACTTCCTCCACTTGCGGTATTGCATATATACTGCTTTCTTGGCTTATTCATATCCTCGGGATTTAGGTTGGTGTAATATAAAATTATCAATAATTCACGACTCGTTTTTGTGTGGTTTTCTTTCACTTGCAGGGAAATCTGTTTGCAGGTAACACAGTAACGTTCATTACTATGCACGGGGAGCAAATAGTGATTTTTGCATCTACAACATTTCAAGCCACTTTTTTTTATAGATCCTTGGTGTGGATGCCAGCCAATATTTGGTATTTCTAGTCCTGTGCCAGTGAGGGGAGGTCTCTTGTGTAAGGGAAGGGTATAGATCCCAGCATTGCTTTGCAGGTGAGTTAATGATGCTCTCTACCTGGCAGCAGGTGTGCTCCTTTAGCTATCGCACCACAGTTTTCTTCGCTGTGATACGGTCTCCGGTGAATATGGTTTTCAGCAGTACCATATTATGTGCGGCTGTGGCAGGATCCCGTGCCCCTTCTGCTTCTCTCAGTTATCAGTAGACCGCCCAGACTGAAGTCCTTTAAAAACCCTGGAGAAAGATGATGCATAGTAGAAGAGGGGCTATGAATGAGCAAACATGTGTGGTCCAGCTTCTAGATAAAGGAACTCTCCACAATAGCTGCCTGCTCTCTCAGTATCTGTGAACACACAGACTAGTCCCCTGACCCTTGTGGGGACACTATACTGTATATGAACTGGGTAATGACATGGTCCAACCACAGGACCAGAGGTTTCAAGGCTCCTGTAAGAGACTAATAACGAACTCATTTGCCGATAGACTATATGGGTATATACGGTTTTATGTAATGCCTACAACGTTGTGCAACTCATACAGAAGTCATTATCCTGTGATAAATACATAAATATTGGGATAGATAGATACTATAGATAGATATATATTACTTAAATAGATGAGGCTATATAATGGCAGTGCTTTATATAATATGATATAAAGACTCCTTCCTCCTGGTTTCTGGATGTTCATATCCTCCTGATCTTTACTTGGTCGTCTCATCTGATTTCTGCCTCCCCTCATCAGGAGACAAACACCCAATAATATTATCTAAATAACATTATTTGAACAAGCAAGTGAGCAGATAGACAGGAGATAATCTCAGAAGATGATTGTCAGATATCTAAGGAAAGTTCCATAACTAAACAAAGGCATATGCCTAATTTCCTAATACATGGCTTGTGCCGGACCGGAGAATGATCTGTTATTGCTGCACATCCATAGAGGATACGCAATGGCTGATTTGCTCTGGATCAGAGCGTTGGGGGGTTTGTTATACAATACACTTAGTATTTCCAAGTTTGTTTAAGAGAATTATACAGGATTAGACTCCAGACCGTGTATATATAATTCATTTTTTAATCCCATGTCTGCTTTAGTAGTCATCATTACATACATAGAAGACTTCATTAGTGGGCGCCCTATAGGATAGTCTTATGTCATTATTATTATCAAGCCCTGACCACAATTCTGAAATATACATATAAGCCTACAATACATATACACAGTATGTAGACATTATATACCACACCTGTTCAGCTTGTCAGTGCCTTTATTAACAATAGATAATTTGTAATATTAGTAATAACATTAACAGTGCTGCCTCGCAGCGCCGGGGTCTAGGGACCAGGGTCAGCATCTGCATAGCGTTTGTACATTCTTCTTCTGTTGGTGTCTATTTTGTCCAGGTATTCTGGTTCTCTCCCACACTCCAGAAGACAATATATATATATATATATATATATATATATATATATAGTGATAGTGATCCCTTTTGGGGACAAGGACCGATTATGAGTGATGACTACCCCTGTGCAGTGCTGGGGTCATGGAAAAGAGCAACATCTGTAAAAGGTTGCGGATTATGTCAGCTCTTACAAAAGCAAGCATAAGAAATAATATTAATAATTCTGATACAACTAAGTTATTTTTAATATTTTTTCATGTAACACTTTGATGGCAAAGTTATTTAGTATAAAATATTCTTTCAAAAATATTATAATATAATAAATCCTGCCTATTGTTCCTAGAATCCTCCCATACAAAAAGAAATAAATGAATATCTGGCTCATCATCCTGCACTACCTATTATCTCCCAGTAGGTGGCAATGCAGCCTATAGTGCAAGCAGGATAAGACCTTGTGTAGTATTTAGATGCAATTTTTTTTTTTTTCCCCAAAGCAAGCCTTCCCTTGTTAATTTGTTCTGTGCCGCATTAAATACTGTCTAGGGGGTATTAAATATGAAACTTGTAATTTTCCCTTGCTACCTGTTACTTTTTTTAGAGGATTAGCTTAAGACCTAATTTGGTCATTGTTATAGCTGCATCCATAATAATAATAATAATAATTATAAAATAATCTAAAGCATTGACCAATGCATGGATTTATAATAACACACTTGCAGATATTAAATATTCTAATGCATTTTTAGTAGTGTAGAAATGTTCCTCGATATTATACTGCGCGCAAGTGTTTGCACAGGCATCAATTTTCCTTTTAAATAAAACACCAATGTAGCTGGGATTCTGCGCTCGCCTACTTGGGTAATCAGATAAAACAGGAAAGATGGGTTATCTTTTTAGAAGACACCTCTGCTGTACATGATCTGTGGATTAATTCTCCAGCAGTGCTTTACAGGCCTGTCTGCTATCTGATGGGTTATGGCTTATTTCTAGTCTACATATATATATATTTATTTTTTTTTTTTTTATTTGTAGCCTTGCACTTGAATGATACATGGCTGCGAACTAAGGGGAAATAAAAAGTAAATATCAAATTTCATTTTCCATCAGTATTATATAGCACCAAAAAAAAAAAAAAATACACACCCAACTTGATTCCTTTTGAATTATCCGAATCATATATATTTTTTTATTTTTTCAATATCGCCTATCACCATGGCAACGGCGAGCTGTCAGTTCAGTTTTTGACATTTTTCTCATTTGGTAAGATTTCAGACTTGCCATCCTCCCTGCCAACATGTCATGAACAAGAGAGGAAAAAAAACTGCATGAAAAATCTAATGGGTGTCTGGTCTGATTGTCCTCACTCGTGGCAGGAAAGACAAAACTGATGAATTGTGAAATATATTCAGAAGGATTCACACACACACAAAAAAAAATAGCCCAAGTGTCTGGGACCCCCTCCGTCCTCACAAACACCTCCTCATTCTCCTCTTGTTCTGCTTGATGCACCGTACACGCTGCCTATGACACTTAGGTTTGTAGAAATTTAAGATTTACAGTTTTACATTTGCCCTGCGCCCTTCTATATTTTTATATCTGTCATTAACTTATTGAGGATCTTACTTTTATATCACTGCAAAGGAAATCTTTCTGTCAGACCATCACAGATAACCAGTACTGTCATAATTGTCCCTTAATATTACCTTGCAGTATTTGGGGCCTTGATTTTTATTTTATTTCATTTTATTTTTTTTATTATTTTATTATACTTTTTTTTTATTGTATCTTTATATTGCATGCATGACCCAGACCTCTACGATTGCATATATTATAGGTTTTGATAATTATTCCTGAATGACATCAATAATGATGATGCAAAATTGATGATAAGTTTACAAAAAGGAAAGAAAAAATTATATTTTTTTAATTTTTTATTGTTCTTCTAGGAAGCGTGTGCCATATTCAAAAATTATGTTTTAATCATACACCCAAGGTGTACCGAGTATTCTGTATAAGGCAAATTATACAGAGATAAGACAGCTTCTGCCTTGGTTATGGTTCTGGTTGAGCTGGGAATGGGATTTTCCTCTTATATATTTATTGTCTTTTTATTATTTTTTTTTTTTTTTTTACAATTTTAGGCAGAATGGAAGACTCATATCAGCAAATTATATTATAAGCAGCTGCAGTCCTCAGGTTTTTTTTTTTAACTAATAGGTGACAGCCCCAAACCCCTGCAGTGCTCTGTATGCGCCTTTTTACATTACAGATGATGTTACTTCAGCCCTTAAAAATCAAACAAATAAAAAAAAAAATTGCTTTTTAAGACAAGGAGACGCCAAGCTCCCCTCCTCTCCTCCCTCCCAGTTCTCTCAGCAGTGCTCATAATATTGTCCTGCTACATTGTATGTACAAGGTGGTAGAAAATGCTACAAAAATATGTATATTTTTTTGTACTTTTTATTATTTTTAATATTTTTTGCATGACAACTAATTTGTTAATCAAAATTATTCTTAAAATTAAAATATATATATATATATATATATATATTCCTGTGCAACAAAGACCCCAAAATGATTGTAATTGATATTACGTTTAATACACAGGAAATATAAAATTATTTTTTTATCATTAATATTTTTCTTATAGGAAGTGTGTGGGTTCAATTATGAACAACTATTAAAAAATGCCTAATTTTTTTTATTGGTAATGTCCAGAAGAGAAGCTATTGTTTAATGAAAAATGGGGATGATTTTAAGACTCACTTACCATTTCTTTATCAACAGCCTTATGTTTATTCTGTGATTATAAGGAATTGGCATTATAAAACACTTGATGTCTATATGGATTGCTCATGGACCGAGCATTAGTATCATTCGTGTAAAATAAGATTTATTTCTACTAATCATTCAAAACCTTGCTCCTTTCACAGATTATCTCATGCCCTTAAGTCACTGGCTTATAGGAAATATTCTATAGGCGCCAAACAATATGGAAAATCCTATGTTGTAATTTATATTCAAAGTCAAACACATAAATATTAAAATATTGAGGAACCAAGAAAAAGCCATCTAGTACATACTGAACAGTGTCAGAGCGCAATCATTTTCTTTTATATATTTTTTAAAGCATTTGTACTATTTTTTAACATATATACTAAATTATAATATATATATATATATATATATATATATATACTTAAATATAAAAATATTAGAGTATGTGGACTGGTAAATAAAATCTGCAGGCATTTCCAGTACGTATATAAGCCTGCTTGCATTATGTATTTGCAATAGAAAATATGTGTATTTTGATTCATTATCAGACCAATGTTCCGTATTAATATATATATATATATATATATATATATACTGTGTATATATATATGTACAAATATATTTGACATTCCAAATATTTTGATAGTGTGTCTTTTTATTTTAGCATGCACAGAGGACATACCAAAGGAGGAATAAAATGTCCTAAAATATAAATAATAAAAATCTGAGAATAAGAATGAAAAAAACCCATAATGAGTGTATGTTTGTGACAGAAAGACCTGAGCATATTCATCCCATGCTCAGAACTCGTAAAGAGGGTAAATTGGAATCCAGACATCAAAGAGTTCTTTTGCCAGACTAGGGCTCTGCTTGTATGATTCTTCTTCCATATAGATTGTGCTCATTTTGCAACAGAGGGAAGCGCCGCACATGTACACACATACAGATGGGGCTGCTCAGGTTTGGTGACAGTCTGAGTGATCATGATATGGTAAAATAGGGTTTGGGTATTGTGTCCTTTTATTTCTGATCTCTCCACAGCACAAGGCCTGACCATGTGTAAGGAAATGAGTAAATAGTCTCTTTGGTCATGCCATGGTATGTCTTTGTTGCTACCAGTAAGAGCGGCCCTTAGGGTAGTGCCACCTATGAGGAGCCACTAATGGCCACCGCAAATCTTGGCATTAATGGTATAGCGTTATAATTTGGACATTATCTTTAGAATTCTTTATGTACTGAATTGGTCAGTGTATAGTGGTATGTTTTGAACACTGGTTAATGGTGTATGGCGTGGCACTGCTATATAGACACTCTACAGTATACAAATAGCCAATCAACAGATTAAATACAACTTTACCACTTCTACAATCTTTAGGGTATGTTCCCACGGTCAATAAACGCTTTGGGTTTGACACTGCGTACTTCTGCAGCGTCAAACATGCAGCAGCCAGATGTTACAGCATAGTGGATAGGCTTTCAAGAAATCCCATGCCCACTATGCGTTCAGAATTATAATAAAGTAACTTGGCACTCAACTGAATTGTCCTTTTTAAGTGAAGTTTTTATTTATGTGCAGTCCTACAAAGAGACGCTTCGGCCTGCACTTGGCCTTCGTCAGTCCGCCTGCTGTCTATATAGTATGAACAAACGTATGTCCACGAGCAAAATAATTTTTTTGTAAGTTCCTGCTTCCAAATATAGTGTAGGCATATAGCAGGCTTCCAGCTACCCTTAAGGTGTGCTGTGCTGGTAATTCAATTTGGAAATGAGGAGAGGTTCCCGCTGGATTGCTGAAGCAATTTGCCTGTGGAAGCTGTCTGTACTGAGACCGGTATAAAAATATACCTGTAGAAAATGTCTGTACTGAGACCGGTAGCAAAAGGCCCATATGGGGCATATAATAGTAGCTTGCAGGTGAAGCTTCTAAATGGCGGTGGATACCGCGTTCAGCCCTGCACACTTGCAACCTACTTCTATAAGCCCCATATTAGCCTTAGGCTGCCGGACTCACCTGCACACCTGCAAGCTACTATTATATGCCCTATATGGACCTTTTGCTACCGGTCTCAGTACAGACATTTTCTACAGGTATATTTTTACACCGGTCTCAGTACAGACATCTTCCACAGGCAAATTGCTTCAGCAATCCAGCAGGAACCTCTCCTCATTTCCAAATTGAATTACCAGCACAGCACACCTTAAGGGTAGCTGGAAGCCTGCTATATGCCTACACCATATTTGGAAGCAGGAACTTACAAAAAAATTATTTTGCTCGTGGACATACGTTTGTTCATACTATATAGACAGCAGTCGGACTGATGAAGGCCAAGTGTAGGCCGAAACGTCTTTTTGTAGGACTGCACATAAATAAAAACTTCACTTAAAAAGGACAATTCAGTTGAGTGCCAAGTTACTTTATTATTATTCACTTGGGTCTGGGTAACCTACTTGTACACCTTGTGGTAGTGCCACGCTATACTTGACACACTATGCGTTCAGAGACGCCCCCGGCATCCCTGCGTATACGGACATGCGGCCTGTCTTTCCAGACCGCAGCATGTCTATTTGTGTTGTGGAGACGCTCAGTCTTCACAGCGTAAATTACCCATAGGATTTAGTTAGATGCAGTAAAACCACGTTACCTTTATAGTCACATGCGTATTAAGTGCGGGAACACAGCTTACTACGCATGTGAACTAAATAAAATAAAGGTGTACCTTGTGCCACAGCCGGAAGTTCGCGTCCACTGTAGATCTCGCGATGAGCTGAGCTGACCGCGAGAACTGCCGGGGACGGGGTTATCTCCGGTCACTAGCCAAGTTCTCACAGTCAGCTGACCACGAAAACTGCAGTGGACGTGACGTCCGGTGACCGAGTTATCTCCGGTCATCAGCGGTCATCATCTTACAGCTCCACTGTGTCTGGATGTCAGGCTGGATGGTGGCATAATGCCACCGATCAGCCAAAGGCATTCAGATGTAGCAGAACTGGACTCGTCGTGGGACAGTATGTATATCTTCTTGGCGGACAGGGATGGTATACTGTTGCTTTTTTATTTTATTTCTCTTACAAGAGATCAAGGGCATCAGTGGAATAGGTGATGCAGTAAGTATGGTTTAATTAAGATTATTAAAGGAGACTGTATCATTATTTAAATTAAAGGACTTTATTCTTACCCATGGTATGATGTGCTAGGTCACAGACACCACTGCAAATGCCCCGACGCGCGTTTCGCTCACATGCTTTCTCAAGGGGAGTGTGCCAACTGCTCCCTCCTGTCATCTTTATATACAAGGAGTTGCTTGCCTACAGACCAGTAACACTACCTCATGCGAAAAAGCCCCCATGTCCCAGGTGCATCAATTCTGGCGCTCATCTCCGATGCTTTTCAAAGGAGAAAGTGTCTCCATGACGTTATTGACACGCATCGGTAGTATAGAGAGGCCTTTGTCGATGCAGAGATTATGGGTTGAGTGCGCATACCGGCGCCATCTTAGTGAAGTCACTAAGAAGTCGCCATGTTTCTTTGTTCCCATAAGAAAATTAGAAGATCATATACATATAATCTAATATACAAGTACAGTCCTTAAATTGCGGCTATTCATATAGAATAACAGTCATATAAAAAAAGTGACTATACGTGTGGCAGTATATATAAGTAACAAAAATGTACAGTAAACTATAAAGTTCGTTGTGCTGAAAGCGTAAGAACAAAAGGAGGAACGGGGAGGAGGAAAAAAAGGAAAAAACCTGGATTCCAATATAAATATAATGAGGCCCTATAACGTGACTGTCAAATATTAAAAGAAAAAGCATTATGCCACTAATGCTCCGTGCCATGAAAGAAGTGATAATAGATAAAAAGTATACTGTATACTAAAAATCTAGCCAAGAATATCTCAGAAAATATAGAGTCTTGCTGTAACGTTATCAATCGCCCGCAAATAACTGCGGTGAAAGTTGTACATAAGAATCACCATCATCATGCTCATGGACGGATTGGAATGATCAGCAGACACCCTAGAACATGGATTGCTGCAAATAATTATATAAAGGTGCATGTGCCAAAAGTGCAGAGTGCCATTGTAAAAAAGAATTTAGTTCCCATATATATATATATATATATATATATATATATATATATATATATATATATATATATAAATCACAGCAATAACAAAATAAATGATTAAGAAAAGATAATTATTGAGAAATATTAGGACATAACAGTGCTAAAAGGGGACATGGGATTTGAACATGAAAGGGAATGTGAGGGAAGGGAATGAAGATGGAAGGGGGAAGGAATGGGAAGGTAGGGAGGAGGGGGAAAAAATACTGAGTTTCTCCTGTTGGCTTCTTCATGGGGTCAGCTTACAAGGATTCTGGATGATGTGGATTATTCTCTAAAGACTCTAGATAAAGTAAGATTGTATTTTTCTATGTAAGGTTGCTTTACTATGAAGTGTGGAACTGCCTTATTGATCTCTGCTTTGCTGGTGTCCTTGTGGTGGAAAAGTGCCCAGTTAATTAAAATGGTCTATCAAATGGTACTACATTCAACAAATAATAATAATTTTTATTTATATAGCGCCAACATATTCTGCAGCACTTTACAGTTTAACAGTTTCAAGAACACAACAGTCATAAGTAGCAACGTTAACAATACAATAATTAAAGCAAAATAAGATGACCCTGCTTGTGAGAGCTTACAATCTACAACAACGTATTTTCTGGGCCATTGTAACTTGAAACCACATTCAACATACAGTGCAAACACAGTCTGGATCTTTGAAATGTGCAACAGGGTGGAGAATTTCCCCATATTAATGAAGTGCATGCTTTGATCTTCTAGTAGCGCCTTTCTATGATACAGTACGGTACTACTGTAAGCAAATGGACAATAGAGAAGACGAGTAAGGTTGATGCCTAGCTGAATAACTGCAAGAGAACACTGCCATATGTTGGTCAGCGGCAAAAGTGAAAGTAAAGGAAGAATTGCATTAGTTGGAACCTAATAGTGGGAACCTATGTTCGCACAGGATGAGTTTAATGAGGACACAAGGTCAGATGACACCTGTGTCGCAGTACTAATTATAAAAGGTGTGGCTTAACAGAGAAGGAGCAGTTGGCGCCAGAACCTGGACCAGGCAGGTGGTATGGCTGCGGAGTGGGCTTATAGCCACCATCACAACAGAAGGGTCCAAGAGAGGTCAGATCGTGCAGAAGGCCTGAGAGGAGTAGAACATCCGTGAGCAGCGGCAGTAGAAGATACATGAGCTGCCCCAGTAGAGTACTGTAAGCAGCATCAGTAGAAGATGTTAACCAGATCCGAACCTAGCTCGGGAGACGATCCAGCTGTACCAGAGGACCGTTCCTGGGGCTGTTACTTTCAGCACAGACGTATAGTACAAGGTGTGGGCCGGGGCCCTGTTTCAGAGAATGGAGGCATCCAGTGCGACAAGCACACTGTATACCCAGTGATTTGCATATCTGGGACTTGTGGCCTAGTGGGAAGAACTGGTGACCCCACTAGGGCCTGTGTAACGATCAAAGGTGTTTTTAGAGACTAACTGATGGAAAACAAGAATGGTGTATGTAATTTAAAGTTGCATAGATATTGTATTTAGTCGTATTGTAGTCATATTATTCTATCTTAATCCTGTTGCCGGCAATATACTGCTTAAGCCCCCGTTACACACAGTGAGATCGCTAGCAATATCGCTGAAATGTCACTGGTTTTGTGACGCAGCAGCGATATAGCTAGCGATATCGCTATGTCTGATACTTACCTGCGACCGGCTTCCCCGCTGGTTATCGCTGATCGCGCGAGAAGGTCCTGGATCATTTCTCGTCGGGCGCTTCCTGCTGGGCTTCCTGTGGCGCCGACGAGCGACGCGTGGACGCGGGCGGGAGGATGTCAGGATCGCCGCGTCTGACAGGTAAGTAGCGACCCCCAACAGCTTCTATGTCGCTGGTGAGATCTGCCTGTGTGGCAGCTCACTAGCGACCACTTAGCGATGCACCAGCGATCCATATCGTTGTCGGGATCGCTGGTGCATCCCTTAGTGTAGCGGTACCCTTACTTGTGTGTGTATCATATAAATAGACTTTTCTTTATGTGTTAATTAAATAAATAGTGTCTCCTCATTGTCTGCACTGTTGCATCCAAGGAACTTGCTTACACTATATTTCCGATTTATAAGTTGAGGGTTACTGAGCCTGAGAACTGAAACTTATCTAAGAAAACCCTAATGCGGCATGAGACATCTTCAGTGCCAATGGCTGCAGGATAACCTCCAATAGTGCCATCCTGGTTCTAATTTTCAGCTTTAGAACCGTACGACTATTGTTTTCTCACCACATTGAATTCAACCAGTTTTCACTTGTGAGCAGTGTATTGGTAAGACTGTGCTAAGTGGCAAAATGTTCAACAAGTAACCATAGCCAACTATCGTTTCAAATTATTGCAATTAATTTTTCCAGCATGCATTAATCCTAGTCCCCTGCTGCAGCAATAGACACTCAAAGAAACAGTCACTTTATCCGAGCAGGGAAAGTTACTTTATACGCAACGCAAGTCACCTAGGCAACCCTGGTAACAAGGAGGTTAATTGAAATGGGATAGACTTTTACAGGCTTGTGAGGTAGAACTGATGTGCACACACATGGTAGGATAGATGGGCAAGTAAAACTGTTAATGAGGTTACAATCATTACATTACAAGGGAAATCTGAAATCACAGGATAGTTGGTTATAAAATCTATGCAGAAGTCCTCATGTTGAAAGAAGCCTCCAGATTTCCCAATTTTGTGCTACTGATCACTTTTGGGAAACCTGTTTATAAAATGCTCTCACTGGAGAGATCTTGTGCATATGGTGATTCAGACAATATACTGTATACCTGTAATTTATCATGAAATGTATTTAGTGGGTTGTTTTTCCACATTATCCAAATGGGCTAAAAAATTTTTTTTGCTGTGATCATGCCTCCTCGGGTACCCACCGTGGTGTCCTTAAAATGAACCAATATTAATTAGTATATATTAAAGGGGTTGTCCAGTTAAAACAAGTTGTAGGTGATAATTTATTAATTGGTGGTTGTCCTCACCAATCAGCAGAACGGGACATTTTTATCCCTATAAGAAAGGAGTGGCAGTGCACAGGCTCGAATGCCTCTCTATGCATTCCCTATTTGGCTGCCAAGCACTGAACTCTGTTTTGTATGGCAGCTCCATAGAGAATGATTGTAGCAGAGATTGGTCATGTGTGCTAGACAGCATAGCCTCCACCATTCACAATAGGTGATGTCACGGCTCACCTCCTCCTGTACAATGACAAATAACACCTCTATGAACAGTAGATAACACAGGCTCCACAATTCACAATAGCTGATATTACATCTCACCTCCTCCTCTTCCTGTACAATGCCTTATGTATACAGTAGATAACACAGGGTCTTCCATTCATAATAGATGTGTCACGATTCCACCCCTTAGTGTCTCTGTGATGCAGGTACTGACAGCTCAGCCATCCAATCTGGTACAGGGGCAAGCTGAAACTGTCAGTACTTTGATTGACATCTCATTCTGGTGCAGAGGTGTGCTGATCTTTCAGTGTGTTGATTGAAAGTTTGGCAGTCCAATCTGAGACTGGGAGGTGCTGGCTGTCTCCAGGTGTTCATTGTCCAAGGTGATTGCAAGGCTACTTAACAGGGCTGTTAGTCCCAGACCTCTGCCAGACGTACATTCAGCTATTGTGTGGTTTGTCTCTCTGTGCCTACTGTACTGTTTGTTGATTTTACGTTGCCTGACCTTGGACCTCGCTCTGACCATCTGTCTGTTTATCCCCTTCTGCTCTGATCTGCTATCTTCCTGGTATTCTGACCTTGGACCGTTACCTGACTATGCCTTTGTCTCTTCTGTTTATGACGTACCCTCCTAGATTTTTACCTCGGGCTCCCTGACTATCCTGTCTCATGGCTTGTCCGTGAAAAGTAATTCACCATCACAAGGTGATATAATAGCTCACCCTTCCTCCTTCTGTACAATGACTGATAACACCTTTATATACAATATATAACACAGGATCCACCATTCACAATAGGTGATGTCACAGCTCACCTCCTCCTTGTGTACAGTGACTGATAACACCACTATATTCACTACATAACACAGGATACACCATTCATATTAGGGGATGTCACAACTCACCTCCTCTTCCTCACTTCACAATCACCTTTTGCCAGATTGAAGCATGTTCAGACAACATCTCTATTCAAACAAATAGGGTCTGAGTCAATCTATTGCTGCTAATGTAATTTTGCATATTTTTATTACAGATGGTGATATTAAAAATAAAAAAAAATTCTGAAATAGTTTTTTTTTTAAAATATATTTATCATGAAAACCTGATCTACACAATGGGCCATTTTCTAATGGCACTTTCCATTGAAGTGTTATTGCACTTTACTCCAGGGCGGTGGGACCCTTCTGCCTATTTGGAATTGGGCACTGTATTACGGCCAAACTGAACATCTACCTCTGACAGAATCAGCATAAATGAAGCGCCTGGGCCCCAATGCCAATTCTGTAAATTATTATGCATGATTTCTATTACTTGTCTCTTAATATGGGGCAGAGACCTTTAGGTCACCCTCAGACATTGGAGGCCAGAAGTAATTGCAATCTTTACGCCCCCTGTAGTTACCCCCCTGGCCTGAATGATTACACCTAAACTCATTTAAAATCCAAATTCCATGCTCACATATATGTATGGATATAGCCCTGTTACACATATTATATTTAGCATTTATTATGGTGGGTTGTCATATATATCAGGCATGGGCATTAATGTGTCACAGGTGAAATATTAGGATGAGAATGAATCTAAAACATGGCCAGAAGTGTGTGCGGTTCTAAAATATATTCCGCTCAGTGCTCTACCATCGGCCATTCCTACGGTATTAGCATGAAGTAAGCACAGTTTCCATTACTTGTTCCAAGGACCGATTAAAACTATAATATCATATTCATGACTCTTGGTAACCACTGATCAATAAAACATTACACTCCTGGGGGTCATTTAAAGAGAGCAGAGCAGACAGCAGTACAAAGCTTTCAGACTCAGTTTGCTGCAAAAATCCGTTCAGAACACTGGCCGTTCCCCAGTATTCAAGAAGCAGAAGGCTATTCATTGTGTGATCTGAAAGACGTTCTCTAGCCTTCACCACTAAAGATAAAGATATCCATCTCAGTGTGTGTCTTCTATGGACCCAATTTAATAATTAACTACTCATAATTGGTGAATGTCAGGTAGGCTTGAAAATATTATCTAAAATGACCACTGTAAATAGTTCTCATAGGTAGCAAAGTCTCTATTACATTCCCTCTACAGTAAAGCTGTTCATGTGTAATAGTTTTGCACACATTATAGTTATTGTATCATTGTTTAGATATGATGTCATTTTATGAATGCTCATATCATTGTTCCGGGGAGTAACAATCCTCTAGCCTGGATGGGTCTTCCGCTTTTGCAGAATTCTATTCATCCATGGCCACTGATAATGCCACAGACTAGTTTGGGCTTCATGATACAAGATCAGGTGTGAGGCACGAATTTTTCTGCAACACATTTCATGCCCAATTCCTCTTTTAAAATTTGCTAACAGCGAATCCATGAAGTCCCAGTCATCTCCATGAATTCATCACTCACCTAATGGTGATCTTCTAGAATGGCTTGACAAATTTCTGATTATCTTCAGTTGTTTGTAATAACAATTAAAAACCATGCTAGATGAACCTTTTACAACAGTGGTCCCCAACCTTCCTGACCTTGCAAGCCACAGTCAGCTCTGAGAGAGAGTCGTGAACCACATCCAGGTACTGCCCCCCTCACAGCAGTGGCAACCAAAGCCCCCATTATGAATGCAATGATAACCAAAACATTTCCACAGAAATCATCCTGAAGCAAAATACCAAGATCCAAGGGCGCCCACAATACCCCCATTCAGTTTTCTCCCATCACACTGTTATATCCAGCTTCAAGCATCTCCTCTTACAGGTAGTATCATCCTGTCTCCAGCCTACCATACTCAAATTATCTCTAAACCCCTAAGACCAGTGTATGTGCATCCAGATCTGCTCTTCTGTTCAGGACTACTGACAAAATTCACCATTTTGAGATGTGGTCTTCACACCTGTTTCTTAGACCTGGAGCTAAAGCAGACAGCAGCTTGGTAGCCACAATTCATGGGACCGCGAGCCGCATGTGGCTCCCGAGCTACAGGTTGGGGACCCCTGTTTTACAACAACGTTATCTGCATTACTGACTTCCGTGGATATTCACCTAGCGGTATTACAAGCGCCCAGCCCTCCAAAAGATAATTCCTGTTCTTTGGGGTACCCCCTTCGTGTGTATTAGAGTTTCTAATCAGGAATCTAAATTATATATCAATGTAGCTTCCAAAGTCAAAGGCTACGGAAGAGTTATTAGAGACAAAATATGTTCTAATTTAATCACGCAATAGATGGTAATTGCTAGATCAAGATGGGTCCCAACACTTGGACCCTCACAATCACCAAGTTTATGAATATAGCTAATCACAGCTGTCTTCCGTGGCATGTAGTTGAATGGCCATCAACCTCTCCTTGCCATGGTCTTGCAGACAGGGGGAGAACAAGGAACGCTCCACGTCACACCCATTCTGGCCATCCCAGACATATCTAACAGTTATCAACTATCAAGTGAATTTAGGCTTCTTTAGAGTGAAATGCGTCAGTCACCAAAACAAAATTATTGAGAGATTATTCCCTCGATGCGGTCATAGTACACTTTTTGAAGATTTAATTTTGGGTTCACATTACACTTGTGTTTTTGCTGAGTTAATCAAGTTCATTTAAAAAAAAAAAAAAAAAAAAAGTACAGTAAAAACACTGTAAATTTAGAAATCACTGCAAAAAAATAAAAATACTTCGACCACATTATGTTGAACCATCCCTGATATGCGTTAGGACTAATCATGACACTGGACGATGCACAGGTGCCCCCTTTGGGAGTCAGTCAGAATCAAAAATATCTTGATTTTCTAAGGCTATGTGCCCACCTAGTGAAAGGTGCTGCGGATTTTTCCGCTCAGATTTGGAAAAATCTGCACGTCAAAAGACCTGTGGTATACCTGCGGATTAGCCTGCGGTTTAGCCCTGCGGTTTCACACCTCTACAATAGAGAATTTGTGAAACCGCTGCGGATTCCGCACAAAGAATTGACATGCTGCAGATTTGAACCCGCAGCAAATCCGCGCGGAAAAATCCGCAGCATGTGCACAGCGTTTTTCATTTTACCATTGAAAACAATGGTACTGTACAACGCAGCTAAATGTGCTGCGGTTCCGCAGAGCCAAAAACGCTGCGGATCCGCAGCAGAATCCGCAACGTGTGCACGTAGCCTGACACCCATGTGAGCACAGTGTAGTTATTCTATGCAATTAATTGCATTGCCTATACATTTGTTAATGTTTTCATTTACTGTCCCAGCTGAGTCCCTGCTGCAAAATACCTCGGCAATTATTCCTTTATGGGTAAGGTGGCTCTGGTTGCCCGACTGTCTCTCTCTCTCTGGTATGAATTCTACACTCTTGTTATTACAACAATAATCACCAAAGCAACAAAACAGTACAGGGCAGAAAACCTCGGTGGTCATAAATGTTTAGATTTTTTTTTTCGTCCTATTGACTTTTTATGTTAAAGCTCAATTAATGTAAGCATAAACAAATTAGGCTTGATTACTCCTGGCTGCCTCGCAAGCGTCGAGGGCTCGCCATCAGTATGGCTACTTTTAAGCACGTTTTCTGTTTTCCTTCATCCTCCTCCCTGGGAGCAGAATTTCAATGCAGTTTTCCCATTAAATAAGCCATTGTAATCATGTTGTGTTAATAGAAGAGGTAAAATTGCCTCTCCTTTTACAAGACATTAGAGCAAAGCTGCATTATTAAACTTTTCTTGTGGACAGGGCATTTAAAATATATCCGCAACCGCAACGGCTGACGTAAGATGTTTCATTACTGCTGACAGCTTTTCAGGCCTTAATAGACTGTTCACTATTGGGGTAGAAATTTGCAGACTTTTATATTTTCTCGTCGAGTTAGACAGTGACATGATAAGTAAAACATGATATGAGGAATTGGCGGAATATATCTGTCACTGTGTCCCTGTTCACCTGAATGTAATATAATACGTTACGTATCTGCTTTACCGATGTTGAAATCACAGGCGGCTTTGGAAGGACTTTATTTTATTTTATGGAAATTAAAGAGACATTTTTGGGACAACGGAAAATCTGTTGAAGTCCGAGTATAGAAATGATTGGTTAGGACAAAGCTAGGCAACCTGTGTCGGGAAGCAGAATGGAAATTACAGAACGTATCATATATTTTTACCTACTTCTTCCACATAGTGACACATACTTTCTACTAATCTGATTTTTAGTCTCCGGTGGTGGATTTTTTTTTTGTTATTTTATTTTGTGTACATTTATTTCTTATTTTCTTGCCTGAGCTGCTATAACTTATTAAAAATGGTATTCTGGAGTTTGGCGGTTATCCCCTTATCACAGGATAGAAGATAAATTCCCAATCTCTCGGTGGACATGTTACATATTTTTCCCGGGTATACCGCTTCCTTCATCTCCTTCATCTCAGTCCACTGCCCAAAGTTGTGCTCCACATCTAGTTCTGCAGGTTGCCTGGCCCTGTTCTATGACATCACCTCCCTATTTAAGGCCCATTGACACACACACACTCCTGTGTCTTCAGATTGTGTTTTAATTCTCTTGCCTGGTGTACTCCATCGCCTTTGAACACCGTACTAACCTGCTTCTTTCCTTGCTAACTTCACTGCATCCATCCTGTTGCTCCTTAGATTTATGAGTGTACGTCATCCTCACTTCTTATGTACCATCCTGCCAGCTGCACCAACGGGCGGGGACCGTGTTCACACCTGGACCTGGCTTAGTGGTTCCTCTTCACAAATTGAGTCTGACAGGACCCCCACCGATCCCAAGAACCAAAGCTTTGAAGTGCTCCATGTAAATGGAGTGGAGACAGATCACATTCGCCTCCACTCCATGAATTGTTAATGGGACCGCCAGAGATAACCGGGCGCCACTCTTTGTTGGCAATTCACATGATCGGCCACCTCTTCATTCAGGACTCTTTACTGGTTCTTATAATCGCTGCTGTTGGCACTCCCAGTGATCCCAAAATTATCCCCTATCCCATTAATAGGGTACTACTTTCAAACTATATACCTCTTTAAGAAATTTGCTTTATATCAGCCTCATGGACCAGAAATTGAAATAGCCAAAATGTGACTTATTCACTTCCATGGAAGACTTGTGGGCATTTTTTGTAAGCTGTGCAGAGGTTTATGTGCAGGAAGGGTGAGGAAGTGAGCTGTGACATCACCTATTGTAAATGGTGGATCCTGTATTTTCTGCATATACTGTAAGTGCTACCTTTAACAGTAGTCCTTTCTGTCATGATAATGAAGTGACTGCTGATGTTACAGAACAGGAAACTTAAGCCTATTATGAGGCTCCGTGGCCAGTTTGAAAAATGACAATAAATACAAGTAAACAAATCACTGAATATTCTTAAAAATGACGATTAGTACAGAAATTAAATTTAAATAATACATCATTTTTGTTATCTTAGACCTGTTCAAAGTGAAGTAAAACAAACTTCATATGACCCTGCACATATTTCTACTCTGGTATAGTGGTGTTACTAGTTTTGACGCGTATGTGCTTGTTTCATCCATGAGTTTGCTCAGTGTTTCATTAACTTAGATGCCTGAGCAAAGGGGATTGTATTCTGTTCAGTTTTTGTACACACCTAGATTTAATGGTCCTTTTCCAGTAACAATTAACATGGTTGGTTAGTCACCCATCATTCTATGCTGAAAATCTTTGATTTTGGATTTCACATAGAACAAACATTATTTAGGCCACCTGTTGCCAAGACTGCACTCCGTCAGTAAGGCTACTCCAGGTGCCACGAATTATAACTGGTCTATTGCCCATATTCCCTTTTTTACATATACTGGTACAAAGCTCACCAGTGGCTGCTATGGGGCCTGAATTTGGAATGTAGGGAGCTTTGACACTGTGCAGACAAGAAAAACAAATGTGCACATGTCACTGATTGACTTTCCTGCAATGCCACCCCATTTGTGTGCCCTAGTGCTGTCAGAGAGGGTGGTGATAAGTAGGGGGGGCAGGAAGAGGGAGGTTAGACCAACACTGAGGGAGGGTGTCAGACTAGCACTGAGGGAGGATGTCAGACCAGCACTGAGGCAGGGTGTCAGACCAGCACTGAGACAGATTGTCAGTGGGCAGTACAGAAAGAGGGCCCAGCAGTGATGAGCAGGGAAGGCATACAAAAAGGCATACAAAAATTTGCAGGAAAGTCATTAAAAAAATTGCTACGAGGCTAAGTTTCACCACTGATGGTAAGTTGCACAAGGTCAAATCCAGAACAAGTTGATTTTTTAAGGAAGCATTTTTAGTCAATATTATGCAGATCCCTTTTTCTCAACACTAAAGGAGTATTATAGTAAAGGCTTGCCAATCATCAGGAGCCAGACCACAGGAACCCCCTCAAAGGAGCTTATGCGGAGTGCCTCTCCTGCTACTCGGCATAGCACATGGATGGATGTGGCTTTGTGTAGGGAACATTTCAGAAGAGGCCACAGAGTATTTCCTTGGTTGGCTGGGGTCCGTCCGATGAGTCCTTCACCAATCAGTAAGTAGTGTATCTTTTGTCCTCACTGGTATAACCCACAGTGGCCATTGCAATTAGCAAAAATGGCAGGATAACATTTCCAACATAGGTAACCTACACAGTTACAGTGAAGGTGACCTTGAAAGACACGTGGAATAGTAGAGGAGCTGTCTTCTACATCTGTTGTCTTCCCAAAGAATGACATTGATTGTCTTTTTGTTGGAGTACTGAATACACAGACACCAACTTTTGATAGTTACACCAATTAGATTACCAGGCACTACAAGAAATTGGAATGTAGCGAGACCTTACAGCTACGTCTGCCAGACATCTGAGTGGTAAAACATATATAAGAATTGTGGGGAAATTAAATTAAACTGGTCTCCACAATCATGACAGTGGCTTTGTCCTCAGGCAATTGTGGTCCACTTTGTCATGATTTCTCTTGTTCTATGACTTGCTTACAGATTGTCCGTTTTAAAGGGATGATTTTTCAGATATAGTAGGACCCAATGGAGGTGCCGTAATGCCACAAGGCACGACTTATAGGGTGTACATAGTGAATATATGATACTGTGCATGAAGCCTAAAATACATAGGAACATTGTAGCCTCCATTCTCTCATGCAGGTTTTCCTTTTTTTTCAGTATTGCATTTTTAATTTTACTTATCTCATAAACAAGATATGTCCTAAATGAAGGAAGTGCCATTAACCTGACGTTATACCTGTAAGTTCTCAAATGTAGAACAAATGGTTTTGAAATCCTTGCAAAGTCATTACATAAGTATGCTAGATAGAACATTATTTTCTCAACCGAGTTAACATGGCCGTAAACTTTTATAGGGCTTCTGCTGGCACATGATTATCTGCCAAAAGTGCATTACAGTATCCAATAACCATTAACACAAGGTGAGACTTGTGAGAAGTGAGGATTTCAGCCTTGTGGCACCTATAAGTCTGAAAATAAAGATCCCTGATTTTTTCTTTCTTTTGCTCCGTGTCAGAATATCTGTTTTCCGTCTTTGTTTTTTGTCTTGGTTTACGACAAGTGGGAAGCATTTATTATGGAAGTCATGGTCTTAAAAGGACAAAACCTGATACTTTGTATTGTATCTTTACTGGTATTATTCCCAAAAAATGAATGATATGGTATTGCTGTCAGTGATGACATTATGATCACAGAATCGGCACTCTTTTCCATTATTACATGTAGTAGGAGGCAGTGTGTTGTGAGTTCATTCTCCCCTTCACCTTTGATGTCTGATGAACTCCCTCTACTGGTGAAGAGAGGTAGTGAAATTGATTGGGATGGGAAGAACCTGTCATCTGAACAGGCGGTGTGTGATTGGACATCTGGGATTTCTGAGTGGATATAAGGCAGCCGACGCCCTGCAGGGCTGCTGGTGATCCTTTCTGCTCTGAGCTCTTGCATCCAGATTAGTTCCTGTCTACTAAAAGCCAAGTTTTTTTCCCTGCTATTATTCCATGAGATTTTGTCTGGTTTCCTTAGTGTTTGTATTCAGCCAGTCCTGGTTGGGACAGTCTGAATTCCATTTTTCTCTCTGATCAGTTGATCTCTTTGCTCTGTTTTCAGAATATACCTGAGTGCTGATATAGTGATTTTGAAGTCTAGCAACTTCAGGGCCTTTTTCCCTATTAGACGGTTGGGACATTTTTGGTAGGGTTTTTTGCGGATTGCAGCCAGCATCTTTTCTGTCCTGTCCTATCTAGTTAGTTGGGCCCCATCGTTTGCTCAGCCTGTCTTTCTGTCTGTGTTTGTGTTTTCATCTGTTTTTCACCGACAATACATGTTGGGGGCTGTCTATTGCTTTGGGGTCTGCTCTGGGGCAGTTTAGATTTCCCCTTTCATTCTTTAGGCTTATGTAGTTCTCCGGCTGTGACGAGGGGTCTAGGGCACCGTAGGAACCCCCCACGGCTACTGTTAGTTGTGGTGTATAGGATCAGGGGTCTGCAATCCGATAGCTACCAACCTCTCCAGTTTTCTGGACTTAGCTTGTATTTTTGTTTTCTCCTCCTCCGGTGACTCATTCATAACAGCAGTGATTCTTAAACTACATTTCCTTTCTCCCCCCCCCCCCCCCACTCTCAACGTGCTGCCTCAAGGAACCAGACAAAATCTTTTTTTTTTTTATCTATGCTCCGTCCTCTTATGCTTTTTCCTTTTAGGCTCTGAATCTGTTCTTCCACTATCACTGTCCAGTTCGTTTTTCATTAGATTATAAAATTTGCAGTTGGGCAGGAGTGGAACATAAAGAGGAGAGAAGCCAGCGCTACCTATGGTCAGAATGCAATACATAAAGTGCATATGCACATATTGATTTCTAACTGTACTTTAGACATTTCGAAAACAATCGATCAATTCTTTGAGCCACCCCGCCACGCCAAGGCATGCTCATATGGGGCAGTCCTACTCTACGTTTTTTATATAGGCTGTGCTAAATGTAGTAAAAGCAAGACAATATTAAATGCTAGCATACCTGAAGCATTTCTGAAACACTCCCATGGCGCTAGAAGGGCAAGAGCAGATAAAGGCCAGCCAGGTCCCGACATGGACATTTCAGATCTGGCCTCCACACTGCCAAACCAGCAACCACAGATGAAGGGTGAAACAGGCCCAGACACAGGTGCATAGTCAAATAGAGCCTGGGGCTGGGTAGGGCTGCTGTATGTGTGAACAGCAGCCTAGATCAATCACAATAAAGACAGATAGAATGGTGTGCATAACCAAGTGCGCACTGCAAAAAGTGGTGGTCAGCCACAAACCAATATCAAATAAAAAAGGGGGAAAGCCAGCGCTGCCTATGGTCAGAACGCAATACATAAAGTGCATATGCACATATTGATTTCTAAATGTACTTTAAAATGAGACATTTAGCAAACAATTGATCAATTCTTTGAGCCACCCCGCCACGCCAAGGCATTCTCATATAGGGCAGTCCTACTCTACGTTTTTTATATACGGAGTGGAACATGCCATCAAGTCAGCCTTTGCCAGTTGTATTTAGATACAGGGCTAGGACAGTGTAATGAACAGGTGAGTAACTATAATTGTGTAATGGTTGCAATCGCACCCGAGTCTTGGGGCCCAAAAGGTCCCTTTGGCCTATATGAAAAGACTGTTACAATTGTGGCTCATACACATGACTGTATTTTCGGTCCAAGTGTTATCCATTAAATAACGGATTGCACTTGGACCAGTGTTATTAATTTGGGCAGTGCAGGTGAACGATTTTTTTCACCGACTGAATCTGCACGTGAAAAAAAATCACAGCATGCACAATTTTTCTCCGTAAATTGGATGAGACTCAACCATTTAAGTCTATGGGCGTGAGAAAAAAATTGCTTGCCATACGGAGCCACAGTCTAGCATCCAATTTGTATGGATACATTGCAATTCTGTAACATAGGAAACTGTAAATGGTCTTGTAAATGATTAATAGCCGCTGAGTAAAAAACGTGTGAATGGCTGACAAGTGAGAAAAAAAAAATCATCCCACTTTTCTGAATGAAAATCGGACCAATTTTTTTTGTATGGTCGTGTTAACCTAGCCTTAAAGACTTACAATAATTGGGGGCCCCCTTGGAGCTTTTGCATTAGGACCCACGAGCTTCACTTTGCACTACTGGGAATTAATATTTGACTTTCTAAAGGAAAACCTAGTTATAATGAAGAGATACAAGAAATACTTTAGTAAACTTCAGTTTAGTAAAGGTTGACAGAACTTATGCTGTAGCCGGTAGTCATCAAAGTGAACAGCACTGTGTATTTGGCGGTCCATCTCTAGTTTTACTGTCTTTAAATACAATGCACCCTCAAAATGGAGATAACCTGGACTGAGATAAAGTCCCTCCATGTCTTGTTCCCTCCTTGTCTTGTGTTGTCTTTTTCACTATAAACTTTCCCTTAGACTCCATTCACACGTCCGCTTAAAAAAAAGTACTCTTGAAACAGACTGCTTGAGAAAGGTTTATTTGAACCGAAACATCACTACGCCACATGGGCAAAATAAAGTCCACTTGTTTTGGTAACTATTGGAGTTCTGCCTACTTTTCCTATTTTAATACTGTTTGGAGTTTTGTGAATGTGATGTTCCATTTTCTATTTTAGATAGATAATATATGGAAAAATAGATGATAGATAAATAAATAGATATCTGTCACATATATAATCTATGCCTTGCATATGTAACTAAAGGCCCCTTTACATTTAGCGATGCACCAGCGATCCAACCCGGTCAGGATCGCTGGTGCATCGCTAAATGATCGCTAGTGAGCTGTCACACAGGCAGACCACACAGTGATGCAGCAGCGACGCAGGGCACGATACTCACCTTTCACACACAGCGATCCTGACGTCCTCCCGCCCGCCTCCACGCGTCGCTCGTCGGCACCAGCAGGAAGCGCCCGACGAAAAATGGAGCCGGACATTCTCGCGCGATCAGAGATGGACAGCGGGGGAGCCGGTCGGCGGTAAGTATCACACATAGCAATATCGCTAGCGATATCGCTATGTGTAAAACCCCCTTTACTGTACATCTATTAACCTAATAACTAAATAAATAAATTTAAAAAAAAGACGTGTTTGTAACCACCAAAGATAAAGCAGACAGCTGTGGGCTGATATTATCAGGCAGAGAAGATCCATGGTTATTGGGCCTTTCCCAGATTAAAAATACCACCGCCTCAGAAGTGTAGCCCCACTTGAGATGCTCCAATTCTGGGTCTTCGCTTTGACTTTTCCCAATTGTCCTGTTGCTGTGGCAATCGAGTAATTGTTTTGTGGGTGAAGTCAGCTGTGTAGTGTCAAAAAACAAAGCTGGCATCAGGCCCTGCTGTTAATAGTTGAGAGGTGTCTATTAGACACCCCCATTATTAACCAAGTAATAATACAACACACACACACAAAATACTTTAATGAAATGAACACTCTCCCACGTTCACCACTTTATTAAAAATGGAAAAAATGCCATGCAGGTCTGCCATAGTCCACCGGATCTGATGTAGTCCAGCGATTCCGATGAACAAAGGCTATAAAGCCTCATTCAGACACTCCTTAGCCTTTGCCTATAGTCACAGCGCAAGCGCAGCGCAAGACCCGGTGACTCTGAAGAACGGAAACATCAGGAACATTACTGCTCTTCAGACATTCCAGGTCAAGCTGCCCTCTGCGTGACTCGATAACTGTGGATGATATTACCTCACCACACATGACTGCTGTGACCAATCACTGATTTTAGCGGTCACACAAGGCTAGTGATTGGTTGCAGTGGTCACTTGTGTTGACGGCATAAGATGTGCCTGTAAGCACGGTGCACTGTTGTATATGGTTTCCCCCATACAATCAAATGCTGTTAAAAAAAATGACGCAATTCTTTGCTACATCTGGTGCAAATGATAAATACATGTCACGCTAATATTTTTCGATGTGACACATTGATAAATATCCCCCGCTGTCTCTCATAGACAACCAATTATAACGTGTTGTGTTTTAAAGATAAATGAGATTTTCATAACTGAAGTGAAACAGATTTTTGCAAACCTGTAAAGTCAATAAACCAGATACTGACACTAATTTTTCAAATTGGGATTTAAATAAGCTACCTGTCATTTTATCATGGATATGAAAAAAACAAAAACGTTAATTGTCCATTCTAACAACCTCACCGTCCACAGCCATTTATTAATGTTAGAACCATCCAGGTTGACTTTGGGAAGAAATGGGGGGCAGTCAGTGCCATGAAAACTTGCAAACCCCATTTCTACGGCTCTATACCGAGCAGTAGAAATTGCCGTGCCGTCATAAATGAATTTTCTCCTACTTTTCCCTATGCAGTTATTTTCTCTCTATAGGAATAGTCTCACCACATACAGCCCTGTTTATTTTAGAGCCCAGCTACTCTAGTTTTCTGACTTTGCTGGCTAGTCAGTCATTTCTGCTGGAAATGTCATACATGGAGGCTCAAATCCATCATGGCGCCTTCTAATTGAGCATGTGAACATGTGTTATCTGTATAAAGCAGCCCCTTTGTTTTACAAGTACCTAAGTACTCAAAGAACACCACCTTGCATCATGCTTATAAGTGGTGAAAAATTAAAGAAGCCATATCCGATCAGGTCATAACAAAATTCCCAGCAGCAGGAGAGGATTTTGTTGATTTAGTGGGAGGCAGTGACCTACTACATTATCAGGTACAAGGATGTATATGACACAAGCCAGGTGATGGTGAGAGGAGGAAATGTAGGAATTGGAAGCTAATAGGCAAAAAGTTCTACAGTAAGATAGATGGGACACACATTAGCACGTGTATTTGACATTCCTATGGAAAATATAAGTGCAGGTAATGGAGAAACAAAAGGGTTAATTCTGTGCTGCCGTGTAGGAAGGATAAAGAATGCCAGGCTGAGCATAAGTGGTTTATTTGTCAACGTGTTTCGAAGTATAAAAACTTCTTCAGGATCGTGCTTGTCCCGAAGAAGAAGTTTATATACTTCGAAACAAACAAACCACTTATACTCAGATTGGCATTTTTTATCCTTCCTACATGGCAGCGCTGAGTTAACCCATTTGTTTCTCCATTACCTGGACTTTTAACCTCACGTGGGTCTGTGGCAGCCTTAAGTATCACCAGTGGTTGTGTGCACACAACCTGACCAGGTGAGAACCATCGTATTAGTCTTTTAACATTGTTACCCAGATTTTGCACTTTGTTTCTTTTCTTATGGAAAGATATAGATGTACTTAATGCAGATAAACATGACCTTATTTTATCATTCTGCCACTACATATGTCGAAGTTTGAAGGCAGCAAAAAGTTTGTGCATAGAAGCTGTTCTTTTGCATTCAGCATTAGCATTGGGACTCAATTATATGCGAAATGTCATACAATAAATTCTGTGAAGTCCTTAGGGACAAAAGCTAGACGAGGCCGACTCATGAGACTGTATATTTAAAACTTTAATACTTTATGCAAATACTGAAGATTATTAGAAACATATTATGAACCTAGTACAAGAAAAAATCTGACAGCTTACTTAGTATTAGCCACCAAATTCATAGGCAAGCACAACTGGGATTACAGGTGTCCCCGAAACCTGCGCTGTGTAGACCAGAAATTCTGGATAAGTAAGCAGACAAACAACAATCATTTCTTTCACATTCTTGCTAATAGGCCTCATTCAGATATGCATTTTTTTATCCTGCATGTAAATAATTGATCAATTTCCATCACTGTTCCGGATCAGATTTTTGTCAGTGTTTCGTCCATGTAGCATCTGCTTTTCTTGTGTGCAAGAAAGAAATTTCCAGGCATCCCGTAACCTACTAAAGAGTAAAAAATGGACATCACTCAAACGATGCAGGAAGGGCATCCATGTTCTGCTTTTTACTGCGGACCATGACTCAGATCAAAACCAGAGATGTCTCCAGTGTCCACAAAAAAACACGGACATTTTTTCTCCTACATGGGTTGTGGAGCAAAGTTTACTGCAAAATCCATATAATTGGGGCGGCACGGTGGCTCAGCGCTGGGGTCCTGGGTTCAAATCCCACCAAGGACAACATCTGCAAGGAGTTTATGTTCTCCCAGTGTTTGCGTGGGTTTCCTCCGGGTACTCCGATTTCCTCCCACATTACAAAGACATACTAATAGGGAATTTAGATTGTGAGCCCCATCGGGGACAGTGTCAATGTCTGTAAAGCACTGTGGAATTAAATGCGCTATATAAATGAGTGAAATAAATAAATTACCATATTCTTTAAATAAACTTTCTACTCATTTCAATGGGAAAACGTAGTGCCTATAGTGAACACGGTGCTGTTTTTTTCCCATGTGCTTATTTCCAAGTGGAAAAAGAAGCAACGTTTCAATCCTTAAGTTTCTTCCAATTCAACAAATGTTATACACGAAAACCATGTGAAAAAAACACACCTAAAAAATTCTTAAAGTGTGCTTTTTATGTGATTTTTTCAGACATAAAAATCGATGTTAAAAAAACTTTATGTGAACATACCTTTTAGTTTTTGAGGAATTTTGCTTTTTGAGAAGATTTTAGAGAGTTATGGTTATGTGCAGACGACATCTTTTTCAAACGGATTCCAATGTGGAAACCGCCTGAAAAAAATATCAGAAACAATTATCATATGCATTTCTATGAAAAATTGACTTGCTGTTCATATGTTTAGGCTTTTGAATATCCTTTAATCATTTCAGGGTTCTAAAAGCGAAGTGACAGGTCCATTCTTCTGGCATTTACCGCCAGTTTTTGAAAAAAACGGATCCGCCATTTTTTTGGGTGGATCCGTTTTTTTCCCCATTGAGTTGAATTACCGGCGGATCTTGACGGATGGCCATCCGTTGGATCCGTTTTTTTGCGGATCCGCCAAAATGTTTGCGTCCGCCGGCATGCCTGGACCGACCCTGCAACGTTTTTTGGCTGTAGGATCCGCATTTTTCAGTGCGCATGCTCGGAGAAAGGAAGTCAGCCGGATATTTAACCCTGAAATCCTTTCTGGCGGTCGAAAAAAAAATCTCTCTCTCTCCCCTTTCCGGACTGCGGTTCCTTTAAAATTCTGCATTCAACGGATCCGTCACAAAAACGGTCCGGTGCCATCCATTTGCATCAGTTACAAACGGATCCGCTTTCCGCCATTTTGGCGGATTTTAACTGACAAGAAAAAGCGGAAGTGTGAAAGAGGCCTTAGAAGACACTTTGTACTTTACAATACAAACTCAGAAGATGCCTGGAAGACGCCCGTACAAGTTTTAAAGCACTTTACCATAGTTTTTGCATAAAAAAATACTAGGGGCTGCCTTCATTGTTCCTTCATCTAACACCGTGAAGAGGTTAAAGGAAGCAACAGAAGACTTAACATGGGCACAGCAATGTTGTTTTTACATTGCAGTGCATTATGGAATTTTTTTTGTGATGGCTTTTTAAGTAGATTCCCGGTGGAATTTGCCTAAAAAAGACGTCGTTCACACGTTCAGACCTGACAATATTTCCACCTCACTTTTCGTTGCATATCAGCAGTGTTTCCACAGCAAAACCTGTATATATATTATGCTTTTAAAATCTGTTGAACTAGACATGTTCAAGTTCACCGCCCAGCACCCTCCATATGAACCAAAGCAGAGATGTGCAGGAAAGTTAAAACTACCGTATGTATTTATATGGTCAGCCAATTTAGGTTTGAATACATGATCGCCAGCAGCTTCACGTGGAAACATCCGAGAGATGTCACTTGTGCAGGATTTTTCATATGATGGCACCCAATAAGGGGTTTCTCCAGATGGGTCAATCCTTTTCTTATAACGCTGCCCACTGAACATCTAATGTAAATTGACGTATTTATTTGGATTCTGTGGTTTGGGTCACTTGCTGGAGTTGGCTATACCTTTCTGTATCCTTACATACTACACATCCAGGTTTTTATGATACTCTTCAGAATTGTGTTCTGTAAAGGTAGAGAAGGGAGGGAGAGTCACAGAAAATGACTTCCGTGCTCACATGTGGTTGTAATAATAATCAATCAAGCAAACAAAGGAATTGCCGGGAAAGACGATTTTCAGAGCCCTAATACTCGAGTCTTTAGAAAACATTGTAGCTCATATTCTTCAAAACAGGAGATAACAAAGTAGATCTGCTTCATGTATTTTGCAGGCACTTACGTAAATGCCAGAGGCCGTCTGCTTTGCAGCAGTTGTCAGCGGATCATGTACAGTACTAAACATTTACTGCGGCTCTTGTACGTGTTTGTATCTCTGGACCAGTCTGGGAATTCCATTTACTGTACTTTGTCATATATTTTATTACCACATTTTTCTACATGCTTTGTAGTATTGGTGCTAAGTACCAAAAGAGTCCTGTTCAAAGTAACCACGGGCAGGTTTAGGTTCCCAAAATATGGTGGACCAACAAAGGCATGCTGTCCATCTATCTATCTATCTATCGTTATAATAAATATGTATGAGGAAAAGTAATTGCTGTCAAAGCAGCCAAGATATGGCATAAAGTGAAAAATATTAGAGTAGAAAGCTGTACAGATAAACTTTTGCAATGGATGAAACAAGACAATTTTTTTTTTAATTCAAAAAGCTCAGGAACATTACATAAGTGTATATTTTCCACTTATATCTGCCTCAGTTGTTCCATTGTATTTCCTGCTTTCTTTTTTGTGTTATCTGAAATCAGTTGAGTAGGTGGTGATTATGTTCAACATTCAAAGGGTTTGTAAAACATGTTTGTACCTTAAAAAGTGTGAGCACCTATAGAATGTGTACTTTGTCGTTTGTACTGCCGATATGTTTTTGCTCTTGGCTGCTCCCAGGAACTTTAATCTGAAGGTGTAGCTCCAGTGTCCCTGCATGTTTCTCCCCTCCCCGGCAGGGATGCCGACTCACTCACCGCCGCAGCCCCTGTCCTGCACTTTCTTTCCCTCCGGCTGCTGCGCGAAGTCTGCGCATTGCTCACCACTTATTATTTAAGGCACCTCCACCTGTTAGTAAGTGCCTGAGCAATGTGTAATGTCAGTAGACTAGTCTGCACGCTTGCTAGTTCTCAGTACCCCTGTACCTGCCAGTCAGGTTACCTGTCCCGTACCGGTCTTCCTGTACTTGCCTTCTGTTCCTGTATTTCAAGCGTGCCCACCAGCACTTGCCTGCTTGTATATCAGCCATACCCACCATCACTTGCCTTCCAGTCTGTATACCAGCCATATCAGCCTGCACTTGTCATGCTCTCCTGTACACCTGCTGTACCTGCCAGCACTTGTGCTCTCCTGTACACCAGCTGTACTAGCCTGGACTTGCTGTGCTCTCCTGTATATCAGTCTTACCTGCCTGCACTTGCCGTGCCTACCTGTATACCAGCCATACCTGCCTGCACTTGCTGTGCCTACCTGCACACCAGCCTTTCCAGCCTGCACCTGCCGTGCTATCCTGTATATGAGCAGTACCTGTCTGCACTTGCTGTGCCTACCTGCACACCAGCCGTACCAGCCTGCACCTGCCGTGCTATCCTGTATATGAGCAGTACCTGCCTGCATTTCCTGTGCCTACCTGCACACCAGCCATACCAGCCTGCAACTGCCGTACTATCCTGTATATCAGCCGTACCTGCCTGCACTTGCCGTGCCCACCTATATAACAGCCGCATCTGCCAGTGCCTGAATGTATACTAGCCGTGCCCGCCAGAACCTGCCGCTTCTGTGTTCCTGCTGTGCCTGCCTGTTCCAGATGAACCTTCTCTTCTAGGCCGTTCCAGCTACCTGCCACTTGGGGGTCAGCTGCCGTGTATCCAAAGTGTGTCCTGGTGTAGCGCCTGGGGTACATCTAGAGCCAAGTCTAACCCCACCATCAGGGACTCTAGCAAAATGTCAGATGTTCACCTAGTTAGTTACGCCCCTCCAGGCTCTCCTTGGATCACGGCCCAGTGGTTCCACCACTACCGTTACAGAAGGGGATACAGAGAGGACATATAGCTGATTTATTTTTAAGTTTACTTTATAGAAATCAATGTAAACTTCTCTGCAAGGATAGAAGACAAGGGACTTTATGGCAGAAATCTAATTGGGCTCCCATTGTGTTTTGCCACCCAGTACAGAAGTTTGATATATCTTGCCCCTGTATTCTCCCTTCCCAGTAGTAAAGTGGAAGGGACCATCAAGGACTGGCTTCCTGTCTCCAAGGACCCTATAGCATCTGAAAGGTCTGCTTCTGTGATATGTAAGCCCTTGCTCTTTGATCTAACAGCAACAAAAAAGCTGGAAGTTATCTATACATTGCCATATAGTCAGTAACTGGAAAGGCCAGTGGTGGCACTACAGAGGAGTACTAATGGCGCAGACGGATGGCCGTATAACTCGTGCGATGATCACATCGCACTGCATGGACTGGCCTGGCACCACTCCTGACCTGAGCATGAAAACGTGATGTATTTCTATGCAGCTATCAAGCTCAGATCAGGGGAGCATACACCCAATATGAAGATTGCGATGTGATCTTCGACCTCCTGTCCTTTCTGCTGGCAAACAACATTAAATAGCATAGGACAACAGAAAGCAAAAGAGGGAAATCCTGCTGTGGCCAGTCTTAGATTTTTTTTTAGTGCCCCTGTAGGGAGGGGGACCTGATGGAGAGAGATCTGCCTTTAGTGGTAGGCAGAGGGATAGCTCAGTGTAGGAATGGAAGCACTGAGATGAAGAGGAAATGGGTGCCGTGCTGTAGAGTGACCATTAGAGGGCAGTGGGGAGCGAAGAAGAAAGTGGTTATGTAACTGCCAGGGGTCAAGGTCACTGGCATTGGTCAGTGGTCTCGGTCAGGTGATAGTGGGTGGATTTACCAGGGCAGGTAGTATAAAGGCTGAGGGAAGATTCCAGAAGCTTCAGTCAGCCAGGTGAGCTCACTAGAAAGGAGGGTCTACTGTGAAGAGAAAGGCATTAGAGAGCCCTCAGAGAGGATCTGACAGTAGAGACGGTCACGGGGGGTGACCAAAAAGGACAGTGGCGGCAGGCAGAGACTGTCTGAGAGCAACAGATAACGGTGTACTTTGAATGGCGAACCGCTGAGGTGAAAGTGCCTAGGGCAGCCACAGTGGAAGAAGTCACAAAGGACGCCACGACGCTGAAACAGAGAACGTGAAGGCACATGGGTCTGTGTAAAAAGGAGTTGTGAAAGTCCTGTCGTGAAGTGTGGAAGTCGTCAAAAGGCAGTGAATAAACATGGACCTGTTGAATTCAATTTCTGTCTCAGTCTCCAGTCTGTTGGCATCAAGAAGTGGGTCACCCCCATCCCTGTTGGTCAATCTCTCTCATCTCCTCTACCTCCTCCGCTAATCCTACATTTGGCGTAGTCGGCAGGATCATTGCCGCAAATACATCATCTTCTGCAGCAAGCCTGCGCCAGAAGAGCCAAGGGACCCAAGTTGCTTTTTGCCCTTGTGGATTATAAAAGAAAAAAAAACAAAAAACTGGACTGTGGATTGATGGCTGTTAACAAGCGGATCCGGAGCGGAAAAGTGCTTTGTTAAAAATGGCTGTGGCAGTTTGGCGTCAAAAAGAAGCACAGGAGTTTGCAGCCACCTTGGACTACCAGGAACAGCTGCTAGAGGAGCTGTTGCTGACCGTCCGTGCGGAGTCGTCGGGCCTGGAGGCTGGCCCTGCGGGACGGCGTGGTGAAGAACATCGGCTGCTGGAGGAGCTGCAGGATGGACTGTCGGGAGCCGCGGTGCTGGGGAAGGTGAGCGTTACTCCGGCTCAGCCGGCGGCACCGCAGGCAGACCCCGCCCCCATACCCCGTGTACAAGACAGGCCCCAGGGCCCTGACACCGCCCCCCCGGCCTCCCCGCCTGACCTCCCGTTCTTCAGCGACCCCGGCCCTGGATGACTTTGCGGCTCCTGTCAGCGATCCTGAGCCGCCCCGCCCAGCGGCACCTTGTTCCGTGTTGCCGGCGCGAAACCGACCTGTGGCCGCCCCTGCCACGCTCCATCTTCCGGCGGTGGCCTATCCATCAGGGCCTGCCGCTATTTCAGCCCCTGCTGCGGCCTGCTCCGCGGCCTACCCGCCGATGCCTGTGGCCGCCTCTGTCCCATCCGTGACTCTGGTTGCGGCCTGCTCCCCAATGTCCACGGCTGCCTCTGCCCCGTTCTTGACCCCAACTGCGGCCCGCCCACTGGACTCTGCGGCCTACACCGGACCCTCCGCCTGGGATGCGAAGATTAATGAACAGAAGGAGGCCAATGAGTTGGAGGTGTGGGCACCGTTACATGAGAAGGAAGAGGCAGCCATGACTACCCCTCAATCATATGGGCGGCTTGTATATACTAACACCGCAAAAGGCTATGGATTCATCTGGGACCTCACCACCGGCCACAAACACTACCTCACTGTGACCCCCGTCAGACATGGACGGGCTCTGCGAGAGGGAGACCCGGTCTCCTATTACAACGAATACTGCCACTGCGGCTGCTATGCGGTAGCAGTCATCACCTACCCTGAGGGGTATGAGCCTCCATAAAAAGAGACAAGGACTCCTGGGTCTCGGGCATCAGGGACACTCAAGGCCTAGAACATTTCAAGCATCCCGGGGACTTCACGGCTGTGGAGTTCCCTGCTAATTGGCGAAACATCGGCCGCCAGGAGGTGGCCCGGAGTATCCTTCTAAATGGACTGCCGGGACTGTCGTGCGCCGTTGCATGACCTAGGGACAGTTTGAAGTCCCCAACTGGGTAATAAGTGCCCACTCTTGGTGTAGCGGGGATGCATATGGGGGAGTGCTCTCCTCAAAGGAAGGGGGAGCACCAATATTTATAATATTTATGTTTTTGTTAAAAGGAAAAATATTATGCCTAAAAAAAAATTACCTTTGATAGAATTAAGCATGGCATAGTAAAAGCTATAGACGGTTTTGAAGATGTTATGCTTTGAAAAGTGCTAAATGGAAAATTTACAGAGTGATAGTCTAGTACAGTTAGAAGTAAGCATAAGATGTATAGTTTCAAAAAAAAAACAAAAAACTGTGTTTGGTATATATAGCCAAATTTGAAATGTTAAAGTGATATTTTAAAAAAAAAAAGTATGACCAACAGGTCCCGGGTACGTGACGTATGACGACCATGACTTAGTCAAGAGGACAGGACTTCAAGACAGTAAGAATGTAGACAGACCGGGGTACAGGAGTCAGGTCCCTAGTATTATGTCCCCAGGAGCATAGGACGAGATTGTCGAGGATGACAATGGACAAAGGAAGGGGGAATGTAGGGAGGGGACCTAACGGAGAGAGATCTGCCTTTAGTGGTGGGCAGAGGGATAGCTCAGTGTAGGAATGGAAGCACTGAGATGAAGAGGAAATGGGTGCCGTGGTGTAGAGTGACCATTAGAGGGCAGTGGGGAGTGAAGAAGAAAGTGGTTATGTAACTGCCAGGGGTCAAGGTCTCTGTCATTGGTCAGAGGTCTCGGTCAGGTGATAGTGGGAGGATCTACCAGGGCAGGTAGTATAAAGACTGAGGGAAGATTCCAGAAGCTTCAGTCAGCCAGGGGAGCTCACTAGAAAGGAGGGTCTACTGTGAAGAGAAAGGCATTAGAGAACCCTCAGAGAGGATCTGACAGTAGAGACGGTCACGGGGGGGTGACCAAAAAGGACAGTGGCGGCAGACAGAGACTGTCTGAGAGCAACAGATAACGGTGTACTTTGAATGGCGAACCGCTGAGGTGAAAGTGCCTAGGGAAGCCACAGTGGAAGAAGTCACAAAGGACGCCACAACGCTGAAACAGAGAACGTGAAGGTACATGGGTCTGTGTAAAAATGAGTTGTGAAAGTCCTGTTGTGAAGTGTGGAAGTCGTCAAAAGGCAGTGAATAAACACGGACCTGTTGAATTCAATTTCTGTCTCAGTCTCCAGTCTGTCGGCATCAAGAAGTGGGTCACCCCCCCATCCCTGTTGGTCAATCTCTCTCATCTCCTCTACCTCCGCTGCTAACCCTACACCCCATTACAGCTGCAAGGTCCCGACTACACAAGTGTAACTTCTAGTAGTAGTAGGACTACTACTGTGCCATTTCAGAGAAAATATATTTTGAAAAGCCAGCCGGGAGGCTATGTGTCTCAGATCACTAGTCCAAAAGGCGGCTTCTCCCTGAGCCACTCCGATAGACTAATCAATTTCTGCCTATGTGTGTATGTCTAGGGAAGTGGAGAGAAGATGCCAGGATCCGGCCTCAGACTAGTCATCCGTACTGCATGGGAATGGGGGACAAGTTCCCTTTAATGCCAGTTTGCACACGACAGATAGTAAGCTTTCATGGTAATTTCTACTTTATTCCATGTTATATTTGGACCATTATAGTAATAAACAAGAGTAATAATAATTATATCACTTTTTAAATAAGTCTTCAAATAAGAGGCAATTACACACTAAAGTTACTGTCTTGCGGTGATGTAAAGTTTTATTTCCCTTTAATTACTGTCTTGCTCAGCAATCTGCTTTCCCCGCTGTATGATTTTATGTTATGAATATGGACATTTTTTTATATATTGCACACAATAATCCTTCTCGGCTCTTGTAAAAAAAAGCGGCGCCGCTGCTTGTACATTTTTTTTTTTGGCTGCGCACCCAGAATCATTAGGGTTATTTGGAGTAAACTCACAAACTAATTGATTATACTCCTAATACACTCAAATCAGATCTGCAGTTCTGTCTAAAGATGGATTCAAATGAAGATAGGGAGGAAATTAAAGCGATAACAGCGGCCCAAACTTGTTACAAAATAGATTGATGGCCTTAATAAAGTCATTGGGATTCTTTATTACCGCTCTTTACGCCTAAAAATTTAGGGAAGAATCACGCTAAGGGATTTACAAAAAAAAAGAAAGCAAAAATTGTTTACAGGGTATCACAACGTAAACAATCTTACAAATTATAAACAGTTACAGAAATCGCACTACAAAATGTGGCCCTCATTCAGTTACAACTCTTTTTGCTTGTCTCTTGTACTCCTGCTTTGAATTATTTTTTACAGTTGTCCAACAGTACTCTCCAAGCATTGATGGATTCTATTTTCCTTGATATCTTTTGTCCATAGCCGCAGTATCTTGGTAAAATATCTCACCGTGCTCGTCGCTCATTGCTCTGCAGTTTGGTGGAAAAAAGTGTAGATGTGAATGTAAGAAATTAATCTTTAAGGACATGTTACCCCCAAGATGCTTATATGTTTTGAGAAGATTTTTCACCAACTTTTCTTAGTTATTTGCTCTTGAGTTTCCCAAAAAATGTGTTCCCACTAATGCGAATGCTACTCGTGTAGTCTTTTCCTTGCCCTGTAACAAATGGAGAAGCTCCTCATCTTGAAGATACTGAGACCCAATCTGAGACCCCAATAAAGACTTCTTTATCTTTGCGTTATCTTTGCTTCACTCAACCTTGGAAATTTATCAAATGAGATACTTGAATGCTTTTGGATACTTATCCATTGTCTTTACAAAGTTTTTCATGAGGCCCAACTTGATATGCAATGGTGGTAACAAAATCCTCTGTGGGTAAACAAGTGCTGGATGCAGAATATTTTTACTCCCTGGCTGAAGTGAATGTCAGAGAGGCCCGTTTCTTTTATTGTAGTGATATTCTCTGCAACAGCTATACCACTCTCATAGAAAGCAGCAGTACTTTGTGTATCCTCAGCAAATTTAAGCTACATATTCGTTTTCAACACCACATTAGTTACCGTATATACTCATGTATAAACCAAGTTTTTCAGCCCCCTTTTTGGGCTGAAAAAGACCCCTCTCGGCTTATACACGAGTCACGGTCACTTACATTTGCCACTTAACTGTTCACCGATGCAGGGTGGAGGTCCCTGGTGTCCGCGGAACATGTCCATGCTCCCCTGCAGCCTCTGTCAGTGTCCCGGTGGCTGCTGACAGGGCCGGCGGTCGGCTTTGGCAGTGGGGCAGGTGCCGGGGTCCTGAGCAGGCGGGGACACCGGCGTGCTATGGGGGCCAGGTGCCGGTGTCGCCGCTAACTCAGGCCCCAGGCACTTGCAATGTTCACCTGTCCCCTTTCCACCGCCATGCTCTGTCTTCCGGGTCCTCTGACTGTGACATTCAGGTCAGAGGGCGCGATGACGTAGCTAGTGTGAGCCCTCTGCCTGAACAGTCACTGCAGAGAGACGGTGACGCTGAGCAGCTGTCAGCGACAGAGGTATGTCATTTAAAAAAAAAAATTTTTAATTGCAGCAGCATGATAGGATTTAATTCTATCACTCGTGCAATATATGAGCATGTTATGGCACCACCATTAACTACTGTACAGCATTATATGGGGCATGTTTATTATGGACCACGTTATGGGGCCACCATTAACTACTGTGTAGCATTATATGGGGCATATTTTATTATGGAGCATGTGATGGGGCCACCATTAACTACTGTGTGGCATTATATGGGGCATATTGAACCAAACCCTGCTGGCATCACTGCATGGCCTCCCATCCCCCACACACCAACTTTCTGCTTCAAGCCATGCTGTGAAATCTGTCTGTTGCCAGTCCTGTGCTCTGTGCCTCTGCTCTCCATGTTTCCTGACTGTGTGTATAGGGGGGCGGCGCCAGAACTCTCTGGTTCTTATGCAGTCAGGGTGCACCTGTGTAATATGTCCCTTACCAATCACCTAGAGCCCTTGACTATTTAGTTTCGCCACACCCACTGACCTTTGCGTGTGCAATGTCTAATCTCAGTTAGTCTCTTGCTGCTGAGGAAGCCAGGCCCTGTTCTGTGTATTTTCTCCTTCTCTGGAGGAATACTTCTTGTCTTGCCTTGTACCTTGTCTGCCTGCCAGGAGGCTGAATATCCTGGCCCTTGAGTCTTGGTCCCAGTACCTTGTCTGTACTCTGTCCTACCTTAACCTCCCTTTCTCCTTGTCCGTGGCTTCCTTCCCTGCTGTGTCTTTCCTTGTGTCCTCCCTGTCTGTAAATCTGCACCCTTGCAGCTCTGTCTGTGAATCTGCACCCTTGCAGCTCTATCTGTGAATCTGCACCCTTGCAGCTCTATCTGTGAATCTGCTCCCTTGCAGCTCTATCTGTGAATCTGCACCCTTGCAGCTCTATCTGTGAATCTGCACCCTTGCAGCTCTATCTGTGAATCTGCACCCTTGCAGCTCTATCTGTGAATCTGCACCCTTGCAGCTCTATCTGTGAATCTGCACCCTTGCAGCTCTATCTGTGAATCTGCACCCTTGCAGCTCTATCTGTGAATCTGCACCCTTGCAGCTCTATCTGTGAATCTGCACCCTTGCAGCTCTGCCTGCACGGCTCCCTAGCCGCTCTGCCTGCACGGCTCCCTAGCCGCTCTGCCTGCACGGCTCCCTAGCCGCTCTGCCTGCACGGCTCCCTAGCCGCTCTGCCTGCAAGGCTCCCTAGCCGCTCTGCCTGCAAGGCTCCCTAGCCGCTCTGCCTGCAAGGCTCCCTAGCCGCTCTGCCTGCACGGCTCTCTAGCCGCTCTGCCTGCACGGCTCCCTTGTCGCTCTGCATGACCGGCTCCCTTGCCGCTCTGCCTGACCGGCTCCCTTGCCTCCCAGCCTACTCCGCACTCCTGCCTATATCCATACCTGCACCTCCTGTGTGAACAGGTCCAAATCCTGTTCCAACAGACACCACTCCCTCCAGCCTGCACCTGCTGTGTGAACAAGTCCCTACCTGCCCCTTCTCATACCACGCCCGCCTGTCCTGTGTCTCCAAGCCGTGCCCGCCTGTCCTGTGTGTCATGATGTATATATTTTTCCCTGTCCTGTATTTGTATAATATGCCACGTAATTGTTCTCTGGTTCTATTAGCTGTAACTAACCTGACTTCATTCCTGAGACTATAATGTAATTAACTTGGTCAACAGATTGGGAGAGATTAGCTATTGTTTAGTAAGCAGAGGACTACTTTCAGTGCCCATCCTCGTAGACACAGCGGTGCCTTGCTGTGGGCCAAACCATTGCATAGGAGGAGTGGAACCCTCCTCCACTACACACATGGGCTGATCCAGGAGCAGAGACACTAGATCCCTGTGCAACTCAGTCAGATGTGAGTTGGATGCTGAAAGAGAAGGACGAGGCTGTCTGAGGAAGCCTCGGCCTCTGTGTGATCGTGGTGGATTTCTGGGACTCTTAACTATGGTTTTGTGATCTGGCACAAGGATTGTCGGGAGGTGCCCCGAATCAGTTTCCTGTGGACTTATTTTGGGACTCTGCAAATTACCTTCGTGTTGTTCCTGTTTTCTGGTCAATAAATCTGTTGGATCGTTCCCAGGCCTGTTGTCCCTCCTTGCTCTGGAGAATACTCCCGTCACAAACTGGTTGGCAGCGGTGGGATCGGAGCAGAAGGAATGGAGGAGAACGGCCCATCAACATCGGGAACCAGCACCGCAGAGTACAAGAACTGGACTGCGGTGAACCTACAAACAAAGGCCCGTGAACTGGGAGTCAGCTACAAGGGACTCTCCAAGGAGCAGCTGATTGAGGCTTTGGAAGCAGTTCGCCTGCAAGATGATGCTGAGGAAGGACCTCACAGCAAAGAGAGGAAAGACGGCAGCCGGAGGTAAATACCCAAAAAAGTCAGTGGGTTTTGTGGTACGAAGAGGAGATGGCCTTGCTGGGAGAAGAGGTCTCCATAGAATATAAGATGGAGGTCATGCGCAGAGCCGAGGAGAGGCAGCGCAGGATGGAGGAGAGGGCATTGCTGGAGGGGCAGAGGGCAATGCTGGAGAGGGAGATCGCTTTGGAGGCAGCGAGAAGCTCCAGACAGACTGTACCCACAGCATCCCCCATGAGGGAACTCCCCAGAGTGTTCCGCAAAGACTTCAAGCCGTTTAATGAGACTTCCGGTGACATTGAGGGCTTCTTCCAGGACTTTGAGCATCAGTGTCGATTAATGGAAGTCCCGGAAAGGGAGCGCGTCCGACATCTAGTGGGGCTCTTAGAGGGTGGAGCTGCCGCAGCCTCTAGAGCTATAGACCCTCGGTGGAACTGTGAGTATGCGGAGATTAAACAGACTATTCTAGAACATTATGCTGTGACCCCAGACACTTACAGGACTCAGTTCCGTACTTTAGCCTGTGATGAGGAAGTGTCCTTCAAGATGTATGCTCACAAACTCAAACATATATGTCATCGCTGGCTGGAGGCAGAGGAGGCCATAACCTGGGAGACGTTCCTGCAGGTCATCCTAAAAGAGCAGTTTTATTTTAAGTGCCCCGCTGAGATACGGGAATGGGTGCGTGAAAGGAGACCAGCAACAGTGGAGGAAGCTGCAGCTCTAGCTGATGAGGCTCTCACCATCAAGCCTCAGTGGAAAAAATTACTACTCAGGGAGAAAAACACTACTAGCCCCCCAACGCTGGCGGCCCCTGGTCCTTCTGCCTCCAATATTCACCATCCCACTAGACCATCAACTCATGGTGACCTTCGTGTGACTGTGCCTCGCATTACTCCTGCTCCACCTTCGGGACTACGACGTAGAGGAAGAATCCCGAAGCGCAGATGCTATGGATGTGGGCAGCCCGGGCATATGCAATTCCAATGTCCAGGTGTACGGAGGCAGAACACCTACAGACCGCCTTTGCCTGTTCATTATCTACAGACCCCCTCACCTGGAGAAGAGATGGATTCAGTGCCTGATGACTTGCCAAGTGACTCTGATATCCTGGCTTCCCTACCAGGAGTCTATGGGGTGCGAGCCCCAGCCACCTGTTCTTCTGATCTTCAGCACAAACATCTACAGGAGGTCGTGCTGGATGGTCAAAAAGTTGTTGGCTTCCGTGACACTAGGGCTTTTCTCACCATAGCCGATCCCCGAGTAATTCAACCAGAAGCAATTCAAAAGGGACCAGGAATTGCCATTGAATTGGCTGGAGGTACCCAGAGATATATTCCAAGATCGAGTGTGACCCTGGATTATGGCTTTGGGGCCAAACAATGCGTGGTCGGTGTGATGAGCGGCCTCCCTGCAGACGTTCTTCTAGGAAATGATGTGGGGAATCTTCATTGCCACTTTGTCGGTGCGGTAACCCGAAGTCAAGCCAAGAGAGCAGCAAATGTGGACGTGTACAACCCATCCATGGAAATGAGGCCACCAGAACCGCCGTCACAGCCGCACTGTGGCCAAGCCTCTTACCGACCTGACCAAGAAATGCCCCGGCTGGTGATCTGGACTCCAGCCTGTGATGAGGCTTTTAACCAGCTGAAGGACGCTCTGGTCTGTGACCCTGTTCTGGCTGCTCCAGACTACAAGAGGAGATTCATTGTGCAGACGGACGCCTCTGCTTATGGACTGGGAGCTGTCCTCAGCCAGGTGAATGCAGCTGGGGACGAACACCCCATCGCCTACCTTAGCAGGAAACTGCTGGACCGAGAAGTTGCCGATGCAACTGTTGAAAAAGAATGTCTGGCTGTAGTGTGGGCCCTTAGGAAACTAAGGCCGTATCTGTATGTACGAGAATTCACTGTGGTTACTGATCACAATCCCCTCACCTGGCTGAACAGAGTCTCTGGGGACAATGGACGCTTACTACGATGGAGCCTGGCACTGCAGCCCTATAACTTTACCATACAGTATAGAAGAGGCAGCCAACACCAAAATGCAGATGGACTGTCCAGGCAAGAGGAGCCCTGAGTCCTGTCAGCCATGCCTGTGTGTACTTAACCAGTGACCTGTAGAGGTCCCTAGTACGTACACCAATTGCGGGGGGAAGGGAATGTCATGATGTATATATTTTTCCCTGTCCTGTATTTGTATAATATGCCACGTAATTGTTCTCTGGTTCTATTAGCTGTAACTAACCTGACTTCATTCCTGAGACTATAATGTAATTAACTTGGTCAACAGATTGGGAGAGATTAGCTATTGTTTAGTAAGCAGAGGACTGCTTTCAGTGCCCATCCTCGTAGACACAGCGGTGCCTTGCTGTGGGCCAAACCATTGCATAGGAGGAGTGGAACCCTCCTCCACTACACACATGGGCTGATCCAGGAGCAGAGACACTAGATCCCTGTGCAACTCAGTCAGATGTGAGTTGGATGCTGAAAGAGAAGGACGAGGCTGTCTGAGGAAGCCTCGGCCTCTGTGTGATCGTGGTGGATTTCTGGAACTCTTAAAGGACTATGGTTTTGTGATCTGGCACAAGGATTGTCGGGAGGTGCCCCGAATCAGTTTCCTGTGGACTTATTTTGGGACTCTGCAAATTACCTTCGTGTTGTTCCTGTTTTCTGGTCAATAAATCTGTTGGATCGTTCCCAGGCCTGTTGTCCCTCCTTGCTCTGGAGAATACTCCCGTCACACTGTGTCTCCAAGCCGTGTCCGCCTGTCCTGTGTCTTTAAGCCGTGCCTGCCTGCCAGTGTACCAAGCCGTGCCTGCTTGCCCTGTGTCCCAGCCGTGTCCGCTTGCCCTGTGTCTCAGCCTGCTTGTCACTCACACCTGTCCAGGTGTCCTGCTCCCAAGTGGGATCAGCAGCCACAGCCAGACACCACCCTGGAGTGGCACCCGGCAGCTACCTGCCGCACAAGCCTGACCTCACCATCAGAGGCTCCAGCGAAGACCGAGGTAGCTGCCGTAGTTACGCCCCTTCCAGGGTAGTCTGGTTTGTGGCACAGTGGGGCCACAACCCCCCGGCTCGCGCCACTCAGCCAAGGTGCAAGCGTGACACATTTTATTATGGAGCATGTTATTGGGCCACCATTAACCATTGTGCAGCATTATATGGGGCATATTTTATTATGAAGCATGTTATTGGGCCACAGTTAACCATTGTGCAGCATTATATGGGGCATATTTTTGTATGGAGCATCTTATTCGGCCCATCATGAACTTTATGGAACATTTTATGGGCCCATCATGAATTTTATGGGGCGTATTTTGTATGGAGCATCTTATGGGACCCATCATGAACTTTATGGAGCTTTATATGGGCCCATTATGAACTTTATGGAGCATCTTATGGGGCCTATCATGAACTTTATGGAGCATTATATGGGCCCATCAAGAACTTTATGGAACTTTATATGGGCCATACTGATGTCTCAATTAATTTTACTTTTATTCGTATCTATTTTTATTTTTGAAATTTACAAGTAACTGCTGCATTTCCCACCCTAGGCTTATACTTGAGTCAATAAGTTTTCTCAGTTTTTTGTGGCAAAGTTAAGGGCCTCGGCTTGTACTCGTGTCGACTTATACTCGAGTATATACAGTAAGTTAAACTGTTTTCGTCTCTAAACCAATGTGGCTGTAGAATAGTGCTATTTAGATTTTCAGGACTGTTGGGCATTGGGAAATCCAGTTTGCCCCATAAATTACTTTTTAATTAGTGCTAGTGACTAGGTCTTTTTGAAGGTGCAGTCATATGAAAGGAAACTGTTTTACCCAGAGGAAACCAAAGCTAGCAAAGACAGAAAGAACATTCATACTTCATGCAGATATTGATCTTGGTCAGGTTTGACCCCAGCACTGAAATTCATTGCTGTCAACCATTGAGACCTCGTTCAGCCCACTAGAACATTTAAACTGTTCATAGTGCCAAAATTTGACACTAAAAGTACAAAGTGTATAAAAATAAATAAGAAACCAAAACAATACCGTTTCCCTAAGTAAACTAAATAGTTGTATTTGCTCAAAAATGTCAGTTATCCTGTAAGAAACAAAGAACAGAAGTCAACAAGTGAGCGTAAAAAATGATTTTTTTATTATTAATGCATAATTAAAAATGATAAAACATACAATATCAGACAAGGATATATACATCAATTAGGTGAGTATAAAGGTTTCAGTAAATATCACATATAGTAGATATTGATCAAGTACTACTCTGCATAGAGGATGAGAGCTCGGAAAGTGATTTATAGGAGTTCAAAAAAATTCTAGCTACACATAAGAAATAAAACCACTCACATAAGAACAATAATTCCTTGTTCCCTCCTTATACAGATAATTCTATTCTTTACTGTGTGCCACATTTTAGTAAATTTCCTCTTTTTTTGAAGGTGCAACCGATTTCAGAGTTATTGTCATTTTTTTATTATACATTTCTTTTTAGACCTTACTTTTTTGTCATAGCGTAAACCCAGCGATTACCCTGTTTATGAGCAGCCTGATGATCTAACATTTATGTCAGAGACACCTTTTTGCATTACTCTGAGTGTGTTTAAATAAAATATTAACAACAAACAGAAGCAGGCCGTTGATAAAAAAAAAACATTTTTAGCATTTTTCCCCTATGTTATATGTTATTAAGTACGTTGACATCAATAAACCATGAATTTCTTTTACATAATTTAAAATGATTCATTGTATAACTACGACATACTTATTTTTTCACAATCCTTTGTCAGTCATGATTGCTTCTAGTACATTATTATGGAGAATTATTCTCTAAAAATATAGTTTAGAAGAAATATATGGTGTTTGTGTACTCAGTTAAGAGCTTGTACTGGAAAATGTAATCTGTGTAACTATTAAGTACTAACATAGTCAAACTTATAATAATAACATTGCCTTAAAGGGGTTCTCCAGGAAAACATTCGTAATGGTGCAGGAGAAGGTCGCTAAGGGTAAGTTTCCACAATGAGTTTTCGAGGCTGAATAAAAAAAGAAACGCAGCGTCTTACCTTTCCAACAAAGCGGGTTATATGTTTAGAGATCTCCTGTTCACTGTGCTTTATTTTCTTCAGCGTGAAGTGATCTGCGAAGCGTAGTTGAAATTCACAACATATCCATTTCTGTTGCGGGTAAGCTGAATTTTCCTGATATATTTGCATTAGACATGGAAAATTCACGGGTATAAAAACAAAAGTAATCCGCACAGGACTGAATCCATAAAGTTTTGCCAAAGCCAAATACCAGGAAGTATAAAAAAAACAAGGCAGCTTTGTTTAAAACATGAAATACAAAAAGAGACGAAAACCATAGCGTAAAAAATGTGATAAAAACGCATGTAAAAAAAAATCGCTGTAAAGCTCAATTAAAAAAAACTCAACGTAATTTGCCTAATAGGTCTAGAAATGCTCACAAAGTACTCATCAAATACGCATAGTGGGAATGTAGCCTTACTTTCTAAAAAAATTAAGTAAATGAGATAAGGAAAAGCTACAGCTACAAGCTGCTGAAAACAGTTTTGTAGATAGATGCATGAGCGTAACGACTGCAGTCGCAAAGGGTGCGGTTGCGACCGGATACATGGAGGAGGGTGGCCCGTTGACACTAATTTCACCTGGATCTGTATTCTTGAATGCAGATTCAGGTGAAATGTTTTGGGGCTCAGAGACTCACCGGCTCCCTTCGCAGACAAATTCTCAGTGGGTATCAGTTGACGTTGGCTTGCCAGTGGCGCAAAGGCGTATGGCAGTGACGTCATGCGCTGCCCATGCAGGCACCCTGAATTCAGCTGTCGCAGCTGCGCCAGCTACAGAAGAGGATGCTACCCTCCGCGGAAATGAAGGAAGGTGAGTAGAAATGTTATACCAGGATGGGGGACATTATACCAGGATGGGGGGACATTATACCAGAATGGGGGCAATATACAAGAATAGGGATATTATACCAGGATGGTGACTTTATACCTGAATGGGGGCATTATACCAAGGTGGGGAACATACCAGGATAGGGATATTATTCCAGAATGAGATCATTATACCAGGATGGGAGACATTATACCAAAATCGGGACAATTTGCCAAAATGAGGACATTATAACAGGAGTGGGACATTATACCAGAATGGGGTTATTATAGCAGAATGTGGGACATTATTTCAGGGTGGGGACATTATGCCAGAATGGGGTTGTTATATCAGAATTGGGACATTACACAAGGATGTGGACATTATTCCAGGATGAGGGACAATATACCAAAATGGGGGACATTATACCAGGATGGTAACATTATACCAGGATGGATGACATTATAGGAGAATGGGAGACATATTAGCAAAATGGGTACAGTATACCAGAATAGGGGACATTATCCCAGGATGGGAACTGTGACAACACAGTGTTTAATCTTAATCATCCAGATGTCTATTTTTAATAAGCCAAGAGGCATAGACTGTTTTATATATATGAAGACTTTTGAATTTATGTGTTTTTCTTTGGTTGGTCAAGAAAGCAGACTATTGTTCGTATGAACCTGTAATATTGACTTGTAAGTTGACATTTGTTGTAACATATTGAGTTGGTATCCTGGATAAGAGATGCAGAGTAATTGAACAAAAGGTATTTGTGAATATGTTGATTACACATTGTCCAAGCCAGCTAGTTTGTTAAACTGCAAAACAGAGAAGGATGACCTATGCAAATTGATTAAATACTCAAACAATGCAAGTTAATCTCATCACAACTTCCTCTTGACCTGTGGATGATGACTTGAAGGACAACAGTTGTGAACTATGTAAGTGGAATATGCCTCTAACAAGTCATCCAACAGTTCCAGAGAACCAGAGACTCTTTACAAAACCACAGAGAGGAACACTCTACAGGATAGCTGCCAGAAAATCATGGTTCCATCACGAGGGACACGAGAGTTTACACTACCGTTCAAACGTTTAGGGTCTGTGAGAATCATGTGGGAATAGTGGATGAGGGCAGGTATATCTCGCCCAGATTCCTTTCCTATGTGGCCTAGTCTGGTCAGTATCGCACCTGCTTACTAATGAATAATGGGAGGTGGATATAAAAGGATGCCAGGTGGTTGTGTGAGTGTCTCAGCCTGGGAACACAGAGAGTCTGTCTGTGTGAGAGACACACGTGAGTGAAAGCAGTGCCCACTGCAACTGTGGTTTGGCTGGACGGGAGAAGCCCGCCAGTTGGTAGTTAGGTGGTACCTTGTTTAGTTAGTGCCGGACAGGCAAGGATTTGTTTTATGTTTTATTTCTTTATGCATTGCTTTCACCATTAATAAACCCGACCCAGTGTCAGTTATACCCAGACCCCGGCTGTGCGCCTGAGTTTCATGCTGAACGCACGTGACCTTTGACCCCAGCAAAGGCGATCCCGGAGTGTTTTATCACAGGTCACTTAGAAATTTCCTTATTTTTGAAAGAAAAGCTGTTTTTTTCCAATGAAGCTAACTTTAAATAATTCAGAAATGCACTCTATACATTGTTAATGCGGTAAATTACTATTCTAGCTGCAAACGTCTAGTTTGCAATGCAATATTATCTTAGGTGTATAGAGGTCCATTTCCAATAACCATCACTCCAGTGTTCTTATGGTACTTTGTGTTTGCTAACTGTGTAAGAAGGCTAATGGATGGTTAGAATACCCTTGAAAACCCTTGTGCAATTATGTTAGCACAGCTGAAAACAGTTTGGCTGATTGGAGAAGCTATAAACCTGACCTTCCTTTGAGCTAGTTGAGAATCTGGAGCAATACATTTGTTGGTTCCATTAAAACCTCAAAATGGCATGGCCAGAGAAAAAGAACTTTCATGTGAAACTCGACAGTCTATTCTTGTTCTTAGAAATGAAGGCTATTCCATGCAAGAAATTGACAAGAAACTGAAGATTTCCTACAACGGTGTGTACTACTTCCTTCAGAGGAGAGCACAAACATGCTCTAACCAGAGTAGAAAGAGAAGTGGAAGACCCCGCTGTACAACTGAGCAACAAGACATGTACATTAGAGTCTGTAGTTTGAGTAATCGACGCCTCACAGGTCCTCAACTGGCAGCTTCATTAAATAGTACACGCAATCGCCAGTGTCATCGTCTACAGTGAAGAGGCGACTCCGGAATGCTGGCCTTCAGGGCAGAGTGGCAAAGAAAAAGCCATATCTGAGACTGGCTAATAAAAGGAAAAGATTAATATGGGCCAAAGAACACAGACATTGGATAGTGGAAGATTGGCAAAAATTGTTATGGACAGACGAATCCAAGTTTTAGGTGTTTGGATCACACAGAAGAACATTTGTGAGATGCAGAACAACTGAAAAGATGCTGGAAGAGTGCCTTACTCCATCTGTCAAGCATGGTGGAGGTAATGTGATGGTCTGGGGTTGCTTTGGTGCTGGTAAAGTGGGAGATTTGTACAAGGTAAAAGGGATTTTGAATAAGGAAGGCTATCACTCCATTTTGCAACACCATGCCATACCCTTTGGACAGCGCTTGATTGGAGCCAATTTAATCCTACAACAGGACAATGACCCAAAGCACACCTCCAAATTATGCAAGACCTATTTAGGGAAAAAACAGGTAGCTGGTATTCTATCTGTAATGGAGTGGCCAGCGCAGTCACCAGATCTCAACCCCATTGAGCTGTTGTGGGAGCAGCTTGACCGTATGGTACGCAAAAAGTGCCCATCAAGCCAAACCAACTTGTGAGAGGAGCTTCTGGAAGCATGGGATGAAATTTCTCCAGATTACCTCAGCAAATTCACTGCTAGAATGCCAAAGGTCTGCAATGCTGTAATTGCTGCAAAGGGAGCATTCTTTGATGAAAACAAAGTTTGAGGGAGAAAATTATTATTTCAAATAAAAATCTTTTTTTCAAACCTTGTCAATGTCTGGACTAGATTTTAAATTCATTGTCCAACTCATTTGTTAATAAATGTATGAGCTTTCATTGAAAACACAAAATTGTCTGGGTGACCCCAAACTTTTGAACGGTAGTGTACATTCTACAGGATACCAGCTTAGGGGACCATGGCCCCAGCTGAAAGAATACAGATCTACACCATTGATCATCACTGAACCCATGGACATGTTTGGGTAAGCCAGGATTTGGACGCACCTATCACCTGGCTCCATGGGGATGTTCGGAGAAGCCAGGTTGTGACCCCGTCAACTGGCCACTTACCTCAATGAACTGTCATCTTCCTAAGCTTGTCTTTCCTCCTTTCTCTGGTTGTCACAGATGGGGTAGTTGGCTTTGGAAGCTCCTAAGTTGCAGCTGCTCTAATCCTGGTGAGTCAGTGGAAGGGTGAGACTCTGTAATTTTGCACCATTTTTGGTACTTTGCTGGGACTGTTCTATGTGTTACTTGCCTGTTTTGTGGTTCAGTTAAGTATTGCCACAGTATTTTACCTTCACCCTGTGTTGTCTGAATAGTATTATGCCCATGGTAAAAGGAGAGTGGGTGTTCAGTAGAATAATCCCTGGTCCATGGGGTATCAAGCAAGCAGACTAAAGCACCCACTGACCCCCATGTCTCCACTGGAGCATTATATCAGGATGGGGGCATTATACCAGAAAGGGGGACAGTATCCCAGAATGGGGACATTATAACAGAATGGGCGATTATTACAAGAAGGTAGCCAGGACTGGGGGCATTATTACTATCATATGTCTTTATAGGATGTAGAACGCTATAAGGGCCCATACTTCTGAGTAACATGCAGATGAGGGCCTATACCCAAATTTTGCATTGGGGCCGATTGGACACTAGTTACACCATGGGATAGATGGTTGAGAAAATGGGCACCTTTTCTTCTGGTCCCCTACATTATAGATTGAGAATATCAAGAAGACAATATTAGGGTAAATGTTAGTGCTCTTTCTTACTTTAGCATTCTTTTAAGAGGTGATTTTTAATACTATGACTCCCTAATTAAAGTTTGCAGTATTTATAGCCTTGCCCAAGGGCAAATGATTCAAATATATTGAAGACTTTACCCAGAGAAACAAATGAAACAGAATTGGAGCAAAAACCAAACCATCAAGTGTAAAAGACAAATTCATTCTTTATTAATCCACATAAATATAAAAAATATATATATGCCAATAATAATGCCTTAGAGAGGAAAAAGGCAAGGAATACTGCGGCTGATACAGGGGTACACAGAAAAAAACACAGCAGCCAAAAATCAAGAATGTACACATCTACATAAAGGAATAAAAGGGCAAGTCCTAAACAATGCGTAAATACAGCGAAAAATGGGCCAATAAACAATGTGCCAATGCATAACAATTACCAAATTGGCATGCCCGTTTGTGAAAGCATAGGTACCACTTACCCATGGTCGCTGGTGTGTCTGTGTGCCTCCCTGCAGACCCCCTGACGCGCGTTTCGCGTTAGGTGCTTTTTCAAAAGGGGTGCAGAGGAGCGTCATATCCCTGGGATTATTTATACAGCGGTTTCCATTAATGCCGGTATAACGGGCACACGCGCCAATGACGTCACATGCCAGAAAGATTTCCTCCCACCTCCGTGGCCGTCAGTGAGCGGTGCGCATGTAGGTGGAAATCCACCTGCTGACGTCAGAGACATGCGCACTGAACTTTCATAGATAGCCACAGAGGAGAGTAGGAGGGGTGTGAGGCAAACTGCGCGTGTGCACCACAACTGCCATTAAGAAGGAGACCATGGCGGCAGCCATATTAGGGGAGGTAAACATAACCCATAAAGTAAATAAGGCCCTAAGTAACAAGGGACTAAAGAGACCAAGTGCTCAATAAAGCACAATAAAGTGTAATATAATATAAAGAGAATAGTTACATATCATATAACAATGGAAAATGCAATCGTGCATATTTAAAGTGACAGTGCATGATGAATAAAGTGTATATAAATACATATACAAAAAGCACAAGAGTGCATCATTCCAATAACACACTTGATTTACAATGAGGTGACAATAAATGTGAAAAAAATTAAATAACATAACAAAAAAATAAAAATAAGAAGAATAAGGCTAGTTTCACACTAGCGCTTTTGAGCGCAGCGACGGCCTGCGCACGGCCGCCGCTAAGCCCTGCCGCGCCTCCGCCGGTAGCTCCGCCTACCGGTGCATGACGCTGCATGCGTCCTGCGTCCCCTATCTTTATCACTGGGGGCGCAGGCCGTGCGCAGTAAGCGTTTGGCAGCGCATGCGCCATTTTTGACGGTGCGCCGACCTGCGCCAAACGCAACCTGCTGCAGTTTGGTTGCGCCGGCGCACCGTCAAAGAGGTGCATGCGCCGCCAAACGCATACTGTGCATGGCCTGCGCCCCCAGTGATAAAGATAGGGGACGCAGGACGCATGCAGCGTCATGCGCCGGTAGGCAGAGCTACCGGCGGAGGCGCGGCAGGGGGCGGGGCTTAGCGGCGGCCGTGCGCAGGCCGTCGCTGCGCTCAAAAGCACTAGTGTGAAACTAGCCTAAGGCGTAATAATAAAGAAAGTAAAAAAAAACAAAAAAATTTTTTTTTATGGGCCAATGAAAAAAAGAGGGAAAAAAGCAAAAAAGAGTCTTCCTGTCCACATGTAGACGCCTTGGACTTTACTTGACTGTTGAGTGACGTTATATCATATCAGATACAGGTTTCAAGACGTGAGACATCGGCAAGATAAAGACTATAAAAGAAACTAAGAGAAATGACACAATTAAAAAATGTATATAAAAATAAAGGATAAAAACGTGGGACTGCAATGCAAATGTCTTTAATAGCTACACAGAAAAAGGACGCTACCACAAAGACTGGAATAGAGATAGGTGGACGCTGGTAAAGAAGCTAGGAAGTCAGTCACCTACATAAACAGGAGAAAACGAACCAATTATAACCATTATTTACTATAGACACTCTGTGATTATTTTGACTTTTTGTTTTCATTTACCCAGAGAAAGCATACTATGAGTTTTAGAATCTTGCAAAGCACATTCCAACGTTGCGTGTTTTTTCCCACAGAAACAATAGCTCCCTTGACCATGTTTGGTATTTATTATCATTACTTATCTTTAAAGCGCCATTTATTCCATGGCGCTTTACAAGTGAAAAGGAGTGTACATAAAAATTAAAAATAAGTACAAAAATCATGAACAATACAAATCACCAACTGGGGCAGGAGGAAAGAGGACCCTGCAAGCGAGGGCTCACCATCTACAAGGGATGGGTGGGGATGCAGTAGATGAGGTTAGAGCTGATCGTACAGCGGTATGGTGGACCGAGGGTTACTGCCGGTTGTAGACTTGTTGGAAGAGGTAGGTCTTCAGGTTCCTTTTGAATGATTCCACGGTATGTGAGAGTCTGATTTGTTGAGGTAGAGAGTTCCAGAGTAGAACGGATGCACAGGAAAAATCTTTTATGCGATTGTGGGAAGAGGAGATAAGAGGGAAGTAGAGAAGGGTGTGTGTGCAGGTAAGTATGGAAAGGCTAGGTCACAGATGTATGGAGGAGACAGGTTGAGGATGGTTTTATATGCCATGCTTAGTTTTTTGAACTGGAGTCTATGGGGAATGGGGAGCCAGTGCAGGGATTGACAGAGGGGAGAGTCTGGGGAATAGCGGAGGAACAGGCAGATTAGTGGGCAGCAGAGTTTAGGATAGATTGGAGAGATGTGAGAGTGTTAGAAAGGAGGCCACAGAGCAGGTGGTTTTAGTAGTCAAGGCGGGAGATGATGAGGGCATGCTAGTGTTTTTGCAGATTCTTGATTAAGAAATGTGCAATTCGGGAAATATTTTTGAGTTACAGTTGGCAGGAAGTGGAAAGGGCTTGGATATGTGGTTTGAAGGAAAGATAAGAGTCAAGGATTACCCCGAGGCAGTGAGCTTGCAGGATTGGTGATAGTGAGCAGCCATTGACTTTTCTGGATAGGTCTGTTGGGAGGGTTGAATGAGACGGGGGAAAGATGATCAATTCTGTTTTGTCCAGGTTAAGTTTTAGAAATCTATCAGAGAAGAAGGATGAGATAGCGTACAGACATTGTGCAATGCTGGTTAGTAAGGAGGTGATATTGGGTCCCGAGAGGAAGATTTGTGTGTCATTAGCATAGAGATGCAACTTAGCCCCAGTGAATTTACTTCATTGGGTCTCAGATTCAATATCGGACAATACCTAGTGATGCTGTTTTTACAGGAAAAAAAATTAAAACACACCCTTTTTTAAGGGATATTTTAAATTTATTTATTTTTTACTCATTTATATAGTGCTATTAATTCCACAGCGCTTTACAGACATTAGTGGCACTGTCCCCAATGGACAGTGCCACTAATGTCTATAAAGCGCTGTGGAATTAATGATGGCACTTCTCTAGGATATGCCATCACTTATAATCTGCAACGCTGTGTGCCCATGATGAGTTTTTGACGCTGCATATTTTTGATTGTCAAAAATGTAGTGTCTTACAGATCCAGCAAAGTGGATGGGATTGATAGAAATCTCCTGTTTTTCTTATTTACTCAGCATAAACTGAACTGCGGTGCATGTTTCAAATCCGCAACATGAAACCCTCTTTTGTGGGTACGCTGAGTTTTATGTGCACATTTTGCTGAAAGACTTGCATTAGATGTGGAAAATCTGCAGGGTTTTTAGTGCGTTTCCCTGGCTGAAGCATATCATAAACACATGTAATCCACACATTAATATATAGTAAATTTTTATCAAAGCCAAAAAGCAGGAAGTATCAAAAACAAATCAGCTTTATTTATAACATGACATACCAACAGGTGACAAGCGGAGTGTCAAAAACGCATGTAAAAAATAACACACAGAAATATTTAATGAAAAAAAACAGAAGTAACCAAAAACTCACCAAAAGCTCATCATGGAAATGTGGCCTAAAAAGTCAGACCTCAGGAATCAATTCCGAGAATATGATAAATTCAGATAAGCACATGAAAATAGTAAATTTTTCATCCTAAAAAATAACAAAAAACAATTGTTTGTTTCTTTTTCATTTACTAGTGACATCCCTTTATTTACATCCACAAGTAAAAAAAAAAATAAAAAGCCCAATTCAGGTTCCTATGTAATCTTTGCAATAGACCCCTTAAAATCAGATCCCATGTGGATGGTGTCAGTACCACATCTGTTTTTTGTTTTTCAATAAGCCAATTAAATTCTGAAAAACGGAATAAATTACTGCACTCTGTAAATTTTTTCCTTGCTCTTAGTTTAGAAAAACATTCATGTGAACTAGGAGATTGAGTAACATTGGTCCATGTTTTATGCAGACCGAAAGAATGGTCGGCTTAAAGAGAAATGTAGTGCTGGTTTAGGCTGGTTTCACACGACCGGATATTTCTGGTACCGGAAAAACAGGAACCGAAGATATCATTGGCCGTGTGTCCGTGTGTGTACTACGTGCGGCACACGTGTGGCAACCGTGTTCCACCCGTGTGCCGCACCAGGACCACACAGACGGCCGCCGGGAAGAAGTGCTACTGTAAGCCGCTGTCCCCCGACCGCTGGTGCTGAAGCCAGCTGTCATCCATTCTCCCCTGTTTTGCCGCGAGCAGAGGAGAATGAATGAATGAAAAACTGACTTGCTGTGACCTCCGGATCGTCGGACAATGCAAGTGATGAGGTCACTGTGACAGATCTTGAACTGCCGTGACCTCATCACTTGCATTCTTCCATGGTTCGGAGGTTACAGCAGGACAGCTTTTCATTCATTCATTCATTATCCTCTGCTCGCCAGCAGTGCTTACAGTAGCGCTACTTCCCCGGCGACCGTCCGTGTACACGGAGGACAGTGTGCACTGCTCTCCGTGTGTACGTGTGCGGCACGTTTTGCGGCCAGTGTGTCCAGGTGAAAGCGAACATGTCTGCGTGTTTTGCACACGGACTCACGGTCCGTGAAAACATGCTGACATGTGCATAGACCCATTCATTTGAATGGGTCTACGCGTGTCAGTGTCTCCGGTACGTGAGAAAACTGTCACCACACATACTGGAGACACTGACGTGTGAAACCGGCCTTAGGGACAGTTTACTTTAAAATTGTTCCCTACACAACAGCACTCTTACCCCAGTAGCAGAGTTACCAAGGGTCAGCGGTGCAAGGCTGGAACAGCTAAATCAGCTCTACATCCTATTTATAATTTCCAGGTTTCACCTCCTTGATCATATCCTGGTATATTCTACAAATATGTCATATCTTAATATGGGAAAACCTTTTTAGTAATTTCAAACAACCTCTTTAAGTCGCTTTCTTGCATCAGTACTTCAGCAATGCGCACTAGAGAAGCCCTACACTCCTTCTGATCAAAAGATCCAATTTAATAATTAAGTTAAGTGTTAATTTCTAAACCAAGTATTGAGTCCATCATGTTGAAATTAATTTGCATAGATCTTCAATTAATCTTCGCTTAGTTATCCAATCCATTCATTAGATTATTAAAGATACAATGCAACAGGTGTCCATTTAATATCATGTCACTGCAATAATCCAGTGCCTGAAAAATTATGAGCTGCAGAAAATTCTGTCGATAAACCAGAAAGGCTTTTAGCATTTCTGAATGTGATAACAAACGACACTGGCACAAGGTAGTTATCAATACTTGCGTAATGCGCTCTGCATGTTTTGTCTCTGGGAAATTAACTGAATACCATGAATCTCCCAGGGATTGTGTGATCCTCGGATTGCTTGCTGTCTTTGAATGATTTCTGCAGTTTACTAGTTTAAATGGAAAGAAAAAAAAAATCAATGCCCATCAACAGGAACACATGTGAGTACAGGCATCAGGTTTCCCAGAAGATGAAATAACAGGACAGTGTTTAAATAATCTTGTTTGGGGCACTCACGATCCCTGTTGGCTTAAACTTCCCCGCAGTGACATCACCAATGTGAATCCCAAACGCTTTTTACAATAATGTATTCCTGTGCATGTGTTCTTACCAAAAATGGGCTGAAGTCTATAAGAAAGCCGCATCTAGAGCTCTCAGCGCAGGGGTTTTCATCCTTCTCCTAACTGTATTGGGGTGTTTGAGGCATCGCACAACTTTAACGAAAGGCATTTATTTTCTATACTTTTATTAGTATTGTCCAGATCTGGCTATTTGCTATTGGTGTAATAAATACTTAGAGGCTAATTTATCAAAAGTAATTAAACTTTTATATTTTTTTAAATAAGTTTTGTACAGCATGGAAAGTTATGACGTTTTGCATATCACTTTATTAGAGTATGTGTCTTTATTCCTGTAAAAAAATAAATGCTTGCAAGTGGCTTTTCCCCAGTATATTTTCCTACTTTCAGCCGCATTGATGTTAGAACGTTCTCTTTTAGCGTACAGATGATGGCAGTGACTCGGGTGATGTGTTCTCATGGTCTGTCGTCATGGGATGCACTTATATAGTGCTGGACAGCCCGCCTATTCTTATAGTATGGGTGTCACTAATAGGCTGTAAGCCAGACACTGTGTTCTACTTGTGTGTGAAAAGCGTACTGCCTTTTTTGTGTGTGCAATTTTAATGCTTAACAATCACCCCCTCCATGAACAGATTGGTTCTCTCATCAGAATTTTCTACCTGTGTTGCCGCCATCTTTATTACATGGGCTTTCTGCATCCATATTATGTTTTTTATGCTAGCAAAAGTGCCCCCAAACACAGTATGATACCCCTACAGCACGACAGTGAATTCCTCCACAGTACCCTCCACATGCATGGTATGATGACCTTACTGTGCCCCCCCACTTGATGCCCCCAACAAAGAATGGTGACCCCATCACAGTATGATTTTCCAACTGTTATCCCCACATAGCCCTCCATACAATGTAATGTCCACAAAAAGTCCTCCGTACTGTATAATGAGACCCGTATAGTCCTCCATATAGTATAATGAGACCCATATAGTCCTCCATACAGTAAAATGAGACACATATAGTCCTCCATACGGTATAATGGGACTCTGCATTACCTTCCATACAGTATAATGGCCCCACATAGTTCTCCATACAGTACAATGGCTCCTTATAGTATAATGGACCCACATATAATGGACTCCATATAATCTAATGGGCCCCACATAGCGCTCCATACAGTATAATATAAACCACCAAAATTGTTCACAGAATCAGCGTAGGATATCAATTACATTATTTATAAATTGCCTGAGGCAAATCATTCCTAACTAAATATTCAAAAGTATAAAAAATAACTTTTATTAGTTAAAATAAAATTCAATTGGTAAATTCAATCAGTGGCCGTAGCGGTCATCTGCTGTACGGTTGACATCACCAAGCATCAATGGAAGGCATTGTGCCATTGACGTCACTGATTGATTGCAGCGGTCACATGCCAACCGCTTGCAAAGGCCAACAGGACAGCCAAAACATTAGAGCTGGATAGAGGAAATGTGAATATTGTCAAGCCATGGAGGAGATGGAGAAATTACTTTCTCCATCCTCTCCGCACTTGTGCTGCGATCCTCTCATGCAAGAGAAATGCAGCGCAGTGTAACAACCCTGCCGTCATCACTGCAAGGCTGACACGTGCCCAGTCCTGAGTGACGCGGCCCGCAGGCTGGTAACTAATACAACAGGACGCGGCACGTGTAAATGTCCTGTGTGACATGACTCGCAGGCCGCATGCAACAAGACATAGGGGAAAAGGGGAAACAGTTACAATGGTGGGCCCTGCGATATGGAACGAGGACTTGGAGACCTCCTGCACTCCCCTGAGTCAGTGTCCCTAATGCTCCTAGCGTTCCCTATGCCGGTTCCGCACCGGGCGACGATCAGGAACCTGTGACCCTAGCACACCCTATGCCTATCCCTTGCTAGGGAGCTGGGTGGTGCACCAAGGAAAAACACAAACAGGGAACACAACTTAGCTTTACTCTGTTGCACTTGCTCCTGGCAACAGAGTCCACCATCAGAATGCAGCTTTCCTCCTGAATAGCTGCCACCCCTCTGTCAGAGCGACAAAGAAATCCCCTCTGACCGTGTCCAGCACCTGGGTGCCACTTTAGCAGCAGCGTCCAGCGCTAGACTGCCACCTTAGAGCCACAGAGTCCAGCACCAATTGAGTGCAACTGTCCAGCAACCGAGTCCGGCACCCGAGTGTAGCTTTCCAGCGACAGAGTCCAGCAAACTGAGTGCAGCTCTACACCATAGCTGCCACTCCACCAAACTTTGCAGGCATTCTTCACTGGCACCATAACTACCACTCGACCATGCCCTCCGAGAACTCCTTGCTGACACCATAGCTGCCACTCCCGGACTCTCCTCCAGCTCCTTCCTTCACCCAGGCTGCTTGGAAAACCCTAATAATATCACCAATGTGAGTGAGCACTACTGACACACCTTTATTGAGGAAACACACCTGTTAGTGATTCCCGTGCAGTTACACTCACCACCACTGGGGGCATACTAGAACCAAAAATACTGTGCAATGACCATACTGGCCACCGGGGGCAAAAACTATCTCCAAGCACAGAGAAAAAAAAAGGTTATCAGTGCTTTTAACTGGCATGATCCAGCAACGATCATGACAGTACCCTCCTCTTAATGAGGGACCTCTGGACCCTCAAAACCGCTCCTCATCAGGAACCACCTACAGCGGGGACGCCCAGATCCAGAGTTCACACCTGCAACTACCTGCACTTCAGGTTTATGATAAACGCAGCGCTGGCATTGGCAATATATGTTCTGGAGGCACCACACATCTCCACCGCTGACCTGGGGAACGAGTTATATATGTGTATGTTTGGTATGAGCTGGTAAGACTCCACAGCACACTTCCACTAGATGTTTTATGGTGGAGCCCATACACACTCGTTCACACACAGGTCCGGACCTGAACGTTTATTGCACAGATATGCCACACATTATATTGTCGATATTAGGTGAACTCTTTCTGGGAAAGACAATAGAGGCGTCCCCCTGTGTCACCACACTCACACACCCGCACTCCACCAAGGGGTACACCACCCCCCAACCCTTTCCACCATGAGGTCTGCGCCTCCCATGGTTGGCCAATGGCGAGGGTAGAGAGTTGCCCCTACTCCCCCGCAGCACACCTGCTGCTCTCACCAGAGAAAAGAGCCTGGAATATGGAGGAAAGAAAAATCTCCCTGGTCGCTTTCCTCCACACGACCAGGAGGGGGCGGCTTCTTCGGTGGTATGGAAGATTTGGTGTGGGCCCCGAGGACCATCACCAGTCTGCTCACTACAGGGACGCACCCCTTCACCTCGGGGAACCCCAGACAGCACCATGGGGAAACCAACTCCTCCCACCTGTCTGGTTACATCCCCCTGTATGAGCAAGTCCCGCTCCTCAGCAGGGACTCTAGGGGCTTCATTGCCAGAGCCGCAATTTGATTTTCTGGTAGCCAGAGGGAAGGCCCCAGACACTGATTACTGCTGCTGAAACTGCTTCAACACACATGCAGCTCCTCACTCATCCAGTGAGGCCCAGCAGCAATAGCTAGCTCACATGTCTGAACAGGGCCAAAGACTCACCAGAGAAAATGTAAGGTTGGTGATAGTGTCACGTGCCCAGTCCTGAGTGACGCGGCCCGCAGGCCGGTAACTAATACAACAGGACACGGCACGTGTAAATGTCCTGTGTGACACGACTCGCAGGCCGGTAACTGATAAAACAAGACATAAGGGAAAAGGGGAAACAGTTACAACGGTGGGCCCTGCGACAGGGAACGGGGACTTGGAGACCTCCTGCACTCCCCTGAGTCAGTGTCCCTAATGCTCCTAGCGTTCCTAATGCCGATTCCGCACCGGGCGACGATCAGGAACCTGTGACCCTAGCACACCCTACACCTATCCCTTGCTAGGGAGCTTGGTGGTGCAGGCACTGGCCCCACCGCTACACTAATACCAAGGAAAAACACAAACAGGGAACACAACTTAGCTTTACTCTGTTGCACTTGCTCCTGGCAACAGAGTCCACTGTTGTGAGTTCATTTTCCCCTTCACCGTCGATGTCTGATGAACTCCCTCTTCTGGTGAAGGAAGGTAGTGAGGCTGATTACCAAACACCTGATCTGGTAGATGATGACTGGGTAACAGGAAATTCTGACTGGATATAAGGCAGCCGACGCCCTTCTGAGTCGCTGGTGATTTCTCTGCTGGATTCTTGGAGACCAGTCTGTTTCCTGCTTCCCAAAGGTAAGTTTTTGCTCTGCTATTGAACTTATTAGTTTTGTTTTGTTTACCTTGTTTTTTGGAGTTCAGCCATCCCCGGTCGGGGGTTTGCTGAGTTCCATTTTTGTCTCTGATCAGTTTGTCTCTTTGCTCTGTCTTCAGAATTTACCTGAGTGCTGATATAGTCTTTTTGAAGTCCTAGTGACTTCAGGGCCTGTTTTTCCTATCAGAGGGTTGGGACATTTTTTGGTAGGGTTTTTTACGGATTGCAGACAGCAGCTTTTCTATCCTGTCCTTTTTAGTTAGCTTGGGCCCCATCGTTTGCTCAACCTATCTTTCTATCTGTGTTAGTGTTTTCATCTTGCTTCACCGTCATTATATGTTGGGGGCTGCCTATTGCTTTGGGGTCTGCTCTGGGGCAGTTTAGATTTCCCCTTTCTTTCTTTAGGCCTCTTTAGTTCTCCGGCTGTGATCGAGGGGTCTAGGGCATCGTAGGAACCCCCCACGGCTACTGTTAGTTGTTGTGATAGGATCAGTGGTCTGCAAACCGATAGCTACCAACCTCTCCGGTTTTCTGGATTTAGCTTGTATTTTTGTTTTTTCCTCCTTCGGTGACTCATTCATAACAGAATCACCAGCCATACCGCAGATCCTAGGGTACTCAATAGCAGGAAAGAATTGTAAAAAAAAAAAAAAAAAGAGAGAGTTTGTCAGAAATTTTTTTTTTTGTGCATATTTTTTCCTCTATGCCTCTGAGGCCGTAGGGGGAATTTTTTTTTTCTTGCTCAATGGAGATGAAGCAATTGTCTGATCGTGTGGAGCAGCTCACTGCTGAAGTGTGGGGAATTTCCGCCTATCTTGCTCATTCACATGCTGCTGAACCAAAGATCTCTACTCCTGATGTGTTTTTTGGGGATCGGTCTAAATTTTTGAATTTTAAGAATAATTGTAAATTATTTTTTGCCTTGAAGCCTAACTCGTCGGGGAGCTCCGCGCAGCAGGTTAAAATTGTCATCTCTTTGCTGCGCGGCGATCCCCAGGATTGGGCGTTTTCTTTGAAACCTGATGATCCTATTCTTACTAATGTGAACGCATTTTTTCAAGCTTTGGGGTTGTTGTATGATGAACCTAATGCTATTGATCAGGCTGAAAAGGCCCTGTTGGCATTGAGCCAGGGTCGGGATTCTGCAGAGTTGTACTGTCAAAAATTCCGAAAGTTGGCGGTCCTTACTACCTGGAATGATGGTGCCTTGGCAGCTCTCTTTCGGAAGGGTTTGTCAGAAACCGTAAAAGATACTATGGTGGGATTTCCTGTTCCCTCTGGTCTTGACGATTCTATGTCATTAGCCATTCAGGTTTATCGGCGTTTACGTGAACGTAAAATTACACGAAAAATGTTGCCACCTGTTGAACAAATGTCTGAACCTATGCAATGTGATAGAGTTTTGTCTAGGGCGCAACGTCAGGAGTTCAGAAGGCGTAATAAGCTGTGTTTCTTCTGTGGTGATGCCTCGCATATTATTTCTGTTTGCCCTAAACGAGAGAAACGTTTTGCACACACATTTGCTGTGGGTGGTGTTCAACCTAAGTTTCTTCTGGCAATTACTCTGATCTGCTCCCTGTCCACATTTTCCTCTAAGGCTTTTGTGGATTCGGGAGCAGCTCTGAACCTGATGGACTTGGATTTTGCTAAACGTTGTGGATTTCCTATGACACCTCTGCGGACGCCTATCCCTTTGAGGGGTATTGATGCTACTCCTTTGGCGAAGAATAAACCTCAGTTTTGGACCCAGGTGGTAATGCGGGTCGCCCCAGACCATCAAGAGAATTGCAGATTTTTGGTGTTGCATAATTTGCATGATACCATTGTTCTGGGGTTTCCCTGGTTGCAAATCCATAATCCAGTTTTGGATTGGAAATCTGTGTCTGTGGTGAGTTGGGGTTGTCGGTGTGCCCTTAGTGATGCTCTTGTTTTCTCCACCTCTCCCCAGTCGCATGATGTTCCTGACTATTTGGCTGATTATTATGATGTATTTAGTGAGAATGAGTCTGCGTCTTTGCCTCCTCATAGGAGTTATGACTGTGCAATTGAGCTGAGCCCTGGGTGTAAATTTCCCAAGGGTCGACTTTTCAATTTATCTGTACCCGAACACGAGGCTATGCGATCCTATATTAAGGAGTCGTTAGAGAAGGGTCATATTAGACCATCCTCTTCACCCTTAGGTGCTGGGTTTTTTTTCATGGCTAAGAAAGATGGGTCATTAAGGCCTTGTATTGACTATCGTTCCCTCAACAAAATTACTGTTAAATATCAGTATCCGTTACCCCTGATTTCTGATCTATTCTCCAGAGTTAAAGGTGCTTGCTGGTTTACAAAGCTTGACCTCAGGGGGGCGTATAATCTTATTCGCATTAAGCATGGGGATGAATGGAAGATGGCGTTTAATACTCCGGAGGGACATTTTGAGTACCTGGTGATGCCTTTTGGGCTCACTAATGCCCCTTCTGTCTTCCAGTGCTTCATGAATGATATTTTCCGAGACTTGGTGGATACATTTTTGATCATCTATCTGGATGATATTTTGATCTTTTCCAAGGATTGGGACTCTCATGTGGAACATGTTCGGACTGTGTTCCGGATTTTGAGGGAGAATTCCCTGTATGTCAAGGGATCGAAATGCCTTTTTGGTGTACAGAGGATTTCATTTTTGGGATTTATTTTGTCTCTGTCAACTATTGAAATGGACCCAGCCAAGGTACAGGCCATTTATGATTGGGTTCAGCCCACTTCTTTGAAGGCCCTCCTGAAATTTTTGGGTTTTGCTAATTTTTATCGTAAATTTATAGCTTATTTTTCTGGTATTGCCAAACCATTGACTGATTTGACTAAGAAGGGTGCTGATGTGCTGAATTGGTCTCCGGAGGCTGTTTCTTCCTTTCAGGAGCTGAAGCGAAGGTTCACTTCTGCTCCGGTTTTGCGGCAACCTGATGTCTCACTCCCGTTTCAGGTAGAGGTGGACGCTTCTGAGATTGGTGCAGGAGCTGTTTTGTCCCAAAAAGATCCTGTAACATCTAAAATGAATCCCTGTGCTTTCTTTTCCCGAAAATTGTCCCCATCCGTACGTAAATATGATGTGGGGAATCAGGAACTGTTAGCCATGAAATGGGCATTTGATGAGTGGAGACATTGGTTGGAGGGAGCTAAACATCAAGTCATGGTCCTTACTGACCACAAGAATTTGATTTACCTGGAGTCGGCCAAACGCTTGAATCCTAGACAGGCTAGGTGGGCCTTGTTTTTCACACGTTTTGATTTTGTGGTCTCTTTTCTTCCGGGCACTAAGAATGTCAAGGCAGACGCCCTCTCTAAGAGTTTCTTTGCTGATTCTCCTGTTGTGACCAAGCCTGCTACCATCTTAGGTGAGGGGGTAGTTCTTTCTGCCATCTCGTCCGATGTGAGACGTGCTCTGGAAGAGTTTCAGGAAGACAAACCTGAGCGTTGTCCCATTGGAAAATTGTATGTTCCTGACCAGTGGAGGAAGAGAGTGATATCTGAAGTTCATTGCTCTGCATTGGCTGGTCATCCAGGTATTTTTGGTACTAGAGATTTGGTGAGTCGGTCTTTTTGGTGGCCCGCCTTGTCTCGTGATGTCAGGAATTTTGTGCAGTCCTGTGGGACTTGCTCTCGGTCTAAACCTTGTTCTCGCTCTAGTGGGTTGTTGATGCCTTTGCTGGTGCCCAGGAGGCCGTGGACCCATATTTCAATGGATTTTATCTCTGATATGCCTGTCTCTCAGAGAATGACTGTTATTTGGGTGATTTGTGATAGATTCTCTAAGATGGTCCATCTTGTACCACTCCCTAAGTTGCCATCTTCCTCAGAGTTGGTGCCCTTGTTTTTGCAACAGGTGGTTCGCTTTCACGGGATTCCTGAGAACATTGTATCTGACAGAGGAGTTCAGTTTGTGTCTAGATTTTGGAGGACTTTCTGTTCCAAGCTGGGAATTCAGTTGTCCTTCTCCTCTGCGTTTCACCTTCAGACCAATGGGCAGACGGAGAGAACAAACCAGACTTTGGAGTCGTTTTTGAGATGTTTTATTTCTGCTGATCAGGATGATTGGGTTTCATTTTTGCCCTTGGCCGAATTTGCTTTAAATAATAGAGCTAGTTCTGCCACTTTGATGTCACCTTTTTTTTTGTAACTTTGGGTTTCATCCACGATTCTCTTCAGGGCAGGTGGAGCCTTCAGCCTGCCCAGGTGTTGACACTGTGGTGGAGAGAATGCACCAGATCTGGGACCAAGTAGTGGATAAGTTGTCTCTCTCCCAGGAAAAGGCCCAGCGGTTTTCCAACCGGCATAGGACCATTGGTCCCCAGTTTAAGGTGGGAGATATGGTTTGGTTGTCATCAAAGAATATCGCTATGAAGGTGGCTTCTCCAAAGTTTAAACCTAGATTTATTGGACCTTGCAAGATTTTGGAGATTCTTAATCCAGTCTCTTTTCGATTGGCTTTTCCTGTTACATTTAAGATCCATAACGTGTTTCATAAGTCTCTGTTAAAGAGGTTTGTTGAGCCAGTAGTTCCTGTGGTGGCACCTCCTGACCCGGTATTGGTTGAAGGTAATGTGGAATATGAGGTTGAGAAGATACTGGATTCTTGTCTGGCTAGACGGAGACTCCAGTATTTGGTTAAATGGAAGGGTTATGGCCAGGAGGATAATTCTTGGGTCCCTGCATCCGATATTCATACCGAAAGATTGGTTCGTGCCTTTCATCGGGCCCATCCTGATCGCCCTGGTGGCGTGGATGAGGGTTCGGTGACCCCTCCTCAACGGGGAGGTACTGTTGTGAGTTCATTTTCCCCTTCACCGTCGATGTCTGATGAACTCCCTCTTCTGGTGAAGGAAGGTAGTGAGGCTGATTACCAAACACCTGATCTGGTAGATGATGACTGGGTAACAGGAAATTCTGACTGGATATAAGGAAGCCGACGCCCTTCTGAGTCACTGGTGATTTCTCTGCTGGAATCTTGGAGACCAGTCTGTTTCCTGCTTCCCAAAGATAAGTTTGCTCTGCTATTGAACTTATTAGTTTTGTTTTGTTTACCGGTCGGGGGTGTGCTGAGTTCCATTTTTGTCTCTGATCAGTTTGTCTCTTTGATCTGTCTTCAGAATTTACCTCAGTGCTGATATAGTCTTTTTGAAGTCCTAGCCTATCAGACGGTTGGGACATTTTTTGGTAGGGTTTTTTACGGATTGCAGACAGCAGCTTTTCTATCCTGTCCTTTTTAGTTAGCTTGGGCCTCATCGTTTGCTCAACCTATCTTTCTATCTGTGTTAGTGTTTTCATCTTGCTTCACCATCATTATATGTTGGGGGCTGCCTATTGCTTTGGGGTCTGCTCTGGGGCAGTTTAGATTTCCCATTTCTTTCTTTAGGCCTATTTAGTTCTCCTGCTGTGATCGAGGGGTCTAGGGCATCGTAGGAACCCCCCGCGGCTACTGTTAGTTGTTGTGATAGGATCAGGGGTCTGCAATCCGATAGCTACCAACCTCTCCAGTTTTCTGGACTTAGCTTATATTTTTGTTTTTTCGTCCTTCGGTGACTCATTCATAACAGTCCACCATCAGAATGCAGCTTTCCTCCTGAATAGCTGCCACCCCTCTGTCAGAGCGACAAAGAAATCCCCTCTGACCGTGTCCAACACCTGGGTGCCACTTTAGCAGCAGTGTCCAGCGCTAGAGTGCCAACTTGAAGCCACAGAGTCCAGCACCAATTGAGAGCAACTGTCAAGCAACCGAGTCCGACACCCGAGTGTAGCTTTCCAGCGACAGAGTCCAGCAAACTGAGTGCAGCTCTACACCATAGTTGCCACTCGACCAAGCTTTGCAGGCATTCTTCACTGGCACCATAACTACCACTCCACCATGCCCTCCAAGAACTCCTTGCTGACACCATAGCTGCCACTCCAGGACTCTCCTCCAGCTCCTTCCTTCACCCAGGTTGTTTGGAAAACCCTAATAATATCACCACCGTGAGTGAGCACTACTGACACACCTTTATTGAGGAAACACACCTGTTAGTGATTCCCGTGCAGTTACACTCACCACCATCGGGGGCAAACTAGAACCAAAAATACAGTGCAATGACCATAATGGCCACCGGGGGCAAAAACTATCAAAAACACCAGTGCAATGACCATACTGGCCACCGGGGGCAAAAACTATCTCCAAGCACAGAGATAAAAAAGGTTATCAGTGCTTTTAACTGACATGATCCAGCAACGATCATGACAAAGGCCTCCCATCCCCCATCTGCCTTACACACCAACTTACTCACTACTCCGGGCCATGCGATGAGTTCTGTCTTCTGCCGGCTCCATGCTGGGTGCCTCTTGCCTCCTGCCTGCTCTCAGCATACTTCCTTGCTTTGTGCATAGGGGGGCGGCGCCAGCACTCTCGTGCTCTTATTGAGTCAGTGTGCACCTTCCTAAGGTGCCCCCAGCCAATTGTCAAGAAGCTTCAACTACTTAAGGCATCCCCGCCCATAGGAGGATGCCTGAGCAACTATTTCCCTCAGTCAGTGTCTTGCTGCTGAGGTGCCAGGTCCTGTCTTGTTTCCACCTTCTCAGGGGGCTGCATTCCAAGACCTGTTACTGTGCGCTTTTGTGTCCTATCTTCCCGCCTCCCTGAGGGCTGCATACGCAGGCCTGTGTCCTTTTTCTGTATCTGTTCCCGTGTCCGTCCTTGTCTGTATTGTGTCCCATTCCTGTATCTTATCCTGTTCCTGTATTTAACCTAGTCTGAACTCAGTCCTACCCTCTGTCTGTCTCCTTGTCAGTGACTCCTTTCTCTTTTGTGTCTATCCTTGTGGCCTCTCTGTCTGACCTGCTCTCGTTCCTGCGGCTCTGCCTTTGCTCCGCACTCTTGCAGTTCTGCCTTTGCTCCACGTTCCTTGCGGTTCAGCTCGCTGCACTGCAACCAGCGACTCTTTATCTGTCCCTGCTCCTCCAGTCTGAACAGGTCCCTACCTGTCCCCACACACTACTCTTACCTGTCCGTGTTTCTGTCCTTCCCGAGTCCATCCCTGCTTCTCGAGTCTGAACAGGTCTCTACCTGGTCCGTACACCACTCATTCCTCCCCGTGTTCATGTGCCTTCCAAGTCAGTTCCTGCCCCTTGTGTCTCAGCCGTGCCTGCCTGCCAGTGTCTCAGCCGTGCCTGCCTGATAGTGTCTCAGCCGTGCCCGCCTGCAGTGTCTCAGCCGTGCTCACCTGCCTGTCTGCCAGTTGTGCCTGTCACCCGCACCTGTCCTAGCATTCCGTCCCCCAGTGGGATCAGCAGCCACAGCCAGACACCACCCTGGAGTGGCACCTGGCAGCTACCTGCTGCACAAGCCTGACCTCACCATCAGAGGCTCCAGTGAACACCAAGGTAGCTGCTTAGTCACGTCCCTCTAGGGTAGTCTGGTTTGTGGTACAGTAGGGCCACTCCCCCACGCTCGCACCAACCAGTTAGGGCGCGAGCGTTAAACGCAGTAGCAGAGCTGGAACTGAGGGTTATTGGCATATGCGATACTCTCACATAGGAAGCCATATGTTGGTGTGATTCCAGCTTAAGGCCGGGGTCTCACTTGTCAGAAACTCGCACAAGTCTAGCGTCTCAATACCCGGCACTGCTGCCAGCACTCAGACTGGAGTGCTCAGCTGCATAGAAATGCATGCAGCCATACACTCCAGTCCTGAGTGTCGGGTATTGAGACACGAGACTTGTGCGAGTTTCTCACAAGTGTGACCCCGGCCTTAAGCACAGACTGCAGCCAGGAGTTTTTCTGAAACTGAAAAAAACCCTTTATCCTAAATATACACCTGCACTGAAGTTGGCAAGGTGATTGTTCTTTTTCATATATTTTCTTTTTATTTATTTGTTTATTTTTTAGCTCTTCTTTTATTTATTTTTTTTTCCAAACTAACAAAAAACTTCCCCTAAACGAATAAATCCTGAATTCAATGCGTGGTAATGTTGTGATGCTGTAACATCAATCAGACACGCATGAGATGATTTACAGAGTGCAATGTTTCAAACTTGACCCTATCAAATCTCTGAAACCACTTAAAAAATAAATTTACCCTGGCCTCTGTAACCCCATTTTTTGTTTAAAAAAAAGGTGCCTAAGATGAAGTAATTTATAAGACATAGTTTTATTAATGCTTTTAAGTTTGCTATGCTCAGCAGTGCAGCGAAAGAGTGACTTCTGATCACACGCTAACCTAAGGCACTTTCAGGGGGTTTGGGGCAAATGATGAACTCATAAATAGGTGCTGCACTGTGTGTTATCCTGCTATAAATTCACCAACCTTTCAAGTACATCAAACAGAGCAAACTGAACCAGCCATTCTGCTTGTAGACTAGCTTATAGACTAATGTGGTTCTAATGAGCAGCTGGGCAGAGTGCTTCCACAGGCATATCTAATGTTTTCCAGGAGAGCGGGACAGGCATATTTGTGCCACAAATTACAAGTACACTTCATTCATCTACATGGACCACAAAGCAAAAAAATATAGACCTAAATAATAGATAGTAGTAATCTTACTTTATACTACGATGCTACAGAAGTTCACTGGGTTATTTTATATATTTTGCATCTGTTTGCATAAAAAAAACATAATCTGAAGATTGATACACTTTGACATCAGTTTGCATACCACAGACATAAATAAAGATTGACTTGAGATGAGCAAAAAGATTCAAACCTTGGTTCTTTATCCAGCTCGCTCCTCCGTGGCAGCTAGATCAGGCCAGTGTTCATTTCTGTACTGGAAATTCACGGTCCAGGATCCTGGGCTTCTCTAGCACTCACTAAATCTCAGTGACGTCATGACGTTGTGAGAGGTCTAATCACAAGGTCTCACGTGACTTCATGACTTGCAGGGCTGAGACGAGGTATTCTGGTGCCCTAGGCCGATGAAGCCGATAGTGCCATCCTCCCCCTAATGAACCCTCAGCCCCTATTCAAGCAAATGGGTCAGAGGCTAAAATAACAGGACCCATAACACACCCCTTCGATGGGTCAAGTAACAAGCTCTTTTGAACAATTCCAGTAGATTTGTTACCTTTTCACCAAAAAATACCAGCAAAAGTTAAAAGTGGTCTACTTTAGGGATGAGGCCCAACAGCGAGTGCAATTTTTTTAGATATAGAATCATTAATTGTTTGTGGACCATTTACATAATACAAGGGACAAATGATACTCATCCCTGACAAACTATATATTAAATGTCAGACACAGGATAGTCATCAAAACTAATATAGCTTAACTATAATGGAGGCCGTTTGATTACAATTAAAGCGTCCAGCATTTGGCAGATACCGAAGTGGAAAATATACAGACCCCCATTTTAGATAAAGGGATACGTATGATGGTTTTTGCGTCCGTCATGCTACAAATACAGTTTGCAACAAAACGGATGGTGGTTCTGGTGCCAAATTCCTGTATTGATAGTGGTGACATATTCATGAACTGATGGTGGTTCTGGTGGCATATTCATTTAGTAATAATTGTTCGGGTGCTGTATTCATCACCGGAACCATCATTTGTATATGAATATGAAGCCAAAATCATCATTAGTACATACATAGAACTCCAGAGCCACCAATCATACATAAGTACAGCGTCATAATCATCTTCAATAAATAGATTACTATAACCACCATCAGTGCATAAATAAATCCCCAGAACCAAGTGCATCACCAGAACCACCATCAGTGTATGACTACATCACCTAGCTTAGTGCCTCCAACAGCCTATCTTATGATAGTCTAAGGGGAATATTTGGCCCTGAAACCCGTAAACTGGTGTCTGGGACATCTGCTATTTCTGCCATTTTCTCTATTGTCTGTTGTCTATGCTTTTATATGAAGATTTTGGAATAAAGTTTCTTGGAGTGCAACCTCTTGGTGCTGGATTTTTTACTACTTATTAGATTTTCCTGGATTGGCAGTCAAGCACAAAGAGGACAGGTGAGCTGAAAAAGACTTTTCTCATTTACTTACAGGAGCTCAGTATATACTGTCTCCCCAATTCATCATGTGCAGTCTCCTTTAACCCCCAAATTCCATCATGTGCAGTCACCCTTACACTCTCCACTTCATCACTTACAGTTACCCTCACCCATTGAATTCATTTTATAAAGAAAACAAAAACGTTTTACATACTTACCTCACCGTCGCTCCCCAGCAGCGTAGCTCTGCTTTCAGCATCCGGTACATGTCGGCGCGTACGCGATTACGTCATCGTGTACACGCTGTCACATGAACGGAGGTACGGAGAACACGGAGGGAGCTGGAGCTGCGCAGCTGTCAAGGTTAGATGGCCGTGCACAGCAACGAGAAAACTCCAGGCCCTGGTGCCGATGTGTGCGCCACAGGCCCGCAGCACAGAGCACTTGGGGCCCGATGACACACAGCACTTGGGATGCGATGAGTAGAAGCACAAGAGCGGGTCCCCCTTCTGTACTGCTGCTCACCGGGCCCCATACAGCAGTAAGGGCAGTAATTCCCTGATGGCGGTCTTGCTGACATATAATAGAGGCCACTGGCTTTTGGTCATGATGTCCTTGTTTTTACAAGGCTCAATATTCTAGTTTTTTCCAGTAAATATGATGGAATTTTAGGACACAAAAGGAACCCCCAAACATACACTAATCACATTCATACTGTCAGAAATACATTATTAAGTGAATGTCCACTTTTTTAACACCATATTATTTTTCTAGATCAAGAAATCTATCCTGATTATTCTTCTTAATACTGTATTTGTAGCATTTCATAGTATTTTTCTGACATAGCTTCCAGTCAGCTTCATTGACAAAGTTGAAAGGTAACATTGTAGCTACATTCAGTGGGCACCAGAGGGAGCTAGAGAACAAATACTGATTATACAGTTACCTAATTAATTAAAACAGTCTGCAGTGAGCTCCTGAGCTCCCTCTAGTGGTGGCTACAGGCAGAAAAAAGTCCATTTTTTTTAGCTATGTATCAGTGTATCAGATATAAGGATTTCTGGGAGATATAAAGATGTGTTATGAAACAAATCAGCATAGGATATTAGAAATAAAAAAGACATGATATGAAAGGTGGTGATTTACTTTAAATATATTTGTGGAATATACACGTTAACATTTCTAACATAATATGGTTCAGTTTCTCGCCATTTTCAAGAGTTCTGCTTAAAATCGGTGAATGGAAGCACTCATGGCTTAAATACTGGGTGAATATGGCCAGTATTATTTTTTATTTTTTCCACTATATAGAGCAGTTCTTGGAAAAGGTGAGAACAGCTCACATTTGCAGCCCCTGTGTCTTTGTGGTTCGTATTGTGGTTTTGCAGCAAGTAACATTCTTTGTACGGCACCAGGGAATATGGTGGCTTTGTGCATGAGTAGGGTAGCGGTTAGCATGGGTGAGACATGTTCTCGCTGTGATTACAGGATTTCCTTTGGACCCTCCTCTCCCCTTCCACACGTTAGAGGCACGCTCAAAGGTCAATCATTTTCCTCTAAAGTAGGTCCTAGCTTGGGCGTCTAAGATAGGAAAATGATATTGTCAGTCCCGCTGGGGACGGGAACAGAAGTGAGCAAATATGTATGTATAGACGTCAGATATTAAATGCGGTTACTATATAAATAGCACAGCAAACGAATGGATATTGCGCGCATATAGCTGTAGAATCCAGATCAAGGCATTCGGACAATTGTAATGTACCCACATTATACTTTTCACGTAGAAGTCTTTATCTAGGCTCTGATAATTATCGATGTATCATGAATAAACTTCAGATACACGATTGTTGTACTAGTTAAAGCTCCGTGGTCACATATTAAATATGTATAATCTCCCCTAAGAAGACATGAAGAATTGCAGAATTTTCCTTTGTGTTGTCCTATGATGTCATAATATATTGCCACCTTTCTCCCAGCCACACATGCATATGAAATGTTTAATGTCCTCTCAGATCTCAGATGTTCTTTCTGCCCTGGGGCATTTACAAGCCATTGAAGTGTTTATTTATTTGCACATTAGAAATCTAGCCATACTCTAACGCTCATTATGCCATTAGCACTTTCTATTTTCTTTCAACGCCGCTTTTCTTCTCAACAAAATCAAAGTACGGCAGCTGGTAAAATTATGTTCCTTGGAAAAGTCCTGTCAGGTGGGGAGGACCGTACTGCCTTTCTTTCCTTACATCTTGAAATTTAAACTTGAAAGTTTAGCCTTCTGCTCAGCAAAAAAAAAATTGTAGCGTTAAAAGCTGTGCAGTTCACTGTGACAGAGGCTTGTTCTAAAACAAATGGTCCCCGGGTGCAAAAGACAAGGATTCTTCTCCAGCATGAAGTACTGTTTGATTCCAGTAGTTGGCGCTGCTAGGGACACGAAGGAGGCATATGTTGAGGAAGACAAAATGTTTCCTTTTTGTGTCCATGGTTATGTTATTGTAAATCATTTTTTTCCAGATTTTAAGAAGAAATGTTATTGTTGCCACATCTCCATTTTCTCACTTGCATGTAAAGGGGAAATACATTTTTTCAACTCCTATAGTGTAGTTAGAATGATTACAATTCAATAACTACAACTTTTACAAACATTTCTTGTTCTCCTTGTACTCAAATGCACAACAAAGTGAAGTTATATTCTTAATTAAAAAACTATCATTTTATGTATACGTTTCCTATGCTCATGTGTCTCTGGGGTTTCAGACTACAACAAAAAAACAACAACTGTGTAGTCTGATTCTGTTCTTAATATTTAACGGGTAGCAAACTAAAAATGTAGTTATTATATTTATTATTTAACTATTATTCCTAAGACATTTTGTATGCCTCGCCCATCTCCACCTACCTCTGCTGGACTGACAGCTAACTGGTTTGACTATACAGCCAGTGATCTGTCAGTCAAGCAGAAGATGGTGGGGCTAAGTGGGGAATGGAGCCCGGGAAGCAGAGGCGTAGGAAGTGCTTTGAAGTTCTCAGAGCACTTAAAGGTAATCTGACAGCTGATGCAAGCTGCTTGATTTACAGTCAGCATGTAGCAGACACTGGCTGCATGATATCAGCCATATATGTTAAACTCTGAAAACAGTTTTCATAGTGGGCAGTACAGTGGCTCGGTGGTTAGCACTGTTGCTTTGCAGCACTGTGGTTCCGGGTTCAAATGTCACCAAGGACAACATCTACAAGGAGTTTGTATGTTCTCCCCGTGTTTGTGTGGTTTTCCTCCTGGTTGTCCAGTTTCCTCCCACACTCCAAAGACAGAGTGATAGGGAAATTAGATTGTGAGCCCCAATGGGGACAGTGATGATAATGTATGTAAAGAGCTGCGGAATATGATAGCATTATGTAAGCATGCATGATAAATAAATAATAGTTTAATTGCCACTGGGGATCAAGACACATGGGAGACTACAAATATAGAAAACTAATTGTCACGGCTCTTCCAAACAGAAAAAGACAAATGTGTACAGGTGAATCCTAAGAGAGCCAATCTATATAACTAACAAATTAAAGCTGTACTCTGAAGAGCTATAATGGAGGGGCTCAAACTTGGCTGGGTATATGGGCTGCACATAGAAAAAAATGGATTTTGAGGGGACACATTCTTTGTATGACAAAATTACATTTTTAGTGATACCATTTTTTGTATATACCTTTTTATCATTTTTTAAAATATTTTTGCAGTATTTATTCTATTTTTTTAAACGACATTCATTGTATGGATTATGGTAGTTTTATAGCTTGGTACATTGTGGATGTAGCTATAACAAACCTGCACTTTTTTGGTTTACTTGTTCAGTTTATATATAGAACAGTATTTTTAGTGGCTAAGTATTTGTTCATGCTTCATTTTGATTTTCTTTTTACATTGTATTACAATTACAACCATATAGTAATTATGGCTAACATCCTAGTAATGTCCCCCATCCTTGTCCCCATCTTGTAGTAACACCACATCCTGATCTCCATATTGTAGTAATGTCCCCCATCTTGTAGTAATGCCTCACATTGGTGTAATGGCCCCATCCTGGTCCTCGTCTTGTAGTAATGTTCATATCCTGGTCCTCTTCTTGTAATAATGACTCTATCCTGGTCCTCATCTTTTAATAATGTGCCCATCCTTGTCCCCTTCTTGTACTAATGCTCCATCATGGCATAGTCCCCTTCTTGTACTAATTCTCCATCCTGGTTCCCTTCTTGTACTACTGCCCCATCCTGGTTCCCTTTTCTGCACATGCGTCCGGAGGCACTGCGGACCCCAAGGACACACATTCAGTTGAAGAAAGGTGCTGCCATCGACAGCCTCCTGGGCTGGAATGTGATCATCAAGCAGTCTGCAATGCTTGCGGCCCTCATGAAGCAGACTCGAGGCCCATAAGGCCCGCGGGTTGCGTGTTTCAGACTCCTGCGCTATAATATATAAACATTGAATATATGAAATTGGAACTGCATTACTGCTGTAGAAAATCTGTTAAAAAAATGAAGACACTTAGGGCACAGATTGGAAATTAGCCAATTGGTGTGAGTCAAATAGCTATCGACAAGGCATACCCCTTTGTTGGGAACCTAAACCTAACATGATGCCTCTCCCGGGCTAAAAGCCTATAATTACATGGGCAGGTAGGATCAATTTAAAAATGCTTTAGGCTTATGGGAGGAGTGCTCAGTCAGAGGGCGTGTACTACAAATATAAAAAAAACTGACCGGCACTTCCAAACAGAAAAAGACAAGTGTGAACACATGCAAGGTAAGAGAGACATTCTACAATATATTAAACCTACATATGGGAGACTAGTTATACAGGTGGGTCCCCGGTGGCTTCTCCCTGCCTACTTCTCTGGAGTGATAGGTCTCTTTCTGTAAACAGAGAGAGCTGTCACTCCAGGGGATCAAGTGGAGAAAAGCTTCTGGTGACCCACCTCTCTGACTAGTCTCCTGTGTTGCTCGGTCCATGACAACTATTAAACGGAATGTCACCTATTTGTTCGCATATAAGATGCAGCCACCGCCATCAGGGGCTTATCTACTGCATTCTGTAATGCTGTAGATAAGCCCCCAATGTAACCTGAAAGATAAGAAAAACGAGTTAGATTATACTCACCCAGGGGCGGTCCGGTGCGGTCCGGGTCTGATGGGTGTCGCGGTCCGGGTCCGACACCTCCCATCTTCTAGCCATGACGTCCTCTTCTTTGCTTCCCGTCGCGGCTCCGGCGCAGGCATACTGCTTTGCCCTGTTGAGGGCAGAGCAAAGTACTGCAGTGCGCAGGCATCGAGAGAGGTCAGAGAGGTCTGGTGCCAGAGCTGCAACGGGGGCTTATCTACAGTATTACAGGATGCTGGAGACAATCCCCTGATGGCGGTGGCTTCATCTTATATATGAAAAAATAGGTGACCGATTCCCTTTAAGATTTGTTATACATACCTGGCTGAGATCATACATCCAGTGTCTGATACATGCTGCCCGTGGATCAGCCAGAATCTATCAGCTTTCAGGTTCCATTTAGAGAACCTGTCTGCAGGATATAGCACTATAAAGTAAATGTATGGCCATAATGGAGCTGTTACACTGATTAAATTGATACCTTTGTTGATGGAATCCGATCAGTAGTTCTTAAGTTTTTTTGTGATTACGTCTTCTGTACATTGGGGTGACCCGGGAAGTTGTGTCTTCTTCTGATCCAGCCCATCTGCCTGCCTTTCTACATATTATTGATTATTCAATGACCTGCCTCCTTTTTGAAATTTTGCACCTCCGCAGCCATGATTGAGTGGGCGGTGAATGCGTAGTGTGAGATTCCACGCCTGGTCTTCTGCTATAACAGAAATCAACTCTCTCCACGCACTGACTAACTAGTCAGCCAATCAGAAGAGTCAGAAATGCAGTGCAACTGAGTAATGACTGTCCATAGTCATGCGTAGGATACAGTCAATTAATACCGTTTAATGCATTTCTTTGGAAAGTGGGACGTTGAGCAACTTTAGATGTCAAACACCAAAAAAAAATATCCAGAGCTGCAGTCCATCTTTCTCCTGGGCATATGATGAATGTGCCTCTCAGCGACGCTCCGCACTGGCCATGTAATGAATTATAGTTAAGATTTAACATCAGGTCATCAAAGAGTTTTGTTTTTTAATATTTGGCACACAATAACTAATTCACCTTGAATTTCTTCTAAAGAGATGCTTTTAGATCATTTCTTCTCATTGTCTGACAATATGATTCCAGTATTTCAGCTATTGCTGTCACATAGTTTTTTTTTTTATTATTTTTGCAGATAATGCTACCGCACTCGCATGCATTAGATGTTATAATATGTAACCTATACCTTTCATCTGTTTGACAACGAATATTTCATTCCTTAAACTGTTATTGGAATATTTATGATCCATTTTGGATTTAATGACAGTCTCTAAGTGGCATATTGTTTACTTAAACTATGGATTGACTTAAAATTCAGGCAGATTTGTTTCTTGTTAGGACTGATACGTGTATGATGAGTACAGGAGGCAAGTCTCATGTTTCCTTGAGCAAGGTCTCCTCTACCATTTATGTCTGCTACTACACGTTATTACCGTCTCCACTTGTGTATTTTATTACTGTTATGTATATTATCCTGGAATGGGAATTTAGGTTTATTCTATAATATTAATTTTTATCAGCCGTTGACAATAGAAAAAGGGTGTGCTATATAATAAATTCATTACTAATACCAATTTTGTGCCTATTACTGTCTTTTAAAGCGGTCCTCCTTTCAAAGACCATGGCTAAGTTTGCATAGCATATGATGAAACTAAAACTCTTTTAAACAAAATCTAGTTTGGGTTTATTGGTTATCTTCTAAAAGAGGTGGTTACATGGAGGAGGGAGTGACTGTATATAATTTTATATATGCAATCACCCCCAAAACAAGGATTAAACCACATATACAATTATATGCGTAAGTGATTTTAGCCCTTAAAATTTTTTATCTCTGGTTTAAATTTAACGTTAACCTGTCACTAGTTTACCACGACAGGGAGGGTCCAGAAGACTGCGGTGTCTGATCTCTCTTCTGCACTGTAAAGAATCACTTCACCTTCATATTAAATAGTGCAGATTTCTGTTAGCAGTTCAGGTGTTAATCTGTTCAGCTTACCTGCATTGATGGTCTCTGCTGTTCAGTGTTTGCCACTCCCCTCTGCTATATATACTTGCCTCTGGCAAACAGAGTTAAGAGGTGTTGGTTGTTAGGAGGCGTTTGGAGTGTTGTTCTAAAGACTGCTACTTGGTGATGTGTTTACGTGTATATCCTCATCTTCTCTTATTTAGTTTTTCCTCTCTTTGCTTCCTGGTGTTCTACTCTGTTGGAGTGGTATTCTCATTTGTCCCTGTACGTCTTCACTTGTCAGTCTGGTTTGTGTATTGATATACATTAGCACCCTGCACACTTTTCCTGAGCTCGACTGACAGTGCTCCCTTACCCATAAGGAGCGTTATCTGAATTGAATCCCTGAGCCTGCACATCCACACTGACACTACAGGAGCCGAGTGCACACACTTCCACATAGTTTGATTGTGAGTGCTCGCTTACCCAGAGTGAACTCCGGCTTAACTGAATACTAGTATGGGGCAGCCAATGCAGACAGGAAAGAGGGTTTAGATCATGTCTGCAATGACACAGCTTGTGCACATGTACGTGGGGCTCCTGGAGTGTCATTGCGCAAGTGCAGGGCCAGGAATGGGCAAGGGAGCGTTGGAATTCAAGCTAAGGCTAGGTGCAGACGACTGCTGGTTTTCTCATCCAAAAGAAAAAGGTCAACTATTTAAATCACACACTGATCAGTGAACCAACTATTGCATCAAACTTGGGCATGCAGCAAGTGAATGTGCACAGCCCCACGGAATAACTTTGGTCCGAGTGTGATCCGATGTTTTTTCGGATCGTACTCAGAAAGACAAAAAAAAGCTCTTCTGAACCTGCCCTTTTTCCCTCAATATTACCACAACTCTTTTACGATGACATGATATCGTAGAGCCCTAGTCTTAGAATCATGACAAACCCACCCTTCTACAAATTTGTTGTTTGTGCTCATACAGTGTAAATACTAGTAACTTTTTAACAATAGAAGGCTGGCACCTTGATTTCTAGAAGAAAAGCACACTGACATACTAACTATGGATGATGTAAGAGAATGAGGGGCCTGGAGTTTCTGGGGCCTATAGACTTTCCTTCTACATAAGAGACCATCCCTGGTTGAGGGTCTGAACGAGGGTTCTTGTACAATGATGTGTTGATACTTTAGTTCCTAGTTTGGATTTTGGATCACAGAACCCTGAAGTTTCTGAAGAACAAGGACATGAGTACACCTAGGCGTGATCCTAATTATCCCAAATCTTTTCTGTTAGGGGCTTCAGTCTACACATTGGAAGGTGTATCTATTTTGAATGTCCAGTTTTAGTGGGCTAGAAAATATTTTATTTTTGGGCATTTACACTATTTTGGACATTTGGGATCTAGAAAGCCCTCCAAGACTTGGCGCCTGTGATCTTTGAGGATCAAGAAAAGTGGCACAACGTCTTACAATTTTAGGTATGCAACACACTTTTTTTCCAGATGAACACTTTAACATTGCTGGTAAAGAGATGATATTTTTCCACATAGACCAATCCGGTTTATTTTGCAAATGCTGACCCTAATAGGTAAATGCTTACATACAATAATGAAAATGCAGTCCAAATCATCAGGTGCCCCCCTTGATTATGGATACATTTTGTTAAACAGCCCAGCAATGATTAGTAATTTACCACGGTTTTTATCACGGCTGTTGGTATTTAATTGATCTGTCTGCCGGAGAGAGAAAAGCTTGTATATATTTTATAAATATAATATAAAGCGCAGGCTTTCCAAATTATAAGTACATTTCTTGTCCCTCTGATTTATAAATACCACCACTTTATATATTCCCTTTATACCTCCTACAAAAATTGTAATTACAGTTTAATTGAACTGGTTATAAATGTCAGGTAAGCTGTAAATGACATCTTGTAATTTCGGTTAACAGAATTAAATACTTAGTAATCAGGTGGACACAATGTATTTTTTTTATTATCAATGTTGTAATGATATTTTTTTATATCATGTGTATATATTCTAAATTTTTATTATCATTTAGTAATATTTTTGTCCTACGACGGAGTCGGAAATCTCACTAATTCCACCAGATACATTAGAAGCATTTTGAAATGTGAAAGTCCAGCCATTAGAAGATATCTGTGACCCTTCAAAGTTTTCTTTAAAACCACACTCAAATAAGAGTTTGATTTAGATTTTTTGGATTTCCATGTACTGTGTACAGGGCATCAGTGCCTGCCAAATTGGCTGCTCTCCATGGTGCAGTGAAATCAGTTGGAAAGGACATATAAATTCCTCATAATACATGCCCAGATGCAAGAGTGATTATTAAAGGGTATTGTACCTGAGAAATGGGACTGATCGTCCCCCCCGAAACGCATAGTCTAATAAAGCCTGGATTTTATATTGAATTGGTGTCTACATTTACGGCAACGCCCGGTCGATACCGCCGTCTTTTCCAGTTTGGTCTTTATCCTTAATTTCGGGTCCAGAACCAGCGGTCGGTGCAGCAACCTTTGGTTGATCTAATATAGCTCTTGTCAGTGTTGTGCCTGCCCAGCATAACCATTCCGGCGTGCAGCATTGTGCCTATCAAGGTCTACTATCTAATGCAGATTCACGCAGGGGGTGTTTTTCTCCTTTTTTTCTGTATTTCTTAAAGGGGTTTGACCTTCAGAAATCATTAGAATGGGAGTCTAGTTTGTATGACCGCAGTGAGATGAAGTTTTGGTAAAGCAGTAGTCACACATGCACCCTGCCAATCCATCAGTCTGATGAAGATAGCGGAGTACAGCACTTGTCTTATTTATGTCGGCAATGATGGAAACATACAGAAGAGGGTCCCTATGCAAGAACAATATATGTGTGCTTTGCAGTCCAATAGCTGATAAATTCCATCTGAGGCAGATATGGACTCCCTTTCTCTTTGGTCCCTGCGCTATCATAGCTCCTTCCAAAGTCCTCTTCAGCGTGGTCTTGTACAGTGAAAGATCGGGAAATTTAAGACCCCCATTGTATTTATCAGTGGGACCCCAGCAATCAGTCAATTATTGCCTATTGTGTGGATGAGGTAATAAATTGAATTTGTGGAAAAAAAAACTTTTATTTTCATGATAGATTTTCTTTGTATGTTATTTAGCAATATTTTTATAAAGCTCAATCAAATTTAGGAGCAATCGGGATATTGTTGGTACCATACGGCTTTTGTTGTTTGGATGTTTTCACTTGTAACATTTATTGTAGACTAGATTATATATCTGAATGGGACTTGCAGAAGTCTGTGTGGCAGAAGCAATGTGTCGCGCCCGTGGCTTGTGCGCTTTCTAGGCGCCATTCTACTCACTGCGCTCACCGCTCTGCTTCTCTCAGTCTCAGGCCATCACTCTGAACTCCATCTTGCAGCAGTCTCAACATTGCTGCATCCTCCTCTTCCTGAGATTCTCCACCTGGCTATAGGGAGGCACGGACAGACTCTGTAGGAATTTAACCCTTGTGGTCCTGCAGAGTTTAACTTTCCTGGATTATCTTTTAGGCATCTCCACCCTTCTCACCGTGCCTGAGCTTAGGTTCCTAGTGCAGTTCATCTATTATCATGTCAAGGTGTAGTCTATCTTGTTGCCAACCCAGCTAGTTTCCTAGTTTCGTCTGACCTCTCTGCTCCTGACCCTGGCTTCATATCCTGATCCTGTGCTGTCCACCCTGACATTGGACTATCTGACTATGCCCTCTGTTTGTCATATCCCTACCTTGGTTAGTTGCTGGAGGTCTGGGTACTCCCCTGGAGTGCCTATCCTAATGGCCCAAGCCTATACTCACTAGCTGAGGCTCTAGTGATTACCAGGTAGCAACTTAGTCTCGCCTTTCCAAAGTAAGCCCGACTAGTGGCGCAGTGGATCCACATCTACTGCCGTCACACAATCACAGTAAGATACTGTATATGTAACTAACTTCCAGATTTAGACACTTCTTCATAAAATCTGTCTTGTAGGAATATGCCATAAATGCCGGTAAGGAAACCATTCGTTGTTAGACACAGACAGAAGAGGGCCCCTGTGCAAGAACAATACTTGGACCCTTTTCAGCCCAATAGCTCATCATAATGCCCAATTCCACCTGATTTGGAGATGGAAATGGGCCCCCTTATTTCTTGTGCCACTGTGCGGCTGCACAGGTGCACCAATGATATGTCTGCCTCTGTCACCATTACGTATGTATTGGATTTAGGCATTACTTCTCTGCACATATGGGGGACATATTCTATTTGTTGCAGGAACATTTTGCAGATCCTGCTTGTTTTTCATCTTCGTGGATTCCTTTTGACTGATCATGATATTATTTTGTTAAATGCAAAAAAAGAAGGTTACATTAAATAAAAATAAATGTTTTTATGGGAATAAAGAAATTGATGCACGTTATTGCGCCATTTCACCTAGCTTACACCATTTTAGTTTTTTTCTCTTGCAAGCAAGAATGAGGACAATTTAAAGTGTGCGTGTGTTGTGCTCATGCATTACCCAGAACAATCTTCTGTCATGTAGCACATGAATAATGGGACTAGCATTTTATGTCAGAATTTCTCAGTCTCCTCATAAATAATACCAGTCAGAAGCCACCCCCCTTAGTCTCTGCCAAGAGGTCATCCATTTTTTAACCTCTGCCTGCATGCAAAATTAAGATTGTGCTCAGAGTCAAGGTTAAAGGTACAGTGTGCAGTATCCTCTTTCAAAAGGCGCATGTCAGCCCCCGTACCATTAATGATAAATAATGCTTTATGTAGGCAGACTCTGGGAATTAGAAAAGAGGATTTGATGTAAAAACACAGAATGGGATTGGGATCTGTAAGTATGAATTATTAAAAAAGATACTTGTGTTTTAACTATACTAATGTTCAGATCAGATAAGAAAATGGACCCCAAACTGCAATCTAAACACTTGAAAAGGGGTAAAATCTGCATGTGTAGTTATGTTTAGCACTATTCATGATTGGTGACTTTACAGTACAGGCACTCCAGAAAATAACATTAAATTGTCCACCGTTATGGTGCTGGGTAGCACCGAGGAGCCTGGCGTGCTTCCCCCTCCTCACTCTTTCCATGACCTTAGACTACGTTACAAAAATCTGCCACGGATTTGACCCTCAGATTTCTGCCACAGATTTGCAGTTAACATGTCGGTAATCCACACCCAGATTAGCCCCATACGTGGCAACCAACTGTGCTATGACAAGCCTTCTCACCACTGACAAATTGGGGAGCTATGGGCAACACAGTACCAGTAGGCGCCAACTGGTTTTAAAGGGGTTGTCCACCTTTGGGGACATTTTTTTTAAAACCTATATTTATGTATTTAGGGCTAAAAATAATTTCTGTAATTAGATTTAATTAAAGTTTTTTGCACCGTTTTGCTTCTACTAGCTCTTTGTTTTCCAGTACAATCACCTTTGATGTGGCCTGTGGTCATAAATCAGCTGAGAGGAGCTCAGAAAAAGTTGCAGATCTCTTGTCAGATCTTAAAGCCAGCTGACCGACAGATTCCCAGTTAACTCAGCAACCGGCAATAGTGCAATGCAGAGGTTATAGAAAGCCAATGAAAACCAATTCTGTTTAGCCTTGATTACATGCAGTAAAGTAAAAAAAAAAATGGCCCCATAGGTGGACAACCCGTTTCGTGTAAATATATTCCCTACAGTACTCATCTTCTTTAAGTAAGGAAATGTGACTAAGAACAATAAGGGCCATTATTTCTACATCTTTTAAACATACATAACATACATTATTCCCCAATTTATTTGATATGCTCCATTGAAAATAATTACCCCACTAAAAGTATTCACTCTTCAGCAGTTAATCTCTACTCTATTAATGCTTAATCTTGTGTCAAGTGACTACATTTAACGTGATATTGCTTTTTTTTTAACTTAAAGCAACCCATAGATTGCCATTTTCTTCTCCCCTACAGACATGCTTATTTGCTTTGGATGAGCATGTTTAATATTTCCATGGGACAAGAGATAAGCTACCGACAACCAACTTGTCCTATCTTTGCTATCACAAAAAAAGATTGTCAGGGAACAGTCAGACTTTTCTCATGCACAGGAAGATCACACAAGAAATATATAATGTGTAACATTAAAGGGGTTGTTCACTACTCAGACATCCCCTTCTCAATCCCCTTGTAAAATAATAATACCTATACTTACCTATGGTGCTGTTCTAGTGGTGTCAGCACTCGCTCTCCCGGGAATTGTGGTGCCATTATGTCATGCGATCCCTGCAGCCAATCAGCGCTGGCTTCACTCTCCCCACCTTTAGACAAATCACGACTATACAGAGGAAGTGAGATAGGTTTCACTTATTATTTTACAAGGGGTATACACAAGAATTTAAAACTCCTTTAAGTTGAGTACATCCCCAGTATTGCAGAATACTGCAGGTTACCTTGCACTAGTGATGTATGCATACAGACTAGAATCAGGGAATACTGTTTTGTTTCTCATTTTTATTTCTATTTTTTTTCCTTAATTTTTACGCTAGCAGGAAAACGAAAAACATGCAGCCAACATATTCATACATCACCGAGTACAAATGCCAAACTTCAAATTGGAGTAGTGGAGTATCACGAATAGTGTTGCTTTAGCTGCTGGACGCATTGAGGCAGGGGTACAAATTTAAGCTCTTTGATGTTGTATCTTGATCTTTCCAACTACAAAGTGAAACAAAGTATTTCACCAATTTTCAAAATGTTTCATCCTCCATCTCTCCGCCATTTTACGGCTCCATGCAGCACCTTAGTTGTACCAAGCTGTAATACAACACCCATACCTGTAAGTCGCTACTGTGCCACTAAATGCGTCCCATTCCATACGGAGTCGTAGGTCGCTTTTCTAATAGATTCCACAACTTGTTCCATTGGATTCTATATTGCAAGATTATTTCCTTTTTGAAGCATTTGCTTCTAGGAAAAAAAATTTTCATGATACAGTGAAACATTACTTCCATCCCTGTGCATAACACAAGGTAGTGTCGAAACGTCATCAGTGCTGTGTGTGACAATGGCTGTCCAGTTGGCGCAATTCACCAGCCAATGGCCAGATCCCTTCTCATTCATGGACATAGACAGAGAAGGGAAATGAGCAGCCAGTCCCCTTCCTTAGTCACATGCCTATGGGTCGGTAAGCTGTTTTTGTTTAATGCTGAAAAGGAAAAAAAAAATATCCCAGTAAAACTACAATAAAAAGAAAAAAAAATCAACGCTTGTATCATCTGAGAAATCGCCTGCCAGTTTACAATTTCATATTTAATAAAGTGCATTCTTCTCAGATAGTGCAATGAGCGTGAAAGTGAGCTCCATAAGTCTACGCGGTGACCTGTTCTGTGTTACAGTCATCATAAGCAAACTACATGGAAAGGACGACATCTGTTTCGGCTTTGTTCGCAAGGTAACGGAGCTGAGGTTGTTCTTACTGGTCAAAGGCCAAGCTGCATGTCATATTTCATTACCTTCAATAATTACATCAGACGGATGCGATCTGCAAGAGAAGAAAAGATTTGCTCTATCCACATGTTACACCCTTTTTTTTTTTCAATCGAATCCCGTTTGGTTTCTGTTACTTGTCTTCCCTATAACTGGTAATGGAACGGGTTGATGAATTTTGGCTGCATCATTCAGAAGGGTTAAATGTGCTACCGTTTTGATCCTTGAAAACTCCCTATGTGATGGTTTGACATCTGGCAACAGTTAACTTGAGTGCTTTTGTAAGTCCTAAAGGGAAAGTGTGCTGTTTGGCATTAATAACACGTCTCTGAAAGTTTTTCTTTTTTTTTTCTTTAACTTTTTTTTTTTCATAGTGTTTATTGGATCAGAGTTTGATATGTTCAGGGGAAACTCAGCCCTACTGTGCCACCACCAAGAAGCCTCTTTTCTTTTCTTTTTTATCAATGCCATAAGTACAAAGTGTGCTGTCATGCATCCAAATTTTACTGTCTCCTATAGTAAATATGTGAGGGGCATTTACCTAATAGTGAATGGGTCAATAGGCAGGTTATGTTTTTAAGTGCAAACATATGGAAGATGCCCTGAAAGACTTTTCTATAGTGGTAGAAAATTGTATTTAGGAAACTAGCTTCCAAACAAACTAATCAAGAGGACATAATCTGACATACCGCATAAGTCAATAATACAAATGGTGACCTCCACCTTTTCTCTTTCCAGGCTAATATGGTTTATGCATCCTTAAATCTTAAACCATGCTGCAAACTTCATTTTAGTTTAAGACTTAATTTTGCATTTTCCAACTAACAGGAGGTAGAAAGTACAATATAACCAGCCTTACACATTGTTTTAAGGCTTTTTGACATTGTTGATACCAGGCTCGGACTGGCCCATAGTGTAACAGGGGAATCCCCTGTTGGGCCCCTGTGCAGATCTGACCTCCCAACCCCACTGTATGGGCAGTACTTGGCATAGTTCACTTGATTCACTCTGTACAGAAAAAAGCAGCATCTCATCATTCATTAACCAAACTACCCAGTGTATTATTATATAGAGATAGAGGTAAATTTGTGAATGAGGATAGAGTAATATTTGTATGCAGGTGAAAAGTGGGCTCCCCCAAAGTCAATGTTATTGGCGGGTCCTTGACAACCCAGTCCGACACTGGTTGATACTATATATCATATTTTTCTTACTATATGACACACTTTTTAGCAAGGAAAAACCTTGATAACTTCACATTAGTTTAAAGGGAAGGTGCCATCCCCCAAAAAAAATTTCAGCAATTGAAAAAATGTAAAGAATTAATGTTTACATTTTCTTAAAAAATATTATCATTTGTTTTTAATTTTGTAAAATATGAAAAATAATTTTAAAAAGTTTGGCATTTTCACTTGTTAACACTAGGGGGAGCAGCTACTGAAGTTTGGCACAAAAACCTAGTGTACAACTAGCTCACATTACTGTCCTGCAGTAATTATGGGCGTACAGTGTCCATGATGTTTGATTTTGATATATGATCATGCCCTAAAATGGACACTGTATGGGTGGAATCTGCTGACATGGGGGTGGTGTCACTCCTCTCCTCCCCTACTGGGTGCTTGCTAAGGGAAAAGAGAGGATGACATTTAGGAACACAGTGAGCAGCCATTTTGATGGGGCCTGCAAAGTTACTGACTGTCTTTTCATGTAAAGTCTGGATCAGAACAGGTCATCAATCAGCAGAAATGTTTCCTGGATTTCTGTGGAGCAGACAAGCAGACGGTCCATCCATGTGTATAAAACACAGCGCTCTATGTACAATCCCTGGCACCTAACAGGGTGCCCCCCACAGACCAGCACACTGCTCTCCTGAAATACTCTGTGCTGCTGTCACCCTGCTCCTTCCTCCATATATCAGGCCCCTGTCGCCTCGCTTTCACACATCGCCAGGACAGGATCTGAGGAGAGGAATGGGGTCTTCGGTCACCGAGGATGGCAGGCAGCAAAGATTCTGGGAGCAGGGTGACAGCAGCACAGAGTATTTCAGGAGAGCAGTGCGCTGGTCTATGGGGGGCACAGAGGGAGATATATGGGGGAGGAGCAGGGAGACAGCAGCACAGAAATCCAGGAAGCATTTCTGCTGATTGATGGCCTGTTCTGATCCAGACTTTGCATGCAAAGACCCCATTCCCCTCCTAAGATTCTGTCCTGGCGATGTGTGAAAGCGAGGCGACAGGCGCAGTCCAGGGTGACACTGGGAAGCAGGCTGGGGGGGAATGGAGCCATACAGTAACGATAAAAATGAGACCCCTCTCTTCAGCTGCCTCACCAGCCCTCCCCTGACTGCACCTATTACCCCTGACCCGTGTGCAGGTGCTCAGCCAGAACCACCCTAGAATGGGTCCCCTTTTAGCAGATCACAAATAATACCACCATATACTTCACACACAATGCCGCCATATAGATCATACACAATACCACCATGTAGATCACACATAAAACCAGCAGGGTGAAAGCAGCACAGAGTATTTCAGGAGAGCAGTATCACACGGCAGAGAATTAGATACACGGCTCAGCAGTCAGTATCACACAGGGGAGGAATAGATACACGGCTCAGCAGACTGTATCACACAGGAGAGGATTAGATACACGGCTCAGCAGACAGTATCACACAGGAGAGGATTAGATACACGGTTCAGCAGTCAGTATCACACGAGAGGATTAGATACACGGTTCAACAGTCAGTATCACACAGGAGAGGATTAGATACACGGTTCAGCAGTCAGTATCACACAAGAGAGGATTAGATACACGGTTCAGCAATCAGTATCACACAGGAGAGGATTAGATACACGGCTCAGCAGACTGTATCACACAGGATAGGATTAGATACACGGTTCAGCAATCAGTATCACACAGGATAGGAATAGATACATGGCTCAGCAGACTGTATCACACAGGAGAGGATTAGATACATGGCTCAGCAGTCAGTATCACACAGGAGAGGATTAGATACATGGCTCAGCAGTCAGTATCACACAGGGGAGGATTAGATACACGGCTCAGCAGACAGTATCACACAGGATAGGATTAGATACACAGCTCAGCAGTCAGTATCACAGAGGGGAGGAATAGATACACGGCTCAGCAGACTGTATCACACAGGAGAGGATTAGATACACGGCTCAGCAGACAGTATCACACAGGAGAGGATTAGATACACGGTTCAGCAGTCAGTATCACACAGGATAGGATTAGATACACGGCTCAGCAGTCAGTATCACACAGGATAGGATTAGATACACGGCTCAGCAGTCAGCATCACACAGGATAGGATTAGATACACAGCTCAGCAGGCAGTATCACACAGGAGAGGATTAGATACACAGCTCAGCAGGCAGTATCACACAGGATAGGATTAGATACATGGTTCAGCAGTCAGTATCACACAGGATAGGATTAGATACACGGCTCAGCAGTCAGTATCACACAGGATAGGATTAGATACACGGCTCAGCAGTCAGTATCACACAGGATAGGATAAGATACACGGTTCAGCAGTCAGTATCACACAGGAGAGTATTAGATACACGGCTCAGCAGGCAGTATCACACAGGATAGGATTAGATACACAGCTCAGCAGGCAGTATCACACAGGAGAGGATTAGATACACAGCTCAGCAGGCAGTATCACAGGAGACAGTATTACAGATATGCTCACACTGGTGTAACTGCCCCCCCCCCCATACACTAGACTATGGGCTGTATATGTCACTGTCACTATAAAAGCAAAGGTGTCAGATTACCGGAGATCACTGGTGCTGTGTGTGAGTGAGGAGGCGGAGACAGAGCAGGAGGACAGTGGAGCTGAAGCAGGAAGCACGGTGCAGAAAGTGGAGCTCAGCAGATAGCACTGGGCTACAGTAAAATGGCGCCCAGCCACACCTACAGCAGTGAATGGTGCAGCCCACAGGGGCGTGCCCAGTTCTCTGCTAATGAGGCTGCATGGTGGGGTCGGGAACCGACCGCAGTCTCCTATGTCCAGGGATGGCCATATTTGCAGACTGTATGAGTCATCCACAGATCTGCAAATCAAGATGTCAGCGCCCAGTGGCTACATTAAAACATTATTACAAACAAACCATAAATCCTAGTTAGTACAACATTTGCTTTAACAACATGTTTTGTTACTTACTCTTTTTTGCAAATTATATAAAATTGCGGCACCTTTCCTTTAAGACTTAGTTTGCCTTCACCAACTCGGTTCAAGTAGAAAGTACAATATAACCAGCCTTCTACATTCTTTTAAGCTTTTTAATATTATTGATACTATATGTTATATTTTCTTACTATAAGACACACTTTTTAGCAAGGAAAAAACGTGCTAACTTCACATTAGTTTAAGACTTAGTTTTGCTTTCACCATCTAGGGTCAGGTAGAAAGTACAATATAACCAGCCTTACACATTCTTTTAAGCCTTTTTAACATTGTTGATACTATATATTGTATTTTTCTTACTGTAAGAAACACTTTTTAACTAGGAAAATCTTGCTAAAAAGTATAGTCCATAGGTAGCTTCCTTCTTGATCAAAAGAATTGCTCATATAGTGTTCTTCCTATCACTGAAATAACTTTTTAGGGGCACAGCTTTCTCTCTTCCAGCCCCTCACTGATCTATCTGATTAGTACAGGGCAGGAGAAGAAGCTGAACGGGATGTGCAAAGTCTTCTTCGCTGCTGGTCCTGAAACACCAGATCATTGCACACTGGGACTGAAGCACCCGCCAGGATATTAGTCACATGCCTTCAATAGATGCTATAATCAGAAAATGGCCTATTGTTTAAATCAGATGTTTGTGTTGCATGTATTTTCAAAAACTTTTTTTTGCCAGTGCTTCATTCATATCACAATCTTTATTAAGAAAATAAAAATAGTAATCTTGCAATTTTCACAATGGCCACTGAGGCATTTTACACTCTTTTCTTTCTTTCAGAAAGAGTTTACAACAGTTTCCTTATCAGTAGAGGAAGGATTGCAGTGACAGGTAACACATCTATACACAGCTGATAAGAAAGGATCCACCATTCACAATAGGTGTTATCACAGCTTCCCCTTCCTTCACACTGTCCTTAGCACACTCTCATTAGACACCTCAATACAAAAGATACAATAGAGCACTGACCATTGTGACTATGTACATGGGTTGTTTCCTAAAACAGGAAGTATGAGTCTAAAAATCTAAAAAAAAAAAAGCCCCAGTGGCCAGTGTGGAAATTGCAAAATTTCTATTTTTTTATGTTTAATACATACTGTGAAATGTAGACAAGATAACAAAAACAACATTGCCAAAAATGTAAACAAAATTATACATTTAACACAAAAAAATTATTTATTCAATAGGTCGTGTTCTGATTATAGCTTCCCTTTAAGGAAACTGGAAAGTATGGGGAATAAGAAGACTTTATACGTGGAACTAAGCTATTCATGATAAAAATTGCTCTAGAAAGTGTTTGTGTATTACTGTATGCAGCAGAGCTGTTTGTGTATGTGTTTGTGTGCAGCAGAGATATGTACGGTATATACACATGTGCATCCAGCAGAGTTGTGTGTGTATGCAGCAGAGATTAGTATGTATACATGTGTATGCAGCATAGTTGTCTGTAGGCAGCACAGTTGTGTGCGTATTTAGCAGAATGATGTGTAAATATGTGTATGAGCAGAATTGTCTGTATGCAGCAGAGTTGTGTGTCTTTGCAACATAGGTATGCGTATACATGTCTGTATGCAGCCGAATTCTGTGTATATTGGCAATGCAGTGAGATATGTACTGTTCATGCAGCAGAGCCGTGTGCGCTTACTCTGCATTCAGCAGAGTTGTGGTGTGTGTCCATTGCAAAGCTGTGTGCATGATGTGAATGCTGCAGAGTAACACTTCTAGATTTCCTCTCTATAAAGTTTCCAAAAAATACTTTGTAGAAACCTCTGCTTATTTACACCACCAAGGAAGCAGGAAAAATATTGTTCCTGTTTTCTGAGGTCTGAGACTGAAATTTGTCTTATATACTGTAGTCAATCAGAGCACACCAAGCTGCAGTGTAAAGTATGGGGAAAGAAAAGAGCAAACGCCAATGATGAGATGAGAGGTGTGTTTCAGACTGCCTTATAGCATCCTCTTAATAAAACTAAAAATTAGGTGCTCTCATGGTGTACTACACTGTACAATGCGGCCAGTGGATGTGGACAGGTAAAAACCTCATGTTCCTACATGTTAAAGGGGTGAAGCCAACCTGAGCTTTGGACTTTCTTTTCAAAAGTCCCAACAGCAACCCCTCTGGATGTATACCCTGATTTGTTTCATTGTTACTGACTTGTCCCTTGGAAACATCAGGGTTACATGAATTCCTTCTTGTGCTGCGAATTCGCTTTTAAATAACTGAGATTCCATGAACTCTTCTTAAGGAAACAGGATATTCCGATTTATTAATTTACATTTTTAGTACAGAAGTAAAGGAATACACTACCTTTACACTATATAGCCATAGAACAGATATTCCTAATAAAACACATAATAAAGTATCAAGGGCTGGCGCTGATTAACGCTCGTTGTTTCAGACGATAAATATCTAAATGAAAAGCATAACATGATATCCACTGCGGGAGAATTCATACAGGCGTCCATCTTACTTAAGCTTTTCAAATATTATTTTACATTGATTTTTTTTTCCTTTTTTTACTAGAACAAAAAAACTAATAAAGGATTTCACACATTTGAGAACATGTCGTGATTAAAAAGGGTATTAGTATTGTCTGTTATTTTTTTTTCCTCTCACACTTCTGTTCATGCGATGTGATTTAATTTGCTGCACGTAACTTGCTGTAAAAGAATATCATTGTTTTTTTTTATATTTATGACACATTTTAAAATTTGTTTAATTTGATGTAAATCACGTGGCATGGGCAAGAAGCCGAGAAACTTATTTGAAAGGGTAATACTATGGGGTTATTACCGGAGAGAGTGATTAAGTTGTGATTCTGGTATGAACGTGTTTTATTTCCCCTCTAAGGGAAGTTACAATTAATTTGCTCTAAATTCAGGGCCTGACTGCAACCCATAATCCACCAGTTGTGGGTTTTCTTTAGGTGATATTTATCTTAGTATTGCAATTCATTACACCAAATGTAAAAAATCTCCCTAGGGCAAAACTTTTGGCCGCCACCAGCCACAGCTGATGTGCTGGGTGTCACACCCGCATTGATCAGATATTAATTCTTTTTCCTAAGGATCGGCCATCAACCTCTTTAAGCTCTTTAAGTCCCACATGCACATTAGTTAAAATTCAGACAATTTCATTGGTACTGGACGACCATCTGTTGAGGGAGAAAAGAATCAGGCAGCTTGAATTTCAACCCCCAATAGTGAAGTCTGTCTGAGGCCGTCAGCTCAAAAGGGTAACCTAGGACAGACTTGGCACTAGATACTCCATTTATCAGGTCCTAGATGATCCCCTGCCTTCACTCTTAAAGCCTTTAAAGGTACCTGGACCTTACAATGGGGTCTCCTTTGCCAATGGAGAGACCCTCTGGCAAGAGTAGTCAAACTAGCCAGGTCAGTAACTGAAGGGACAAAAATCTGGAGACAAGGTCAGAGAAATAACTGGGGACAGATAGCAGGAGGACAGTCTAAAGCAAACCCAGACAAGCCAAAGTCAAGATCAAGGTGACAACGGAGACACAGTAAGGGTCCATTTACACGGGCTGATTGGCAGCACTAAATGACTAAACGATCATCGAACGTTTCATAGCCTGTTTACACAGGCAGCCCAAAGTAAACAATATACAGTGAGCAATCTGTTTGCACAGGACGATATAACGCTGATAATGATGATCTTTTGAACTGTACAAAAGATCCTTTCACTCGATGAACTAATTTTTTTGCTGGTTCATCAGGTGATCGGCAGCCGGTTTACGCGGTGCATGATAATCTTTCACTGTAGTGTAATGCACCATTAGGGTCACAATTTATGATAAAAACAGCAGAGGCATAGCACCAAAGGTGAAGGAGTAAAGGCCCCGTCTCACATAGCGAGATCACTAATGTGTCACCGATTTTGTGATCGCCTGTGATCTCGCTACATGTGACACGCAGCAGCGACCGGCCCCCCTGCTGGATATCGCTGATGGTGTAGGAATGTCCTGGGCCATTTTTTCGTCGTCGGTGTCCTGCTGGCCAGCATGCATCGCTGTGTTTGATCACAGGATCGTTGCTGTGTCGTTGAAGAGATCTGCCTGTTTGGCAGCTTACTAGCGATCATTTAGCGACGCACCAGCGATCCCTACCAGGTTTTATTGTTGTCGGGATCGCTGGTAAGTGAAACAGGACCCTTAATATAGCAATAGCTGGCAACTCCCAGCAGACTGCTAGGAGTTTAAATAGGGTGTGGTACTGCCCCCATTGACCACAGGAGTGAGCTGATTACCTCTGCTGAGCAGCTGTACAGCATACACTTCTCATATTCACTTTCTCCATGACTTGGCAGCACCACAACTCACAGCCACAGCAGTATTCTTTGCTGGACAGAGCCTATGCTGCCCAGTGAAACTGGTATTGGTGCATGCTCCATTACTATTGACACCAGCAGAGCAAATGTAGTGATGCCTGATGACAATCAGATTTCATTGAAACAGATTCAGGTAGGTGTATAACACTAATCTCTTTGTTTTCGGAGGTGATAAACCACTTCTAGACATGTATGGCAGCAACTCTTTCCTCTGTCACCACAGAAAACACCTGAGCTCTCAACTGTGCTAAGCATTCTTTGTAAGGAGAAATTGGGAGCGATAGCTGCTGCCAAACAAATGCTATCTCATGAGTATGGCCAACTTTAGAGTGTTTCACTAAGGCCGGGATCACACATGCGAGAAACACGGCCGAGTCTCACATGTTAATACCTGACACTGCCGCCGGCACTCGGATCGGAGCGTGCGGCCACATAGCAATACATGGAGCCGCAGGCTCCGCTCCCGAGTGTAATATGCGTGACTCAGCCGTATTTCTCACATGTGTGATCCCGGCCTATATGTTACTTTCCAATCTGTGATGTCACATCCTGCAAAGAAAAGCTAATAAGAAAAGCTCGGGATATTGCTTCAGTTAAATTTGTAGGGAGGTTGCAAAAAAGTTGCATGCCTAAGCAATTGGAAATTGTTCCAAAGTTCCTGTTTCCAGCTGGAGATTTGACCACATGTACTAACATGCAGAATAAAGAGACTGTTAACTTTTCTGGTCCATCCATTGATGAAAAGTCAACTGCATAAAAAAGGAATCAAGTGCCTGCATGATTTTTTCCCCATGGTCTCAAAATGTTTGAATCATTTATTAAATATTGCATTGTGCAGAGGTGTTTTTCACATAGTACAATCGGAATATTTGAATCAGATCATTCTACATATAAAGATAAATGACTGGTATTTGTAGCATTTATCTTGATTGTTTTGCCACATTTATAGTGGTTGTTGTCTGTAGGCTCCTATCCTAATGAATGTCAATTTTATAGCCAACATAGCAAACAAAGGATAAAAATGTATGAAATCTGGATGTGTGGGTGCGTTTTAATGGTTCTATTAAGTATTTATGGTTCACCTAAAATTATTCAAGTTTGTAAGAAATTTCAATTTAAAGACAATGGAACAAAAGAATATTATAAAGATCTTGTCTCATTAAGCTAGCTTATCCTGAATCATTAGGAAAAGAAACAGTTGGCCATGTGCTAACCATGTACTAATAGAGGGGCCTGAGTCTTCCCAATCAAAAAAGCGACACTTTCTTTGTTAGAGACTCTCCACTTTAACTAATATTAGGGTCCTAAACAGTGGACCTCCCACTATTATGTTCCCATAACCTAGTGATCATGATCAACTTGGAATCCACCGTGTTTACAGAAACGGGGAGGGAAGGAGGAAAGAAGACGTAATGTCATCTACGCATAGGGAAACTGAAGCATGATACCAATTGTGAAAAAAGAATAATAGCTTCTGCTCATTGTTACAACTCTATATAGTGCCATTGGGCAATGTAAGAATGGAAACTTCAAGCCTTTCTAGAACTTTGGGTGAATCCTCTTAGTGCATTATTCTGTCAGCCAATGTGTAAATATGAGCAATAATTTGGCAATTGCCGGTGATGCCCCACTGGGAGTAAAAATGTATTATAAAAATCACTCCCTACATTTGAATTTAGGCCATTTACGGTATATTGAGCCATTCAGTGTAATGGGGCATACTGAGTCATTTTTAAGTCTGTTGGGCCTCCATTCTGGTGGCGTCTATTTGTTTTTAGGAGGACACAAAAGCTTGGTAGACCACACAAAAAAAATGGACGTTGCCAGTATGGATGCCAATTGGAGGCCGAAAGTGACTCAGATTTACTGAATGGCTCCGTTATGGTTCCGTTTTTTTGGGGATTTACACAGAAGCCCCAACACGGAGTTCAGTATAGAGCATAATATAAATGTAAACCTAGCCTATATCTGCAGTATAAAAGTTAAAAAATGCATTAAAACGTAGCACCTTTATCTACTACACATGTGCATAATTGATGAAGGTATTGTATGAAAAAAGGTGTTATCCCCTCTGGGGACAATTATTACTTCTTTACTTAATGCATGTATTTAAGGTTAAAAATTATAGGCTCTTTGTATCTCTGTTCATTCAACTTTGATGTGGTCAATGGTCATAAATCAGCCGAAAGAAGCTCAGAAGAAGACAGTGTCCAAAAATTTCCCCAAAGGTGGATAACCCTTTTAAAACCAATGGCTGGAATTTTTTTTCCATCCATATCTACTGCAAATGGAGCATTGCCTGTGATTGCCAAATTATTTATATTTTTTCTAATAGAGAGTGAAGCGGCATAATGCCACTCATCATCTGCTTCTAAACTTTATTGCCCTTGACTCATGGCTAGCTTATCCAAGAGGTAAATACTAGTGATGTGTGAACGTGCTCAGATAAGGTGTTATCCAAGCATGGTCAGGTGTAAATGGAGTGGCTTCGGCGTGCTAGAAAAGTATGTTAGAGTCCCCATGGCTGCATATCTCACATCTGTTCGACAGCCGCAACATATGCAGGGATTGCCCAACAAACAGGCAATCCCTGCATGTGTTGCGGGTGAAGGCACACATGACAACTACACATAACAGGCCCTGATTAGTATTCAGTAAAACTAGGCATTTTAAGATAGAGTAAGGCTACAAAACATAGTTTTGGTCTATGCATTGCACAGACAGCCAGCACACGGACCAATGTTAGTGAGTGTGAGCGACATGCGCTAATTTCATCCGTTTCACAGACATAGTACTTGTTTAAATGGCTGTCAACTTTTACACCTGTCCACAATGTGGACAAGCACACAAATCTGCAATTTGCAGATGTGACTGGCATAGAATAGCATAGAAGGATTGTTTTGTTACTCTGAGGTTGATCACTGTCTCTAATATCATAAGTTCTAATTTAACATTTCAGGTTCAGAAAAACATTTATATTTCTCTTGAGACACATGTGAGATTGAAGGATTTGTATTAGAAAGGGTAAGCCAGTTTACAAAGTTACTGGCAGAAACTATGACAGCAAGTAGGATGTTGCCCTTGCAGCACAAAACAGTTTTTGTTAAAAACTATTGCAAATGCCAATCATAGTGAACAGTGTGGATACAAAGTGTGGAAAAAGTTAAAATAAGAAACATACATATTTATAGCTACCTTAAAACACTATGTCAAGTTTTTTAGGCCTTCAACCTCCTTTCCTAAAATTAGAAAAATTTTAGTTTATCAGGCAGAATAAGAGGTTGTATAGCCACGTAGTCCGACATCTATTGGGATGACAGGCCTTAAAATAACGTTCCTCAGAGCAAAGCCTGTGGCTGGAGTATTCCTAAATTGTAATAAATGGAGATGTTGCCTCAATACTGGGTGGTTGAGATGGGGTGCGTTTTGGTTTCATGCTGTTTGGTCTATACCAAGACTTCTTAAGGGCATGTCACACTAAGAGATATCGCTAGCAATATCGCTATCACTAGTGACGTTATAGCGATATTGCTAGTGATATCGCTGTGTCTGATACTTACCTACGACCCGCTCCCCCGCTGGTTATGGTTATCGCTGATCGCGCGAGAACGTTCAGGACTGTTTCTCGTCGTCAGCTTCCTGCGGCGCTTCCTGCTGTGAGGACGAGCGACGCGTGGAGCCGGGCGGGAGGACGCAGGATCGCCTGGTGTGACAGGTAAGTAGCGACCCCCATCCCCAGCGATGTCGCTAGTGAGATCTGCCTATGTGGCAGCTCACTAGCGACCACTTAGCGATGTGCCAGCGATCCTGACCGCGTCATATCGCTGGTCGGGATCGCTGGTACATCGCTAAGTGTGACAGTACCTTTAAACTGTTTCTACTGAGGTCTCATCAAACAGACCAAGTAAAGACCCGGGTCAAAGATGATAGATGAATTCTGGGCCTTCACATCTGTACTGGAAGTACATGATAAAATTGATAAATATCTACCGTATTATCTTTATTTTATTTTGTGTTCTGAACCTAATAAAACTAAATATTGCTGCAGCCTATTATCACTACTCTGAAAACTGTCTCCCCAACTGCACGAATAACTGGCTAGCCCCTCACTGGTGTGGCCAGTCTCACAATTTGAGATGCCCTCATCTAAGCTATATAATATAGTCCAATCATAGAACCCAACAGAAGTCTTTTTGATAACTTTGGGCAGATAAAATTAGAAAAGAAGCAGTACTCATCTGTTCCAATCTTTGCTGCTCCAGGGCTGTCCTCAGTCTTTGTTTACTTAGCTGCATTGATGACATCACATCAACACACACAATCACTGTCTTCATCTTTTAGCCCTTTAAAGCTGTTTAGACAGAAAAAATGAATACTCAACTCCTGCAGTTGAGTGTTGTTGGTACCATATTTCCGGGAAAGTAACGTGACGTTGTGCAGTTGCTGTTTGGTTGTAGACCATCAATATTCCTTTAGGGTGGACGTCCACTCATTGGTTGCAGTGGACATGTCATGATGAGCCATTGCCATCTGACTGTAGATCATCAATATTCCGGTAGGGTGGACATCCACTCATCGGTTGCAGTGGGCATTTCATGATGAGCAGTTGCCGTCTGGCTGTAGATCAATATTCTGGTAGGGTGGACATCCGCTCACTGGTTGTAGTGGACATATCATGGTGAGCTGTTGCCATCTGACTGCAGACCATCAATTTTCCGGTAGGGTGGACATCCACTCATTGGTTAAAGTGGGCATGTCATGGTGAGCAGTTGCCATCTGACTGTAGATCATCAATATTCCGGTAGGGTGGACATCCACTCATCGGTTGCAGTGGGCATTTCATGATGAGCAGTTGCCGTCTGGCTGTAGATCAATATTCTGGTAGGGTGGACATCCGCTCACTGGTTGCAGTGGACATATCATGGAGAGCTGTTGCCATCTGACTGCAGACCATCAATTTTCCGGTAGGGTGGACATCCACTCATTGGTTAAAGTGGGCATGTCATGGTGAGCAGTTGCCATCTGACTGTAGATCATCAATATTCCGGTAGGGTGGACATCCACTCAATGGTTAAAGTGGGCATGTCATGGTGAGCAGTTGCCATCTGACTGTAGATTATCAATATTCCGGTACATTCGCTGCTTGCTTGCAGTGGACATGCAATGCAACGCCACGTCTCTCTCTGGGAACAGTGGCGTCAAAATTGCTGGAATGGTGCCAGTGCAGTAGGTGAGTATCCATCATTTTTATTTTAATTGGGGTGCAGAATTGATTATCACTGATTTTGATGATGTTTTAGAATCAGTGAAACCTAACGTCCAGTGTAAAGAAATATCTGGGTAAAAGATTTGTGAGAGTACTTCTCTAGCCACCACGTCTGTTCAAGGATGTCTGCAGAATAAGGCACACTGAATTTTTTGTATGTGGATTTTTGTGAGAAAGTTTTTAGAGTTATTTTTGTTGTTTTTTAAATTTATTTATTTTTATTCTGGTTTTGTTAGTTGGGTTTTCTTTTTCTATTGATTCAGTCGTCATATCGAAGCCCTTTTTTATTACTAATGTAAAATTTAGTTGATTATTTTTTGTTTGTTTCCCTGTTGTGCATACATAAAGGTAAATTGCTCCCCTTAGAAATATATCACCGATATCAGTGTGTTGTGAAAGGTTCCAGTGTGAAAGGTTACAATGATAATTTATTACCTATATCCAGGGTAGTGTATGTGTGGATGCATATTATGAAGTCATCCCTGGAGATTTTCTGATGTGACAATCCATCTATCATGTGCAACTGTAATCCTTTGAAATCACATTGGATTTACAGCATAATAAACCTTTGTTAAGGATTAGCTCTTTGCTGTTCTCATTGTAAAAGCCTTTTTCTTCTAAAACATGTCAAAGGAATGCAACCAATTTCTTAAGAGTTAATATCAGCATCATCATACCAGCTCTGTAATGAGGAAAAGGACATTTTCTATATAAAATATACATATTTTTATTGAGTCTTAGTGTGGCCAGTTTTCTTTTTTTTTTTCGACAGGCATATACAGTATTACATATACTCCATCGGTCTGATACTCTTGAGCATTCTCGTAATTGAACTGAGCATAAGCAATTGTTCAACCAGCAATTAACTGAAATCTTGTAATCTCTTTAGCTAAGTCTTGTAACCTCTATTTCTGAACCACAACCTTCTCCAAGCGTTCGTGAATGAACCCCTCTCCCTCCCACAATGGTCTTTACATACTCTAAGGGTACCGGTACACTACGTGACGCACCAGCAATTCCGACAAGGATACGACCTGGTAAGGATCGCTGGTACGTCGCTAAATGGTCGCTAGTAAGCTGTCAAACAGACAGATCGGCGATCAGTATAACGACCTCGGCGGTCGTTGGGACCTTGTCACACAGCAGCTTTTCTGACGATTCCCGCCTGCGTCCCTGAGTTCTGAGTCGCCAATGAGGTCGCTCGTCTGCGTCAAACACAAAAATGCATGCTGGCCAGTAGGACGCCGACAATCAAAAAATAGCTCAGGATATTCGAGCACGATCAGCGAGATCACAGCGGGGGCCCGGTCGCCGCTATGTGTCACATGTAGTGAGATCGCTGGTGAGGTCGCTGTTGCGTCACAAAATCTGTGACGTATCAGAGATCTCGCTATGTGAGACGGGGCCTTTATTCTTCTCAGCATCTCAATTTTTAAAATACCAAGTTGAGAGTCTCTTAGCTGCAGCAATTTACTTTTTATTTATGCTGTTTTCCTCTCTTGTCTGAACAGTAGTTTAAGGAAAAGGGGAAGGGTTGTGATAAAAGTTTAGGCAACTTTCTGCATCAGAAACCTCTTCCCTGTTCTGTCTGCAATGGAGGCCGAGCGAAACTGAACCCCACACCTTATGCTAAGTCACGCTCTTGTTGACACGCAGTAAAAACTTGTGGATAGTTGCCATTTTATCTTCAATAATTTATATTTACTATCTAGATATTCGTTATATATATCATTGATATACTTATGTCCAATTTATGATTTTCTGTAATCATCAGTATTTTACCATTTGCCTTAATTTGAAAGTCAAGCTTTTCTCTACTGGAGACAAACCGGAATCCATACAGTATACAATGGGGTCACTTTGATGAACACAAACTTACCATCCACAGCCATATTCAGAGATACACACATTATCACTGGCACAATACAAGGGTCATAGAATCATAGAATCGTAGAGTTGGAAGGGACCTCCTGGGCCATCTGGTCCAACCCCCTGCTCAAAGCAGGATTCGCTAAATCATCCCAGTCAGATGTCTGTCCAGCCTCTGTTTGAAGACTTCCATTGAAGGAGAACTCACCACTTCTCGTGGCAGCCTGTTCCACTCATTGATCACTCTAACTGTCAAAAAGTTTTTTCTAATATCTAATCTGTGTCTCTTCCCATTCAGTTTCATCCCATTGCTTCTAGTCTTTCCTTGTGCAAATGAGAATAAAGTTGATCCTTCTACAATGTGACAGCCCTTTAGATATTTGTAGACAGCTATTAAGTCTCCTCTCAGTCTTCTCTTTTGCAAACTAAACATTCCCAAATCCTGCAACCTTTCCTCATAAGACAGGGTTTGCAGACCGGTCACCATTCTGGTCGCTCTTTTCTGAACTTGCTCCAGTTTGTTGATGTCTTTTTTAAAATGTGGTGCCCAAAACTGGACACAATATTCCAGATGAGGTCTGACCAAAGAGGAGTAGAGGGAAATAATGACTTCACGTGATCTAGACTGTATGCTTCTGTTAATACATCCTGGAATTGCATTTGCCTTTTTTGCTGCTGCATCACACTGTTGACTCATATTCAGTCTGTGATCTATTAGTATACCCAAGTCTTTTTCACATGTGCTGTCACTTAGCCCTATTCCTCCCATTCTATATATGCTTTTTTCATTTTTATTGCCCAGATGTAGTACTTTGCATTTCTCCCTGTTAAAAACCATTCTGTTAGTTGCTGCCCACTTCTCCAGTTTATTTAAATCTTTTTGAATCCTCTCTCTCTCTTCTCTAGTATTAGCTATCCCTCCTAGCTTTGTGTCATCAGCAAATTTAATCAGTTTACCCTCAATTCCTTCATCTAAATCGTTGATAAAGATGTTGAACAATACAGGGCCCAGGACAGAGCCCTGTGGTACCCCACTTGAGACATTCTTCCAACTGGATGTGCAGCCATTTACGACCACTCTTTGGGTCCGATCACTAACCAGTTATGAATCCACCTAACAGTTGCCTTGTCCATTCCATACTTAGTCATTTTTTCAATAAGGATTGTATGAGAGACTTTGTCAAGTGCTTTGCTAAAGTCAAGATATACTATATCTACAGCATTTCCTTGATCCACCCAATCAGTGATACCGTCATAGAAGGAAATTAAGTTAGTCTGACATGACTTATTAGTTACAAACCCATGCTGACTCTGTTTAATCACTTCATTCTTATCCAGGTATTGACATACATGTTGTTTAATAATTTGTTCAAAGATCTTTCCTGGTATAGAAGTCAGACTCACCGGCCTATAGTTGCCTGGGTCCACCTTCTTCCCCTTTTTGAAGATAGGAACAACATTTGCTCTTCTCCAGTCTTCTGGCACTTCTCCTGTTCTCCAAGAATTTTCAAAGATTATGGAGAGGGGTTCAAAAATTTCTTCTGCTATCTCCTTCAGTACTCTGGGGTGTAATTCATCTGGACCTGGAGACTTGAATTCATTTAGGTTAGCTAAGTGTTTCCTCACTATCTTTCTGTTTATAGATATCCTGGATTCTTCTATTCCCTTAATAGGACAGTGAATAACAGTTGATGTTATATTTCCTTTCTGAGAGAAAACAGATGCAAAATAGGAATTTAAACGTTTAGCCTTCTCAACATCCTGTCTTACCATTTCATCATTTTCATCCTGTAAAAATCCTATAGCATCTTTGACTTTTCTTTTACTTTTGACATATCCCCAAAATCCTTTATTATTGCTTTTGACATCTCTTGCAAGCCTCAATTCATTTTCAGCTTTAGATAATCTGATTTGTGCCCTGCAGGTTCTGCAGACAGCATTATATTCTTCTTTAGATATGCCTCCCTCTTTCCATTTTATAAACATTTTTTTCTTCCTTTTTAGCATGTGCTTAAGTTCTGTGTTCATCCATCCTGGTTTCCTTAAATGCTTCCTATTCTTCCCTCTTTTCGGAATTGTTAACAACTGTGCTTTGAGAATTTCATTTTTCAAGATTTCCCATCCTTCCTGGACATTTTTGTCTTTAAGGATATCCAGCCATTGGATCCCTCCAATTCTCTTTCTGAATCCCTTAAAATCTGCCTTTCTGAAATCTAACCTTGACGTCTGAGTCTTCACAGGTCTTCCGCCTCTAGTTATCCAAAATTCTAAAATAGCATGGTCGCTACCTCCTAGGGTCCCAGCCACTTTTACCTCCTCAACCATTTCCTCCCTGTTTATAAGGATTAGATCCAAGGTAGCAGTTCCCCTTGTTTTCTCCCTTACCTTTTGGAAGATAAAGTTGTCAGCAAGAGAGGATAAGAATTTCCTTGACCTGTTAGTTTTGCCTGAGAGAGATTCCCAACAAATGTCTGGATAGTTGAAATCTCCCATGACAACTATGTCATATTTTTTGGAGAACTTGGCCATCTGATGCATAAAGAGTTCATCCATATCTTCGGCTTGCACAGGCGGCCTGTAGTAAATGCCTACAATGGTGTCCTTTCCATTGTTCTGTCCTTGTATTCTTACCCAAACAGTTTCCACAGAACTCCCAGTCTCTGAAGCTTCAATCTCTGTGCAGATATATGCGTTTCTAACATACAATGCGACACCCCCTCCTCGTTTATCAAGTCTGTTTCTTGCAAATAAGTTGTATCCTTCTAGTCTTGTATTCCAATCATGTGTATTGTCCCACCAAGTTTCAGTGATTCCAATGACATCATATTTCTTTTCCTGTGTTAGTAGTTCCAATTCTCCTTGTTTGTTGCCCATGCTTTGTGCATTAGTATAGAAACATTTTAGTTTGTGATTGGTTTCTCTTTCTCCAATATTTTTATTAATTAGATTCTTTCGTCTTTGTTCTTCCTTTCCACTTCTAATAGCAGAGTTCTCAATAGCATTTGTCAGTTGTATGGCTTTTTCTGGTCTTTTGCTTCCCTTCCCATGTTGTTCTAGTTTAAAGCTCTCCTTACAAGTGTAGCAAGGCGACTTCCAAATACATGCTTTCCAGTCTTCGTAAGGTGCACCCCATCTCTAGCAAGTAGTCCATCGTATAAGTAGTTCACTCCGTGATCCAGAAATCCAAATCGTTGCTGACGGCACCATCGACGTAGCCAGTTGTTCACCTGCAGAATCTTATTCCACCTCCTTGTTCCATGGCCATCCACTGGGAGGATGGAAGAGAAGACCACCTGCGCTCCCAGTTCTTTCACTTTCTTGCCTAAGTCTTCAAAGTCTCTGCAGATGGTTTCCAGGTCGTTTCTTGCGGTGTCATTTGTCCCCACATGTAGTAGCAGGAATGGGTAGTCATCTGTAGGTCTGAAGAGTCCTGATATCCTGTCAGACACATCTTTAATTTTTGCACCTGGAAGACAGCACATTTCTCTTGAAGTTATATCCGGTCTGCAGATAGCGGCCTCTGTTCCTCTCAGCAGGGAATCCCCCATGACCACCACTCTCCGTTTCTTCTTTACAACATTTTTCTTTCTCCATCCAGGAGGACTCTGAGGGCGTACAAGGTTGCTGTTTGTTGGCAAAGTCTTATCCTGATGTATTTCTTCATCGTTTTCCTGCGTGAGAGCCTGGTACTGGTTTCTGAGCAGTATGGGTGCTGACTGCCTCCTGATCCTCCTGCTTCTCTGGGTCACATGTCTCCATTCCTCTGTTTCTTCAGGTGCACTTCGAATTTCTTCTCTTTCTGTAACATGAAGAGATAATTCTGCTCTGTCCAAGAACTCTTCACCTTCCTTAATGATCTTCAACGTAGCTAACCTCTCTTCGAGATTTTGCAACTTTTCCTCCAACAGGGACACAAGCTTGCATTTGTGGCATGTGAAGTTTGGCTTTTCCACTGGTAAATCTGTGAACATGTAGCAAGAAATGCAGCTCACCAAATGGCTCCTGGCCTCTTCCATCTTGAGATTTCTTAAAAACGATGAAAGAAATGTTACAACGTAGATAGTAAAAAAAATTAAGAATTAAAGATGACTATTCAATTTCTATAAATATATTTCTAGAAATTATAGAATATATTCTTTTCTATAAGTATTTTTTTTTTTTTACTGGTCTAAATGCCACTGTTCTCCTGAATCCAGCATTGTTTTTCTTTTGTTACTGCTCCTTTCCCTTCCTGAGATATGGCCCATTTTCCATATATGTAAATTTTACCAAGTGGGAGTGGTCCTCAACACCTCCCTGTGGGCGTCTTCTTGAGGACCACACCCAGTATGCTCACTAGATCTACAGTAAATACAAGGAAAAGGGGTCCATATCTACTAAACAGCAAAAGAAAAATAACACAAGATTCAGGACAAAAGCAGAATTTACACCAGGTTAAATAAATTACATGTTTATGGCAAGTGACAGATCCTCTTTAAAGACACAACTTTTTTAAAATGTTTATGAAAATCTGTAAGTGGAACAGCTGCTATTTTTTGCCTTGTCGCCCACTATATTAATAGCATTTCTGTATTTTTGTGTATTTTACAACTCATTTGGTACTTTGCTACTTACATGATGAAAGTCTTTCATGAGCTTGGAGCCTAATCATTTTAACCATCACATACGCTGTTTATGTTGACTTCGGCCATCAGTAAAATAAGAAATGAAAGTTTAATACAACAGCAATGTCTTAGTAATTGCTTATGTGCTTGGATAGTCAGCATTTTCATTTTATAATTATCCCCGAAAAGACATGAGCGCTGCCTATGGGACAGAAGACAGAAGACTTCCTTTCACAATTACTCACTGTGATATGTAGGTTTTTACTCTTTGGCTGCATATTACTGGGGTCTTTATTTGTTCCTGTCAGACCTCTTTGGAACCTTAAAAAAAAAAAGATTAATCTGTAAATATGTTATCCAATGAGGACACCATCTTTCTTTATTTACCTCCAATGTATATTAAGTTCAGCTCCTGTTTTTGTTTTTTTTTTTAACAGAAGCTGTACTACAGTAGACGAAAATAGCCGACGTTGGCCTCTACATTTTTAATGGAGCCATGTTCTTCAGCTTAATTGAAAGTGTTTTACAGGTTGGGCTATTTATATGGATACACCTAAATAAAATGGGAATGGTTGGTGATATCAAGATGGGTGGTGACCATGGCGGCCATTTTGAAGTCAGCCATTTTGGATCCAACTTTATAAATAGCCCACCCAGGTGTATCCATATAAATGGCCCACCCTGTATTTGGCCGACCTTAGGAGCAAAAATCAACTGATCGGTGTGGGCTCCGGGTGTTGGACCCCCACGGATTTGCTACTGCTGTAAATAAGTCATAAAATACTTATGCTTGGACAACCCCTTTAAATTAAATGAAACCAATGGGGGAGACATTAACTTAGTCACGTCAGATTTGTCTCCAAAAATGTTACATGCTTTGGTGCATGTGGTGGTGTTTTTGCCATTTTTTAAAAAGAGTAGGTAGACTTATGGAGAGTTACAGGACCAGGTGCATCTAGATAAATTTACTGTAATTTGCGTCAGAAACTGACCTGAAATTTAGTGGAAACATACACCTCTTCAAAACTGACAGATTTTACACAGAGAGCCATAGATAGGACTCTTACTATATTTGAAATATCTTGGGGTTCATTTACATTTACATGATGAATGTTGCAGTCATAACTCTGACCAGCAAATGATGTCAGACAAGTGTTTACAAAGGGCAGGAATCGTGAAGGAATGGTTGAATAGCAGTCGTAATATCGGACATCATACACTGTGTTCACACTGGCAGATAATCTGAAATGCAAATGTGTTTGACACTTAAATCCCATGAGTGATACAATTTATTTCAAACAAATGAATTCATAAAGTATTGTACAAACATTTATATTGATACCTACCGAACAAAGAAAATGTAAACAAATTAGCAATAGCACATTGAATAACAAATTTGACAGATTTATATAAACAGCAGCATTTACAATAATAATGATGAACAATTTGACGCGAATGTTTGCTTGTTCCAAGGCTCCAACGCTCCATCTGCTACTGGACAATTGTTTCCAAACACGATCAACCAACTATTGAAAGCCATACGTTTTTAAGATTTGACGTTCTATTACTCGCCGGTCTAATTGTTGAACATTGTACAATCTACATTTACACGTTTCCCTTTAAACCACTTGAGTGTTGCTTTAGCGATATGCTTTAGGTCATTGTCTTGTTGAGAGGTGAATCTTCGTTCCAGTCTGAAATCACTGACAGACTGAAACAGGTTTTGCTCAAGAATATCCCTGTATTTCACACCATCCATCTTCCCCTCAACTCAGACCATTTTCCCTTCCAGCAGCATGATGCTGCCACCACCATGTTTCACTGTGAGAAATGTGTTCTTGTTGGGATGAGCTATGTTGTTTTGGCGCCAGACATAGCGTTTACCTTGGTGGCCAAAAAGTTCAATTTTGGTCTCATCTTACCACAGCATCTTCTTCCATACATCTGGGCAGTCTCCCACGTCCTTTGGCAACTCAAAATGAGACGTACAGTTTTTGTGTGTAAGTAAAGTTTTTTTTCTCATTCCTTCGCTATAGAGTGATTGGCTTATTTAATTTCTGCCTATATTTTTCACAATTCCCTTCAGTAAGTTAGACTATTTAGTGCTGGTGCATCACACACAAATCGGATTACAAAAAAATTATTAAACACAGGTTGTAATGTAACAAAATAGGTGAACAGCCAAGGTGGTGAATACTTTCGCAAGCCATTGTGTGTGTGTGTATATATATATATCTATGAAACACTATTTTTTTACATAAAATATATATAACTTTACTAGTATTCTTGCTTGGTTAGTATTTTATTACTTTGGATTGGGTTTGGAATTTTAGAATTATGCTGTTATTTGTGTATTAATGAACGTCTGGTTAGTTTTGCTGATTCTCTCCTGTGAACCTCTGCAGAGCTGAAAGCTTATCCACCAGGGCACTGTTTAATATTATTTTCCAAAGAACAGTCATTGCACTACTTTGTAAAATGACAGCTGGAACACCTTAAAAGGAAGGTTCTCGAATCCGTTGTGAAGCCGGGGAAAGTGGCAGCCTGTACGGACCTGACCTTTATTTGCAATCATAGCTGAGATTTACAGTTTATTACTGATAGCTTTTATAAAGAGCCATTCAGTTCAGAGGTGAGAGGTTTGTCATCTGGAAATGCAATTAACTTTCGTTTATCCCAATCCTTGCAATCTTAGTGTGAGAGAAGCTCTTCACAGAGCTGGGTTTCCAGTTGCGTTAGATACATTTGATATCCCCTCAATTAATAAGTAATTCATGCATGGAGCTGCTGATGTTTGGCAAGGGCAGTGAATAAAGCAAATATAATATAAAACTAATGTATAAATCACATACCATGACCAATACAAACCTGGTAGTAAAACACAGCTGTTGCAGTTCTATTTTTTTGCCAATAGGTTGAGCTGGTGTTCAGTTACTTGTTAGTGAACTTTGTAGGCTTTTCTAAGGAAGTCAGGATTTACAATTTAACATATTTCGCTTTGAGTAAATAACTTTTGATATTATTGAAATTATGTTGTAGAATATTTGTTTCCCTTGTATATTGTTGAAATATGTTACTCATGTTTAATTTGTTTAATTGATATATGTATTAAATGGGTTGCTAGCTTTATAACATTGTTTTAATCCCAGGGTATCCTGTTATTGGTTTCCCCAGGAATCCCCTGTAATCTGTTTGTTAGCCAAGCAGTAAGGACTTGATTTTCCTACAGCTCCACCGCAGAGGAAAGTATTACTTAAGGTACTGTCACACTTAGCAATGCACCAGCGATCCCGACCAACGATATGATGCGGTCAGGATCGCTGGTGCATCGCTAAGTGGTCGCTAGTGAGCTGCCACACAGGCAGATCTCACCAGGGACATAGCAGGGGTCAGGGGTCGCTACTTACCTGTCAGACGAGGCGATCCTGACGTCCTCCCACCCGCGCCAACGCGTTGCTCGTCGGCGCCACAGGAAGCCCAGCAGGAAGCTGACGACGAGAAACGGCCCAAGCCGTTCTCGCGCTATCAGCGATAGCCAGCAGGGGAGCCGGTCGGAGGTAAGTATCACACATAGCGATATCGCTAGCAATATCGCTATAACGTCACAAAATCAGTGTCGTTATAGCGATATTGCTAGCGATATCGCTTAGTGTGACAGGCCCTTTAGTTTTAATTGAACTAAATTATCTATTGTTAGCTGCTCACTTAGGGATGTGGATTCTCTAAGCCATAGGTCAGGATGAGTAGCATGGACAGACCAGAAGCATTGGTGCAGAAGAGACAACAGAGCAGGTCATGCCAGACAGCATGTTGATTAGCGAACATCAGCACAGAAGGGTAAAGCAGGATGACAGACAGACAAGAGGAGCAGGAAACAGAAGATGAATCAGAGCAGGTTTTTCAGATGCATATGATAATAGGAACTGTACATCAGAACAGTAGAAGTATAGACAATCTGGTAACTTGCTTGCAGATATTTTATTACACACAGGAATAGTATAGTAGACATATAGGAAATCTGATAACTTGCTTACAGAGATTTTCTTAAGTGCCCGTTACACTAAGCGATATCGCTAGCAATATCGCTATAACATCACTGGTTTTGTGACGCATCAGCGATATTGCTAGCGATATCGCTATGTGTGATACCTCTGACCGGCTCCCCCGCTGGTTATCGCTGATCGCGTGAGAACATCCTGGGCCGTTTCTCGTCGTCTGCTTCCTGCTGGGCTTCCTGCTGTGGCGACGCGTGGACGCGGGCGGGAGGACGTCTTCATCGCCTCGTCTGACAGCTAAGTAGCGACCGCCGACCGCTGCTATGTAGCTGGAGAGATCTGCCTGTTTGGCAGCTCACTAGCGACCACTTAGCGATTCACCGAGTCATATCGTTGTCGGGATCGCTGGTACATCGCTAAGTGTAACGGTACCTTTACACACAGATTTAATAGATGTGTAGGCAATCAGTTAACTTTCTTAGAGAAATACAGATAATCAGAGGAATAATAGATGTATAAGGCTAGTTTCACACTTGCTTTTTTTTGCAGCGCGTTTTTCCCGCAAAAAAACGCATTGAAAAAACGCATACATAAGCATACAACTGCTGCGTTTTTTTCAAGCATTTTTATGAGCATGCATGAAAAAACGCAGCGTTTTTATGCGTTTGTATGCGTTTTTAGCGCGTTTTTACCGCGTTTGCGTTTTTTTCCAACATTTTTAGGTGGCCCCTCACACTACCCAAACCATGACTTTACTAACCCTAACCCTAACCCTGACCCTAACCCTAACCCTAACCCTGACCCTAACCCTTAACCAAATCATACTTAACCCTAACCCAAACCCTAAACCCTAACTAACCCTAACCCTGACCCTAACCCTAACCCTGACCCTAACCCTAACCCTGACCCTAACCCTTAACAAAACCATACTTGACCCTAACCCTGACCCTAACCCTAACCCTAACCCTGACCCTAACCCTTAACCAAACCATACTTAACCCTAATCCTGACCCTAACCCTGACCCTAACCCTAACCCTGACCCTAACCCTTAACAAAACCATACTTAACCCTAATCCTGACCCTAACCCTGACCCTAACCCTTAACAAAACCATACTTAACCCTAACCCTGACCCTAACCCTAACCCTGACCCTAACCCTGACCCTAACCCTAACCCTGACCCTAACCCTTAACCAAACCATACTTAACCCTAATCCTGACCCTAACCCTGACCCTAATCCTTAACAAAACCATACTTAACCCTAACCCTGACCCTAACCCTGACCCTAACCCTAACCCTGACCCTAACCCTTAACAAAACCATACTTAACCCTAATCCTGACCCTAACCCTGACCCTAACCCTTAACCAAACCATACTTAACCCTAACCCTGACCCAAAACCCAACCCTAACCCTGACCCTGACCCTAACCCTAACCCTAAACCCCCTTAACTAACCCTAACTCTAACCCAAACCCCTAAATTCCATGGTTAAAAAAAAAAAACGCATATGCAAAAAAACGCTTACATGAGCATGCCAGTGCGCACATATGCGCATCCATAGGCTATAATGGCCATTTTTAGCGCAAAACGTGCGCATATGTGCGCATGCGCTTTTTTGCAGGGCCAAAAAATGCAACATGATGCGTCTGGAAAATCCAATCGCACACCCCAAAAAAACGCAGCGCATGAAAATCGCATACATGCGCTTACAAGCACGCAGGTATGCGCACCCATGTTAAATATAGGGGAAAAAACGCATGCGCAGGTTAGCGTTTTTTTCCAGCGCTAAAAAACGCAAATGTGAAACCAGCCTAAGTAATGAAATGGATAATTTTCAACTGAGATGTGTTTAGATACAGGAACAGAAGAGCTGCAAGTATAGGCAGTTTAGGAGTAGCAGGGACATATAATAATCAGGCAACTTGACTGCAGAGACAAAGGTGTGAGAAAGACTAGTATTAAAGTGGATGATTAGGCAAACTAATGTAAAATATGTGGTAGCTGTTACAGCAGCGCCGACACCCCTGGCAGGGACGCTGGAGTGTGTACTCATCTGTCCACGCTTCCTTTGAATCTGCTCTGTCCCTAGATCTGCACACAGCATGCAGTTCTCCTGGGAGTGTGCTTATGGCGCGTCCACTCACGCTCACAGGCCTTGTAAAGGGCCAGCTCGTGCATTGCTAAAAAGAGTCCTCAGCCAGTAGCTGAGCAACATCTAGTATATAAGGCATCCTTCCCTATCTGGAATTGCCTTAGCAACTTTAGTGATTCAGTGTGTATCCTGCTAGCTATCTAGTTGTTAAGTCCCCATACTGGTGCTCTCTGATCCTGTCCGTCCCATCCTCCCTGTCTAGTCCTGTTAAAGTCCGTCCTGCTTTACTTTTACCCGAATTCGCCCTGCTTGTGTCAAGTCCTGATCCTTGTTCATCTAACCCACACTTGTGCCGCTAACCTCACCTGCCCAATCTGAACCAGCACCTGTGAACCTGCATCTGTTATCCCGTACCAGTGGCCACCCTTTGTTCCTATACCAGTCCAGCTTGTGCCTGATCCATCTATGGTTTTGCATGTGTACCATCACGTTAACCAGTTTCTGTCCAGTACTGTTTCTTTGCCACCTTGTGGTTTAGCTGTCATGGCTCAATGGGCCCGTTCTGGAGTAGCACCTGGCGTTCACCTGGAGCCAAGTCTATCTCCAATATCAGGGGCTCTAGTGTAGAGTCAAGTGTTCACTTAGTTATGCCCCTCTAGGCTCTCCCCGGACCCTGGCACAGTGGTTTCACAACCATGTGAGCAACAGTAGCTGTAAATATCCTCAATCAATTACACATTATTTTTAGAATATTATAAGCTACAATGTCATTTGTTTTGAGAAAAGTATGTAGCCTCTTTTAATGCTAATATAGCATTTGTCATTACTACATCTTGTGGTCGGGCATTCCACACTTTGGCTACTCTAATTGTACAGAACCCTTTACTATATAGATGTTGGAATTTCCTTTCCTCCAGAGATAAAAAAAAGTCCCCTAGTTTTTTGTAACGTTCTAAAAAGAAATAAATCAGGTCCTTTGTATTGACACACATGTATTTATAGATGGAAATAAAATCACTTTTAATGCCCTTTTTTTCTAAGATGAGCATGCTCAATTTTTTTAATCTCTCATCATGAGAGACACCTTCCATCCGATTTGATAATCAAGTTGTCCACATTTGTCACCCTTTGCTAGAGAAGAGAATCTCCCAAAATTTAGAATTTACAAGGTTTGCTCAAATTTGGCCAGGAAGTTCGATTTGCATTATGTCCCTAGTTCTCCTCTCTTATTTGGATTTCCACTGGATTGGTGACAAAATGTCAGGTCGTAGTAGATCCTACTGCTAGTAACCCCGCTGATTGCCAGAAAGGCACACTTTTTTCTTCCTTGGTAGCAAACTTGCAACCAGAAGAGTTGAATGGTGCTGTCACGACTGCGACCATGGACTCGACCGAGCCGACGCCTCTACGTCGACCGACCACGAAGGTGTGGGGCAAGCATCCCAAGTGGGGACAGAATATGGACTCACTGGACCACAGGGGGGATTTGGGCCTACCCGGACTAGGGAAGGGTAGCGACCGGGGTCTGTGGCAGCTGAGCTTGTGGACGAGGTGGCAGACCTACATGACACCACACAACTTCAGGTATGAAGAAACAAAGTTTACTTGAAGACAAACACAGTACATAAACAGAACATAATGCCAGGCTCCTGATTCCGCACATCAGGGAAGGGTAAACGTCTCAGGATAACAGACCAAGGCAGGAGGACATCACGGGTTGATGCAGTCCAGGGTTATCTGGCATGGGCATACTAGGACCGCCTCTCTCTCAGGCCTCAGGCATAGCACAGGCTCAGCAGGAGAACATCAGACACTGACCTCGGACAGACTTCAGACGATGGCAGGGATCATCACGGGTTGATGCAGTCCAGGGTCATCTGGCACGGGCATATCAGGATGCCCTCTCTCTCAGGCCTCAGCCATAGCACTGGCTCAGCAGGAGAACTTCAGACACCAACCCAGGTCAGACAATGGTAAGGGTCATCACGGGTTGATGCAGTCCAGGGGCATCTGGCACGGGCATACTAGGATGGCCTCTCTTTCAAGCTTCGGGCCTAGCACAGGCTCAGCAGGAGAACATCAGACACCGATCCAGGACAGACGTCATCACAGGGTGGACCTCAGTGAACCGGCGGAACATCGGGACTCAGGCAGGACAGGAACAGGAACTCCGACATGGCAACACAGATCTTTGGCTGGTTAGAACCAGGTAGACTGGACCACCAGGACCATTGACCAGGCATCTGAACACGGGCTGGATGACCAGGACCACAGACCGGACATCGGGAGACAACAGGACACAGGCTGGACATCAGGACACAGGCTGGACATCAGGATATCACGAACATGGACTGGACATCAGGATCACGGACTGGACATCAGGAACACGGTCCGGACATCAGGAACACGGACTGGACATCAGGACACCAGGTCACAGGCAGGACATCAGGACTCGGATCTCAGATGGCACATCAGAACACTGGCATCAGACTCCAGACATCTGGCAGCGATCGACAGGCTCCGGACATCAGGCTCCAGACTTGAGGCCGCAGTCTTCAGGCTCTGGATATCTGGCAGCGATCGGCAGGCTCCGGACATCAGGCTCCGGACTTGAGGCCGCAGTTTTCAGGCTCTGGATATCTGGCAGCGATCGGCAGGCTCCGGACATCGGGCAGGGAAGCATAGGATCCGGACATCTGGCGGAGTACATCAGGCACATCTGGAAGTGTTCATCAGACACCGGGCATCAGACCGCAGTCATCAGGCTCTGGACGAGAGGCCAAGGTCATCGGGCTCCGTACATCTGGCAGCGACCTAAAAAGGAACCCAAGCGGTCTGGTACAAGCCCCGCCGGGTTGCACTGGAGCCGGCCGAGGATTGCACCGAATAACCAGCTAAGCACAGAGTAACAGAAACTCGGCGGACACACCGGACTCCTACTTCCAAGATGAACCCAGATTAGATCACAGAAAGTCAGTTAGCAAAGAGCCACAGTCACTGGGCACAGGGTTCAAGACACAGAAGAACCTCAGGAACATAACACGAAGGACACAGTTCAGACAGGGTCAGGTACGGGAACAGATACAGGATCAAGGATTCAGGAAACAAGACACAACAGGGACGGGCCTGGATATGCATCCTCCAGGAAAGGCGATCTGGGTATTCTGCCCCCAGAGCAGGCGGAGAAACAAGACACAGTTCAGACAGGGACAAAGAGCATCAGCTCCCCCAGAGCTGATCACAGTCAGAGCAGGAGCTGAACACACAAACTCGCATGGCTAGGGTCAGGAACTTAATGCGAAGCTCTGGCAACGCCCCACAGGGCACGGAAACTTTATATAGGAGCTGCCTCACAGCGATAGGCTGGAGCAGCAATTCTAGCATACACCCATTCCTCATAAAAGCAGGGGAGGTGTGGCCACGCGCACCCTAAGCACAGCCATACACAAATCAGCATTGCAAAGGACACCTGGCAGAGCTGCAAGCCTGAACACACGTGGTAAGTCATGCACAGTGCAGCGGACCTTTCAACCCATGGATAGCTTTCCACAGCGGCAGCCAGGGACCGCACAAGCGGGTGGTCATGCAGCGCAGTGGCGCAACACGCATGTATGGCTACGCAGCGAAGCCGGGAACTTAGTAGCATCCACACAGGTAACTGACAACAATATCCCAGCTAATTAGGGGGAAAGGAGCAAAGGATTAATGCAGAGACATGCAGAGTAACGCAGGGGAAGCAAAGTACAAACAAACCGGCGTTACAGGTGCGGCATAACTCACATGTGCCCTGCTGCTCCATTCCAGTCTATGACATTGATTATACCTGAAGATAGGAATGCTCTTTATTTGACTTTCTTTATAAGGGCCATGGACTTGAATAGAGTGGCAGAGTGCATATGTGACCCATCGCATTTTTCATCAACTCCTCTCAAGAATGATCTGGCACTGGAGATACAATTCTTGCAATTGAGGTCCCAAAAATGGGACACAAATCAAACTACATAGTTATCACCCACCTATCTTCATTAGGATGAAATACCCCTTCAATCATAAATCAAGCTTTTAACTTCAGCCAATAAAATAAGGGCAGAGACGGGCAGATAATTGCTGTTGTAACCATATATTTGCCCAAAAAAGTAAAACTAAATTAGAGAACCTCTGTAAAACCCGACCAGTGACAGCTTTAAGTATTTGTTTTGTAAGCATTTCCCTTTGACTAAACCCTGTTTTTCTTTCTGATCTGTGCAGCAAAATGTATATGCATGGCATAGGGATGAGTTTTATTAATGTTGGTTTAGGAGCCTAAAAGACACAGAGCCATGTTGCTGATTAGATAGAAAAGTAAGGATAAGGTCACAGTCTTGGGAATATGTAATGACTAATTATCCCTGTAGATGTAATACGGGCTTTAAATGTTACAAAAGTAGACGCAAGAAATGTTTTCTTTAGCACAGTCCTCGCAGTACTCAGTATGATTCTTTTGTCTCTACTTGCAGACGGGATGGTTAAACATGCCTTTTGTACAAATTACACTTTATTATAGCTCACAGAATCAAAAGGCTACATTTTCTTTCCCAGCTTTATCCTCTGTCGCATGAAACTCCGAGAAAAGGGAGAAAAAAAGAATAAGAAAAAGAAGTTTTTGTCTCTCCCCCCCCCATTCAACAATGGAACAATAAATTAATGAAGTAATTCACAAACTGAAAGACATAAAGCTCAGGACTGATTTAGTTAACCACTTGGATTAAACACTGTTTTCTATTGTAATATAACAAGTGAGCTGTACAGTCAATAGAAGACTAATATGTAATAAGCTAATACAAAGGGAAAGCGCAGATAGCGAACAATGTAATGAGATATAGCAATGACCTGGCATGTTATATACCAGATGTTTCTGCCTACATTTATTATACTAAATATGTAATTCAGGATTCAGTTTTTTCTTCTTCTTAGAATAATTGGAAACACCATGAATTTTCAAGGTTATATCTACCTCTCTCCTTATAATACGGAGAAAGAAACCATTTTGTCAGCTGAAAATCCAACAATAAGTGATTGACTACAAAAGCAGTGGTATCGCGGAATAAGAACAGGTTTTAATCCATGCTTCTAAAGGGGGTTTTACACATAGCAATATCGCTAGCAATATCGCTGAAACGTCACCGATTTTGTGACATTATATCAATATCGCTAGCGATATCGCTATGTGTTGTGTGATACTTACCTCCAACCGACTCCCCCGCAGTCCATCGCTGATCGCGCGAGAATGTCCGGCTCCATTTCTCGTCGTCAGCTTCCTGCTGGCGCCAACGAGCAACGCTTGGAGGCGGGCGGGAGGACGTTAGGATCGCTGTGTGTGAAAGGTAAGTATCGTCCGCTGTATCGCTGCTGCATCGCTGTGAGATCTTCCTGTGTGGAAGCTCACTAGCGATCATTTAGCGATGCACCAGCGATCCTGACCGCGTCATATCGCTGGTCGGATCGCTGGTGCATCGCTAAATGTAAAAGGGCCTTTACTCAAGGGGGCCCACTGGACCCTTTCCTACCTTGGAGAATAGTAATATATGTGGACAGAGCAAAAGTGTTATTGGGGTTCAGGAGGTCTAGGTGTTCAGTATTTTTTTTTTTTAATAGGAAAACATTGATTGTACTATTATAATGTGCATTTTATTGACTACATAGACTTTTTTTTATATTGTAAGAGTGTTTATAGTGAGGTAAATGGAGGTTATCCTTGAGATTTAAAACCTATGTATGTTTTTGCTCAGAATTTTTTTACTCCCTAAATGCAAACTTTACCAACTTTCTAAGTACTTTTCATTAAAACAAATTCCTACTATTTTGCTGCTTCAGAGTGTCTGCAAATTTTTTATCTGACTTTAGTGGTCTGCACAAATGTTAAGAAATCTGTCAGGGCTGCTGTTCTTGGTACTGATAGCTGTCACTGCTGCTGCCTTCCTTCTTTCAGTGTTATGGATAGCAGCAGGGAAGGCAAGAGGATTTTGTACAGATCTACACACATTGTGGAGAGAAGTGTAAGCTGCTAGTCTCAGAGAAAGAAGAGAAAACAGGCTTCAGAAATGACATTTAAGAGGAAATAGGCATAGGATAGAAACTGTGCTGATATCTGAGCTAACAAAGCATAGGCATCCTGGATACACGGATACACACAGATTTCACTCCTAAGCCTATATTACTGGGGGGGGAGGACAAACGAGAATAATTTTAACGTTAAATCAGGCTGTAAACTGCATATTAGCTGGTCTGAAAATAAGTACAGGAATTGATATTGAAGACTGATTCTTAGTGCAATTTTATTAACTAAAGGTGACCAATAACGTGTACAAATATTTTTTTTCTATGGTGATTCACGCTAGCTATGCACATCAGATAACTGTTGTTTTAAAAATGGATAGGTAAACAGCTATCCTTCCAGGATTCCCGTAGATGTGCATGTTCGGCTGGTGCATGCATGTTTTCTCTGTATAGAGAGGAGATCTTCCAAGGTAACAAAAGAGTTGGCTGTTCAAATTAGAATTGTCATTCTTTCTCTCTTCCAACATTATCTATCAGCAAAGAACTGGAAGGCCTCCATACATCTCAGATGGTCGTTAAATCCTGGCAAAATTGGCAGTCTTTACCTACAGTGGCTTGCAAAAGTATTCACCCTTCCCCCTTGGCATTTTTTGTATTTTGCTATCTCACAACCTGGAATTTCAGGTTTTTCTGAGGGTTGGCTTCAGTTCATGTAAAGAACATGCTAACAATTGTGAACATTTGTTTTCTTTTTATTGTGAAGCAAACAACAAATAACAAAAAATAACTGTAAGCTTTAGTGTGCATAACTATTCACCCCCTAAAGTCATTATTTTGTAGAGCCTCATTTTGTAGCAATTACAACTGCAAGTTGCTTTGGATAAGTCTCTATGAGATTTCCAGTTGGATGTTTGCCCATTCCTCAAGGCAGAACTGCTCTAACTCCTTCAAGTTAGATGGGTTCCTGTGGTGAACAACAATCTTCAAGTCTGACCACAGGTTCTCAGTTGGATTAAGGTCTGGGCTTTGACTAGGCCACTCCAAAACATTTACATGTTTCCCTTTAAACCACTCGAATGTTGCTTTAGCAGTATGCTTTGGGTCATTGTCTTGTTGAAAAGTGAATCTCCATCACAGTATTAAATCACTGACAGACTGAAACAGGTTTTGCTCCAGAATATTCCAGCATTATGCGCCATCCAACTTTCTCTTGACTATGACCACTTTTCCTGTTCCTACTGACGAAAAACTGATTCACTGTAGGGATGGTGTTCTTCAGGTGATAAGCTGTGTAAGTTTGGTGCCAGACCTAGTGTTTACCTTGGTGGCCAAAAAGTTCAAATTTTATCTCATCTAACCACAGCACCTTCTTCCATATATTTGGGTAGTCTCCCATATAACTTTTGGCAACTCAAAATGAGCATTACAATTTTTGCATTAAAAGAAAGTTTTTTTTCTGCCCGCTCTTCCATAATGGCCACCTCTACGAATTGTATGGCTTATTGTGGTCATATGGACAGATACTCCAGTCTCTGCTTGGGAACCATGCAGCTCCTTCATGGTTACCTTTGGTCTCTGTGCTGCCTCTCTAATTAATACCCTCCTTGCCCTGGCTCAGAGTTTTGGTGAGCGACCCTCTCTGGGCAGGTTTGTTGTGGTGCCCATGTTCTTTCCATTTGATAATAATGGATTTGATGGTGCTCCCCCAAGGGATCATCAGAGATTGGGAGATTATTTTATAACACAACCCTGACTTGTACTTCTCAACAACTTTGTCCCTGATTTGTTTGGAAATCTCCTTGATCTTCATGATGTTGTTTGGAGATCTCCTTGGTCTTCATGGTGTTGTTTAGAGATCTCATTGGTCTTCATGGTATTGTTTGGAGATCTCCTTGATCTTCATGATGTTGTTTGGAGATCTCCTTGGTCTTCATGATGTTGTTTAGAGATCTCCTTGGTCTTCATGGTATTGTTTGGAGATCTCCTTGGCCTTCATGGTGGTGTTTGGAAATCTCCTTGGTCTTCATGGTGTTGTATGAAGATCTCTTTTGTCTTCATGGTGTTGTTTGGAGATCTCCTTGGTCTTCATGTTGTTGTTTGGAGATCTCCATGGTCTTCATGTTGTTGTTTGGAGATCTCCTTGGTCTTCATGGTGTTGTTTGGAGATCTCCTTTGTCTCAATGGTGTTTGGTTAGTGGTGCTATTTATTAATGGTGTTTCAGCCTCTGTGGTCTTTCAGGAAAGATAAAGTGTATATACTGACAGACATATGACACTTAGATTGCACACAGGAGGTCATTTCTTGCACCAGAAATTTTTAGGGGCTTTATAGCAAAAGGGGTGAATACATATGCACTTGCCAACTTTTAGTTATTTCATCCCAAAAATTTAATTTATGCCTACATTTTTCTCACTTTACTTCCCCAGCTTATACTATTTATTGATGATGCATCACGCACAATTCAGATGATAAAAATATTTACAAAAACATAGGAGGTCATGTAATAAAATAGGTAAAACGCTAAGGAAGTGAATACTTTTGCAAGCCACTGTAGATTTGTCCAATCTACTTTGCTGCCTTATTCATGATTCTAAATATCCTAGCTCAGGCTGAGTGGCAGGTTTTGGAAAACATGCCCCTCTAGCCTCCTCAGCTGTGCCCTTAGGGTGCCTTGTAGAAAAAATTACAATGAGCATTGCGATAAAGCTGGCACAGGCTACCAATCTCCAGTAGTACTCTTACACATTCAAATCGTTACATTACCAGATACTTTACTGATATATTTGATAATCAAGTTTTATTTCATTAAGCATTTTAAGCTCTAAGCAGACCAGCTTAATAGCACTTATTCTGATGTACTGAGCATCATGTAAAGTTATACAATTATGAGAAATTGTAGTACATATGGTAATAACATGCTTACTCTGTTTAGCCGTATTCTCTTCAGTTTCATATTTTTATCCTATCTTTCTGGAGAGCAGTAAGTGAATCCAGAATGATGATATTGGGAATTCAGAGGCTCTGAGAACCTATAAAGTGTGACCCTTTCGTGGGGGACATTGGAGTCATACACATGAATAATAAGCTGGAATAATGCTTTTTACAGTTGAGCACAAGTAACCACTAACAAGTACAACTACGATGAATGAAGGCTATGTGAATAATGTAATAGTTATGGTATGTGTCATTTAGTTATATAGTGAGACTGGGAACATCTATTACAACATAGAGCTAACAATTTATGCTTAGTTTTATATTGTTACTAGTCATTAATTTGTATTTTATCTCTTGTTTGTTTTGTTTTCCCGTTGTATCTTGCATATATAACGTTTTGGGATCTGGGACATCAAAATCATTGAGTACAGGACAAGTTTTCTATATTAAGGTCAATGTGGTTTCTTCTAAAATAAGAGTGCAAAAATCTAGCTTGCATCTAAGAGTTGGGACCAATTTGTTATAGATATTGTTGGATTCTCCTGGCCATCAACACCACAACTAAATACAATTCTTGAAACTATTCCCCATGGCAAGTTTACGTTTTCCATGAAGAACTCTGTTGTAAAGCCCCATCTCAGGCTTTTTCTACTTTTTTTTTTAGATGAGGTCTCATTTAGAGACTTGGCTGGTTAGACCTTTAATGTAGGAAGTAGTAAGCACATCACTGTAAAATCAAAAAATATTCGTAACCTTAACATGAATAGATAAATTTGCAGACGTTTCTCTCCCTGAATCCATTCCGCTAATGGACTTTTCAAACATGTATGTCTCTTTTAGCTCAACTGTATCCCAGTCTATCACCCATAGCTCCTTCTTTCTAGAGTTTGTGGAAACCCCTGAACGTTGCTTTAGACTAAGGTACCTTCTGAATGAACAGTTACAGTCTAAATTACCATTCTTTGGCTATGACCTTCGACTCACTTGTTCACTTTTTATATCTAGACTGGAAGTTGGAGTTTACCAGTCTTCCAGGTCCCAAGGCCACCATTAAATTATCTTATCAACCTTCTTTAATGCAGCCACCTTCATATACCTTACTAGCTTACACTGATTCTTATGGAAGCCACGCTTAACATGACAGAAGATTGTGCATAACTTAATAGCAGGGATATGCGCCAACTAGGTTATTATGTGAAAAGAGGGGGGAGTTTGACGATTTTTTTTTGTTCCATCCACAATAACATTTTGCAGGTTATTATTACAGTAGAAATCCCTTTGTTTTGCATGTTTTTTTATGCCAGCAGCTATTATGAGTAGTATTTTTATTCCCGTTTTACAAAAGAACTTTCTGTCCTACAACCACTCCCCTGCAATAAAGACGGCTTTGACACTGTCTGACAGGACGCTCAAAATTTTTTTTTTTCTCTTTCATTCTTTGCATGCATGGTTCTTTTGACTTTTCTTTAAGAAATCTGTTGACTTCATTGAAAAGTGACAGGGCAATATTTAACCTGAATAGAGGCATGTTGACTCCTCTTATTAAAAGTGACAGTTAAGGACATCTCTCTTCATTCCTTCTGATACAAGCAGACAACTCTTTCAGTACTTTTCTGGTATACAAATTCAAAAACAAAAAGTATTTGAAGGGGAGATGAGTACCTTATAAACAATGTATGAATGGCATTCATAAGTTTAATCCAGCAAAGAAACCTTTTTTACCCATTAAAATAAAATTAAAGCCCTTTCAAACGAGTTTGATATTAAAAGACAGGTTGCCAACGTTCAGACAGACTTGACACGCCTTTCTCGCTCTTTACATCCTCGGTAATTTTCCAAGCAGTTGCCTGGCTTCCTCTCTAATGTGCTGTCTGTAAGTGCATGGCTACATCTTTTACGGAGTTACGAAGAAAGAACCTACATTTGTTCAGCATTATACTTAACCCTTTTGCTCGTTTTCCCATTTTTTTTGAACTGCACCGGTTGTCACGGACTCTAAAAGACTATCATTAGAAAGTTAGAAGTTTTGCGTGCTAACAGAGAAGATCCCATTAAAGATATCGACACAACCTTTTTGCTTGGTGGCTTTTTTTTTTTCAAACTGTAAAATTATTTTCATTTTTGTATTTAAAACCAGGATACGTCTTTTTTGTAATTTTTTTTTGTCTTGAAATAAGCATGAGGTCTAAAACTAATGTTGTGTTTTAAGTGGCTTGAGTTGGGTCATTGATCGAGGGGTTTGATGTAATGTGTTTTAATGTAGGAAGGAATTTCTCCACCCTAACATAAGGCAAATGGCAACTGAAATTGGAGTTTGTTTTTTTATCCTGGGCTTGTGTCTTTTTTCTACTAAACTTTGTGGTAATGTTACATAGTTCTTACTATTTCAAAATAGAAAAACAGCCAAACAGAAAGTCATGGAAAATCCTCAAACTGAACAAAAACAAGAATTTTTTTTAATTTTTTTAATGTTTTATATCTTAAATTTTAGAAAAGATTTTATGGTCGATTGACCATACATTTGCTTTATTTGAGCTCCTCCAGACATCTAACTTGATGGATTCCTTGCCAAGCATGATGTTAGAGAAACTATATAGTTCTGCAAGTTATACTTGATATTTAATAGATGTATATTAATGCTGGAGAAGGATATTATCAATACCATGGATGGCAAGAAGAACAGACAAATCAATCTTGGAACAAATAAAGCCAGACATGTCACGCAAAGCAAAGATCACCAAGATACAAGCTACGACTTCCCTACTTTGGGCACATCATAAGAAGAAAGCAATCACTGGAGAAGGACATCATTGTCAGTAGAATAAAAAGAACAAGATGAAGAGGAAGAACAGCAACCTGATGGCTTGATACTATCGAGATAATGGCGGAGGAGACCCTGGAGGACCTAACTAGGTTTGCACAAGATCGCTCCTCTTACAGATTGTTCATCCGTCAAGTTACCATGATTCGAGGTTGAGCCAAAGGCCATTAAATATATATATATATTCGTACTCTTTCATGGTAGTAATGGTGGGAATCCATAACCTGCTCTGATTTGAGATTCTTGCCAGTGGTAGCCAGATATCACTTTATGAAATTGCTGAGTTTTTAGGACATCTACTTCTTCATGGGAAACCAAGAAATTAACAAACAATAGTTAGAAAAAAAAATTACTTGTATCAGTGTTACCTTCAAATCAAAATATCACACATCATGCAATGTTTTTCATTCTTTTGGAACATTGAAAAATAGTAATGTACCCATATATATTTTGGATACCCTACTCTTGAGTTACATTGACCATAGGCCTTAAAGCAGGGCCGGACTGAGCATCGGGCGCTTCTGGCAAATGCCAGAAGGCCCGGTGCCTGTAGTGGGCCACTCGATCCTTTCTTGTTGTCATGGAAGCCGCAGGAAGCCGGTAATAGCTAAATATAAGTGAAAGCAAAAGGACCTTCCATAACATCATGACCATATGATCAATGTGTGGGCAGGATCAGAATACCAGCAGGGACGGAGGTCACATGATCCATTCATCAGAGAGAAGGCTGTGCCTGCCCTGCAGTGCTTCTGACCCCCCTGTAGGCAGCCGCGTGTGTACAAGGTGTACGGAGTGGAGCCGCGTGTGTATGAGGTGTACGGAGCGGAGCCGTGTGTGTACGAGGTGTATGGCGTGGAGCCGCATGTACAAGGTGTATGGAGCGGAGTCGTGTGTGTACTTTGTGTACGGAGCGGAGCCGCGTGTGTATGGGGTATGCGGAGCGGAGCCGTTTGTGTATGGAGTGGAGCCATAAGTGTACGGGATGTACGGAGCGGAGCCAAGTGTGTACGAGGCATACAAAGTGGGCTTTTCCCATGGACACAGGAGTACACGGCGGAGCCCCGATGAGCATTTTAAAACTCACACATGACATTCCGCTAGAAGCTGACCGGAAATTAGATAATTTCATGAGGAGATTGTGCCGGAAATAGGAATGCTTCATGATATCACCATGTCCTCCGACAATGCAGACAGCAGGATTGCCTTGGAATCAGGGATGCCGGCCATGTGAGCGGATCATGATATGTCCTGTACCGGGAGGCTCAGGTGGGCATTACAATGGGAGCCGGGCTGCTATAGTATCTTTATAGAATCTTTCTTTATTTCTTTCTCTCTGTTTCTTTCTTTCTCTGTTCTTTCTTTCTCATTCTCTGTTCTTTCTTTCCCTCATTTTCTTTCTCTCTCTCTGTTCTTTCTTTCTCTCTCTAATCTTTCTTTTTTCTTTCTCTCTCTCTCTGTTGTTTCTTTCCCCTTTATTTCTTTTTCTTTCCTCTTTCTTTTTCTTTCTTTCTTTCTTTCTTTCTTTCCTTCCTTCTTTCTTTCTTTCTCTCTCTGTTCTTTCTTTCCCCTCTTTCTTTCTCTCTGTTCTTTCTTCTTTCTCTCTCTGTTCTTTCTTTCTCTCTTCTCTCTCGCTCTCTTTTCTCTCTCTCTGTTTTCTTTTTTCTCTCTGTTTTCTCTCTTCCTTTGTACCAGTCAGTGTGCCCACAGTACCAGCAAATGTGCCCATAATGCCAGCCACTATGCCCTCAGTACCAGTCAGTGTGATCAGCAGTGCTAAATGGGTGGGGCTGGGCGTGGACATGGGTGTAACTAGTTGCAAAATGGGTGTGGCCAGGCGTGGCCTAAAGTTTGCACCGCAGTCTTTGTCTCTCTTTCCCTTCTTCAAAAGTTGGGAGGTATGATAGGGGTGGCTATGACCAGGGGGTCTGGTTGCCCAATGGATTGCAGTTCTTCCAGGAATTCTGTCACCGTGCATACAAAAGGGGACAGAGCTTTGGGAGGAGTACTGTACCTAAACGCAATAAATAGAACTGAGCTGAAATACTGGGCACAGCTCTGACTACATGTTATATAGTCGTGTTAATCTCCTCTCACGTCTTGTAACCTACAAGTGTACAAAGATATTATATAGTCACCATGTGACTGGTGGACCTGTGTAACTTCAAATGCCAGGGCTGAATTTTAGTCCCAGTCTGGCCCTGCCTTAAAGTATTAACACTAGTGACGTAGAAGCGGATTTGCTGCTGTGTGAAATGGATTCAATCAAACTTTGAGGGCCAATTATTGTTGTGTTTATTATTGTTATTTTATATGTTTGAAATATTCTTGGTTAACCCATTGTGGTAACCACTTTCTTAAGTAACACTACAACCCTGAACAAAAGCTGTCACATGTCATGATTTAAGAATCATTTCACCCAATAATTTTTCATCAGAATGTATGAACATTCTCATAAAAGTGAGTAATATTTGGCTATTTTCTTATACCCAACCAACGTTACCTTAAAAACCAATGTTTTTTCTTTTTTGTTTTGTTGGAAATATCATTTAACTTTGTATGTATGTAATATATGAAGCCCCCAGTACTCAAAGACCCCTCTTCGACAGTGAATCTCACTCAAGGTGAAACGCTTTGGTTTTCCAGATGCGGGTTAGTGACTGCATATAAGATTTCTATTTCTTTTTTTTTCTCCTATTTGTATAGGAATCAGGAATGTGTCTCTATTTAGCGAACAACACTCTCGATTTATTGTGACCTTGACGGGAAAGAAAATAACCTTGTTTACTTAACAATACTCTTCAAAATTGAGGAGCTACTGGAGAAAACTAAACAAACCATTGATTGTTGGGGATCCAGCACAGAGTTTTCCCAAAGCTGCAAATGACACTTCAGTCGCCTGCCTTCATCTCTGTCGCTCTTTTCCACACATAATAACCTCTTCTCTACAGTTATCACTACATAAAGATCATCTGAGTACTCTCGGCAAGTTTTTTTTTTTTTTTTCACTTGCTTGTGAGAATTTTCAACGGCGGCAATTTGTTCCATATCAGTATCCTTTAGCAGAACATAAGTCTTTGGCTGCAGGAATTCAGAGTTACTGCTTCATATTAAAGCCGTGGAAGTATATTTGTTGAATCATAAAACAGATATGCAGGTTTTCAGGCGTCTTCTCGAGCATAGGTGACACCACTTTACAAGAGTGGATTCAGTTTGTAATGTTTTTGGTTTTAACCCAGTACATAGCTGTAGTCGTTAATATGAAGAAGCATTAAAAAGTTATAGAGAAAAAAATAAAATGTGTAAAAAACAAATACATTTAGCAAAAGTGGAAACTGAGAGACTCATTGCTAAGGAAAGTAAAACAAACCCCAAACTATTCTTTAATTATATAAACGGTAAAATGATTAAAATTGATGGTGTCGACCCTTTAAAGAACAATGAGGGTGAAATCATAGAGAGCGATGTGAGAAAAGCAAATGTTTTAAATACTTTTTTCTCAACAGTGTTCACACAGGAAAAGGATTTGCCAGGGGAAATGCAGAGTGATAATGTAAACTCCCCATTAAGTATTACCTGCCTAACCCAGGAAGAAGTGCAGAACCGCCTTAGTAAGATTAAAATTGACAAATCACCAGGCCCTTATGGCATTCACCCTCGGGTATTAAGGGAGTTAAGTAATGTGATAGACAGGCCTGTATTCCTTATATTTAAAGACTCTATAGATACAGGTTCAGTTCCTTTTGATTGGCGGCAAGCAAATGTGGTACCAATATTCAAAAAAGGGTGTAAAAGGGAACCTGGAAACTATAGGCCGGTAAGCTTAACATCTGTTGTGGGTAAAATTTTTGAAGGGTTTCTAAGGGATACCATTATGGAATATCTCAATGTTAATAAATGTTTAACTCCATATCAACATGGATTTATGAAGGATCGCTCCTGTCAAACTAACCTGATCAGCTTCTATGAGGATGTAAGCTCTCAAATGGACCAAGGAGAATCATTGGATGTCATTTATCTCGACTTCTCTAAAGCATTTGACACTGTCCCACATAAAAGATTGGTAAGTAAGATGAGAAAGCTTGGGCTAGGGGAAAATGTGTGTAGATGGGTAGGTAGCTGGCTTAGTGATAGAAAACAAAGAGTGGTTATTAATGGGGCATACTCAGATTGGGCCAGGGTTACTAGTGGGGTACCACAGAGTTCTGTATTGGGCCCCCTACTGTTTAATATATTTATTAATGATCTAGTGGATGGCTTACACAGTAAAATATCAGTATTTGCAGATTATACAAAACTATGTAAAGTAGTTAACACAAAGGAGGACAGTTTGCAACTACAGACAGATTTGAGTAAATTGGAGAATTGGGCTGAAAAATGGCAAATGAGGTTTAACACAGATAAGTGTAAGGTTATGCACATGGGAAGGAGAAACAGATGCTACAATTACTTACTAAATTTGGAAACTCCTGGGGAAATCAGACATGGAAAAAGACTTAGGCATCTTAGTCAATAAGAAGCTAAATTGGAGTGCCCAGTGTCAGGCAGCTGCCACCAAAGCAAATAGGGTCATGGGATGCATTAGAAGAGGTCTGGGGACACAAGATGAAAACATAATTCTCCTTCTGTACAAATCACTCGTCAGACCATACTTGGAGTATTGTGTGCAATTTTGGATGCCGGTGTTCAAGAAAGACATTACTGAACTTGAAAGGGTTCAAAGGCGGGCTACTAAAATGATAAATGGAGTTGGTTCACTACAATACCCAGAAAGGTTATCAAAATTAGGTCTATTTACTCTAGAAAAGAGAAGACTTAGGGGAGACTTAATATATATGTACAAGTATATCAGAGAGCAATACAGAGATCTCTCCAATGAACTGTTTGTACCAAAGACTGTAACAAGAGCAAGGGGGCATTCTCTTCGTTTGGAGGAAAAACAATTTCTGCACCAGCATAGAAGAGGGTTCTTCACGGTAACAGCAGTGAGGCTATGGAATTCTCTTCCTGAGGAAGTGGTGATGGCTAACTCACTGAATGAATTTGAGAAAGGAATGTATGCTTTTCTTGTGAGTAACAGTATAGAAGGTTACGAATAACAGAATATTATAGGTAGATGGTTGACCCAGCTAGGGGAAGGAACTTTTTTCCCTATGGAGAAAATTGGCTGCTAGTCTGTGGGTTTTTTTGCCTTCCCCAGGATCAACAATGCAGAACAGCTGCACTAAAAATAGGCTGAACTAGATGGACATAAGGTCTTCCTTCAGCCTTCAAAACTATGTAACTATGTAACTATGAAGTCTTCATATATAGTGAATTACTTCATTAATAGGAGGGCTCCCCTTGGCAGCCATGGAGCTGTTTAAAAATAGTCACGTTATATAAAAAATCCCCATCATGTAGTCATTTTCGATACATAACACCAGTGGGACAGCTATGGTAAAAGTTTGGATACCCATGGACATTTTTTATTTATTTTACTCATTTGTATAGCACCATTAATTCCACAGAGCTTTACAGACATTATTTTTTGTTTCTTTATAATTTATTATTTTTTACTTGTGTTTTTTTTTTGTAATGTTGTATCTACCCAAATATGTTAAAAAAAGACCACAGGAGCCTTGTTTACAGGGAATAACAGCCTTCTGTGATGATCATCTGTGTCTATGATGGTGCTTGCCCTGTCGGGAGACACTCTACACACGTGACTGCAGCAACATTACAGCTGCCATTGGGTTTTGCAGCTGTGCCCTATTTAATTTAACAATGCCAGACACAACCTAAAGATAGGACTAGTCCAATACAGCCCTTTTAACATCGTGTTGTGTGACATAACATTTAGTTTGTCACATATTTGGGTACAGGTTTATGTTGAGGCTTCAGAAGCTGAACCTGTACTATACCTGGAAGATGTCGGCAGTGATCTTCCTGTAACAGCATCCATCCCGTTGTAACAGCAGTGACCAGACCTAGCTCTGATTGCTGCTGTTTAACCCACTGGCACTCACAGAAAAGAGCCAGGTGCAAGAAGAGTACTTGGGCCTTGTGAAGCCCAAGAGCTCCTAAAAATGCAAAATTGCACCTGCTTTAGAAATAGAAATGGGCCCCCTTACCTCTTTGGCCCCTGTGTGACCACACAGTTTGTACCAATTATATGTTCACCCTTAAATACCACTGTTAATCACTCTCAGCGTCATTTTAACTGTATACCGCAATACAGCAGTATTGCAGTATACAGAAGTAACAATCAAATGCAGGTTCAAGTCCCCTAAGGGGAAGTAAAAATAAAGTAAAAAAAAAAAGTTTTAAAATTGTTTAATATAAATTAAATTAAAATCGCCCCTTATTTCCCCCTTTAATAATAAGGAAATTAAACTAAAAATAATAAAATAAGAATATTTGGTATCACAAGATTTATAAAAGTCTGATTTATCAAAATATATAAGATTATTATTTAACCCCTTCTTTAAATGCTGTAAAAAAAAAAAAAAAAGGAAATACCAGAACTGTGTGTTTGGGGGTGGGGATTTATTGTGGTACCTTTGTTAGTAAACAATAAAAGGCTTTCATTATATCGTTTGTACCCCAAAATTACATCAATAAAAAAATATCAGCTTGCACGCAATAAATATGCTTGTGCATAGGTCAATAAAATGGAAAACTAAAAAAGTTATGAGTCTCAGAAAATGTTGACACAAATTGATTTTTTTTTTCTTTACAAATTTTGGAAACTGTTTCCACCTCCTAAAGTAAAAAAAATTAATAAAATGAAAAAAATAAATAAATAAAAATATGTCCCAGGTGATTGGTAACATGTTGCCAGGTCCTTTTGTTAATGCAAAATTTACATGGTAAAAACAACCATCCCAACAAAAATAATGGTGGTATAGTACATTATGTGGTAAAGTGAATAGTGTGATTCATAGCTATTACTCCAACAAAAGAACAAGCCCATGTACGGCTGTGAAAAATTAAGATTTATGTCTGTGGCAAGAACGCGAGGAATAGATGGTCATTGCAAAAATAAAAAATTGCCTGAACATAAAGGGGCTAAATATCTACAGAAACCAACCTTTCTCAGTAACTATAGTATGTAATTCTATAATTTTGCATGTCCCCATATATTTAGGCAAAATATTTCCAAAGCAGAGCTACACTTGTCTTTGTCTTTTTATTTTTCCATATCGTATCAAATTGTCAAGCCTCCTCCAGTGGCCACGGATTTGGGCTCGTTACACGAGACTTTTAGAACCTGGTAGATGTCCGATGTAGTTAGTTAACCATGGCTGGATACCTGCATATTCCCTACAGTCAGCCATGGCTGCAGTTGTGATGGACAGCCTTCCCTTGGTGTTTTAATGATAGGTTGTTATTGCTTTAATCCCCATGTTTTATTGAAATCACCAAGGACATTATGACTTCCATTAAGTCAAACAAGAAGTGCAATCCTGCCCTTGTTTATTTTCAACCTTACTATTAATAATAAATGCATTTTGCACATATTGGAAATAGTGTAAATGAATGTAAATATGCAGAATTTTTGTAGACCTTAGTTTAATTTAATAAAATAAATGTAATAGAGAATTCCAATAGAAATGTTCTAATCTGTCATTAGATTGGCTATCGACATCCTGGATTATTATAATAGTAAAGCATAAATGCAACCTTGACTAAAAGACTTAAAATGTGTTGTCATTGACTATTACAAAGGCAAATCCCATTAAAATGGTATGATAATATGAGCATTTTGATACTAAGAAGGACCTGTCACCAGGTCTAAAGTTGGCAGTTTTTTTATTTTATTCCTGCTTAGTATTGTGCATTTTCTTTTCTTATTAATCCGTTCTAGAGTTACAGGCCTTTTTATTTAGTATAGCCAATATTCCAATTGTTATAGTATTTATCAAGAGGGTAATAATGAAGGGCAGCCTAAAGAATACTATGAACAATGCCATTTTGGTAAAGACCATAAAAATTAACATATTGTGTGCATAAAATAAAAAAGAACTGTATGGTTGATTAAAAAAACATAAAAATGGAATACGAAAGAGAGCAAAAAGAATAAAGTAAGGGCATAAACTGGCCTCTTCTAACTTGATGACAGGTCTTCTTTAACTGCTTTGAACATTCCCTTTTTTTTCTTGGAGGCTAAATCCATCAATTAGCTGTAATCTGTTAGCGGACTTTGTAGAAAGTCCCTGTGTTCAATTACCTTGTAGCACAGGTGGAATAAAGCATTACACCTTTTCATTCCTCCAGAGAAAGATGCTCATTTGACCCCTAGAAGCATTGTGCTTAACACAAAATGGCCGTTATCCAGGTACGGCCTGGGGCTGAACTTCAGTCCTGGCATTTGAAATCACACAGGCCCATGTTATCCCCGTCCCCATGAACCAGATGGGATATATTACTAATATTACCCTGGATGGAGATAAGGAAGATACAAGACCAATATTTCTAATGATACCCGTGGCCTGCTGGGGTCAGTGACGGAGTCAGCGACTTTGTGCTCCGTCACAACTCTTAACAGTATGGGAACCTGAGAACACCGATTCTGTTAACAACATAGCAGACAGGGCAGCCCATGATCAGACAGGACTTTCTGGCATTTGCTAGATGGCCAGTCCGGCCCTGCCGTCATCCACCTTTTTTCCCCACACCACATGCATACCGGCTGCATGTCCCAAATAATGGAAAAAAGGACTGATTTTTAGGAAATTGTTGAGTGATGCATTTCTTTTTCTTTGAAATGTTTTGCTCATTGTTTGCTCATTGTTCTGTTCAAGTTTCCTGTGGCACCACCATAGGTGAACTAAAGCATTATGCCTTTTCAGTCCTCCAGAGAGAGATTCTCCTTGTAGACATTCCTTTCTCTAGGTAATAGGTAATGACCCTAAATTTAGGGACTGCACTCTATTACCTATTTCCCTAATACACTATTTTAACATTTGTTTTCTAAATTAAGCAACCTCTTTCATTTTTAATTTTTTTTTTCAATGCAATATTTTATTTATTAATTTATTTCACCCCAAAGCTAGCAAACATTTAATAGTACAGGAATGCTGTAAATTTGATCAGCCATATGTTTTTTTCAGGTTTAATATATGTTACAGAAGTCATTGCCGCCTACGCCTTAACTGAACTAGTCTTGACCAACAAGAAAACAGAACAGAGACAATTTAATCAGTTTTTGCTTCACACCTTGCCAGATGCTGGAATTCCATTACCTCTGTGTAACACTTCACATATACCATGATTCTCAATCTCCCCCTCCTCCCTACTAAGATTTGATATTTCTCTAATTTAACCCAGGTTGCTTTAAAATTCTGCACCTTAATCTCCTTTAGAATATAATTGAAGCTAGATTTATTTGAAGATGGAAGATTATTATGACTATATAATACAGTGTATACTTTTATGTTTTATATAATTACAGCCTTGATTTCAAACACGGTTTCAATTGTGCAATTTTCTGTCTTTTTTTTTATTTTACTTCCAAAATTATGAATACGTTTTGGTATTTTATTTTGGGTGCTAATAGTATTTAATGAGAACGTATAAATATTACAGGACGTCTATAAATTTGGGCATCTGTGTCCATTTAACCCCTTACAAAGGAGGGAGACCTCCAGAGCGATATAAGGATAGATATGAGAGTTGTCGAACTTAAATGAAACAACTCACTTGCCTGAGATTAAATAGTAAAACCCTGAGATGGACGATGGAAATCAGCATGTCTGTTTTTCAAGAATTGATCATGCAACTTTAGCCTTAATGCAATTTATATCTATTCAGAAAGTTGATGCAGAAAAGCTATAGACAATTTTCAGAAAATATTTAAATTTCAGCACCATACTTAAAAATACTGCTCCTAGTACGGTACTTTTCTGTTACATTTGCTGTTGACTAACATTACTTATTAGTATAATTAACATATACTGATATTGATAAATTAATAGAAAGGATCAAGTCAAACAAGATGCAGAATTCAGGATCCTAAGTAATGGAAAAGTGTTGAACTGACCAGAGAATCTACATAACATCACAGCAGGACCTATAAGAGTGATCACAACTAATTTTGCTGCTAGACTCTTTCACTTTTTTTTAGAAGGGGATAATGGGTTGGAAGGTTTTGTCTAAAAAAAATGTAGCACAAAAAAAGTATTGATTGATGACTAGAATTGATAAAGTAATATTCAATCAAAATGCAACTTTATTAAACAATGAGTGAGCCTTTCAAAGGTTTTTCAAGGATTTTAGGAAAGTTAACTAAAGGCATTATGTGGTATGAAAAAATCAAACAAAAATAAATACATAAATAAAACTAAAAATGCAAACAAACATTGAATGGTTTATCCAATACTTTTTTTTTTTACTATTGACCTGAAAACTAACAGGGAGGTTGGTGCTATCTACTGTACCTGCCTGTTGTGCCCAGCGCTGATCTCTGCCAGCACAGAGAGGTCACAGACCACTCCTGCTGACGATTCTGTGGCTTCCGCTGACATCAAGTCGACAAAGCAGCAGCTTCTTTTTGGCTGTGCTCTATTGACGTGGAGGGACTGTTGGTGTCATGCTGATTGACAGCCGCCTCGCCACTCCCTAACTTCGGGGAGCTAGCTGTCAATCAACATGACATCGGCAATCACTCCCCATCAACAGAACAGCCTGGAAGAAGAACAGCTAGCTGGCGGTTAGATTGCAGGCCCCCAAATCACTTAACTTTTAGCACCACCGACGTGGCTTTTGATTCACCACGGCTGGCACAATGTCATCTATTAGATGGGAGGCCTGCGAATCACTTAAATTTTAGTGCCACCGACGAGGCTTTTGATTCACCAGGGCTGGCACAATGTCATTAATGCATCACGTTGCACAGATGACATCGCACCAGCCTTGACAAATCAAGTGTTGCATCGGGAATGCTGGAAGGTAAGAGATTTGCGATCTTCCTATTTAGCCGCTAGGTAACACTGACTTTCATGCTGGAATGGAATCCCACAAATCGGCCCACTCATTTCTATTATAAATATATAATGTTGCAGGCGCCATAAAATATAAGTCCATATAGATATCGGCAGGCCCGGATTGGTAATATAACCAACCGGGCATTTTCCCGCTGGACCGCTGTCATGTGGGCCGCGGGCGGCAGCACCCGATCATCTGGCCGCTTGTCAGCTGATGCGGCCACGGGCCTGACTGTAGCTCCTGCCGCCGGCCCTCTGCGGGCACGACGGTTATAGTTTCCAACCCTCCCGCACTGCAGCGAGATAAGCCGCCACACCCCCCCACGCACCCCATCCTCACCGTAGCATGAGACCTCCCCCCCGCAGCCACTCACAGCGTCACTTGCCTGCTCTCTTCTCTGTTCACAGGACCTGTGATGAGGTCACAGGAGGGGAGGAGTGAGGGGTCACATGATCAGGAGCCTTTGTCCAGACCCCTGATCATGTGACCCCTGACTCCGCCCCTCCTGCGACCTCATCACAGGTCCTGTGGACTCAGCCTTGCCTCTTGGTGTCTGCAAGACTCTGCTGTGCTGTTGTCATGGTGCTGGATGAGGTAAGTATTTGTGGGGTCTGGAGGGGTTTACAGGGTAGATGTAGCAGAGCTGTGTGTGTATGAGGTGTACGGAGTGGAGCCGCGTGTGTACGAGGTGTACAGAGCGGAGCCATGTGTGTACGAGGTGTACGGAGCGGAGCCGTGTGTGTACGAGGTGTACGGAGCGGAGCCGCGTGTGTACGAAGTGTACAGAGCAAAGCTGTGTGTGTACGAGGTGTACGGAGTGGAGCCGTGTGTGTACGAGGTGTACGGAGCGGAGCCGTGTGTGTACGAGGTGTACGGAGCGGAGCCGTGTGTGTACGAGGTGTACGGAGCGGAGCCGTGTGTGTATGAGGTGTACGGAGCGGAGCCGTGTGTGTACGAGGTGTACGGAGCGGAGCCATGTGTGTACGAAGTGTGCGGAACAGAGCCGCGTGTACGAGGTGTACGGAGTGGAGCCGCGCGTGTACCTGGTGTACGGAGCGGAGCCGTGTGTGTATGGGGTATACGGAGCGGAGTCGTGTGTGTACGGAGTGGAGCCATATGTGTACGGGATGTACGGAGCGGAGCCAAGTGTGTACGAAGCATACAAAGAGGGCTTTTCCCACGGACACAGGAGTACACGGCGGAGCCCCGAGGAGCATTTTAAAACACACATGACGTTCCACCGGAAGTGATGTGCTGGAAGCTGACCAGAAATGAGATAATTTCTTGAGGAGATTGTGACGGAACCAGGAATGCTTCAGATCCATCACCGTGTCCTCCTCCGACAGTGCAGACAGCGGGATCGCCTTGGAATCGGGGATGCCGACTGTGTGAGCGGATCATGATATGTCCTGCATCGGGAGGCTCAGGTGGGCACTACAATGGGAGCCGGGCTGCTATATTATCTTTATAGAATCTTTCTTTATTTATTTCTCTCTGTTTCTTTCTTTCTCTGTTCTTTCTTTCTCATTTTCTGTTCTGTCTTTCCCTCATTTTCTTTCTCTCTCTCTGTTCTTTCTTTCTCTCTCTAATCTTTCTTTTTTCTTTCTCTCTCTGTTCTTTCTTTCCCCTCTTTCTTTCTTTTTCTTTCCTCTCTTTCTTTTCTTTACTTCTTTCACAGTCTTTGTCCCTCTTTCCCCTCTTCGAAAGTTGGGAGGTATGATAGGGGCGGCTATGACCAGGGGGTCTGGTTGCCCAAAGGATAGCAGTTCTGCCAGGAATTCTTTCACCGTGCGTACAAAAGGGGACAGAGCTTTGGGAGGAGTACTGCAATAAATAGGACTGAGCTGAAATACTGGGCACAGCTCAGACTACATGTTATATAGTCGTGTTAATCTCCTCTCACTTCTTGTAACCTACAACTGTACAAAAATATTATATAGTCACCATGTGACTAGTGGGCCTGTGTAACTTCAAATGCCAGGGCTGAATTTTAGTCCCAGTCCGGCCCTGGATATCGGGATGGCACAATGGACTGGAACAAACCAACACCTATTTTGACTCACAAGTCATGACACTCCAGCATGCAGTATAATAAAGGCACATCCTAATCTATTGTTTGAGAAGTACAGCTGGTGTGTCTTAATTTTGTGAATTAGTAAACGAAGGATATGACGTCTTTGCTGACGGTCCTGTGGTGACCACTTGAGTGGCGGTATTGGAAGTATTTTTATTTTATACACTTTCTTACACTTAGGCAACTATCTTGAATACCAGACAGCCATTTTAAAATAATTTTCTTTGATTTGCCCAAAATATTTCAATAGCAGCTCATGAGGGGTAGAGCAGTTAGGTAAGGATACGTTCCCGCGATCATTGATTGTTCAGGCTTTCACGCAGCTGAATTTCCGCATGAATCCCGGACCTCAGCTCACTTGCATTTTTGTTGTATTTTTGACACATGTTTTTGTTTCTCTTTTTATATGATGTGCAAAGAAATAGATAGATATGGGGTAGATGGGTAGATATAGGGTAGATAGATATCTGTGAGATATATAATTAGTGCCATGCATGTATAGTTTTCTGTACATGGATTAACCTAATAAAGGAAAAAATCAATGTGGGGTCTCCCTTATTTTTTGATAACCAGCAAAGGTAAAGCAGACAGCTGTGGGCTTATATTATCTGGCTGGGAAGGTCCATAATTATTTTGCCTTTCCCAGTCTAAAAATACAAGCCTGCTGCCGCCCCAGAGTTGGACCGTCAAATTAGATGCGCAATTCGGGTGCTTTGCCTGGCTCTTCCCGATTGGCCTGGAGCAGTGGCAATTTGAGTAATGGTAGTTGGACTTGATGGATTTGTCAAAAATTACAGCTGCCTTCATCCCTGGGGTTGGCAATAGAGAGGTGTCTATAAGAGACTTCAATTACTAATTTGGTAATAACAACCAGCTGGCTGTATCATTAGCTAAAATAATCCAACATGGTCGAAGCAGTTAGAAATGTTTTTTTTTCCCACCGATGACTGATGTTCGTCAGCCAATATTTGTCCTAAGCGTATGTGTCCTATATGTCGGAGAACTTGGTGGGCTCTATAATGTCAGTAATGGGTTTTGTAAATTAGCAACACTCCCAAAATAGTAGACTTGTTAAGATTGAGGTGATCTAGTTCCTAATGTCCTCCAGAGGTAAATTATTTTATATAATATCTTTTAATGGTCTGGACAGTTAGGAAATTATAGAATGTTTAGTTTATTTTCATCAAAAGACCATAATGGCATTTCGTGCTTTAGCCATTCCTCCTGAATAATGATCATTTTAGGCAGTCTAACGTCCCGAGCTTTGTTGTCACAATCTAAAGAAGCTGCACAGATTCCTTGATAACAAATATAGCTAGATAACATACAGGAATAGCTACATTCCCTATTACTAATGGAAGATGAAACTGATTCTTTAAAGGAAAGTGACAGCAAGAAAAGTGGAAATGTAAGATTTAGATTTATCAGAAGGCCATTATTTTGAGCACTTACGTTTACATGAAGTGAAGATAAGTGCTAAGCCTTTGTACCTTTGATAAATCAAGACCCATACGGCACTGGCTGGTGCTCAGAAATCTCGGCTAAATGATAAAGACGTCAAGTCATCATTTGTTTTGGTTTTCCGGGGCCTACAGACAGCAAACACACGTTACTTGTTCTACACCAACATCCCACACGCATATATCCTGAAATCTGCTGCGTGACTATCATCGGAAAGAGAGAAATTAGATGAAAGCAGCTGCATTTGAAATGGCTGCCCCAGCTTGTCACTTGAAGAGGTCTGCACAGGTCACCGTCTGCAATCAAGTCTTGTAACATATTACCCGTATATTTCTGCTGCGGTATACACCATGCCTCTCCTTCCAAGGCTCTTGTGATACTGCTGCACAAAAAGAAAGTATAAAAAATTCCCTAAATCTGTTTCCTGAGAGTATCTGGAGTCTAAGTAAAATGGTTAATAAATTAATTCTCCACATGTGCGCAGCACTTCCCACCCGAATGTTCTTTCTATTCCGCTATATTATTTTACAAATTGTGTTTGATATATTTTAAATATTTTCTTTGATGTTTTATAAATTTCCTTTTGATTCTGCCATAAAACAGCAGCATTTCAATTTCACTCCTTTTTTTTTTCCATACAGTAAAGGTTTGTGTTTTGCAAAATCTGGTTTCCAGCTGTAGACATGGGGACATTAGCGGAGAAACTGTAAAGAGTGGTTTTGTAAAAATAAATAAAATAAGCTTTTGGTACAAAGATGTTAGTGGAAATAAAATCTTCAACCCGTCTTTCCGAGAACGACAAAACATCACTTGGGTCATAATTTTAGAGTCGTGTAAGACACATGTTGTACCCTGTTTAGTAAGGACCAATAGGCTGCGGTATATGGATTTTTTAAGTGTATACTGTTACAAAACATGTTGCTTTATTGAGCTTCTACTTTTGCTTCTACTTTTGCTTTTTGTTGCATCAACACTTTACATTGCTAGTAAATTTAATCTGATGGAAAAACATATATTACAAAGAGCTTCATCCTTACCTTAAATGCTCTGCTTCAGGGAGAATACTTTCTTATTATACCATTTATGGTCTCATTTATAGGATAAAGCTATATGTAATAAAAAGCGTACAGCGAAGTGCTGATGTTTCATCAAACTGGAGAATTGGCCAGATTGATGTTAAATCAGCTTAAAGGGGTTGTCTATGGTTAAAAAAACAAACAAACAAAAAAAGAGAAGGAAATCTGTTAAAATAAGAAAGGATCTAAAGACATCATCGATGCAGGAGCAGACGGGGACACCAGAGTGGCGGCGCTAGAACGACGAAGGATTGTGTAGGAGAATAGTTGCTATTTTTCTATTCTAATACGCTTTGCATTCTTGGAACATTTTTTTAATCCTTCAGAACCACATTAATAGAAATACATTATATAAAATTACAAAAGTAAACTGAAATAATAACGTATCTTTTGGCGTGAGATCAGATTATCTAATCTATTCCACAGCTATGGTCAGATAATGTTTCCTTCATTTTTGGCAAAATATATTCTGGTTGTTTTGCGAATTCAGATTTGTGACTTTTCATTTAAATTGGGTTATTGGTTTATTTTCCAGATTAACAGAACATCAAGATAATTTCTTGTGTACCCAAGATCCTAATCATTGTAATAGTTAGGGCAGAAGATAATGGAATTTCTCTGACCTATACTGGGTAATAAGGGCCTCTATACACATTAGACTAATGTTGGCTGAACCTGCTGATATTGCCGATGGTATCATTTGTATTGAGGAGCCAGCCGACTGGTTGTTGGGAGAGATGTCGATTGCACATGTCCCATTTCAGACTGCCAATCGCCTTGTTCTCCTAGAGATAGGCCGCTAGCCGATGTGTCGGTCGCGGCTTTCTCATATAGTACACAGGAGCGCTCGGTTTGGTATGGGAGTGTCAACTGAGATGGCTGTCAGCTGAACGATCGCCGAAAGCATCATTCTGCCGACAACCATTTCATGTGCATGACTGGCTTAAAGGCCATGAGACTCTTTGACATTATTGCAATAATCAGTATCCTTCAAAAGCATTGCCAACACTAGCACCCCCATATAAATATCATTCTCAGTAACCTCTGTTGTGAGTTCATTCTCTGGTCCACCAGTAGTGAGTTCGCCTTCCAGACTCCCTCTGGTGGTAACAGGAGGTAGTGAGGCTGATTTAATCAGTAGTGATCCACCACCTGATAATGAGGATGACGATTGGACTTCAGGAATCTTAAGGCCCTTTTACATTTAGCGATGCAGCAGCGACGCAGCGCACGATACTCACCTTTCACACACAGCGATCCTGACGTCCTCCGCCCGCCTCCACGCGTCGCTATCGGCGCCATCAGGAAGCCCAGCAGGAAGCGCCCGACAAGAAATGGAGCCGCCCAATCTCGCGCGATCAGCGATGGACAGCGGGGGAGCCGGTCGGAGGTAAGTATCACACATAGCGATATCGCTAGCAATATCGCTATAACGTCACAAAACCAGTGACGTTTTAGAGGTATTGCTAGCGATATCGCTTAGTGTAAAACCCCCTTTAGACTGGATTTAAGACAGCCAACGCCCTAAGTCAATGCTGGTGATTGCTTCTGGCTTCTCAGGTCTTGGTTTTCAGCTCTGTTCCAGCCTTCTCAAAGCTAATTATTTTTGCTAATGTTCACACTTGATTTTGTTGGTCTATTCAGTTTTTTGTGTGTTCAGCCAGCCCCGGCTGGGGCTGTGCTGAATTTCCACTCTTATTTATCTGTATTTGCCAATTTGCTTTTTAGTCCCTTATTAGATTGGCCTCTTTTTTGCTCTGTCTCAGAATATTTCAGAGTGCTGATATAGTGGGAGAAGTCTAGTGACTTCAGGGTTAATTTTGTTATCAGAAGTGTTGGACATTATTTTTGTAGGGTTTTTGGCAGATTGCAGACAGTGTCTTTCCTTTCCTATCCTTTATAGTTAGTTTGGGCCCCATTGTTTGCTCAGCCTATTTTCCTGCCTGTGTTTGTGTTTTCATCTTGTCTCACCGTCAATACATGTGTGGGGGCTGTCTATTCCTTTTGGGTCTGCTCTGGGGCAGTTAGTTTTCCCCTTTTCTTGCTTTAGGCTTATGTAGTCCTCCGACGGTGACGAGGCGTCTAGATCATCGTAGGAACGCTCCATGGCTACTACTAGTTGTGTGGATAGGATCAGGGATCTGCAATCTGCATAGTTACCAACCTCTCTGGTTTTCTGGGTCTTGGCTTTTTGTTGTCCTCCTCGGTGACCCATTCATAACCTCATTACAGTGATGGTCACAGTGCCATCATTATGGTGCCATAAACAGTGTAGCCCATAGATGTGGAATCCCCTTTCCCACCATAAAAGATCAAAAATAGTATTTGGATGAAGTGATAGTTACAATTATATTGATAAATTTTGCCTTGTATATCATTGATGTCTGGATTCTGCTTTTAGACCCCAAAGAATCTCCATATGAGTGTAAGGCCACGTTCATACTACATAAGGGTTCTCCGGTTACAACTTTGGGGAACACGAAAGCAGGATTCAGATATGATCCCTGATGTATCTACTGATCTCAACGAGGCAAATACAGTACAAAGGATGAACATCTGGACTTTTTTTCCTTCGGTGTGCTTCTATTTTTTTGTGTAGAGAAAAATAAAAAATGAAGAGACTGTAAGGTGCTCAAAAAATATTTTAATGAGAGACTAATATTGAAAATAGACTAATATAGTGGTGACGTGGTATGCCGCATCTAACAGGACAAATATGTGAAGACTTACACATGGATGAGGGAGGGATGGAGTTCCCCAACCAATCCAGATCACTACAGATATCTCACCCAGGATAATATTAGTCTGCATCGATGTACTGTAGATAATGTTCTAGCAATATAATGGTGTCGAAAGTTTATTACAAACGACATAAGCCACAAATATTAGCGAAATGGGTAAAATCGCACCACGTTTCAGAGGATCACCCCACCCCCTGTCTCATGAGTAAGCAGCATAGAGCATTGCAGCAAACAAAAGCAAAGTAGACTACGTCTGAATCACATTTTTGAGTATAAACCCCCAATGGAGTGATCTGAGCAGTGCACCTTTCTAGTGTGAACATGACGTAAAGAACATGTGCAGAGATTTTTAAAATTGAAAAGTACTCTTTAGTATAAAGCACAAATCTAGCTTATTTCCCACTTATATTGTATGCACATCCAAAGGCTTCGTCTTTGTTTCTGTTAGGTCAGAGGAGTCTAGCCAGCTGCCATTTTTATTTTATAACCCCTTATTCCTAAAACTTACAAGTAGTAAGGAGGAAATAAATAAAGACTGGAATTAGAGTTATCACCCCCAGTGAAGACACCTGGATCGCGCAACCACAGGCAAGGGATCAAAAGAACTCTGCAAGCTTAGCAAGATATTCTGACCGAGAGCGATAAATTGAAAAAAGGACCTTTCAGGCATACGGACCTCATGAAATCTTAACCAGAATTCTATAAAATCACCTCAATTAAAACATCCTCTCCTTTGCAATGCTGCACATAAATTTTGTAGCAGTCGGGGATTTATACACAGCTGCTATTCTCTTTTAATCATATTTCACCTAGTGAAATAGCCACAGAATCCCAGTTGCTGTCATAAAACTCTAGTGTTCCACTGAAGCATATTCTATAGTCAAACAGATGGAATTGTTACTGGGTACAGCACACGTCCAGCCAGCGTGCACCTTTATGGAAGCTTTTTCACGCATGGCAGTCTTGTTCCAATCCGGCTATAGAAAGTCAAGGAAGGAGCTGAGAATATTAAAAAATATTATTATTATTATGCGGTCCTTTTTAATATTTCTTTTCTCCAGGCTGCGTATCTTAAGATCATGTTACTGACAGCCCGCAGCGGCTGCAAATAATATTGAAGCGAATGCAGCCAGTTATGACAGAGTTGAGCGTAATAACCATTAAAGGGAACTTGTCAGTCAATTCAAGCTGCCCCTTCCATGAGCAGCATAAAGCAGAACCTGGCTGCAAGATTTCCAGCCAGGTATGGTCAGAGTGTTTCAGAGAAAACAGTTTGAAAATCCTGAGAGACGACTATTCTGGCCAGCATTTCCCCTCCCAGATCCAAGTGATTGATAGGTCTCTTCCTATGTATATGCATGGAAGTGATCTGTCAAATAACTGATGCAGGGCATGAAGAAGGTGACCGGGGACCATATTAGACTCAACTTCTTTCTCCCTGAATTTTTAAATAATCTTTTCTTTGAGATACCAGAACATTTCAGAGAAAAACAATCATGCAGCCTGTCTCTGATTCATGATTTCCATGGTGTGGGTAGCATGAATTGACTTACAGGCTCCCTTTAAGGAGTGAGACTTTTTTGGGGGGAGGGGATCGATATTTCCCAGGTATCTTGTGAACATATGTTGATTGGATGAAATAGTCACCTTCAAAGTATAAAGATAGTACAACCATTGTAGTATATATCTAAAATACACAGTTAAAGAGAACCTATCATTTGATACTGTATATACGGGGACTAAACCTGTGCCTTAGGGTACCGTTACACCTAGCGACTCACCAGCTATCCCGACCAGCGATATGACGCGGTCAGGATCGCTGGTGAATCGCTAGGTGGTCGCTAGTGAGCTGCCACTCAGGCAGATCTCACCAGCGACATCGCAGGGGACGGGGATCGCTACTTACCTGTCAGACGCGGCGATCCTGCGTCCTCCCGCCCGCGTCCGCACGACGCTCATCGTCACAGCAGGAAGCGCCGCAGGAAGTGGACGACGAGGAATGGTCCAGCAGCTTCTCACGCGATCAGCGATAACCAGCGGGGGAGCCGGTCGGAGGTAAGTATCAGACACAGCGATGTCGCTAGCAATATCGCTGCAACGTCACAAAATCGGTGACTTTACAGCGATATTGCTAGCGATATCGCAGTGTGTAACGGGGGCTTTAGTCTTATACAAAATGGAAATTGGTTTATTCCTCTTTTGCAATGCAAATGGTTAATAAAGGTTATTTTGGCATGACCCTTAGCTCCAGCAGCACCTAATGCATTCAGACTAACTATTGGCATTTTCTGTACACATTTTTTTAGGGTGTTCACTCTGCTAGGACTCCTATACATCAGCTCTAATCAGTGGGGGGAATTTGGCAGCAACGAGAGTTTCAATTTCCTGCAGCACCTCCGCAGGAGAGATTAAGTGTTACATTGAAAATCTATCAACTGATATAGGGGTTATCTAATCAGAGACTACCCCTATTAGAAGGCTGCCTTGGACTGACCACATATTTGCCGCTTAGTACAATTCCCTACAACCCCAAAAAGCCAAGGCAAAGCAGGAACTTCACTTGTATGTAGTATTATGTGGCGGCCATTCAGAGTATCCAGAATAAGATCCTCTCTTACAGAGTGCCTGTCATTTCTGTCATTTCCAAAGGGATGGACAGGGAGTGTCTTCATAAAACTACCCTATTATTGTAATTTATGAGTATGCCAAGTCCTTTAACGTCAGATGCACTTTTGTAGCTGGCTGTAAATGGTTATAGCTGAGGGTCCCACATGAGGGGCCCCTCTCTACTTACTCAAATTAGCTCTGATTAAAAGAGTAATTACATTTTTACTGCAGCGTTTGCGTCTTCATGTGAGAACAACTAACCATTGCTGCGGGGAAACTCCGAGTATCGATGAGGGTCACAAACTCCTTATCAGTGTTGTGAAAGGTAGAGTTCACCTTTACAGGAGAATCAGGTACAATGACTCTTCAACACATTCTCGTTAGTGATCTGCCTAAACTATATGCTGATTTTCCAATATGGAAACCATGGCCAATGGAAAGTACCTTAACAAAGACTATATTAATACACAGACATTTACTCATATAAGTATATACTATACGTCAGGGAAACAAAATCTCATGTCAGTTTTATTATAGCCGTAGCATTCCATTAAGAAAACAGCATCTCTTTACAGTAAGTTTCTGGGGCTGCTGGACCATAATTGTCCTTCTTGTAAGTGAATGCTAATGACACACTCTAATTAGTAATAGATAATCCAATGCTATTGACAGCGAGATCAGCAGTACTATGCTGCCTTCCATTAATGGAAGGTAATGGGTTAATTACTGGCAGCACACAGCCATATTTCTATGATATGACAGCTTATTAGGACAGAAATGCTACAGTCTCTCATGTAGGTCTTCAGGGATAGCGAGATAATATTACAGACTCTGGTACAAGTGATCCTTGGTCAGAAAGAAATTAGATTTATCCCTGATCATGCAGGTACACCTTAAAATGAATTCCTACTTTTAAATACTAATTTTTAATAATTTTGTAATATATTGTGTGCTTAATAGTTGTAAAAAGCTCAGCTTTTCTAATATTGGCCACCACTAGGGGAGCTGTTGCATAACAGTTTCAATAAGCACTTAAAGTTGATAGACTCCCTCTAGTGGTGGCTAAAGGCACACAAAATTCTTTCATTTATGCAAAGCTCTGTTTCACAAAAATAGACCTCCATAAGGTATAAAGATATATTAAAAGTGTTGTCTGGTCTTAACATATTGATGACCTATCCAAAGGTCAATCCAGACAGTTGTATGTGCTCCCCGCATTTGAGGCTATGGCAAGACTTTGTTGTGTATCACCCACTGCACAGAAATAGGCCATTCCAGGGTAACACGTAGCAAGAGAGAAAGCAAATAACAGCAGGCCTCCTTGAAAATATGCCAACGCTTGTATGTCTATGCTGAATAAATTGAGATATTTTGAAAATGTTGACATTTTTTCATTATTTGCATATCATTAACTTGTCTATTGATTGTGTGATTTTCACAATTCTAACATTTTTTTTTCTGGTATTGCAATTTCCATCTAGAGGAGTGTACACAGAGTACTGGGCAAACATTTTATCCAGGTGTGGAAAAGTTCTGTCCACTAAGGGTCCCGTTTAACTTAGCGACGCACCAGCGATCCCGACAACGATACGACCTGGTAAGGATCGCTGGTGCGTCGCTAAATGGTCGCTAGTAAGCTGCCAAACAGGCAGATCTCTTCAACGACGCAGCAACGATCCGGCGATCCGTATAACGACCTCGGCGGTCGTTGGTACCTTGTCACACAGCAGCTTTTCTGATGACTCCCGCCTGCGTCCCTGAGTTTTGCGTCGCCAACGAGGTCGCTCGTCGACGTCAAACACAGCGATGCATGCTGGCCAGCAGGACGCTGACAGTGAAAAAATGGCCCAGGACATTTGAGCACGATCATCGATATCCAGTGGTGGGCCGGTCCCCACTATGTGTCACATGTAACGAGATCGCTGGCGAGGTCGCTGTTGCGTCACAAAATCGGTGACGCTTCAGCGATCTCGCTATGTGAGACAGGGCCTTAAGAATGCTTTAAAAAATTAGAAGTGTTAATTTATTCTTTAAAATACACTATAGGAACAAAGAAGCGCAGTAGGGTCTTATCTGATGATAATGGTATAAAGATATATAAAATCCACTCACCCGCTAAAGGAGAGATCAGGCATATGGAAATCGTCAGCTGCTGCACGTCCAAATGGTCAGACAAGTGACCGCCAGTATATCGCTTCTTATGGAACTTATTTTTTGGACTTTCATGTGCTGCTTGACATAATACACAATCCAGTTATATCAAAAGATCAATCATTTATTCCCATTTAATCCCAACGCTTTTCGAAGTGGAAAACACTTCTTCAGGGAATGACAAATATTATATATTTGATCCTTTGATATAACTGGATTGTGTATTATGTCAAGCAGCGCATGAAAGTCCAAAAAATAAGTTCCATAAGAAGCAATAATTTATTCTTATCAACTAACAAAGTACAAAGTGAATACACCAAACAGAAATTTAAATCAGATCTACCTTTTGTGACCGCCTATTGCCTTCAACACAGCAACACAGGCCCACTTACACAGTTTTTGAAGGAACTTAGCAGGGAGGTTGCAGACATCTTGGAGATCAAACCACTGATCTGTGGATATCGCTTGTCCAAATCTTCCTGCGTGTTCATGTAACCACAGACAGACTGGATGAAGTGAGATCAGGGAACTCTGGGGGCTGTGTTATCGCTTCAAAGAATCCTCATTCTTAATTACATTGGCTGGATGTTTGGGGTCATTGTCCTGAATCAGAATACATTTTAAGATAATCAGTTGCCTCCCTGATGGTATTGCATGATGGATACAGTTGTGGCCAAAAGTATAGACACCCCTGCAATTCTGTCAGATAATACTCAGTTTCTTCCTGAAAATGATTGCAAACACAAATTCTTTGGTATTATTATCTTCATTTAATTTGTCTTAAATGAAAAAAAATACAAAGAGAATTGTCCTAAAGCCAAATTGGATATAATTCCACACCAAACATAACAAAGAGGGTGGACAAAAGTATTGGCACTGTTCGAAAAATCGTGTGATGCTTCTCTAATTTGTGTAATTAACAGCACCTGTAACTTACCTGTGGCACCTAACAGGTGTTGGCAATAAGTAAATCACACTTGCAGCCAGTTGACATGGATTAAAGTTGACTCAACCTCTGTCCTGTGTCCTTGTGTGTACCACATTGAGCATGGAGAAAAGAAAGAAGACCAAAGAACTGTCTGAGGACTTGAGAAACCAAATTGTGAGGAAGCATGAGCAATCTCAAGGCTACAAGTCCATCTCCAAAGACCTGAATATTCCTGTGTCTACCATGCGCAGTGTCATCAAGAAGTTTAAAGTCCATGGCACTGTGGCTAACCTCCCTAGATGAGGATGGAAAAGAAAAATTGACAAGAGATTTCAACGCAAGATTGTGCGGATGTTGGATAAAGAACCTCAACTAACATCCAAACAAGTTCAAGCTGCCCTGCAGTCCGAGGGTACAACAGTGTCAACTCGTACTATCCGTCGGCGTCTGAATGAAAAGGGACTGTATGGTAGGAGACCCAAGAAGACCCCACTTCTTACCCCGAAACATAAAAAAGCCAGGCTGGAGTTTGCTAAAACTTACCTGAAAAAGCCTAAAACGTTTTAGAAGAATGTTCTCTGGTCAGATGAGACAAAAGTAGAGCTTTTTGGGCAAAGGCATCAACATAGAGTTTACAGGAGAAAAAAAGAGGCATTCAAAGAAAAGAACACGGTCCCTACAGTCAAACATGGCAGAGGTTCCCTGATGTTTTGGGGTTGCTTTGCTGCCTCTGGCACTGGACTGCTTGACTGTGTGCATGGCATTATGAAGTCAGAAGACTACCAACAAATTTTGCAGCATAATGTAGGGCCCAGTGTGAGAAAGATGGGTCTCCCTCAGAGGTCATGGGTCTTCCAGCAGGATGATGACCCAAAACACTTAAAAAAGCACTAGAAAATGGTTTGAGAGAAAGCACTGGAGACTTCTAAGGTGGCCTGCAATGAGTCCAGACCTGAATCCCATAGAACACCTGTGGAGAGATCTAAAAATGGCAGTTTGGAGAAGGCACCCTTCTAATATCAGGGACCTGCAGCAGTTTGCCAAAGAAGAATGGTCTAAAATTCCAGCAGAGCATTGTAAGAAACTCATTGATGGTTACCGGAAGCGGTTGGTCGGTTATTTTGGCTAAAGGCTGTACAACCAAGTATTAGGCTGAGGGTGCCAATACTTTTGTCTGGTCCATTTTTGGAGTTTTGTGTGAAATGATCAATGTTTTGCGTTTTGCTTCATTCTCTTTTGTGTTTTTTTCATTTAAGACAAATTAAATGAAGATAATAATAGCAAAGAATTTGTGTTTGCAATAATTTTCAGGAAGAAACTGAGTATTATCTGACAGAATTGCAGGGGTGTCAATACTTTTGGCCACAACTGTAAGTATCTGCCTGTATTTCTTAGAAATGAGAACACCATTAATCCTGACCAAATCCTCCACTCCATCTGCTGAAATGCATTCCCAATTTGCAGGACCCACAACCATGCTTTACTGTTGTGTGTACACACTTATTCTATTGTACTACTTTCTAGCCCTTCCTTGACAAACTGCCTTCTGCTACAGCCAAATATTTCACATTTTGACTTATTAGTCCAGAGCACCTACTGCCATTTGTTTGCATCCCAGTTCCTGTTTTCGTGCATAGTTGAGTCACTTGACCTTTGACCATTTCAAAGATATGACTCTTTAGCCTCAATTCTTCCACAAAGACCACTTTTGGCCAAGCTCCTTCAACCAGTAGATGGATGTATTTGAATCCCACTGGTTGCTGTCATTTCTGAGATGATGACCGATTTCGAAGGGAAGTAAGCATGATTTGTCTTTCATCTGCTGCACTAAGTTTACTTGTCCGATCACCACATCTACAGTCCTCATCATTTCCCATTTGTTGGTGCTTCTTCAAATGAGTTTGGACAGCCCATCCTAAAACTCCTGTCTGCTTTGAAATATTTGCTTGGGAGGCACCTTGCTGATGCAGTATAACTACCTTCTGTCTTGTTGACATGCACAGTCTTCCCGTGGTGTATGACCTGGGAAAATTAACTGTCTTCCCCAACCTAACTCACCTTTACGGCGGAATTTGTCTATTCCTCACCCAGTTTTAATCTTCCTACACAGCTGTTTGTATTACAGTTAATGACTGTGTTTCAACCTATATTTAAAAATAATGATCATTAGCAGATTTTTGGTATAATTGGTTACTACCTATACTTTTACAAAACCTCAGACATTGTGCAAGTGTTCCTAGAAGAACTGATGCGGTTTTGAAGGCATAGGGCGATCACCAAATATTGATCTGATTTAGATTTCTCTTTTGATCATTCACTTTGCATTTTGTTAATTGATGTAAATAAACTTAACTCTTATATTTTTCAAAGAATTTTAGCATTGTATATACACTCACTGGCCACTTTATTAGGTACACCATGCTAGTAAGGGGTTGGACCCCCTTTTGCCTTCAGAACTGCCTCAATTCTTCGTGGCAGAGATTCAACAAGGTGCTGGAAGCATTCCTCAGAGATTTTGGACCATATTGACATGATGGCATCACACAGTTGGCGCAGATTTGTCGGCTGCACATCCCTGATGCGAATCTCCCGTTCCACCACATCCCAAAGATGCTCTATTGGATTGAGATCTGGTGACTGAGGAGGCCATTTGAGTACAGTAAACTCATTGTCATGTTCAAGAAACCAATCTGAGATGATTCGAGCTTTATGACATGGCGCATTATCCTGCTGAAAGTAGCCATCAGATGTTGGGTACATTGTGGTCATAAAGGGATGGACATGGTCAGCAACAATACTCAGGTAGGCTGTGGCGTTGCAACGATGCTCAATTGGTACCAAGGGGCCCAAAGAGTGCCCAGAAAAAATTCCCCACACCATGACACCACCACCACCAGCCTGAACCGTTGATACAAGGCAGGATGGATCCATGCTTTCATGTTGTTTACGCCAAATTCTGACCCTACCATCCGAATGTCGCAGCAGAAATCGAGACTCATCAGACCAGGCAACGTTTTTCCAATCTTCTACTGTCCAATTTCGATGAGCTTGTGCAAATTGTAGCCTCAGTTTCCTGTTCTTAGCTGAGAGGAGTGGTACCCAGTGTGGTCTTCTGCTGCTGTAGCCCATCTGCCTCAAAGTTCGACGCACTGTGCGTTCAGAGATGCTCTTCTGCCTACCTTGGTTGTAACGGGTGGCAATTTGAGTCACTGTTGCCTTTCTATCAGCTCGAACCAGTATGCCCATTCTCCTCTGACCTCTGGCATCAACATGGCATTTCCGGCCACAGAACTGCCGCTCACTGGATTTTTTTTCTTTTTCGGACCATTCTCTGTAAACCCTAGAGATGGTTGTGCGTGAAAATCCCAGTAGATCAGCAGTTTCTGAAATTCTCAGACCAGCCCTTCTGGCACCAACAATCATGCCACGTTCAAAGGCACTCAAATCACCTTTCTTCCCCATACTGATGCTCGGTTTGAACTGCAGGAGATTGTCTTGACCATGTCTACATGCCTAAATGCACTGAGTTGCCGCCATGTGATTGGCTGATTAGAAATTAAGTCTTAACACACAGTTGGACAGGTGTACCTAATAAAGTGGCCAGTGAGTGTATATTTATATATATATTTAGATTTATGTATTTTTCTTATATTATGTGACATGCTAGCAAATAGAAATGAGATAAATAAATGTGGAGACGAGAAGCTTGTAATGACCTATGTGCAGTTGGATTGCATATGTACTGTTATAGGAGTCAAGATGCAATGTGCCAATTGTGAATAGACTGTAGGACATCTCAGGCCTTATTATAGTGAAAATCAATAATGCTTTCTGTAAATTGCTCCTCCCAGAGGAGCTGAACAAATGCTGAAGAGAAAGATGACTGGCCCTGCAAAATGTGGACCATTGCAATTAGGGAGCAGCTTGATTTTAGCACAACACCGCAGAATAAAATGCCATATATCGTAGCCATTTTTTTTTTTAATAAAGACCAAGAATAAACTCTGCACTTTTCTATGCATGGAAGACTGAACAAAAGTTTCTAGGGTATTTGACAATGGTTGAAAAGAGATGATTGCTTAATGAAAGGAGAAGTGATTTCTATGTAATTGTTTATGACAACTGTCAGCTCCCTCCATTAAGGCAGCATTAAGACCGAAAGGCAGTGTGCGTCGCGGCCACCAAAATCTCACAATTATCTGCCCAAAAAAAAAAAAATAGAGATCATTGTACCCAAGCTTTAATTAACTGGAAGAATTCTGATTAAAAGAAAAAGAACAATTTGTAAGAACCACTAAGCGCTTTTTTTGGTTTGAAAAAATATTTTAATTGTAACCTAAAAATCCCAGAGCTTGATTTAAAAAAATTAATTGATATGAGATGCATGTACCGAATGATCTGTCAGTAATTAAAAATAGGAATTGTTAAAAAAAAAAAAAATAACGAGTGGAGAATAGAAAAAAAGGTTTATTATTCTACCGGAGGCTGACCATGCACAACGCGTCCAATCAGTCATGGCCGTGGAGAGTGGAAGCGATTGACTATCAAGCCTTCGGCTCAGTAGGGAAGTTGTGCGGGTTTTAGGTAATACTTACTCTTCAGGAACTAGAAAGCCTTCTAAACAGGGCTGTGAATTGGTTTTCATGCTTGCATTGACAGATTGGGAAGGCAGTTTGTTCTACCAAATTTAACAATGATATATCATTATCACAACTTTGGGGGAAATCTATAAAATCAATACGTTTTGCAGACTGAACAGGATTTGTATGGCTGACTTGCTGAGCCGGTGTCAAAGCATAAGCATATGGATTGAGTCACAGGCAGAGATCAATGGAATTTGTGGACAGTGAGCTCAATAACAAACCCCTCTGAAAAGAAATAGATGTAAAAAGCAAATTTACTAGAGGATAAAAAAAAATGCTCCTCTTTTCCATAAGGCTGTAAAGTGCTGCTTGGCTGCCGCTGGCTGCCTTTCTCGACAATGCTGCCTGGATGGACTATGTGCTTGCAATGCAGAAAGCCGTAGTGGCAGCTATTTACCAAGGCCATGCGTGTGCGTTTGGGCACTCCAATTTGTGATGCTTGTACTAGGAAACTAGCCAAAATGGGAATGAGGAAGAGAAAGGGAGGGGAGAAGCAATAGAAACCTTTATATTGTAAACTGAATAAAGAAATAATACCAGTCAATGTGTCTGCTGGGGAAAGACCATGGTGGCTTTATTTACTTTGTACTGGCAGGACCTGCTAATGGAGAAAAATAAAGAGGCATAATTAAATAGTTTGATGAATTTGCAGCCCTTTTGTTTGGCTGGAGCAGGGAATGCGTGTTCCTTGGGGCCTCACAAAAAGCTTGGCTGGTAGTGAGTTAAATCTAAGAAATCAGTTCTTTGAAGGCATTTTTATACTTCATTATCCCAGCATGTAAAATGACTTGTACTAAATGACTGAGGATTTTTTTTTCTTTTTACTGCACCCTCCTTTTTTTCTTTTTCGAAACAAAGAAGAGCATCAGACGGCTGGTGACTAATTCTTTCTTTTTGGTATCCTGGAGCTTGTATTACTAAGCCAGCCAGGTGGCTTCTAGTCGGCGCATGCACTAGGACAGCCAATGGTAGAAGCTTGGGAAGCATCACTTCTAAAAAAAAAAATGAATTATTTTTCTAGATGGTGTTATTGTCATTGCAGAAAAATCTGATGATCTGGGAATTCAGTTAATATAATTCTTAAATGCGCCTTTGCTTTTTAAAAATGGTTTCAGTAACTCATAGCGAGGGCTCTTTCACACTTCATGTGTCCAATTTTTTGTGTGGACTGAGTGGTCTATGCAAAATTGTGGAGACATACACGATATTGACCTGAGTTTCGGGTTAGAATCGATAATGCAAGTATGTGGGGCCGTGAAAAAAACAGACAACACTCAGTTGCCATCCATGTGTTGTTTGTTTTCCAGGGACTGATAGATAGGAGAAAGTAGAGAAACTTTTATTTTTTCTCATCCGAGACAAACTGAGGAAATTTGGACCAAACGCAGATGAAACTCGGATGACACTCTGATGAAATTCTGAGCAAAATCACTGAGAATCTAAGACTCTTTTTCTCGTAATGTGAAAATAACGAACATATAAATGATCCCTTAGGAATCCAAGTCAAATGTTCATCATCCTATTATTGCACAGTGAAATCCGCCATAAACTTTGGTTATTTGTCGGATTGAATTCTGGTGCATCCACTAACTATATTGTCTATCTGGCCACAAATCTCTCACGCAAAAATAAAAATATGTTGGATTATCCCTTTTGGGTTTAAGGGTGTCTCATCTATACAAACCGCATTAATATACTTTAAAGGGAACATGTTGCCTGTTTTATTGCTGCCCAAACCACGGGCCGCATGAAGCAAAGCCTGGTTGCACTACTGCAGACAGGTTTACTGTTCTCTGAAATGCACCGCGTTTCATAGTTGTTAAACTTTAAAGATCCAGCCGGGGACCATTAACTAAGAGGATATTAGTCCAGCTCTGCCCTATGCCAGCTTTCCCCAGCCCTTTTAGAGGTGATTGACAAGTCTCCCCCATAGCGAGAAATCTGTCAATCACCTGCAGTGGCGCTGGGAGAAGCCGACCGAGGGCAGAATTTGGAGTAGTCTTTTTCCAGGCCACATCTTTAGAGTAAACTGCAGATTAACTCAAAAATATACCTGCCTACAATAGTGCAGCCAGGCTCACGTGACATATTCTGTTTAGGCTGCCCATACATCGTCAGTAGCTGTTGAGTCATTTGCCTGAGAGCTTTTCTGTCTGACCCCCCGAATGTGCATATCGTTTGAAATGGCAGAGGGGTGGAAGCTGCGGCCTGAAACCTCTGGTGGCGGCTTATCACCGTTGAGATCTTCAGCATCATCTGTCGGGGAAGAATCAAGAGATTCCCCTACTTATAAGATTGTGAGACCACCCAGTGGAAATCATTGACATTGTAGAGGACTCTTAACCAGAATAGCCAAATGGGCACAGACCCCAATGACCCTAATCGTTCTTATATTTGTGGTCCTCAACTGATATAAAGAAAAATCTTCATAGCCCTTTGGTAAGTGATTTAGTTTTCTAACCACTAGAGGCTACCTCCCTAGCAGACTCATCTACCAGGCACATCCATTCAAGATATGGTTCTTTTAAGTGACACTCAGACTGTTAAAGTATTAAAATAATCCACTGTCATTTACTAGACAGATTTATTACAATAGATGACACCAAGGCATTGATGGATCTGAAATAGCAATTTCATTGTGTATATAAATGACCATTCTGACCTTCAATGGAACAGAGTCACGTCACATTTTAAAATAATTTTATTAGAGCTAGCAGGAGGAAAATGGAGGCCTGAGACGTTACCAGATGTAGAGACAGTCACACAGTCCCAACACCATAAGATGACCGCCCTCCATTAGTTTACTTTGTCCTGGATACTGCCTCTCCACCCGACAATTTCACTTGCATCGCGTACTTTGCATGAAAGGTTTAGTGCACCTTGCCCTAAATTCTACAGCATCTGTAAAAATAATAATAAAATGAAAGAACGCTCAATGAATCCATGCATACAAGAGAACAATGGTTCCTGAGCTACCCATCTGCAGGCCTGCTTAAGTTATGCATCCTTTAATAGAAGTCCCAGGTGTAGGGGCAATTATACCATGCATTAAGAATAACTAATCTGGCTTCTCTACTTGGAAGAAGCTGATCAGAGGCTTTCCTCCGGGGAATGATCTCTTCACTCTGTCTCTATCTCATTGCAGAACAATTGAGAAATACAGGTGACTGTCCTTATTGATCAGTGTGACTTCAGAGGGTTTCATGCTCACCTCTGCCATTTAAAGTGGGCAGGAAAGGCCAGAATGACCGGTAATAAGTTATCTAAGGCTGTATAAAGCGATTCCTAGCAAAACAAATTCCTTAATGTTGGATGTTAAGCTGCCTGTTTACCTCTGAATATTGCCTTCCTGCTTAAAGACATCATATATTTTTGATTGATTTGCAAATCTATTTTTTTATCCGCCATCACAGAAGAGTAAATTGTCTTATGGGATCATCTGTAGCTGAGCCCCCCCACCATTTTTCATTCCGGTGCCGTTTTATGAGTCAAAGAAGCCATTGGGCAACCTTCATGTCTGCAGCGCCATAGTTGCACCCGCCGATCTGGCACATTAAAAAAAAAAATAGGGGTCTGAGTAGTGTAATCCTCCCAGTAGTTAAAACTTTGTGGGATTCTCTCTGCATTCTTGGAAGGCGTGTCTGATTAAGGGAGAGTTTGAGGGCACAGGTGGAAGCCCAACAGGAAGTGTAGGAGGCAGAAGCAGTATAGGAAGTGCTAGATACAGAGGTTTGTCCTGCAAGCCTTGGGGATTCCAAGATTTGCTGTCTAGTGACACCTTGGTGTGTAGTGGTTTAGTTCTCCATTCCCTGGTGTATAGTGGTTTGGTTCTCCAATCCTAGGTGTTTAGTAGTTTATTTCTCCAAACTCTGTTGTCTAGTAGTTTAGTTCTCCATCTTCTGGTGTGTAGTGGTTTAGTTATCCAACCCTAGGTGTTTAGTAGTTTAGTTCTCCAGCCCATGCTGTCTATTAGTTCAGTTCTCCATCTTCTGGTGTGTAGTGGTTTAGTTATCCAACCTAAGGTGTTTAGTAGTTTAGTTCTCCAACCCCTGTTGTCTAGTTGAGTTCTCCATCTTAAGCTGTGTAGTGGTTTAGTTCTCCATCCCCAAACGCCCTGCAAGCCTTGGGAATTCCAAGACTTGTGCATCAGCCCCTTCCTCACCAGCCCACATAACCACCAGTGCCCAGTCAGCGAGATGTAATGCCCCTGCCCATGTTTGCTTGTCCAGGTGTCAGTGGTGAAGTGCACCCTGTCAGAAATAGATTTTTTTCACGGAATGGGTGATGTCTGTAACCATGGCCGGTTCCAGGTTTGCCTGTGCCCCGGGCGAAAGTCTCAGTGGGCCCTTTTAACACATACCACTATTCATGATACACAGATACAGCAGAGAAATATAGGTATACAATACCAATGAATTCACTTACTTCTTATATTACATGAGTTGTAGCTATTGTAAAGTCTACAATAAGTCAGAACCCGGCGAATCCTCACAGCAGACATCATTTTAGTCTGGACAGTATAGTCATCCATACAGTATTATGGGCACCACACAGAGCTCCATACAGAATAATGAGCCCTATATATTGCTCCATACAGAATATTGAGCCCTAAATATTGCTCAATACAGAATAATAGCCCCATATATTGCTCCATACAAAATAATGAGCCCCATATATTGCTCCATACAGAATGATGAGTCCTATATATTGCTCCATACAGTATTTTGGGCACCACATATTGCTCCATACAGAATAATGAGCCCAATATATTGCTCCATACAGAATGATGAGCCCTATATATTACTCCATACAGTATTATGGGCATCACATAGTGCTCCATACAGAATAATGAGCCCCATATATTGCTCCATACAGTATAATGGGCCCCATATATTGCTCCATGCAGAATAATGAGCCCCATATATTGCTCCATAGAGTATTATCGGCACCTCATTGTGCTCCATACAGAATAATGAGCCCCATAAATTGCTCCATACTGAATAATGGACCCCATGTAATGATCCATACAGTATAATGAGCCCCATATAATGCTCCTTACAGTATCATGAACCACATACATTGCTCCATACAGAATAATGGGCTTAATATAATGCTACATACAGAATAATGGCCCCATATAATGCTCCATACAGTATAATGAGCCCCATATATTGCTCCAAACTATATAATGGGCCCTATATAGTGGTCCATAAAGAATAATGAGCCCCATATATTGCCCCATATATAATAGGCCCCATATAATATGCCATACAGTATAGGCTGGGCCCCATAGAGTATAATGAGCCCCATAAATTGCTCCAGATAGTATAATGAGTCCCATATACAATCTGTCTGCCAACAGCACCATCCTATTGAAACTGCTCTGAATAAAGTCACCAATGATCTACTAACTGCCACATACAAGCGACACTACTTTGTTCTCCTCCTAGAGGACCTGTCATCTGTCTTCCACACAGTGTACTATTCCCTCTTACTACAGACTCTTTCAACTCTTGGCTTCATAAACTTGGCCCTGTCTTGGATCTCCTCATACGTAACAGACCGGATATTCAGTGTCTTCCACTCACACACCACCTCCTTATCTCGCCCCCTATCTGTCGTTGTCCCCTAAGGTTCTGTTCTAGGACCCCTGCTCTTCTCCATCTACACCTTCGGCCTGGGACAGCTTATAGATTTTCAATATCACCTCTATGCTGATGACACACAGATTTACCTCTCTGGACCTGATATCACCTCCTTACTAACCAGAATCTCACAATGTCTGTCCACTGTTTCATCTTCCCTCTCTTCTAGATTTCTAAAACTTAACATGGATAAAACTGAATTAATTTCTCCACCATCTCATTCAACCCCCCCAACTGACTTATCCATCAAAATCAATGACTACCCACTCTCCTAAGTCCTGAAAGCTTGACTCTGATCTCCTTCAACCCTGAGATCCAAGCCCTTTCCACTTCCTGCCGACTCCAACTCCAAAATATCTCCCGGATCCATACATTTTTCAACCGTGAAGCTGCAAAAACACTAGTGCATGCCCTCATCATCTCCAGCCTCGACTACTGCAACCTCCTGCACTGTAGCCTCACTTTAAACACTCTTCATCCCCCCCAATCTATTCTAAACTCTGCTGGATGACTAATCCACGTGTCACCCCACTATTCCCCAGCTTCTCTCCTCTGTCAATCCCTGTGCTAGCTCCCCATTGACTAGAGATTCCAGTTCAAAACCCTAACCTTGGCATACAAAGCCATCCATAACCTGTCTCCTCTATACATCTGTGACCTAGTCTGCCAGTACTTACCTGTTCGCAACCTCCAATCCTCACAAGGTCTCCTTCTCTACTCCCCTCTTATCTCTTCCCACAATCACATACAAGATTTGTCCCATGCATCTCCCTTACTCTGGAACTCTCTACCCTAACATATCAGACTCTCGCCTACAGTGAAAACCTTCAAAATGAAGCGTACAAACTGTAGTAAGGGTACCGTCATACTTGGCGACGCACCAGCGATCCCGACAACGATATGATCTAGTAGGGATCGCTGGTTTGTCGCTACGTGGTCGCTGGTGAGATGTCAAACAGACAGATCTCCCCAGCGACGCAACAACGATATGGAATGATACGACGGTCGTTGGGACCCTCTCTCTCAGACCTGTACAATTGAGGTCGTTCGTTGTCCCTGTCAAACACAACGATGCATATTGGCCAGCGGGACCTAAACTATCAACAAATTGTCCAGGTCATTCCTACACGACCAGGGATCTCACAGCAGGGGCCTGGTCGCTGCTACCTGTCAAACGTAGCGAGATCGCTGCTGAGGTCGCTGTTGCGTCACAAAACTTGTGACTCAGCAGCGATCTTGCTAGCGATCTCGCTTAGTGTGACGGGGGCTTAATCCTTGTTTCACCAAACCGCTGCACGTCCAGCTCCACCCTCACCTTTTGTATGCTCACCCATCCCATGTAGATTGTGAGCTCTCGCAGGCAGGGTCCTCTCTCCTGTAATAGTCGGTGACTCATTTTTGTTCAAGATTATTGTACTTGATGTTTGCTATGTCCACCTCTTTTCACGTGTAAAGCGCCGTGGAAATAATGGCACTGTAATCATAAATAATATTTTTACTATGTGTACTATTTGTAGGTTAATTGATGACCCTTTTCCTGGTATCTGCCACTAATTTCAGCTGTTTTTGAAGCTTTTGAGCCCCCCTGAAGGTCTTGTCTATGCGTTTGGTTTTGCCTCTCATTGAATTCAATGGGATCGGGTATGTTTGTCGAACTGTTCGCCGAACCGGACCGAACCTTGAAAGGTTCGCTCATCTCTAGACACTACGTCTTTTTCAGTAATATTCCATCTGCCACAAAACTGCTGCAAAAAGTGAACATGTTTTACAGCAATGTAAAAACGACATTGCTGTGGACATGTTCAGCCTTTTGTTGCTTCTTTTAACCGCTTCAGAGTTTGGAAACCGCAAAGCATTTAAAAGAACTAACATGTTCATTCATTGGGTGACTTTGTTTGGGGGTATCCCGCTCTTTATAGCTGAAAGTGTGGGAAAGTCTATGGCGCACCCGATAGAAGCTGCTTCAGGAAAAAGACTACTTTGCCTTGGTACATCTCAGCGACTCTGCCGTCAAAATTAAGGTGTCATGTGTGTATATACCTACTAAGGCCGGGGTCACACTTGGGAGAAACTCGCACGAGTCTCGCGTCTCAGTACCCGGCACTGCCGCCAGCACTAAGATCTGAGTGCTCAGCTGCATAGAAATACCTGCAGCAGCACACTCTGGTCCCGAGTGCCTGCGGCAGTGCCGGGTATTGAGATGCAAGACTCGTGTGAGTTTCTCGCAAGTGTGACCCCAGCCTAATGGGTATGTCCACACTGAGGATTTTTTTAGCTGAGTTGTCAGAGCAGAACAATGAAGAGTTCAAAAACCATGAGTTTTGATTGTAGAGTTGGAGAGTTTCTGCTCAAAAAAATCAGCAAAAAAAACCTCAATGTGAACTCGCCCTTATGTTTGACTTTAGCCTTGTATTCACAATAACAAAAAGGCAGTGTTTCTATCTTCAATATTTTTTTTTCTTTTTGCTCCCATTAATATAAAATGATAAAAAAAAAACTATTTTGCAAATAATTGATTAAAGATCCCCTACTGTTTTGTGCATACAACCCTTGCATGCACAAAGTTCTGTATCTCTATGGCTAGAGAGGGCAACCAAAACCCGCGAGTATAATGACAAAAAATATCACCCAGCTCATTAGGGAAGGTGACTGAGGTTATGGAAAACGCATTGCTCATTTTCCCTTTGATCTTCTACTTTTTGTACCCCGAGAAACTTAATCATAGGGTGTAGAAAATCAGGCATACCTCCATTATTTTTTGTCACTTTTAAAGGTATTCTGTCACTAGAATTTTGCTAGCCCACTTGAGAGCAGCATGATGAAGGGGCAGGGACCCTGATTCCAGTGATGTATCCCTTACTTGGCTGTTTGCAGCAGTCACGTCCAGTCGACAGAGCAGAGTGGAGGAGAAGCCGTTGCTCTGTCGGCGTGACATCAGCGAAAGTCGCAGAATTGCCAGCAGGAACGGTCTGTGACGGCTCTGTGCCTGCAGAGATCTGTGCTGGGCAGAACAGGCAGGTAGGTAGTAATTACCTGCCTGTTAGTTCTCCCACACCCACAGTAAAATATTAATATAGTCCGAGATAACCCCATTAATGTATCAGCTTTCCAAAATGTGTGATATTTCATTCCACAAAGTTCTCCTTCAGAACTACTTTCAAGTTAATCATTAACTTCATGCTCAAATATCAGTTACATGTTAATGTGTACAAGAAATAAAAATAATATAAAGTAACAGATAATAAAAACAACTAATGAGGTAGATTTTTGCAAAATAAAAATTACAAAAAAATATTTTTTTCCTATAGTTCCTTGTGTATACAAACATATCCTAGAAACCTCCAGCGCACATGTGCTTTTCCTGCCCTGTTTACCTCTGCGTACAGCACATATGTTGTTCTCCCACCCCCCATTACCATGACTGCATTTTCATGGCATAAATATGTCTCGGATACCCAAGAGAGTCTGTCTGACATTTGGAGAGAAAACCTTTTCTCATCCGCTTTCGCTAAGGATAAGACCCATTAACCAAACATCACAGATCTTTAACTGGGATCAATTACTCAGGATTAATTACCGCAGTTAGCTGCGATTTCAATGAAATTAACGAGCCCTAAATTGATTTTAGCAGACATTTCACTTTGTCACAACAAAGAACACATCAGCTGTCTATTTAACCTGAACTTGTGCCAATATGCATGAATGGAGTCTATGGTAAGAGACTGAGGGTGGCATACTAACACAATGAGCCGATGCAAATCTGCGATATTCTCCAGCAACCAAAGCGCCCTATCCAACCTGGTAAATCTCCAAATGGACCATTAGGACTTTTGTGCTAAATTCAACTAACCCATTGTGTCTTTTTTTTTTGTTGTGTTGTTTATTTGTTGTTGATGCTCTTTTGACTTTATCACTGTTAACAAAGGTATCTTCTTACATTTCTATCAATGCTGGCATCGTTTGAGTGAATTTAGACTGGCCGATTATGGGAACTGCTGGCAATAAGGCAGTGCAAACGGACCGCCAATCACCCATCGAAAAAGCCAAACACTTGTTCATCAGGTGAAATGAATTTTAAGTTTGCTTAAAGAGAAACTGTGGTCAGTTTTTGCTGTCATAAATTTTGCTCATTTCTGAGTAATCCATTTCATTTATTTTATTTTTAATCTGCCATATGCTTCCAGAAATATGGGTCTTTTTTTGTCTAGTGCTAATTTTTATGGTATTTTCCAAGGGGTATGTCTCACAAGGTAAGGGTGGTTTTACCACTTTCCGTATTTTTGCGGCCGATTTTGCGGCCCCAATAAGCTTTCTATGGGGCCGCAAAATCGGCCCGCAAAAATTCAATGGTGCGCCGTGTGCCGTACGGCCGTGAGGGCCGTATATACGCCCATGAAAAAATATCAAGCATGTACTTTATTTTTCACGGCGCACGGACATGGCTCCCATTTAAATCACTGGGGCTGCAAGAACAAACCGGAAGTTTGTTTTTGCGGCGCGCTGTCACTTCCAGTTTTGCGGAACGCCGTTTTTTTTCTCCAATACTATTTCCATAGTATTGGTGAAAAAAAATGGCGATCCACAAACATTTTTTGCAGCCCGTTATTGCGGTACACCACAAAAAATGCGTCGATATGGGCCATAATAACGGACCGCAAAAAATGCGGCAAGTGTAAAACCACCCTAATAATGCAGAGTAGTCTGAAGACACACCCCAGAGGACCCTATGAATAAAGATGAGTAAAGATCATAGAAATGAACACTAAAAAAGGTCCATATTTCTGGAACTGTATAACAGATTAAAAGAAAAAGGAATACCCAGAGGAGCAGTGGGAATAAAATAAGAGCAAACACTGGCCACTTTTGACTTGGTGTCAGGTAAATGCAGGTTTAGGTTTGTTTTTTTCTTAATACAACTTTATAAAGCCTCTCTAGACTTATCATGAGTCTTGCATTAAAGCACTTTGTGTAAAAGTCTTCAACCGTTTTGTTTTGTCTTTGCTCCATTTAATCCGAAATAAAAAAAACAATGTTTCAAATAATCATGATTAAAAATCTTCTACTTTGGAAAGGACACCATTGTAGGAATTTACTACAGGCCGCCTGTGCAAGCTGAAGATATGGATGAACTCTTTATGCATCAAATGGCCAAGTTCTCCAAAAAATATGACATAGTTGTCATGGGAGATTTCAACTATCCAGACATTAGTTGGGAATCTCTCTCAGGCAAAACTAACAGGTCAAGGAAATTCTTATCCTCTCTTGCTGACAACTTTATCTTCCAAAAGGTAAGGGAGAAAACAAGGGGAACTGCTACCTTGGATCTAATCCTTATAAACAGGGAGGAAATGGTTGAGGAGGTAAAAGTGGCTGGGACCCTAGGAGGTAGCGACCATGCTATTTTAGAATTTTGGATAACTAGAGGCAGAAGACCTGTGAAGACTCAGATGTCAAGGTTAGATTTCAGAAAGGCAGATTTTAAGGGATTCAGAAAGAGAATTGGAGGGATCCAATGGCTGGATATCCTTAAAGACAAAAATGTCCAGGAAGGATGGGAAATCTTGAAAAATGAAATTCTCAAAGCACAGTTGTTAACAATTCCGAAAAGAGGGAAGAATAGGAGGCATTTAAGGAAACCAGGATGGATGAACACAGAACTTAAGCACATGCTAAAAAGGAAGAAAAAAATGTTTATAAAATGGAAAGAGGGAGGCATATCTAAAGAAGAATATAATGCTGTCTGCAGAACCTGCAGGGCACAAATCAGATTAGCTAAAGCTTAAAATGAATTGAGGCTTGCAAGAGATGTCAAAAGCAATAATAAAGGATTTTGGGGATATGTCAAAAGTAAAAGAAAAGTCAAAGATGCTATAGGATTTTTACAGGATGAAAATGATGAAATGGTAAGACAGGATGTTGAGAAGGCTGAACTTTTAAAATCCTATTTTGCATCTGTTTTCTCTCAGAAAGGAAATGTAACATCAACTGTTATTCACTGTCCTATTAAGGGAATAGAAGAATCCAGGATATCTATAAACAGAAAGATAGTGAGGAAACACTTAGCTAACCTAAATGAATTCAAGTCTCCAGGTCCAGATGAATTACACCCCAGAGTACTGAAGGAGATAGCAGAAGAAATTTTTGAACCCCTCTCCATAATCTTTGAAAATTCTTGGAGAACAGGAGAAGTGCCAGAAGACTGGAGAAGAGCAAATGTTGTTCCTATCTTCAAAAAGGGGAAGAAGGTGGACCCAGACAACTATAGGCCGGTGAGTCTGACTTCTATACCAGGAAAGATCTTTGAACAAATTATTAAACAACATGTATGTCAATACCTGGATAAGAATGAAGTGATTAAACAGAGTCAGCATGGGTTTGTAACTAATAAGTCATGTCAAACTAACTTAATTTCCTTCTATGACGGTATCACTGATTGGGTGGATCAAGGAAATGCTGTAGATATAGTATATCTTGACTTCAGCAAAGCATTTGACAAAGTCTCTCATACAATCCTTATTGAAAAAATGACTAAGTATGGAATGGACAAGGCAACTGTTAGGTGGATTCATAACTGGCTTAGTGATCGGACCCAAAGAGTGGTCGTAAATGGCTGCACATCCAGTTGGAAGAATGTCTCAAGTGGGGTACCACAGGGCTCTGTCCTGGGCCCTGTATTGTTCAACATCTTTATCAACGATTTAGATGAAGGAATTGAGGGTAAACTGATTAAATTTGCTGATGACACAAAGCTAGGAGGGATAGCTAATACTAGAGAAGAGAGAGAGAGAGGATTCAAAAAGATTTAAATAAACTGGAGAAGTGGGCAGCAACTAACAGAATGGTTTTTAACAGGGAGAAATGCAAAGTACTACATCTGGGCAATAAAAATGAAAAAAGCATATATAGAATGGGAGGAATAGGGCTAAGTGACAGCACATGTGAAAAAGACTTGGGTATACTAATAGATCACAGACTGAATATGAGTCAACAGTGTGATGCAGCAGCAAAAAAGGCAAATGCAATTCTAGGATGTATTAACAGAAGCATACAGTCTAGATCACGTGAAGTCATTATTTCCCTCTACTCCTCTTTGGTCAGACCTCATCTGGAATATTGTGTCCAGTTTTGGGCACCACATTTTAAAAAAGACATCAACAAACTGGAGCAAGTTCAGAAAAGAGCGACCAGAATGGTGACAAGTCTGCAAACCCTGTCTTATGAGGAAAGGTTGCAGGATTTGGGAATGTTTAGTTTGCAAAAGAGAAGACTGAGAGGAGACTTAATAGCTGTTTACAAATATCTAAAGGGCTGTCACATTGTAGAAGGATCAACTTTATTCTCATTTGCACAAGGAAAGACTAGAAGCAATGGGATGAAACTGAATGGGAGGAGACACAGATTAGATATTAGAAAAAACTTTTTGACAGTTAGAGTGATCAATGAGTGGAACAGGCTGCCACGAGAAGTGGTGAGTTCTTCTTCAATGGAAGTCTTCAAACAGAGGCTGGACAGACATCTGACTGGGATGATTTAGCGAATCCTGCTTTGAGCAGGGGGTTGGACCAGATGGCCCAGGAGGTCCCTTCCAACTCTACGATTCTATGATTCTATGATACTAGTTTGTGTATATATCACCTATACAGACATATGTAGTCAGAGAATACTAACAAACCAAATGATCCTGTAGTGAGGTGTTCATCTTTCCATTTTGCAAAGACTTATTCTAGGTTAGAATCCCAGGTGGTCATAGTTAAATCTAAGCAATATGTCTATGGAATATTGAATCTATCTATCTATCTATCTATCTATCTATCTATCTATCTATCTATCTATCTATCTATCTATCTATCTATCTATCATTGTATTTTTCTCTTCTTTCTTTCTCTCTTTCTTCTTTCTCTTTCTTTATCTTTCTAGCTTTCTTTCTTTCTCTCTTCTTTCTTTATTTCTTTCTCTCTTTCTTTTCTTGCCTTTCCTTCCTTTTCTTTTTTTCCCCTTTGGCTTTCTTTTTTTTCCCCCTAACCCATTGTCCTGGTTGTATTCTGAATACTAATTGGCTCCTGTATATAAGCAATATTCAGGCTGATATTTATCCCAGGGAACAAAATTATGACGGGCAATTTTTTAGAATTATGTAGGAGGGTAAAAGGTCCCGTGCAGCATTAGAAGGAAAGGCATTTATAATTACATTGTAATTTAGGCCAGTGATTTATGATTTATAAAAGGAGAGACAAATGTGGTTCAGCTGAGAGATCTGGGAAGAAGTTTAGTGAGATACAGCTTAATGAAATAATAAGAAGAATAATGGATTGCATTACCTTGCAGCCACTTTCTACCCTCACAGAAGGTTCTTTTAAAGCCTGTGGTGCAAAATGGGTGAGGGAGGAGGCAGATTATATGAGATTCATCTAAGGCCGTTAGCTGTCTGGGAATATAATTTCTCATATTTAATCAAGTTGGAGACTTAAAGGGGTAGTCCAGCTGCTGAAACCAGTAATAATGGACTCAATGTCCCTGGGCCCAGCACTGAGTTTCAGCCACTGCTCCCGGTGTCTGACATTGGCTCAGATAGACATCACAGTAGCCAATCAGTGAGTTCACTGGCTCTGAGGGTGGTGGTTCAACTACACGGGAAGAGCTGCTGAGCTTGCTCATTGGCTGCCGATGAGATGCCAGCATGACAGCCAATACCAAACACCGGGAGCAACGGCAGAGACTCAAAACTTTAGTTCCTCAGCTGCTATAGAGTCATATTCATATTTCATGTAGTTTAACATACAGTACATCGACTTTCTCTTCTCCATGTATCCAAGCAAAATTCAGAAAGAAATTGTGATTACTCCTATGTGACATCATGAAATGATGAAAATCCGGCTCTGACAAGTTATATATTTTTTTTCTCTACCCCCCCAGGATTTGGCCTAGTGTGACAGCATAGCCACTGTCTTCCTACCCCATAATGTGTTTTCTTTTCTGGAGCTATCTCCCACTTATCCCACCACCCTATCCACATGAATCCATTCTACCCATAAAACCTCTTCTTTAACTGTCATCAAAAGAGTTTCCATGCTGTGATGCATAGAGGATGCATAGAGTAATCACTGCTCTTATCTCCATTGTATGAGATGCATGCTGATACCAGACAGGTGAGATAAAGAAAGGAATAGAATGTTTTTTTTGTGGCTGCATTCCTACAAGTCACTGCAGGATGAAGCAATCACTATAGTGATTACTCCAAGGCACCAAGTGCTTCCTCCTGCACATTTAGAGATGGGAGAAACATACTGATCTGACCAGAGAAGTGGTGAATAATATTAATGATCCAATTTATGATTATTAACCATAGTTGTCATACCATGAACCAATAGAAATGTGCACAAATGGTCAAAACACTTAGGCCCCTTTCACATATCAGTTTTTTGGCGTCAGTCACAATCCGTCGGATCTACGGATCCGTCGCAGATTGTGAAAAACTGATGCAACGGATCTGTTTTTTCGCCTGATCCGACTGCCATACCTGGTAATAATAATTGAAGCATGCTCAGTTTAAAAACACAGAATCCATCGCTGGATTCCGTCATTTCACGGACAGCGACAGATCCAGTGCCCGTAGGCTTCCATACTAGCAAACGACGGACAACGCCAGATCCGTCGCTGTCCGACTTTTCGCCGGACACAAAAAACGTTACTTTGTCCGTCATCTCCGGCCGCCGGACACAAAATTTCCGACAGATCCGGCGAATGGCGGATGAAACGTGAGGCCATCCGTCGCAATCCGTCACTAATACAAGTCTATGAGAAAAAAACAGATCCGGCGGCATCCTTTGCCAGATCTGTTTTTTTTCAAAAATTGCAGGATTAATCTTTTTCCTAAATCAAGAAAGACCTCATTAGTAGGAAATGCTACAATCATAGCTACCGTGTTTCGTCAAAATAAGACAGGGTCTTATATTATTTTTCGCTCCGAAAGATGGTTAGGGCTTATTTTCAGGGGATGTCTTATTTTTTTCCCATGAAGAACAATCCACATTTAATTTTTTAACAAAAAAATCAACATTTTTTTTAAATATAATCATGTCATCAAGCATACACACACTGTACATACGCGTACAGTATATATACATTCACTGCACATCCATACAAATGTATGTTCACATACTGCATATACATACACAAGTATATACACACACTGCACATACATACACATGCATATATACACACACAATGTACAAACATATCAACCTGTCTCCTGTTCAGTTCCTCTAGACTCCTGAAATTAAAGGACCCTTGGTGACATCACGATCACATGACTTTGAGGTCACCAAAGTCACGTGATCATGATGTAGAAAAGTTGGGGGCCCCTAAGAGTCGGGGCAATGGGCAGTTACCCAGTTTTTCTTCCCCCTAACGTAGGCCCTGACTGTAACTAGGGCTAATTTTTGGAGTAGGGGTTATATTTCAAGCATAATCCAAAAATCTTGTAAAATCATGCTAGGGCTTATTTTCAGGGTATGTCTTATTTTCGGAGAAACACAGTATAACTTTACTTTGTGGGTTAACGAAAAGACAAGATACAAATGTATCTTTCCTTACCTTTCGTCTTTGCTTGACATTCCGAGATGAGTGGCGCAAGATGACCAGTTTTTGGAAAATAAAAATAAACATGATTTTGTGATAGTAAGTCAAGAGATATTTATGCCATATGTGCCTGTTGAAGGTTTTGCTAGTATGTTACGTGATGTGTAGAATTTGTATGTTGGGAAACTGGGAGTTCTTGTCCCTAGATTGTAAGTTATACCCTAGGCACAAAATAGAGGATAACTTACTGATCGTTAGGGGATCGACCACAGATGTGTATGGGGCTGCCGAGCAATGTACTAGGAATGGTAAGGCATGGCCGCATCTATATTATCCATGATACTGGACTAATTGTTTATGCGCTAGGAAATATCTATACAATGTGATAAAACACTCCGGGATCACCTTTGCTGGGGTCAAAGGTCACGTGCGTTCAGCATGAAACTCAGGCGCAGAGCTGGGATTCGGGTATAACTGACACTGGGTCAGGTTTATTAATGGTGAAAGCAATGCATAAAGAAATAAAACATAAAACAAATCCTTGCCTGTGCGGCACTAACTAAACAATGGACAGCCTAATTACCAACTGGCGGGCTTCTCCCGTCCAGCCAAACCACAGTTGCAGTGGGTACTGCTTCCACTCACGTGTGTCTCTCACACAGACAGGCTCTCTGTGTTCCCAGGCTGAGACACTCACACAAGCACCTGGCATCCTTTTATATCCACCTCCCATTATTCATTAGCAAGCAGGTGCGATACTGACCAGACTAGGCCACATAGGAAAGGAATCTGGGCGAGATATACCTGCCCTCATCCACTATTCCCACATGATTCTCACATATCCCCCCCTTCTGCTCAGACCACTCCGGTCGAGCAATGACACCCGCCAAACAGTGCACTCGGGACAGGGCATCTGCATTTCCCATCTGTACCCCTGGGCGGTGCTCCACCGTAAAAGTGTAGGCCTGCAGGGCAAGGAACCACCGGGTCACCCGGCTATTCCGTTCCTTGTTCAAGTGCATCCACTTGAGAGGGGCATGGTCAGTGATCAGCCTGAACTTTCGGCCCACCAGGTAATATTTGAGGGCCTCTAGAGCCCACTTAATGGCGAGGCACTCTTTTTCTACGACTGCATACCTTTGCTCGTGTTTATTCAGCTTCCTGCTGAGATAGAGGACTGGGTGTTCCACTCCGTCCCTCACTTGTGAGAGTACGGCCCCGATACCGGTATCAGAGGCATCCGTTTGTACCACAAACTCACTGCGGAAGTCCGGAGTCACCAGTACGGGCTGAGAGCAAAGTGCCCGTTTTAGGCTATGGAAGGCTTCTTCAGCCGCTAAACTCCATTTAATCATGACGGAGTCTTTCCCTTTTGTAAGATCCGTCAGGGGGGTAGCGATGGCTGCAAAATTGGGTATGAACCGACGATAACAGCCGGCGATCCCCAGGAAGGCTTGCACCTGCTTCTTGTTGACAGGTTGTGGCCAGTCCTGAAACGCCTGAATCTTATCAACCTGGGGTTTAACAACACCCCTCCCAATTACATACCCCAAATACCGGGCTTCTTCTAGCCCGATGTGACATTTCTTGGGGTTCGCGGTTAGACCTGCCTCCCACAGGTCGTCAATCACAGCTTGTACAGCCAGTCCAAGCTGTAAATGACAATGTCGTCCACATAGGCCGAAGCGTGCTGCCTATGTGGCCTCAAGACTCGATCCATCAGTCTCTGGAAGGTCGCCGGTGCCCCGTGCAGTCCAAACGGCATATACACATACTGAAATAAACCTTCCGGCGTAGCAAATGCCGTCTTTTCTCTGGCAGCCTCAGCCAGAGGGATCTGCCAATACCCCTTTGTTAGATCTAGGGTCGTAATATACCGGGCTTTTCCTAACCGATCTATTAACTCGTCGACCCGGGGCATAGGATAGGCATCAAATTTTGAGACCGCATTCAGTTTCCTGAAGTCATTGCAGAACCGGATGGTGCCGTCCGGTTTAGGAATTAGCACAATCGGGCTGGACCATGCACTGTGCGATTCCTCAATGACACCTAACTCTAACATTGCCTTCACTTCTTGGGAAACGGCTTCATGGCGCGCTTCCGGGATTCGGTAGGGCTTTACGTGAACTGTGACACCAGGTTCCGTTACGATGTCATGTTTTATTAGCGTAGTCTGCCCGGGTTTTTCTGAGAAAAACTTTTGGTTGTGAAGTAGAAACTGCCTGACCTCAGTCTTTTGCCGCTCCGAGAGAGTCTCTGCAACCCGTACCTCCGGTACGGTATGCGAGCAGACAGGACGGGCCAGCTCCGCTGACAAGGCAGACCGATCCTTCCAGGGCTTTATCAGATTTACATGATAAATCTGTTCAGGTTTCCGTTTACCTGCCTGGTATACTTTGTAGTTTACTTCACCAACTCTTTCCTTGATCTCAAAGGGGCCCTGCCACTTTGCCAGGAACTTACTGTCCACCGTGGGGACAAGGATCAACACCCTATCTCCGGGTGCAAACGTACGGATCTTGGCGCCCCTATCATAGATTCTTTTTTGGGCTCCTTGAGCCTGTAGCATGTGTTCTTTGACGATAGGCATAACAGCCGCAATACGGTCCTGCATTTGTGTGACGTGATCTACCACTGTTTTAAACGGAGTGACCTGACCCTCCCAGGTTTCTTTTGCAACGTCTAACAGTCCGCGAGGACGTCGGGCGTACAATAACTCGAAAGGCGAGAATCCCGTGGAAGACTGGGGTACTTCCCTGATGGCAAAAAGCAAATACGGAAGTAAATAGTCCCAGTTCTTCCCATCCTTGTCTATCACCTTTCTCAGCATCTGCTTCAGAGTTTTATTGAACCGTTCAACCAACCCGTCTGTTTGAGGGTGATACACGGATGTGCGTAACGGTTCGATTTGTAACAATCGGCAGAGCTCCTTCATTATCCTGGACATAAAGGGGGTCCCCTGGTCGGTGAGTATCTGTTTTGGTATACCGACCCGACTAAACACATGCACCAGTTCCTTGGCAATCGTCTTGGTAGCCGTGTTACGCAAAGGGATGGCCTCCGGGTAACGAGTGGCATAATCCAAGATGACCAGGATATGTTGGTGTCCACGTGCAGACCGTGGAAGGGGCCCAACTAAATCCATCCCAATCCTCTCAAATGGGACTTCAATAATAGGTAGGGGTACCAAAGGGCTACAGAAACGGGGCTTAGGTGCAGAGGCTTGGCAGTCAGGACAAGACTCACAATATACACGAATATCGTGATGCATGCCTGGCCAAACAAAACAGTGTAATATCCTTTCGGTGGTTTTCTGGACTCCCAGGTGACCTCCCATCACATGTCCGTGGGCCAGGTCCAGCACCTGCCGCCGGTAGGGTTTTGGCACGACTAATAGTTGCACCGTATCTTCCCCCTTTTTCTCTATCTGATAGAGTAAATTATTCTCCAGAACCATGTAAGGATATGCCAGCCTAGAGCCAGGTTCTACGGGTACCCCATTTATCACTTTTACATTTGTCCTAGCCTGAGAAATGGTAGGATCCTTTATTTGCTCGCTTTGGAAGTCATCTTTCTGAACTTCTAAATCCGGCAAACGGGGAGGTGGACGGCTGTCGGCCTCCTCCTCTTCCCCGGTCTCCTCCGTATCACCCGCCATGACTGAAAACGGGAACTGCAGGTCATTTCCCGCAGACTCTTCCCCAGAGTCTTCCGGGGAGACCTCTTCCAGGGGTTCGGGACCCACACGCGCCCTGGGAGAAGAATCATGTACACTATTACCCTGGGGTATCAACTGATTCTCCCACAATTGCCAGAAGTGGGGAAAATCCCGGCCCAGGATAACATCATGCAATAACGCCGGGACGAGTCCCACTTTATGTTGCACAGACCCATAGGAAGTAGTAATGCATATGACCGTGGTGAGGTACGAACAGGTGTCTCCATGCACACACGTTACAGAAAATTTGTCTGATGGTCCAGTCGGGGCTGACACCAGACTGGCCTTCACCAGAGTCACCACACTTCCCGAGTCTAACAATGCCACCACATTTTTGCCATCAACAGTTAAATCACACAAGTGTTTTTCCACATCCTTTTGACCGGCATTCACACTCACTACCCGTGCAACCATAGACATGCGGTTTTTAGAGTCTGTGACGTCGCACTGCATGGATTCAGTAGTGAGTGTGAATGCCGGTCAAAAGGATGTGGAAAAACACTTGTGTGATTTAACTGTTGATGGCAAAAATGTGGTGGCATTGTTAGACTCGGGAAGTGTGGTGACTCTGGTGAAGGCCCGTCTGGTGTCAGCCCCGACTGGACCATCAGACAAATTTTCTGTAACGTGTGTGCATGGAGACACCTGTTCGTACCTCACCACGGTCATATGCATTACTACTTCCTATGGGTCTGTGCAACATAAAGTGGGACTCGTCCCGGCGTTATTGCATGATGTTATCCTGGGCCGGGATTTTCCCCACTTCTGGCAATTGTGGGAGAATCAGTTGATACCCCAGGGTAATAGTGTACATGATTCTTCTCCCAGGGCGCGTGTGGGTCCCGAACCCCTGGAAGAGGTCTCCCCGGAAGACTCTGGGGAAGAGTCTGCGGGAAATGACCTGCAGTTCCCGTTTTCAGTCATGGCGGGTGATACGGAGGAGACCGGGGAAGAGGAGGAGGCCGACAGTCGTCCACCTCCCCGTTTACCGGATTTAGAAGTTCAGAAAGATGACTTCCAAAGCGAGCAAATAAAGGATCCTACCCTTTCTCAGGCTAGGACAAATGTAAAAGTGATAAATGGGGTACCCGTAGAACCTGGCTCTAGGCTGGCATATCCTTACATGGTTCTGGAGAATAATTTACTCTATCAGATAGAGAAAAAGGGGGAAGATACGGTGCAACTATTAGTCGTGCCAAAACCCTACCGGCGGCAGGTGCTGGACCTGGCCCACGGACATGTGATGGGAGGTCACCTGGGAGTCCAGAAAACCACCGAAAGGATATTACACTGTTTTGTTTGGCCAGGCATGCATCACGATATTCGTGTATATTGTGAGCCTTGTCCTGACTGCCAAGCCTCTGCACCTAAGCCCCGTTTCTGTAGCCCTTTGGTACCCCTACCTATTATTGAAGTCCCGTTTGAGAGGATTGGGATGGATTTAGTTGGGCCCCTTCCACGGTCTGCACGTGGACACCAACATATCCTGGTCATCTTGGATTATGCCACTCGTTACCCGGAGGCCATCCCTTTGCGTAACACGGCCACCAAGACGATTGCCAAGGAACTGGTGCATGTGTTTAGTCGGGTCGGTATACCAAAACAGATACTCACCGACCAGGGGACCCCCTTTATGTCCAGGATAATGAAGGAGCTCTGCCGATTGTTACAAATCGAACCGTTACGCACATCCGTGTATCACCCTCAAACAGATGGGTTGGTTGAACGGTTCAATAAAACTCTGAAGCAGATGCTGAGAAAGGTGATAGACAAGGATGGGAAGAACTGGGACTATTTACTTCCGTATTTGCTTTTTGCCATCAGGGAAGTACCCCAGTCTTCCACGGGATTCTCGCCTTTCGAGTTATTGTACGCCCGACGTCCTCGCGGACTGTTAGACGTTGCAAAAGAAACCTGGGAGGGTCAGGTCACTCCGTTTAAAACAGTGATAGATCACGTATCCCAAATGCAGGACCGTATTGCGGCTGTTATGCCTATCGTCAAAGAACACATGCTACAGGCTCAAGGAGCCCAAAAAAGAATCTATGATAGGGGCGCCAAGATCCGTACGTTTGCACCCGGAGATAGGGTGTTGATCCTTGTCCCCACGGTGGACAGTAAGTTCCTGGCAAAGTGGCAGGGCCCCTTTGAGATCAAGGAAAGAGTTGGTGAAGTAAACTACAAAGTATACCAGGCAGGTAAACGGAAACCTGAACAGATTTATCATGTAAATCTGATAAAGCCCTGGAAGGATTGGTCTGCCTTGTCAGCGGAGCTGGCCCGTCCTGTCTGCTCGCATACCGTACCGGAGGTACGGGTTGCAGAGACTCTCTCGGAGCGGCAAAAGACTGAGGTCAGGCAGTTTCTATTTCACAACCAAAAGTTTTTCTCAGAAAAACCCGGGCAGACTACGCTAATAAAACATGACATCGTAACGGAACCTGGTGTCACAGTTCACGTAAAGCCCTACCGAATCCCGGAAGCGCGCCGTGAAGCCGTTTCCCGAGAAGTGAAGGCAATGTTAGAGTTAGGTGTCATTGAGGAATCGCACAGTGCGTGGTCCAGCCCGATTGTGCTAATTCCTAAACCGGACGGCACCATCCGGTTCTGCAATGACTTCAGGAAACTGAATGCGGTCTCAAAATTTGATGCCTATCCTATGCCCCGGGTCGACGAGTTAATAGATCGGTTAGGAAAAGCCCGGTATATTACGACCCTAGATCTAACAAAGGGGTATTGGCAGATCCCTCTGGCTGAGGCTGCCAGAGAAAAGACGGTATTTGCTACGCCGGAAGGTTTATTTCAGTATGTGTATATGTCGTTTGGACTGCACGGGGCACCGGCGACCTTCCAGAGACTGATGGATCGAGTCTTGAGGCCACATAGGCAGTACGCTTCGGCCTATGTGGACGACATTGTCATTTACAGCTTGGACTGGGAGACTCATCTCCAAAAAGTACAATCTGTGATTGACGACCTGTGGGAGGCAGGTCTAACCGCGAACCCCAAGAAATGTCACATCTGGCTAGAAGAAGCCCGGTATTTGGGGTATGTAATTGGGAGGGGTGTTGTTAAACCCCAGGTTGATAAGATTCAGGCGGTTCAGGACTGGCCACAACCTGTCAACAAGAAGCAGGTGCAAGCCTTCCAAGGGAATCGCAGGCTATTATCGCCGGTTCATACCCAATTTTGCAGCCATCGCTACCCCCCTGACGGATCTTAGAAAAGGGAAAGACTCCGTCATGATTAAATGGAGTTTAGCAGTTGAAGAAGCCTTCCATGGCCTAAAACGGGCACTTTGCTCTCAGCCCGTACTGGTGACTCCGGACTTCCGGAGCGAGTTTGTGGTACAAACGGATGCCTCTGATACCGGTATCGGGGCCGTACTCTCACAAGTGAGGGACGGAGTGGAACACCCAGTCCTCTATCTCAGCAGGAAGCTGAATAAACACGAGCAAAGGTATGCAGTCGTGGTAAAAGAGTGCCTAGCCATTAAGTGGGCTCTAGAGGACCTCAAATATTACCTGGTGGGCCGAAAGTTCAGGCTGATCACTGACCATGCCCCTCTCAAGTGGATGCACTTGAACAAGGAACGGAATAGCCGGGTGACCCGGTGGTTCCTTGCACTGCAGGCCTACACTTTTACGGTGGAGCACCGCCCAGGGGTACAGATGGGGAATGCAGATGCCCTGTCCCGAGTGCACTGTTTGGCGGGTGTCATTGCTCGACCGGAGTGGTCTGAGCAGAGGGGGGGGATATGTGAGAATCATGTGGGAATAGTGGATGAGGGCAGGTATATCTCGCCCAGATTCATTTCCTATGTGGCCTAGTCTGGTCAGATCGCACCTGCTTACTAATGGATAATGGGAGGTGGATATAAAAGGATGCAAGGTGGTTGTGTGAGTGTCTCAGCCTGGGAACACAGAGAGCTTGTCTGTGTGAGAGACACACACGTGAGTGAAAGCAGTGCCCACTGCAACTGTGGTTTGGCTGGACGGGAGAAGCCCGCCAGTTGGTAGTTAGGTTGTCCATTCTTTAGTTAGTGCCGGACAGGCAAGGATTTGTTTTATGTTTTATTTCCTTTTGCATTGCTTTCACTATTAATAAACCTGACCCAGGGTCAGTTACACCCGAATCCCAGCTCTGCGCCTGAGTTTCATGCGGAACGCACGTGACCTTTGACCCCAGCAAAGCCGATCCCGGAGTGTTTTATCACACCGTGAATTGAGGAGGTATTGGAGGGGCTCTTTACATCTATGGCTAGCTTTAGATGATTATTTTTCGCTTTTTTATATGGCTCTCTCTGGTCTGATATATCACACTCGGGTGTTGCAGAAAATCGGGGCAAGCACGTCAGATTTTATCACTGCTCTTTATGAGTCTTTGCTGTAAAATCTGAGCCTTTTCGAGTTTCTAATCTAAAGAGAATTTTCTATAAATAATAAAAACGAAGACTTTCCTATTACTTATGTTAACACTCAAATAGGTCAGGTGCATTGTTTTAAATGTCATCTCAACAATAAGATGCATTCCCCAGGTACATCTTCTGATGTGAGCGTGCTGATTTTCTGGACATGCTGTTACAAAGAAAAGCAAGCTGTATGTTTTTACCACTTGCAAGATTAATACGCCAGCTTCATCCTGGGGTTGTTTATTGCGAATCTCCTCATGTCGCATCTCACAGCGAAACTTAACTAATTTGTGTTGACATTATTAAAAGAAAAAAAAAAATACACCCAAGCGAAAATTCTGACCTTCACCTGTCATTGTCTTATATACTGTACATATTACACCTATCATTTTAAGTGTCTGGCCAAAGGCAAGATGCAACGTTTGTGCGCTCGCCTGATTCTGCCTTTTCTTAAGAATTAGCCTCCATCGATATGTCTCACGAAGGATGAAGGATAATTCGCCCTTCATATAAGGATCACGCTAAAAAAATTGAATACATGAATCAGAAAATCTTATTTATTGCAAATTTGCAAACCTTTATATTATAGGGGTTTTTCAGGGAGTAGAAAATGTGTGTATCTTTTATAATTTGTAAAAAAAACCCTCAACTCTGATTTTGACGGTGCCATTATCCATAGGACTTTGGGGTTCTCTAGTATCTTTAGTCTCGGCACTGGAGAAAGCAGTTCATTACAGTGTCATTTAACCCGGGCCCCGTAGGTTTTTCATGTTGGCCCAATAGGTTTTTCATCCCCCTAACAGGTACACTTCACTGTGCAGAGGTAGTTCTCCAACATTTGTATTCATTTTCTGCCCTGTTAGCTGCCACCGCAGCTTTCATAGAAACAGCCTGGAGTTATGTGAGTGTGATGGTGAGGGGACAAAGAGAGTTAATGGACAACTTACTATGTGCCCCCTGTGTAATAGAAGCTGCATTGGGATAGCATCAGACACGTGTCCACGTGGGCCACCACTCCTTGATGTCCCACCTCTGATTGCATAGCAAGAGAGGTGCTGGCACCTTGCTGTCCTATCCCTGCTGCAAGTGAGCACTTTCACCACCATAGGAACTAATCTTTAGAGCACGTTCACGCGGTCACTTTTTAGTCAGTATTTTCCATCAGTGTTTGCAATCCAAAATCAGGAGTGGAACAATCAAAGTAAAAGCAAAATAGAAACACATTCTGCATTTTTCACCCACTCCGTGTTTTTGCTTACAAATACTGATCTAACATACTGATCAAATACTGAACATGTGACCGTGGCATTATTGGTAGATCTGTGCAACGCAGCCTTGTTTGAGTTTCCATTGCATTTTGATGGTAAAATTAGCACAGCATACAAAGGTATATTAAGTGTGAAGGTAGTGGAAAACTAAGGGCCCCGTCACACATAGCGACTCACCAGCGATCCCGACAACGATATCAACGTGTCAGGATCGCTGGTGAGTCGCTACATGATCGCTGGTGAGCTGTCAGACAGCTTCACCAGCGATCAGCACCAGCGACGCCCAGCGCGCTGATGCAGGGAGCTGGTAACTAAGGTACACATCAGGTTTCTAAGCACAGCGCCGTGCTTAGAAACCCTGCGTTTACCTTAGTTACCAGCTGATAGCTGGTCTCCCGCCTGTCACACGCAGCGATGCGTGCTGGCCAGCGGGAGACCAGCAACCAAAAAAATGTCCAGGGCTTTCCTACAGCGATCAGCGATACCGGCAGGGGGCCGCTCGCTGATCGCTGTCACACATAGCGATCTCGCTGGTGAGATCGCTGTTGTGTCACAAAAATTGTGACTCAGCAGCGATCTCGCTAGCGAGATCGCTGTATGTGACGGGCCCTAAGAGGTTGTCCACTACTTTTTAATTGATGACCTATCCTTAGGATAGGGGTCTTCAATGTCTGATTGGCCTGGATCTGACACCCAGCACCCCAGCCCATCAACTATTATTGCTGTCGGCAGCCGCCGGCCAGAAGGACTCACTTGCGGAGCTGGTCGTCTACTGCTAATGGCCGCCGCAGGGTACTGCACATCGGCCTCCTATTGATTTGAATAGGAGGTGTAGGTGAATATGTAGTACCAAGCCTTGGCCACTATCAGAAGACGGCCAGCTCCACCACCGATAGCGGCTAGTCGGGGGGCTCCGGGTGTTGGACCCCGGTCAACCAGGTCATCAGTGAAAAAAGTAGCGGACAACCTGTTTAATGGATTCCCATCACAATCCATTACCAAGTCAATGGAGTGCATCGGTCATCACTTGGACCTGTTGTATGATCCGGCACAAACAGAATCTGTTTTCATCAATCCTTTCTATGTACATAATACTTCAGCTAAACAGTAATTTCCTGAAACTAGAATAATTCTTTTTTTTTTTTTTTTTTTTCATTTTTGCCATATTCGTAGAAAGTACTTGAATTGAGGCATGAATTATTATATTTCCACTTAGTACTCAGCACTCTGCAGAGACATACCTCAAAAGTACATTTTTAATTGAAAAAAAAAATATGACTACTAAATATTCTCCTGAATGACCTCAGTCTCCATATTATCAGACAACATACGGAATAAATAGTGCAAACTGCATCAGGCATACAGAACATTTCATGTTTCCCAACATTACTTGGGCTGTGCCTATGACAAATAAAGAACATGGCCATAGTCTCTTTGCCAATAGCAACTTGTGTCAGTTGATTGTTTTTAGAGAATATGACGCTTATAGAAGATATTCTTAAAATGGGGGGAATGTATGTTTTTGAAACGACATAACATTATATGACGAGAAATGCTACATGGGAAAAAGTATGCAAACTAACTATTTTCCAGCAGGAAGAAAGTGACTTCAAACCAGTCAGACCTGTGATTCCTCCAAAAGGAAGTGAGACCCATCTACAGACACTTGTTTCAGGGTTCTTGCCCCTCATCAGTTAAGTGCAGGATACTCTCATATTCTCTCATTGAATAGACACAATGTTGTTTGGAAACCTGCAATGCTTCATGAGAAAAAATAGTATGCAAATTAGCTCTTTCCCAGGAGACAGAAAGATATTGCATATCCGCCAAACCAGAAATTCCTCCAAACAAAAGGAAAGATCCAACTAAAGACTCTCTTTTTTGCTCTTCTTACCCCTCATCAATATGGATATGAATAACTTAAATGTCTTAAGCCCCCATGGACATTCGAGCAATGTCAGCCGAACCTGCAAATATCTATGCATTTGGCCAACAATCGAATGTGTACGGGGGCGCCATCTTACTGATTGTTGGGGAAAATGTCAATCTGCATGTCCGATTCCAGACTGTTCTTTTGGAGATGAGCTAGAGGCAGAGATGTTTGTTGGCAACTTTCCCATAGAGAACACAGTCTCACCCTGCCAAATGAGGGCTCTTATATATGTCGGCCGAGCTGGCTGTTGGCTGAATGATCAGGAGAAGCAACTAATGTGTATGGACGCTCAGGTCAAGAGGATATTGACTCTCTGAAGAGAGAGACACAGCAGTGTAATCCTATTTACAAGCAATGCCCATTTGGGAAAAAAAATATGTAAATTTGCTCTTCTCCAGAAGGAAGAAAGCTATTTCCTTTCAGCCAGACCAGAGGTTCTTTCAAAGAGCGACCCATCTACAGACAGCTGTTTCAGGATTTTCACCCCTCATCAGTGCAGAGACGGGGACTGGTGGGCTGGATTAGGGAGAAGAAATTGGCACTAATTGTAGAGTTGCAGAGAATTATTTTTAAGCGATGCTCCTTGGGAAAAATTATGCAAGCTAGCTCTTTTCCAGAGGGATGAAAGAAGATAAAATGAAATATCCCTTTAATGAGGTAGGGGATAATTCCCAGTTCCCATTTTAAATGTGATCTATTCTACCCATTGGAGAAAACTAAAGTAGTATTTGTCTAACCCTAATGAGCGAGCAGCACGCTGAACCTTTACCTCAATATGTTATTATCTGCAGAGAGCTGTCCCAATGTTCCTCCAGGAGATTCAACTACTTATCAAGGGTCTCACTATAATGAATGTGTGATGCTCAGGTTATATTCACAGATTAGTGTGATGTCAGCTGGAAGAGAAATACTCACAGGACCAATTTGGAGGAATAATTTAAAAGGTTATCTATTAGTCAGATTAACAATTAACGATGGTGGGAAGGTCATTATGTTAGGTGCACATTGATAAGTCCTAGGATTTCCAATGATAAACCAATGAAAAGGGAACGCTTTGAAATTCATAGCATCATTATGTGAGAGATGGTGAGAGATAGCCTTTTTTAATGATCATAGGCAAGTAAAGGACTAGGGACTATTTCCAGCCCTGCCTTTAATAAGAGAATATGAGCTACTGCAATATTAATTATCTAAGAGGACAAAATGGCGGCCTCCCCAGAGTCCAGCGCAGTCACGCTGCCCTGGAAATATCAAGTGTTTCAAAAACAGCTATTTAATGTTCATTTTTTTGCTTCTATGCCTGAACAAAGCAGATCCCAATTATTCCCGGCATACCCTCATCCTCCCCATTATTATGCAGGGACCTTAAAGTCATTGGATCCTAAAAATAAATTAATCCACATACACAGGATAGGTGGTAACTTTCTGATTTCTGGGTGTCCCACTTCAGAGACCACCATCAGTTTTGAGATTTGGGGCTCTGAAGTGCCCTATTTGAATGGAGTGATGGTTCCTCATGTGCACCACCTCTTTATCCATTTCCTATTGTACTGGTCCACATAGCCTGTACTCAGTATCTCTTGCAGTTCCATAGATAAGGAATGGTACTCATGTGAAACCATTGGTCCATCCAATTGTGGCCCATTTTTCAGATCAGTTAGGGTCTCAGTGGCGGGATCCCCAGCGACCAGCAAGGTATCACTTTTCCTGTAACTTGCTTTCATGGTCCTACCTCTTTAAAGGAGTATTCTCAAGTTTGAAAGTTATCCCCTATCCATTGGACAGGGGATAGCTTTCCGATCGCTGGGGGTTCAACTGTCGTGGCTGCCAGCAATCTCGAGAACTGGGATGCCGAAAAACCCAATGCTGGATGGAGTGGTGGTCAATCATGAGCACTACCACTCAATCAATGCACCATGTCAGCAGATGTGTTTGATGGCAGTAGACTGTTTGAATTCCATGACTGGATGTCTCAGATATATATGAAAAAAATGTGTGAAGGTCTCAGCAATAGGGTACTTTATACTTTCACTTACTGAATTAGTGGAGCCCTGACTTCACAGATCAACACCAATTTCAGTTTTTGACTTGTCAAAATTTGCTTTATCCTGGTATCTAACTATATAAGCGTCAAGTCAAAGGGATTTTCCAGGCCAGGCTTGAATTTCTGCACTCACCCTTTCTTACTACATTTTGCCGATTTAACAGTCACATGAGCGCTCACATGCTAAGCGTGCAGTCACGTGCAGTCAATGTTCTATTGAGAGAAGCAGGAAGAAAAGCGGGTTGGCACATGACTGCACGGATGAGCAACAGAGAGAATCCCGACACAGTGCATGTTGTATACTGTAAGAATCTGGCACGATGCAGACAGTGACGGCAGAAACTCATGGTGCTTTTTTTTGGCTACTTCTACATATGTATACACATATAAAAAAAAACATAACTACTTATTATATAAAACTGCCCTGTCGCGGCACAGACTCCACTAAAAGTGTCCTGCGGTACCTGTCACCAGATCTTTACGGACGATGATGGGACCTTCATCCTTTGGGCTCCAAGTCCATAACCCAATCCATCCTTTGTTCATTTCAGGGAAGACCTACTCCTTTTGGATGTGCTCTGACCCGCTCGCCTAGCCAGTACTAGCCTAGCCTTTGCCAAAGTCGCTCACATCCTTACGCTTGTCTTTTTTTTTTATTTCTACATGTCAACAACAATAGCTGATTGTCTATTGTTATTTAGCATGGAGGTGGTTCTCACTTTATAACTAAGCCTTATTTTTCTTTTGTTCATTTTTTTAATGTATTTTTTATTTATACTGCATACATACAAATATATACGGTAAATATCTAAAAATATATGGTGTTAATGTAAAAATAAACCCGTCAGCACCACGGATATTATATTATACTTCACGTGTCACCTACCCAGGGGTTGACGATTTGAAAATTGAGTTACATTTTTCTTCATTTATATCTAACAAATCAACAGAACACACACTTTTGTACATCTGCACTTGTGGTCACAATGTAGAGGAAAGTTGACAATGTGTGAAAACCACTGTAATATATAAAAGTGACAGAATCACGAATCCCCTTGTCACAAGTCGCAAAATATCTGCCCTCGGCCAGGTAGCCGCAATCTAGTATCAGTCCAATGGCTGGGATTATTGTTTTTTTTTTTTACAAGACGGGGAAGATGCTAAGACTATATACCGTCCTGCATACAAGGGAAATATTCTCCGATGAGACACTCATCTGACTGGCGTTTTGTTTTGGTTTTTTTTGTGCAGGATGGGTGATTAAAGGGGGTGAAATCTGGACTGTCAGGGGAGGAGGAAAAAAAGGAGTTAAAATGAAAAATGGAGGACCCTGCTGGGCTTTGGAGTATGTCTGCTGCAGCTTTTAGCAAATCATAGTCTCAGCAGTAGGTTTAGCACAAAAAAAAAAATAAAACCCCTCTGCCTTAAAAATATATGTATTTATGTATGAAGGGAAGGATTGTCAACAGCTCCCCACTGCTGGCCTCCCTTAAAATGTCTTTTTCCTTTTTTCTTTCGTCTTCACCTGCCTTCCCTCCAACGTTCCTTCATTATTGTCTTTCTTTATGTGTGACCTCCCTTACACTACCTTTTTCTTTTTTTTATTTCCTTGTTGCTCTCTTTGCGCCATATCCCAATTTATTTTTATTCCTTACCAATTTTTTTTTTTTCCTCTCCCCCTCCAGAAATTAGTGATTGCAACTGGGGTGCAGGAAATGAGTGTATAAAATTGTGATAAAATGTTCCTGTGAAATTGCTTTTGAATTTTCGCCTTCAATCGCAAGTGAAATGAAATTGTTCGTGGTTTTTTTTTGCCGGAGCTGTTTTGTTTTTTTGACCCCTTTTTGTGAAATCTCAAAGGAAACAAACATATTCCCATCTTTTATAGTAATCAGATTTATCTGGCATCTCTCAGCCTCCTGAATTACTTATGCTACAGTTGGTCAGCTCCGGGAAGATTTTAGACGTTATTAATTTATTGTTGGAAAGTGAGGGGTTTTGACACAAGGTCCCAACATCATCCTTAGGGAGATGGTGGGGGGGGAGTAGAAAGGTATATTTACTACCATCATTTTTACATGTTTTATGTGAAAATTGTATATGGTTATGTTTTCAGTAGATACTGTAGATTTGTAAAACAGCGATGCTCCTCTTTTGCAGCTTATCATCGGTGTCCATTAACCTCTACGTTACTCTATCGAATGTCTCGGTTAAAGCAGCGCTTATTATAGGGGCCCACAAACATTTTTTTGATGAGACAACAAGAACTAAAATCATATATGATAGTTTATAAATGATAGGTTAAGGTTGACAAACCTTCCTTGTGGCATATCTTTTTTTTTTTCTTATTTATTTTGGTTTCTAGATTGTATGTATGTGATTATTTGCTGGCTGTCTTGACTGCTTTTAAGAGCAGAGATCTGCCTTACAGCAGCCATACGGGTCATAGGAAGCAATAGTCAGGAGAAAGTCAGTGAGCTGTGATATCACCTATTGTGAACGGTGGATTTATTTCATTGCTATCTGTGATAATAATGAGATGACTGCTGAGTAAAGGTACTGTCACACTTAGCGACGCACCAGCGATCCCGACCAGCGATATGACGCGGTCAGGATCGCTGGTACATCGCTAAGTGGTCGCTAGTGAGCTGCCACACAGGCAGATCTCACCAGCGACATCGCAGGGGTCGGGGGTCGCTACTTACCTGTCAGACGGGCGATCCTGACGTCCTCCCGCCCGGCTCCACGCTCGTCGCTCATCTCTCCACACGAAGCGCCGCAGGAAGCTGACGACGAGAAACGGTCCAGGACGTTCTCGCGCGATCAGCGATAATCAGTGGGGGAGCGGGTCGTAGGTAAGTATCAGACACAGCGATATCGCTAGCAATATCGCTATAACGTCACAAGTTATAGCGATATTGCTAGCGATATCGCTAAGTGTGACAGGCCCTTAAGAACTGCAAGATTTCAGAATTTATTAATATTGATAATGAGATCTAAAATAAAAATAATAATAAAAAAAAGTCTACTAGGCCTCGGCTAAAGAGCTGTAAAAAATAATATTTGAAGAAATGACAATTCCCTCCCACCCCAAATGGCAGTCAGCATCTGACTATCCACCTCCTGATGATCCTGTTAGGAGAAACGCGTTGAGGTTCTTCCTATCCATCATCAAAACTTGAGTACCTTTTTCTACTGTTATCAATATGCTTTGAAATCCTTTATTATATTGCATGGGTCACACAGGGATCATGCCATGAATTATGCCTTACAGAGATATTGATTTACTGCCCTTATATTTTATCATTAGCCATATCAGGGTTTTGTGAGGGTGAGCTGTCGTGGAGCGGGGGCGCCATTCCGCTGACCAGTAGGGTGCCAACCTCCGCTGACAGGAAGGTGTACAGTTACAGGGAACAGATAGTCAGGTACTCATTTGTTTTGCACATGTCACTTTAATGTCTTTGTCGTTTGCACTTTTTTCATTGTTGCCTACCCAACTACCTTTTTGGCAACCCCTATACACTCCTTTCCTGGTTAATTGAGTGACCGCATGCTGCACCTATCCAGGGTTATATAGGAGTTATAGGGTACAGCCGTTGTTGAGTGGGGGCGCCAATCTCGATTATGTTTAGGGTGCCAACCTCCGCTGTTAGGCAGTTTGATATCAGGACCCCCTTGTTAGGGTTATAGTAGGTGACACGGTTGTTTGTGTATTTGTGTGGTTGTTTTTGTCTTTAATCAAGGCTTAAATAAAGGTTTAGTTTTACATCTGTATTATTGTAAGGCTCCTTGATAATATAATTGAATTTTTGACCTTACTGGTTCATATACTTTCAAAAATTTGATAATGAGATCTAAAATAATAATAATAATAATTAAAAAAAAAAATGGCTAATAGGCCTTGGCTAAAGAACTGTAAAAAATAACATTTGAAGAAATGACAATTGCCTCCCACCCCAAATGGCAGTGGTCCCGTGTATGTGCCCCGGATTGCTCAGTTCTGATGTGAGCCCTGCATATGACTTTCAGAATTGCAGCACTTGTTTCTGCCTCAGAAGGTAAGGCCACGTGCACACGTTGAGTATTTGGTCAGTATTTTACATTATTATTTATAAGCCAAAATCGGAAGTGGAACAATCAGGGGAAAAGTATATTAGAAACATGTCACCATTTCTGCATTTTTCGCCCTCTCCTGTTTTTGGCTTATAGATAGTGATGTCATAAACTCACCAAATACTCAATGTGTGAACGCAGCCTAATAATTCGAGATGTTACGCTAGCTTTGGATTTTTTCACGTTTTTTTTTTTTTTTTTTTAGATTTTTCTACCCTTAGATAAAGATTGTATATTCTATAAATATTTAACAAGTCGTAATGTTTCGTTTCCATCCGCAAGATTTAAATAATTTTACTCTGTGTTTATTTTCTAAAAGATAAAAGCAAAAATCCTACCTCAAATATGCCTAATATATATAGATAGAAAAAAGAATTTGTGATTTTATAGTGTCTGGTTCCTTTTACATCGGTGAGTACTGGATAGTCTTTGGTGGTCATCTCTCTAGATTCTGATGCAAGTCTTTTCTTACAAATCCCACATTGCAATTTTATGGCAATTCTTTAAATGAGCATTGACATAACTTAGGGCTTAAATATGCTGACATTTTAGTCGTGTCTGATCTCTGTTTATGTTCCCGCTCAGCACAGTGTGATTGGATCAGAGCTCAGACGAGAGGATAAATATGGACGCGTGTTTCAGCTGTTATTAAGCATGTCTGAATGGTGAGATCATGCATTCACTTGTAAAATGTGCTTTGTGGACTTGTCACTTTGGAGATCTGATTTAATATTATGGTAGGGTGGGGGGCATGAAACATTGTCTTAAAGGTGCATTTGGGGCATTGCTTTTATAGTCTCTTCTCTGTAAGATGGACCTTTAATAAATATTTGATAGCAGTGTTGTCTTGAGGCTTCACCACGCTCTTCATATTTAATGGACAGAATCTTTTGTAAAATATTCTTTTTCTGCTTCTTTCCTGAATCCCCCTCAGTTATTTCTCTTCAAGTCCCTTATGAATTTGTAATAACAGTAATGAATTTATAATCCTAGATAATCCTACCACATAGGGTAGGTGCTCTTTAATAGGGTCATCTAGAAGATGCCTTAACTAATAGATGCTAAGAGTACCTAACTGAATATATCCCCAAACTACCCAGGGGCTAGACAATGATTTTCCCATCCTAAAATATTTCCACCAGTAACCAAGGGTTTATCAGGATTTGACTATTTCCAGTTAACATGTAATTACCTTGATTTCAAGAATTACGGTAGCTTATGAAATGTCAAAAGCCTTTCTTTTGACATTCTAACCCTAGCCATAGGAAGAATCTAGACCGACAGCATTTAGCCTCTTTGGCTTCTTCTCTAGTATACTCCTAGTCAGTGCACACAAAAAATCTCTGCCAATCATTTTTGGAAAGTTTACAGAGTAGGAGTTGGCTGCTGGTCTTTCTAGATTTACTGTAAGTTCACGTTCTTGAAGTCAAAATCTCATATTGCATTATCTACAGAACTGAAAGTAAAGGTTCTCCTTCATGGAGATATACCAAAAATTGTACTTGAGGAGGTTATTTGAACCAATAACCCTACTATTTGCTAAAACTAAAGGAGTACTAAAGCGCCTGTGTCTCTGCCTTCTGTCCCCCTTCCCCAGCAGAGACACCGGTTTACTCACCACCGCAACCCCCGTCCCACTTTGTATCCTCCTTCCGGCTCGGTGGCTTCCCGGGGTGCACTCTGCGCTCAAATCCTCAGGCGTTGTGCTTGGGGAGCGCAAGTGCATGCTTCCCCTCTCTTAAAGGGGCCGTGCACGCTTCCCTAAAATGTCCCCAGCCAATAGCTGGAGGACTCCTACTATTTCAGGCACCTCCTCCAGCATGGAGGTGCCTGAGCAACTTTGTATTTCTAACAATCTTGCTAGTTCTCAGGTCCCAGTACTAGTATCCTGTATACCTGTCCTGTCTATGAGCCGTGCCCGCCTGCCTTTCTGTCAGCCCTGCCTATCAGCCGTGCCCACCTGCCTGCTTGTCCATCAGCCTTGCCCGCCAAAGCCTGTTTACGAAGATACCTGTTGTGTATGCCAGTACAAGTCCGTGTGTCAATAGTGCCAGGTGCTGTTCCAGCCGAACATGTCTGGAGTTGCCCAGTCTAACATTCCTGCCTCCAGTGCCATGGGGGTCAGCTGCCATCCACCTGAGGTCTGTCCTGGTGTAGCACCTGGTTCCACCTCCTTCATCTCTCCTCGGATCACAGTGTCATCATCTGCAGTGTATCCTAGGTCAGAGTTGGTGAGGCACCTAGTGGTTCCACCACCCAGCCCATTATAATTTACTCAGGCCATGGAATATGCTAGCTCTCAGGCATCTTACATCTCTGATTTATGCCAGGTTGAGCCAGAAGGACCAACAGGATGAGATCTTATCCTACCTACGGACTGTGTCTAGACACATTGGCAGTTCCGGCTGCATCTACATCTACCCAGGTGGCAGCTACCATGACGGTGACTCACCAGGTTGCCAGTTATATAACCGCTTCCGGACCTCATCTGTTTGCTCCTCCACTCTTTGGCAGAGATCCTGTCCTGTGTCAGGTTTATCAACTAGTACATGCATACTCCTGGCTCAACTAGTTCTTTGAACTCCTGGCTTATCAGTTTGTCTCGGACTGGGTCAAAGTGGCTTTCATCATGTCCCATCTCTCTGGTGAAGCCCTAGAATGGTTCAATCCTCTGTGGGAGAGAAGGGATTCTTTGATGTTGAACCTCCTATCCTTCTTAGAAGCCTTCCGTAAAGTCTTCAACGAGCCTGGAGGCGTTTCTACTTCAGTATCTTCTCTACTCAGGTTACACCAGGGTAACCTCACTGTGGGCTAGTATGCAGTTTGTTTTTGTACCCTGTCATCCAAACGCTCTTGGAATAATGAGTCTTTGATGGCAATCTTCTGGGAGAGCCTCTCCAGGCAAATCAATGACGAGCTGGCTTGTCCATACATACCCACCTCATTGGATGACCTGATGTCTCTGGCAACCCGGATAGACATCAGGTTCCAGGAGCGGACCATAGAGGTAACCGCGAAAGAAGATTTGTGCACTTAGCTTCCAACTTCCAAAGGCCGATCACCCTGACTAAGCATCACCAGGAGGTTCGCCACGCTGATGGAACATTCTTCTATTGTAGCAGCTCACCGGTCTTGCTCCAAGAGACCGGAAATGCCAGTGCCTAGGATCTGTAGGAGAGGCTACCTTGGGCAAGATTAACTCCTCTCCATCACTGACTCAGACAGTATTGGTCTCCTGCGGGAACAGCTCTTTTGTTAAGTTGGCCCACCTGGGCTCCGGTTCTGCAGGCAATTTCGATCAACAGGCCATGGTTGAGTGGTATAAAATCCCGATCCAACGTCTTCTGGATCTGTTGGTGGTTTAATTGATAGATGAAAAGCCTCTTCCCGAGACCATCCAATTCATTTCTGAGCCTGTAGAACTTCGGGTGGAGATGCGATAATCAGAGAAGATTCCTCTCTATGTGCTGTCTGGTCTTTTTCACCTTCTGCTTTTAGGTTTGCCTTGGCTGCGGAGACACAATCCCATCTTGGATTGGAGTTCTGGGAGGTCCTCCATTGGGGACAGAGATGCCATGGAACCTGCCTAGTTCCCATTCGTCCTACTCGACCTCCGGTCTCTACATTTAGCCAACCTGGTCTGCCCTCATCTCATTGGACGTACACCGACATCTTTGACAAAATGAAGCTGAGACACTACAACCTCATAGGGTGTATGACTGCCCTATCACAGGCCGAGACCCGAGTCATGTCAGAATATATTGAAGAAAAGCTTGCTAGGGGATTTATCGAGAAATCTTCTTCACTGTCCGGAGAAGGATTCTTCTTTGTAAAGAAGGACTGTTCACTTCGACCCAGTATTGACTATAGGGCCTTAAATCAAATTACGATAAAAGATAAATACCCTCTACCTTTCATCTCCGAGCTATTTAATCGTCTTAAAGGTTCCAGAGTCTTCACGAAACTTATGATATCACAGTAGCTTACTTTATTGAAACCCATTTGTAATGTCCCATCAGTTCGCCAGGCGGAAACACACTTGTGCTGCCATAGAAAATCACCAGACAGAAACCTTCTTGCAATGTCACAGTAGTTTACTGATTGAAACACTCTTGTTATATCATAGTTGCTGCCCTAGTGGCCGATACAGTAGTGATCATGTGCAAAAACATCACATGGGATCCTAGATTTCCAGCTGCATTTGATGACAGTGGGGTACTAGTCATCCCTCACCTCTACGAAGTCATCAGTAATTGTGAGACGTGGATAGGAAGGCGCATAGCCCCTAACAATATGATCTAACCTCCCCTGTCAGTAGCAGTCCATTGGTGAAGGCCAAATGTCTTGTGACATTTGAGGATGACATTCACTTTAGCATATGTGACCCTGTGTCATAGTCACATTGAGATGCACTGCTTGCCTGACTTATTGCAATTTCATGGGCGCGGCTCATATATATGTTTTTTATATTGTGTCTCGGTTGCAAGCCACTTGACAGTAGACAAAGGAAAACACAAAATATCAGTATTATCTCTCTTGCTAATAGCACATTTCATTACCGACCTTAAACGCTTTTATTGAATTAATTTATTTCTTTATATTATCCGGGAATCTCACAGAGGGTTTTCTTGACGATTTCTCTCCTCCCCCCCTTGCCTTTTGCAGCCATAGTTTGTCCTAAATCCTTTCTCATGGGGATACACCGTAACAATAGGTAAATGATCAATTTACATGCTGAATCTATATGCCGACATCCAAAGCTTTTATTGCTAGGGTAGAAATCAAATCATTGTCACCCAGAGTGCTAATTATGTCTGATTAATGTGTGATATCTACAGTGTGTGTCATACTGATGTACCTCAAATTATAGAAAACCAGTTGGAGAACCAGCATCATCTTCAATGCAAATGGGAATGAATATTTTCAGCTGTCAATAACTTTATTATCTATTTTTTATGTTTTTTTTTGTTTCCTATATGTCTTCTCAAATAATTATTGTGAAAAAAGATGGATAATCAGTTATTAATTATAGATCAGTATAGACAATATCACAGACCCGCCGCTGACATCGGTATGTCACGGACGGAGGGATGCGACGCACTGCCGACACACGGCTATCACAGGCACAGGGGGGCTTATCTTAGTTATTCCACCGCTGGCACCATGCGATAACAAAAAACAGCAAGCTAGTCTTGCCCTAACAATTTATCGCAGGGGGGTTATTTTGGTTGTCCCACCACTGCCCACAATACTTCACGAAACTTTTCAGTTCCACTTTGGAACTCGCAGCTCTCCGGCGCCCCCTCTTACCCTCAGGTCAGTCAGGGAACTACCCCTGGGATAATTGGTCACCGGCCGGCTGTTTCAATGAGATCTGGCCACCCGGCACACTGCAGTGAGGGAATTATAAAATGCTCTGGCCGCAGCCACCCAATTAGCTTATAAAATCCCTTCCATCACTCTCAGCAGTACCCAGGGCCCAGATCACACTTTGCTGCCACCAGCTCCAGAGTTTCTCTGATTAAGTTATAAACTTAATAGAGGGGTTCGAAGCCATACCCAAAAATGTATACTAGTATTAGGCCGGGGTCACACTGGCGAGGAATACGGCCGAGTGAGAGGCGCTAAAAGCACGCATTAGACACGGACCAATGATTCTCTATGGGGTCCCTCCCAACAGCCGTATATTTCTCATCCGTATTCTACGGTCCGTGCCAATCGCAGCATGCTGGGACTGTCAGCGTACTACGCCCGTAATACGCCAATGCAAGTCTATGGGTGCGCAAAAAATACGGATTACACACGGACCACACATGTGACTTGCGAGAAATACGCACCCGGTGTCTTTTAGCAAAGCCGGCAATTCAGTGCGCTATACAGTAAACTCACACTGACAGGTTTAATAAAGAAACGAATGAATAGATAGATACACATAGAATACATATATGTGTGTATATATATATATGCATTCTATGTGTCTATATCTATTCTTTGGTTTCTGTTAGAAACCCTGTCATAGGGCTCCATTATATGTCCATTTTGCAAGCCTGCGAGAAAATCTCGCCATACGGATGCCATACGGATCACATACGGATGCTTACATGCGCAAAATACGCGACCACACCTTGATTACGGATGACATACGGAGCACTGTTTAGGGACCATTCATCCGTGTTACGCATGTAAAATACTGACCGTATTTTGCGTCGGTTAGTGTGACCCCGGCCTAACAGACATTTTTATAGCTGCCTCGACACTAGTGAATGAAACGCTGGGTATTTCTAGTATCCTGTAGTCTAGACTTAATTACCCAGAACTCCACATTGTCTAATTAAAGGCAGCATACAGATCAGAGGGAACATAGGGGATAATATTATACTGGTGCACTAAAGCTTATGCTACTTCATAATATTTTATAGCAGTTATAAATATGGGGTTTCACTTTTAAGCAGGATGTGAAGCATTATATAAAATGTAAAATAAATGCAATATTAGATAATAATAGTAATAATATTTATCAATATTCTTAATTTATCATTTTTGCAATAGCTAAAAAATATTAGCATTTGTTTTATGGGATTACTGTACCTTTTCTTAACTAATTATTCTCATCATTGATGGTCATTGTTGAATAGTGTTTGTAAAAACAATCAATTTTGTCATTTACTATTTATGAAAGTTCCCTTCCCTTCTGCTGATATTGCCAATTTTATTTCTTTTTGTTTACGGCTAAGAGCAAAGGAGACTGGTCACCGCTGCAAAAACTTATACAGTATTTACAAGCTCTTGTTGATTAAGCTTGTAAGTGCTGCACTGAGGCTGGCTGTGATCGCTGGAGCGCGTGCTGTTGGCGGCCAGCCCTGACCAGCTTAAGTGCCCCTGCGGCTCCTTCATGCTGCGGCTCCTTCGTGCTGCAAAGCTGCTTCACATAGGTTATGGCCATCAGTGCAGCCATTCCATTGGTCGGAACTGTCAATCAAGCAAGAGTGCGCTGTCCCTCCCAGCAAGCAAGACTTCTGGAGGCTGGGGAGCGGTGTGCTCCCAACCGGAGAATAGTACAACCCTTTTAAGACCATAAAATAATTGAATAGGAAGCTGAAATATTGTCATATTTTGATGAGTAAGGTTTACGTGTTGAACTATGTTGAATATTTATTCTTTCCTTTTTCTCTATCAATTCTTTTTTTTCCCTGTTTATTTTCTTTCTTTTAAGTAGATTTAAATATATCGTCAGAGATTGTGCTTACTATATAGAGTTATGTTTGTATCTCGGTTAAAATAATAATAAAAAATATAGAAAAAAAAAGAATAAGGCCTCCATCAAACGTCCGTTTTTTATTCTCATGCTGGAAAGAAACAGGCTGATTTCCATCAGTGCGCTGGATCAGATTTTCATGTTAGTTTTTGCCATTTTACCATCTGTGATTTTTTTTCCGATGCCAGGGAAAATTTTTTGCAAAGCTTCACTAATCCTTCACAATGTTAGAACCAGGGACTCATGCAGATGTCCGTCCGATTTCCACAGACATCTGCATGAGACCTTACAAACAGCCCCTTAAACTATAAGGTGAAAAAGAGGTATGTGAAAAACTTTTACAATTCTTGCTCAATAATATGTCACTTAATTCTTAGGGTGTCTTAGGGTGTGTGCAACGCTGTGGATTCTGCTGCGTTGTACAGTACCTTTATTTGCTATGAAAAATGAGAACTGCAGTGCACATGCTGCGGATTTTTCCGCGCGGATTTGCTTTTGTTTCAAATCCACAGCATGTCAATTCTTTGTGCGGAATCCGCAGCAGTTTTACACCTGCTCCATTGTACAGGTGTCAAACCACAGGGCAAAACCACAGGCTAATCCGCAGGTCTTTTGACCTTCGGATTTACCTGCGTATTTTGCTAAATCCGCGTGGAAAAATCCGCAGCACAATCCGCAACGTGTGCACGTACCCTCCTATAGAGCTGATTCACATCTGCTCAGATGTATTTTTCAGCGACTTCTTCTTCTACCCATGGAGAGACGCTACTGCACACCGGAGGGGTTGATTGGAAGGAAAATGCACCAAGCCTGGCGAGCATCATGCCGTAGCGTCCTTCCATGGCTGGAAGAGAGACCTTTAAGTTATGGCAACCTCGTCTAACCGACCCCTATAATATTACTTGCAATGCTCCATGTTGCTGCTGTAACACTAGTCCACAACAGGTGGCAGCAGTCTCTCTCTGGCGTCTGACCAGACCCCCCTGGATTGTAGTCTATTCTAAGGCATTATTTACATTTATTGAATAATTGCAATGAATGTTTCATATTAATAGGTCTGCACACATACAAGATGATGGTAATTGCTCTTGAACTACAACCAGGGGGATGCCTGGCTGCATGTAAAAGGACAGATAGCACCAATGATCATCGGGCTTGGAGACAGGAGTCTGATTTGTGCATATTTTCCAGCACATTCGCTATTTGTCTTCCATTATAACAGTCTGTCATCTTGCTCATGTGCTGCTGACAATTAGAATCACATAACTCCAGCTACATTGATTAATATATTAAAATATGGCGAGCGGAGGGTTTAATCATCTGTTGTTGGGGTGTTGCTGAAAGCAAATGTATGTTCATGTTTACTTCCACCAAGCCAAAAACATTTCTTTTCCTCACTTGTGTGTGTAATTGAAATCCTCTTTGGATCCGCGCTCCCTCCAGTCTATTAGAAAAAGCTGTTGGCTTTAGTCTTGCTGCAGACAGCATTCTGCAATTCAGAAATTCCTCAGCCGTCTCGAGCTGCGTTACACCACTTGTTATCTGACCCGAAAGGGTAAACCGGGTCACACTTGGGTTCTGGGGGAAGCGGGGGATTTTTGGAAGAAAATAAATGTATCTGCAAATCTTTCAGTGCTCCATTGTAGCCCGGGTGCAATGCATGAAATATTTTTCCAATCTCTTTCTCCTCCTGTCAGCAATCCCAGTACTTGGAAGGTCAGCCATTAGATTGGGCTCTCGCTGTCTTGCTCAGGCTGATTCCTGGTCTGTTGGTGATGGATGGCCCAGTTTGAATTCTGACATGCTGCCTTACTTGAATGACCTGCGGTGGCATATGTCAGCCACTTATTTCATGCCTGTTTGCTGCATAAGAAAAATGCAGCTCTTCTGGATTTTTCGTACAGGAAGATGAGAGAGGCAGAGAGCAAAAGAAAGAGAGAAAAGGTGTGAATTGGGGGGTAGAAAAAAGGAATGTAAGCACTACAAAAGGGCTAAAGGAGACATTTTATATCAAAACTAAAAAGTCTAAAATTAAAGTAGAGATTCAGAAGGCGAAGTTGTAACCAGGCCTATTCTATTGCAGCAGTTAACCCAAAAATGATGCATGCATGTTCTGCGAACATTTTAACAGTTTTTTTTTTATCGTTAAGACACATGAGCAAAGTCTGTGGATCGTAGCTTCCAATGTGGAAGTGATCTGCTCTGGACGGTGCCAGACAACCCCTTTAACAGATAGGAAAATTTGCAGCATGCGTTAAATTCTGCAAAGTTTTTTTTTTTTTTATACTAAATGTGAATTTTTACATTTTTTTTATCAAAATAATGTATTACCGTAATTAATTGCTTTAAAAATGGCTTAATTTAACCATTATTATTTTTATTATTAATATTATTATTGTTTTTAAATGAAAACGTTTACTAAATTTGCATTTAAAACGTCAGGCATAACAAGGTTTTTTTCTTCGTTTTTTTCTTTTAAACCCTATTAACATGCATTGTTGTAGATATTCAGTTCGGAATTTTAAAGAAAACCTGCAAAAATTCTACCATGTGTAAATTCACCCTTAGAGGGGGCTATGAAGAGACAAGTACTATGAATGACAAGCAAGATTTGGGGTGTTACAGACTTTAGTTTGGATATTCAAGTTATACTTGTTCATTTTCATCCTTTTCAGCTGCCATGAGGATTATCACACAGCTTTCCCTGATTAGTTAGCAAATTTGCCCAACATAGTAATGACCTGTTGCTTCGGCATAGAGTGCTCGTAGGTGTCATGAAAAGGAGTTTTAGGTCTGGCATATATTGTAAGATGATGCTAGGAAACTATTTGCCGTACTTACCAACTTTGAGTGATGGTCTTCTCGGAGTGAAGGGTACAATTGAAAATGTTTGCTAATTTTTTACAGCCCACACTTCTCCATGTCTTGTCACAACCCGTTTTCTGCACCCTGGAAGTTTGTCTGTACAGCCTGGCTTTGTCTCATGAATGTGCTGCTTTCTAGGCAGTTTGGGGAGACTTTTGCGTCCCCCCCATGAGGTACTCCATTTCTGTTGGATGTCCGGGAGGTGATCCTTTTTGACCAAAGCCTCCAGGACATTTTTGGAGAATTGTAAGTATGCTCTTAACCATGTAGCCCCCAAATGTCATTTTGAATCCGTAGTAAAATTCAAAACAGAGTTCTGTGCCCCTTTTAAACTTGAGGAGGTTTGGCCTTAATTTGAAGGGGTTATCTGGCCTAAAGATATTGATGACTTGTCCTCAAGACCCTAAAAAAACTTAGATCAAAGTCGACCAAACCGGCCAATTTGTTGAGATTGACTGATCATTTAATTTTTTTGGGGTGCTTACCATCTCTCCCAACAGATAATGTCAGGGAAGAGAAGGATCGGGACTTTAGAATATCAATGGCTAATCCTTTTGTTTTCAGAGAAGATAAGCCTCTGCCAGAGAAGTCTAGCAGTGGCTTTCTCCTCTTTCTCCTTTGAAAACATATGATCGTGCGATGGAGGAGTATTATGTTTATCAGGCAACATTTATCTCATGTATAAGGCCAACTTTAGGATACGTTGTTAATTTCAGATTAGTGGCATCAAGGATCCGTGGTATTCAGCTCTAGCGCTGACTAGGTGTAAGCCGGGAACAGAGCTGGATGGCGGCAGAGCTGAAAACAGCTGTTTAGGAGGAATACCCCAGGTGATCTGATATCAGCCACCTTTCCTAAGCATAAGCTATTATATCATAAGGCCCGACAACACCTTTATAATTTGGCATGAAAAGCCCATAGTTAAATATGGTTTTAGCCTCAGAAAAGGATTGTTGAATGCAGTGCTCCCTGTCTTCAATCTATACTCAAAATTAGACTTTGTTTTTAGTAGCGTTTATGTTTTTTGTTTTTAAAGCTGTGAGAATATGAAAGTGTTAAAATATGTATATTGTACAAAACCACCAGGGAGAAATAAACATATTACTATATTTGTATTCTGACTATTATTGTGGTTTGCAGCCAACCAACGTGGATATGTCTCACTAATCTTACTCTTCTGCAAAATGTTGTTAGTATTGATTGTAAAACATCTTTACGTGATTTTCATGATTTCTCTGCTTCTCTGAATGCCCTTATTCTGCTGTAAATGTGTGCATATGAGACAAATGCAAGTTATGTGCTCTAAAAAACAGGAAAATTAGTGAAAGGGATTCACTCAGTCTCATAAAAGCCCAATGGTCTCTTAATACTGTATGATAATTGTCTTTCATAAATCCTGTTTGTTTTCAGTTCTGCTCCTGAAAATGCCCCGTATAATGTATTCACAATTTGTTTGTCTTTACACTGAAAATGGGAGAGGATAGGATTTCATTTTAGATGGAAATGCGTGTGGTCCCAGCAATCTCTACAGGGCTTATGTTTTGTGGTCAACTGTTTGTCATCTCTTATAACTCCCTTAAAATGAGCAGAATCCCTGCATATTTCAAAAGATAAAATCCAAGAAAAAAACAACAAAAATCAGCATATACCCTACAGCAAATAAGTCATCAAATAGTAATAGTGTATGTAAATAACATAGGGGGCTTAGTATAACACTTGTTAAGGTTTTAATACTAGAGACAGGTTAGGACCATCCTGATGGGTACACCTTGTCGCGATGGGATGGCTTTTATGCTTTTTTTTAAATCAAAATAGCATTAAATAAGTACACTATGTTATTTACATATACTATTGCTACAACTGATTTACTTGCTTTAGGGTATATACTCATTTTTTTTCTCTTGTGTTTTGTCTATGAAATGGCCACAATGTGAACGTGCTCTTACAAATTTCATGTATACCAACTTGTAGTCCATCTCAGTTTTTTGGTTTTGATGTTTCGAAAGATGTGGATTTTGTATTGGTGGCCTAGGCTATAATGATTTTTTCCATACGGTGCTGAAACATTAGCCACACCCAGGTAGTCGTAATTAAGGGACCTAAAGGTCCCTCTACCACCTGAGAAAACACCAGTTGTGGGGCGTATTAAAACAGTCATGCAAATCGGTGCGGAATCGGATTATAAGTAAGTTGGAATGCCTTCATACTCATAAGATAGAAATCTCAAGCTTTGGTCAACTTTTCTCTAATGAGTATGGGCACCATAAAGCCCCATTAAAAAAGTCAGCAGTACATGAAATAAGCAGAGCAGATGTGTCATGGCATTATCAATTAATTATATTATACTTTTCTTATATAGCGCCATCATATTCCAGAGCGCTTTACAGACAACATCATAACTGTCCCCTTTGGGACTAAGAATCTAAATCTCTCTCAGTATATCTTCGGAGTGCTGGAAGAAAGGGGAAGAAACTCACGCAAACATGGGGAGAACATTCAAACTCCCTGTAGGTGTCGTCGGTGATGGTCCTCAATAACTGTATCATGCAAGCAACTCTACTGTAGAAGTGAATGTGTCACATTTGACAGCATATATACATCCAATGTAGTTTGAAGTCAACACATGTGATACTTGAGGAACCAGGGTAAGGATTTTTTTTATTAAGACTGAGTAGCTTCTAGCTTCATCTCTTCCACTTCAGATCTTTTTCATACAAATAATACTTATTAATTGCCAAGTAAAATTGATAAAAAGACATACGGCCTCCATATACATTAGATGAAAGTCGTCCTAATACGTTAATTGCAGTAGGATCGCTCGACCACAGGACATGCATGGAGGCCTCCTGACTCTTCTCTAAATAGATGTAGTCAGTGGATAGAAGGCTCCAACAGTTGGAATTTATCGCCCGATCATGGCCGCAGATTTCTCCTATCGTCCCGTTGAAAACACATGAACCATTGGTGGAGCCAAGTGCTCATGGGCATTGCAATGAGGACGGAAGAGATAGACGTTTGGTTGAAAGCTTTCATGGTTTGTCAGTTACACTGCGAATGAGATTTTCTGTTTTAGTTTTTCTTTATATTATGTATGCAAGTTGCTTATAACACTGCTCAAGATTGAAATTGCAACACCGAGAATGAAAAGTCATAGAGTTATGGAAATCACAGTATGGATAGACATGTAAATGATATGGAAATTGTGAAAAAATGGAAACTAAATTTTCAAAACATCTCAAATTATTCAGTATTGGGCATGAATGCCACATGCAGAAATCCCCGTACTTAATCTCATTGATAGCAGCCAAATCTTGGAGCCATGACAAAACGAGTTTGTATTTGTCATATTTCTGCAAGTAAGGAATGTAAGTAAACGTCCATTTTTGTAGCTTCCTAACTTGGGCGCTGCTCCTTCCTCAGTGTATCACGAGACGCGGCGGTGATTACACGTTCCACAGCAAGGTGGACGCCTCTATTAGTGTGTGTATTTTGATACAACTAACTGAAGGTTAAGGTTGTCTGAGGAATGTTCTGCCTCTCTGAACGCACTTGGGCAAATCATCAAGATCCGCTGCCATCAGCTCCCTTTACAATTGCCAACCAATGACATCCCAGATGTGCCTAATGACAGACAAGTTTGGAGACCCTGCAACCCATGGTAGCATGTTTAGGACTTTATGATTTGCCCAAGTGCATTCAGCGAGGTAAAACATTCCTCCTACGACCATTAATAACCTCATTGATAACATCCACAACTTATAAGTGTGGGGATTTCTGCACGTGGCCCTCATAATCCGTAATGAATAAACCAAGATTTTTGGAAACTTTTGTTTTGATTTTTTTCAACATTTAACACGTCTCTGTCCTGTGATTTCCATAATTCGAAGACTTTTTCTTCTTGGGGTTGACATTTTTAGTTTGAGGATTGGCAGATAAATATGGGATAAATAAGTATGAGATCGCTAGATAAAGATTCATACTGCCCTAGTCCGGCTGCCACAGATTGACAAGTCCACCAGGGTAGTGTAAATCTGTTTGATCATCTCTAATAGATAGATAGGTAGATAAATATGAAGTAGATGGACAGACAGACTCATATTCGCTGTACCTACGTTTGATCTTCTGCTGCCAGAACAGATTTCCTTTTAGGGCTATTCAGTGCGACCATTTTCCAGATATCTTAAGACTCAACTGTGTAAAAGGAATACAGTAACCTTGTAACGGCAAGATAAATTGGCACACTAAATCTATAATTCTATAATCCACAGCCTTATTTAAATTCAGGTCTCTCTCCGTATTAGTCTTTCCACTTCTCCTACAAGGCTATTCCATTTGTGTTCCAAAAAAACTATTTCTCAAAAAGATATTATTGCCGGCTTGTCCATCTCTAAATTAGAACAATATGACTGAACTGAAAGCGTCTGCATTATTCACTGTCACAGCCGTAGTTGGCTCAGGAACGAGGTCTTAGCTTGGGGTTTTCTGCCTGCAGAAGAAAAATCTATTTAAAAGAGCAAAAGAGTGGCACACAGACCACAATATGGGTACGATTACCCCCAGGCATCAAAGGTAAATGCCTATGGCTCCGAGGATATGTGAGGAATATTGCATCGCTTTTGACCTTTCTAAGTATCTTTTATTAATAATTTTATATGACATGCTGGCACCGTAGAAGCTTTAATTCCTTAAGGTATATATAATTATCAGTAATACCTTTTTTGTCCTATATACACAGGAAAACAGGGTTGTAGTGCTGTTTAATTGGTACAAACTATTCAAGACGGTAGTTTCCTTGCATATCATTGTAGAGCCATTGTGCTACATATTCTTTAATGAAGTAAATTATATATAAATAATGAAATTTGGTGTGCCTACAGCCACCACTAGAGGGAGCATAGGAATCTACCGCATACAAATAACTATTTAGTTCCATAGGAGCTATATGAAGTTATCTCCACCTAGTATTGTCTTATTTCTAGACTTTGATAGCTGAAATAAGGAGATTGGCAGCTCTGTAAAAGAAAAAAAAAATCACATCTTCTTGGACCTATATTGTGGATATTCACATTGAATTACCGTACATTTTTCTTACACCAGAATCACTTGACAGCTACATACAATCATTCTCCAGCTAATTCCCACCAAGGGAAAGAAAGATATAATGGCAGCTGGAAATAATGCCCATGTGAACTCAAATAAAAAAATATGAGATTTATATATTTCTTTTCTACAATTCTCATGTGCCCTGTCCTCATACCTGTCCCATGGGAGCTTTACCAGCAAAACATCTTGTATTGACTGGAGCTTTGCTTTAAAGGAAAGTGTTATGTTAAAGAGTTTTATGTTACTACTATAGAATTTATGGTGAATTTTAATATTTTTCATGTCATTATCATTAGAAAGCAAAAAGTCCTGCAATCTTACCGTTTTTGCTCTAAGCACTGAGCCATATAATAGGCTGATTTTTTCTATTCTGTACAGACCACTTCTCTGCAGACATCTTATTATCCTCACAGAAGTAATTACACTGACAGGTAACACCTATATAAAGACAACACAAAATTATGTCACAGCTCACCTCCTCTTCCCTACAATGACTGATAACACCTCTATATACATTAGATAATACAGGATCCAATATTCACAATAGGTGATGTCACAGCTCACCTCCTCCTCCTGTACAATGACTGGTAACACCACTATATACAGTAGATAACACAGGAGCCACCATTCACAATAGGTGATGTCACAGCTCACCTCCTCCTGTACAATGACTGATAACACCTCTATATACAGTAGATAAGACATGAGCCACCATTAACAATAGATGATGACACAGCTCACCTCCTCCTGTACAATGACTGATAACACCTCTATATACAGTAGATAACACAGGAGCCACCATTCACAATAGATGATGACACCGCTCACCTCTTCCTCCTGTGCAATGACTGATAACCCCTCTATATACAGTAGATAACACAGGAGCCACCATTCACAATAGATGATGACACAGCTCACCTCCTCCTGTACAATGACTGATAACACCTCTATATACAGTAGATAACACAGGAGCCACCATTCACAATAGATGATGACACAGCTCACCTCCTCCTCCTATACAATGACTGGTAACACCACTATATACAGTAGATAAGACAGGAGCCACCATTCACAATAAGTGATGTCACAGCTCACCTCCTCCTGTGCAATGACTGATAACACCTATATATAGTAGATAACACAGGAGCCACCATTCACAATATGTGATGTCACAGCTCACCTCCTCTTCCGGTACAATGACTGATAAACCCTCTATATACAGTAGATTCCACAGGATCCAACAATCGCAATAGGTGATGACACAGCTCACCTTCCTCCCGTCCGTGCACAGTCACCTTTGCACAGATCATAGAGATTGTCTACAGCACTTTTCCATAGAAGAGATGAACATCTCCGTTTTGTTGCTTCTGTCCCACGAGGCTGCTGTAAAACATATTTATGAATGCTGTAAATAGTTCTGGCCATATAGCCCCCTTGATAAACAAATGCAGAATATAAAATTAAATAAAATTTAAATAAAATAAAAAAATAGATAAAAAAAATAATGATAATATATGTATATATCAGTTTACTATTTACTATTTATTAATAAAAAAAAGCTATAGTTGATATTGTCCATTACCTAAATATCAGACTTGTATATTATTTTCTGTTTCTAATATCCTCCATTGTCAACTGAAGTCCTGTCTCCTTATAAGTTGCCCTTATAACCCTACCGTCACTCATAGCAAGTCGTTTCCTTCCGGTTCATGTAGTGAACTCCCCAGTCTATCGCTTTGATCTGAAGCCACTGGTCCTAAATATGAAACTCCGGTTACGGCACTCCTTAGCTTTACTCCATGCCCAAATCCCACTATTGACACCAGATTTCCTATCGTTAACTAGTGTTAATCCTATTACACATCTATCCAACACTATATTCCAGCCTAGCCTCCCAGCAGGGGGGCAAGAAATAATACTTTTAATGGGAACCCAAAGGATTTTCAATCCTTCCAGCTTATTGGGAGTTTTCTTTAAGAACCTCTCTTCTGGGGTCTAGGCATATATGTCTTAAAGGGCTATGCTTGGTTATTCTCATGGCTCATAATACTTTGTTTTTAAATGCACCACATCAAAAAATATTCCTAGTCTAAAAGTTAAGTTTAGATTTTTTTTTTAGAAATGTATTATTTTTTTTTTAATTTATTCTTTTTTTTTTTCTTTTCTTTCTCTGTGTGACCCAAGCCCTTAATATATGTAGTTGCATGTAGCAGTGGGTATGACAAAATCAATTATTGTTGCCTTTGTGTTTAGAAAATTAAAATATCACTCTCGACGCCGGAATCTTAGGTGTCCGCAAGGTGTTTAATTGTTGTTTTCTTACAAGGCATTTCCCGAATGACACTTGATAGTGTGAAAAAAGCAAAGAGAGTGGCAAGAGATGTTTTTATTTCTTGCATCTATTGTATCGACCTGCAAATTATAGTACAACTACGACGTGGTTCTATTTAAGCTATACCCCTCCATTCCTGAGCCAGCCGGCACAGACAGAGAAATGTCTTTCTGACCGGAGACTTCATACTGCGACCCACTCCTAAATTGGATCATGCTCTTCCCATACTGCAGTGATAGATGTGCGCCTTTGATGACACGTGAAGGCAGTTGGCTATTTATTTTTTTTGCTGCAGTGGGGGTGGGAATGAGAACAAAGAGGAGTCTGGCTGGTTATTGTTTAGTAAATTTCTGAACCTATTTGATGGAGGCTATACACATTTCGTTTTCCATTTTCCATTTAGTCTAGTAAAACAATATATTTTCTGCTTTTGAGACAGCATATAATTTTCTTTTTTATTCTATTTTTTATGCATTATGTTTTTTTACACAGATTTTTTTTCACTTTTTTTATTTAATTTTTTTTTAACAATTTATTTTACGTTTTTAATAGGAAAAAAAAAAGCTTTAACCATCCAAGTGGTGAATAATTATTACATATAAAGTCTAACACTCTAATTGCCCCTGAAGTACGCAAGACAATTGACTAAACAAGTATGACACGAAGACGTAAGCAGCTTATGACTTGCATCAAAAGGATACACCGTATACAATTTTGCATCATTTAATTTGCATAAAATATTCAGCAACTCCGATAAATACATTACGGCATGTCAGATAGTTGGAAAGTTGCACGCAGAGAGCCAGTCATTTATAGAATGATAGCACAAAATGCTGGTAAGGGAATTTAATGTCACTGGTGTGAAGGAGAAAGAGTACAGTGACACTGATGTAGGAAAAATGTAGAAAAATAAAATGTTTAAAAAATTGTTTTTGAGTTATTTTTTATTTAGCATGAATTTTGAGCATGTCTGAAAAAAAATGACATATTGGGTCACATTTATGAATATTGTCTAATTCTTAAAAAGCACAAACTTACAATAGTGTCTTAAAGGTCCTCCAGATTCGTCCATGTTTTTCATACTGTTAGAAATTTGTCACGTCCTTTGGCTATTTAACCTTCAGTTAGTTGTGCCCAAATACTTGCACTGTTAATCGCGTAGTGTCCGTAGGATCCCAGTTTTGAATATACACTGTAAATAAATATACAAAATATATCAGGATATTAAAGAAGAATTTTAGCTTTATATTTTACTTTGTTTAGGTTCTTAAGGTAAAACATGTTAGCTAAATGGTAATATAAAACTTTTAGTAATCAACACCTACTTATGTACTATGAAAGAATAAGTAATTATTTGGCAACAGAATCCTGTATCTTATGTATCTCACATAGCTAGGAAGCTATCTAAAAAGATGGTTACCTACCTTTCATACCTGCGGAAATATGCCGAAAACAAACTCAATTGAGGTCCAGTGGAACCCATGAGACTAATTAAAGGTTAATCTAAGTTTACACCACCAATTGGTTGGCTTACTTTGTGCCAAAAATTTGCACCACAATTTTGGCTCACGATGTGGCGCATTAGACCATACCCCTTTCCATTAAACTACATCCCTTTTCCAGGAAACTCATGACTATTATTGGAGACAGCGGTGCAGAAAGTGTCTAATATGGCACAAGTCTTGAACGACAGTTTTTTAAGTGTATTTAGCTTGATAATTGTCACCCAAAATCTCTGAGAAGGGACTCATTATGGGTCACTTAGCAATAAGGCATGTTGGTCAAAATACCTGATTTTAAGGGCTTGCGCAGACGACCCTATTTTTTGGCCCAAGTGCAATGAAACAAAACATTGTATCACACTCAGACCAATGTTATTGTCATGCCAAGGCAGGCGGAGTGAGGTTAGTGAATCCACTTGACCTTAGAAGACACTGTGGGAGTTGAACCTTAGGCACCAGCCGGACAAGGACGTCAGATGAATTGCAAGGCTTTATTTAGACTCTTAAACAGGAGAACCCACAAGCGAACCCCTTAACAGGGATTGACCCGGCACAACCAAGGAGGCTCAAGTACAACTGCTCCAAGACCAGAGGGACAGACCCAAGAGGAACAGTGGAAATGAGTGGAGGAGAGCGAGAGGTCCAGGGAACCGGAGAAGGTGAACCAGAAGGTCCAGAGGATACCATCAGAGTCTGCAGGTAGATGGTAGGTAGGCAGGACACTGGCACTAGAGGAAAACAAGCAGACCCTGGTCTGGGACCTGAGAGTGTCAATTTAGAACAATGCACAAAGTTGCCTAGGCACCTCCTAAAGGCAGTGAGGGCCTTAAGTATACACAGGTCTCTCAGCAATTGGCTGAGAGGTGATTACAGGAAAAGGGTGCACTGTCCCTTTTAATCATTTCACAGTGGCGCGTGCACCCCATGCTCGCTCCCCCGCAGCCCGGAAGTGAGGAGGCGGAGGACACACTTCGGGAAGGCACCGCAGCCCGAGGGAACATCGCAGTAGCGCGGACCGGGTAAGTAAGATTGCGGGGAACAGGGGAATGCCTGCGGCCAGACAGGTCCTGATCTCCCAGTATCCTGGAGATGGGTCCCGCTGACCAGATCATTACAGTTATTCTATGGAGCAGTGCACATATCCATTTTTTCTTCAGACAGAGCCGGTACAAGGAAAAGTTGCAATATGTCCGAGTTTGTTCTGATATTCGGATAGCGCTTGGCTATGCAAGTCAATGAGTGCATGGAAACCATTGGACTGCATTCTGATGACATGTGAGTGCAGTATTATTTCCATGGACTCACAGAATGGAAAAGATGGGTACATTCTTTTTTCTCCATCTTCTCGTTCAAGAGAATCAGATCACACTCTGATAAAGCTCTGATCAGAGTGTGATTTGCATAATCATCCTGATTTTCTGGGATGAGAAAATACATGCTCGTCTGTTGGCCAACACTGCTAAAAAAAATTCTCCAATCTGTTTTTTTTCCAACTAGTGTGTTACGCTGTGACTGTACATAAATAAGGAAAGGGACTCTGCACTGTCCCTAGGGCTGGGACCCTAACTATCCCTGCTCCTGAAGGTACCTCTAAGGATGAGGAGGTTTGGGCCACCAGCCTTACTTTTTTCCTGTTATACTCTAAGCTGTCTACTCCCCTTTCTCCAGGAGGCCTGGGACCGAAAAGCTAGTGTATATCATGCCCGCCATGTCTGTTTTGGCGCATGAACCCTGGAGCAGTGTGCACGCGCACCGAACTATCATGCCCACCATGTCTGTTATGCCGCATGACCCCTGGAGCAGTGTGCACGCGCACCGAACTATCATGCCCGCAATGTCTGGTATGCCGCATGACTCCTGGAGCAGTGTGCACGTGCACTGAACTATCATGCTCGTTATGTTTTATGCTGCAAGATCCCTGGAAGCAGTGTGCACACGCACCTCATGACTGCTGTGCTGCAAGATGCCTGGAGCAATGTGCACGCGCGCCTCATCTCATGGCTGCCTGCCACTGCGCTTGTGTGTTTTACCTCATGGCTATACGCCGTTGCTGTGTGACCAGCCGTCTCTGCCTGCAGCAATCCTCTCTGTGTTCCTGGTGCCCCTGATCATGTGACCTTTCCTATGTTCCAGCACTGTCTGACCCAGCTAACCTCTTAGTGTTTCTGGAGCCCCTGATCATGTGCCCTTCTCTATGGTCCAGCCCAGTCTGATCTAGCAATGCTCTCTATGAAGTCCTCTCCTGGTCCTGACCCGGAAGCGCAGGTGCTAATGCCCTATATCAGACCACCCCTTCCTATGGTCGGGGCCTGAGTATCGTGTTGCTTCCTTTCATGGCTGCTTGGTCTGCTCGGTCGCTCCCTGTATTCTGTGCCCCTGCACTCTGCCCTGTAGTGCTTATCTGCACACGCTCTGTGCTTGTATTCTGCCTCTTGTCTCGTGTCATGTCTTGTGTTGTCTTTTGTGCCATGTTTTGCCTCTGCTATCCTTGGACTTGTAGAACTTCCTGTGTTCTCTGCCTTTGCCTGTTTTCATCATGTATTGTCCTTGCTATCCTTTGCCTTGTAGTACTTCCTTTGTTCCCTGCCTTGCCTGTTTCGCCATGTCTGGCCTTTGGTATTCTGAGCCTTGTAGTACTTCCACATTCTCTGTCTCTGCCTGGTTTTCTGTACTTTGTCTTATGGTGCTCTCTTGCACATTCCATGTCTAGTCTCAAGGGTCTGCCTTGACCCGGCTCTGGGCTTTGGCCTACGCTCCGCTGCTAGACTCTGTCCTATCGTGCTCTCTAGCACATTTCATGGCTAGTCTCAAGGTTCTCCCTTGACCCGGCTCTGGGCTTCGGCCTACGCTCCGCTGCTAGTCCTTTACTCTCTCTGACCCCGCTCCGTGCTTCTGCCTACGTTCCGCTCCTTGTTCCGTACCTTGTCTAGCGTTGCCTTGTTTCTTGCCTTCCCTTGCCTTGTCTCTTCGTGTGCCCTTTGCATGCGCCTGGCCTTCCTAGCCTCCTGTCTGTGCCTCAGTCGTGCCCGCCCTAGCCGTGCCCACCTGCTTGTGCCTCAGCCATGATCGTCGGCCAGTGACAGCTGTGTCGCCTGTTATGCCCCAGCCGGGTTCGCCGGAGTCTTGCCCGCCTGTCTGTGCCTCAGCCCGACCAGCTAGCCAGTGCCCCAGCCATGCACTCTGTGCTTCCTTGCACCCACGCTGTCTCTGCACTGTGCTTTGCGTGCTTCTCTGATAGCACACGCAGGCCCTAGCCTGCTCCTTGGCATACCTCCCCGTGCTTCTGTAAAAGTATGCGCAGGTCTTGCCATGTACCCTGTCGTGCCCTCTTGCATGCACAGGCCCTAGCCTATACCCTGTCGTGCCCTCTTGCACGCACAGGCCCTAGCTTGTACTGTTGTGAGCTCATTTTCGGGTTTGCCTCTGGCTTCTGGTGAGGGTTATGGAGCTGGCTGTGCTGACAGAGGAGTAGTGAGTTCTCTATCTGGACTCCCTCTGTTGGTGAAGGGAGGTAATGAAGCTGATCTAAATGGCAGAGACTGGCCACCTGAGGAAGAGGACTACGATTGGACATCAGGAGTTTCTGATTGGATTTAAGGCAGCCGACTCCCTAGTTTCTTGCTGGTGATTTTTCCTGACTGTGGCTCCTGGTTTCCAGTTTGGTTCCTGCCTTCCTAAAGCTAATTTTTCTCTGCTATTGTTCATATGAGTTTTTGTCTGGTTTACTTAGTTTTTGTGTTCAGCCAGCCCTGGCTGGGACTGGGCTGAATCCCCATTTTGTCTCTGATCAGTTGATCTCTTTTGCTCTGTCTTCAGAATATACCTGAGTGCTGATATAGTGATTTAAAGTCTAGCGACTTCAGGGCCTTTTTCTATCAGACGTGTTGGACATTCTTTTTGGCAGGGTTTTTTGCGTGATTGCAGACAGCAGCTTTTCTTTCCTGTCCTTTCTAGTTAGCGAGGGCCCCATCGTTTGATCAGCCTATCTTTCTACCTGTGTCTGTGTTTTCATCTTGTTTCACCGACAATACATGTTGGGGGCTGTCTATTGCTTTGGGGCCTGCTCTGGGGCAGTTTAGATTTTCCCTTTCTTTCTTTAGGCTTATTTAGTTCTCTGGCTGTGACGAGGCGTCTAGGACCACCGTAGGCACGCTCCACGGCTACTGCTAGTTGTTGTGGATAGGATCAGGGGTCTGCATTCCGCTAGTTACCAACCTCTCCGGTTTTCTGGGCTTAGCTTGCTTTTTGTTTTTTCCTTCTCGGTGACTCATTCATAACATTGTACCCTGTCGTGCCCTCTTGCATGCACAGGCCCTAGCCTGTACCCTGGCGTGCCTCCTAGCATGCACAGGCCCTTGCCTTAGCCTGAACCCTGGCGTGTCTCTTAGCACGCACCCTGACTTGAACCTGACCCTGGCGTGTCCCTCGGCATGCGCAGGACCTTGCCTTGAACCCTGACCCTGGTGTGTCCCTCAGCACGCGCAGGACCTTGCCTTGAACCCTGACCCTGGTGTGTCCCTCCGCACGCGCAGGACCTTGCCTTGGACCTTGAACCCTGGCGTGTCCCTGCACACTCATCATGTCTTGAACTTTGAACCCAGGCGTGTCCCCTACACACGCACCGTGTCTTGTACTTTGAACCTTGTGTGTCCCCTACACACGTACCTTGCCCTGGACCCTGATGTGCCCCTTGCCTGGAACCTTGCCTTGGACCTTAGCGTGTTCCCTAACACGCACCATGTCTGGAGATATGTCGCGCCTCCTTGCCTGAACCCTGGTTTGCCTGCCGGATGCCCGGAAACTGCCGATCGCTGCTAGAGATCGTAAGCCTGACGACTGCAGCCTGATGCCCTGATCCTGTCGATCGTTGCCAGCTGTCCGGAGTCCGATGCCATTGAGCCTTGCCAGTATCCTGGCGTGCCACCTGGCGTGTACCATGCCATGGACCTTGGCGTGCCACGCACGCACCTTGCTGTGCTTTGCCTGTTATCACGTTTTGCACCTGTTGTTACCCTGAGTTTGCCTTAATGAAGATACCTTGAATTCACGTCTTGTCTTGTCTTGTTTCCTGCATGTCCTTCGTCATCAAACATTCGTATTTAGTGTCTACCTGAGCCGGCCGTCTGGTCCCAGTTGTCGTGGTGGCTCACCCCCTTGGTCTTGCCCCTGACACTGCCTGTATAGGGGGTGGTTCCTCACAAGGTCAGCTCGCCCTAGGTGGGTGGGTGCCACGACCCAGAGGGTCCACTCCAAAGAAAACGACTCAGCGTAAGCTGACTCCGTCACAGTGTATAAACACGTAAAAGAAACGGATGTAAAAATAGATAAGACAAACAGAGATAACAAAAAGCAACTAACATACAAAACACTCACCAAAGGTAGAGAGCTATATAGGGAAGGATAGGAAAGCACAAACCAAATGGGAATAGGACAATGAAGAAAGAGTACGCACAAAAACAGCATGCGACAATCTCTAGCAGCAACAACTGAGCACAGCAACTCCAAGGAGCTAGGAAGTGAAACTTTCACTGGCGAGGAAGAGAAAGTCTAGTCTCAAGGAGACCTCTGGTTGTCATGCCGACACACTGGCGACCCGCGATCACGTGACGCGAGTAACCGGTGAGCGTATTTCCGGCCCAGTGGCCAGAAGCGCTTGTTAAATGCCGCTGTCAGAGTTTGACAAAGACAGTCAACTAGCTTATAGCCGCGGGCGGATCGCGATTCCGCCCGCGGCTATTGCGGGCACATGTCAGCTGTTCAAAACAGATGACATGTCCCGGCTTTGAGGTGGGCTCACTGCCGGAGCACGCCTCAAAGGGGGAGATGCGACATGCGCTTTACTAGTATGGCGCATGTCGCAAAGGGGTTAATATTTTGAGTAATTCAAGCAAGATCATTTGACTCACAAGCCCCCCCCCAATTGTAACCTGTCTCTCTAGATGCTGATTTTCAAGAGGAAACTGTCAAAAAGTAAATAAAAAAATGAAACTTGTCAGATTTTATTTTAGTTATTGTAAAGCACTTGGATTTCCTGGCTAAAAAAAATTCCCCCAAAAGAATTATGTTTAGTGAAATTTGGATGCACAGGTGAGCTTTTAAACTGAAACTCTCTGAAGGTATCAATGACTTACATTACCTGGTGGTACAGTCTGACATATTCTTGGTGTTGTCAGCTAGGCTACCCTTTCAGGCAACTGGTTTTCTCTGTGGTGGCCACTAAGACAAACTATTCATTATTTCCTGTGACTCATCTAGTTTTTTTTCTCTGCTAATCATTTTACCTTTAGAATATCAAAGTATGTTATTGTCTAATTTATGTAAACTTCTTAATTATTCAAAATTGCAGTGAAATGATCGTCCAGGGAGCACATTCTGTCATTCTGCATATATGATATTGGGGAATTAAAAAATTTTCATGGAAATATTTGGTTTAAATCAAGGGTGGTCTATTCAATCAGATGGTCTCATTCTAGTCATTGTAGAAATATTTGGGGATATAATTTAGCTGTCAGACATGGTGTCACAACACAGCATAGTACACCAACCCGACAAACAAGGCAACAGGAACTAAGGTTAACAGAAAACTCCAGGCATACAAAATATTCACTCACATGTAACAGAGTAATGCACTGGGGTGTGAAGGTAGGGGAATAAACTAAAACAGAGAAGGATAAGGAATTACCACACATACAAACCAAGCAACAGTCACTAATAACTCCTCCAACTCTCCTTCTCATATGTACTCCTTTCCCACCGTTAGCCATGCAGCAAATGTTAGCTCTGACAAGGATTTGTAACAGAGCCCAGATTATAAAGGGGAAGGGAGTGGCAAACCAAGCTCAGCTGTAAACACAGGGATTCCCAACATGGCCGATTAACCCCTGATCTGCCAGAAGAAATAAACACATTTAAAATGAAGAAGTGCTTCTTCTCAGTGCTGGAGTAAGAGCAATCAGACGCTGCGGTCTTCTGGCTCCACACTGTCATGGTAACTGCGTGACGGATGGCCAAGCAACGTGTCTCTGTCATTCCTATTTATATTGAATAGACAGTAGAGCGCATGCTTGACCTTTGCTCCAATCAAACTGGGGACACTGGCTCTGGCTCCATAGTCTTGTAATCCCAGCCAGAGATCACACATTTATATCTAGTCATGAGCGAGTATACTCATTACTCGAGATTTCCCGAGTATACTAGGGTGATCTCCGAGTATTTTGGGCGTCCTCTGAGATTTCGTCTGTCGCCGTAGCTGCATGATTTGCGGCTGCTAGCCAGCCTGAATACATGTGGGGATTGCCTGTTTGTTAGGAAATCCCCAAATGTATTCTGGCTGTCTAGCAGCCGCATATCATGCAGCTACGGCGACAGAAAATAAATCTCCAAGCACATCCAAATACTCGGAGCTCACCCGAGCATGCTCGGGAAATCTCGAGTAACGATTATATTCGTTCATCACTATTTATAACCCATCGTAGATGATACATTTTTTTTAGTTTATGGGTTAACCTCATTAAATTATTAGACCAGATTACTTCACATACACCTTTGCTATTGTCTTTAATCCCTTCTTAAAGTGGTTTTTGCGATTTCCTCTGGCGCGTTTTTTTTTTTTTAAATCAAACTGCGCCTTCACCCTCCCCGGGTCCAGAATTACTCTCCAACGCTGCTCCAAAAGTCTGTGATCGTTTGCAGCCTAGAGCGTTTTAGCCAATTGGTGAGCTCAGTGACTTTGATTGACCCATGCCGTCTACTTGGGAAGATATAGATGGTACAAAAACACATAGACAGGACAGTACTGTAAGGAGCAAGATGGTGGTGAAAGTGATGGCAGTGCTCACCAGTAAGGGCTATTTAAGGACACAATACCTGTAGAAGCCTGATGTGCCGTTGCTACAGCCATGTAGGTTTTTACCTGGAGAAAAGTGCTGGTCCACCTCTAAAACGCATTAGCGTGAATAAAAAACCTCTATGCTCTCCGGATCTTTATCCTTTCCATGAGCTCAGACCACACGTCTCTGATAATGCTCATTTTGACAAAGTTCTGTCTACTTGGGCATAGCTGCTGAGGTTAGTTGTCGACATGATGTCAGCGCTGCCGACAATATTGGGAGCAGCAACAAGAACTCATCACTGGACCTGGAGGGGGTGAGTAAGGACAGATTTGTTTTTTTTTAGATACCCTACACTGGGGGACAGGGATTTTCTGAAGACAGTAAACCCCTCTAATGAGTTTATTATTCAACACATTGGATGATGAGTCTTAGTAAACAAGTGATTAGATCTCCAACCTGGTTCCCCAGCTAAGTTTATGATGACAAACTCTTAACCAAAGTTTAGATAGAAGTCAAGCAGCAATTACATTACTGTATAATAAAAATCTTATGGGTCATAATACATACAATGCAGCCTTATATATACAATCAGACTGACATTGTAAATGTTTCTCATTGTATAACTATCTGACTACAGTGAAACTTCCCCCAAAAATGGCTTTTCTAAGATGATTGCCCTGTATTAAACCCAAATTTCCTTTGACAGATTTTCATTTACATCAAATACTCCGAATACCAGTGATCTTTCTTGGGAAGATTATTCGCCTGAAGACCTTTTTTTGCCTCTCTTAGTGTACCTTATGGTGATAGTTTTAACGTGGTTGAGTTGTACATAGCAATTATTGTTCTAAGAGCCTGAAACATGACGAAAACGATCATGTTGGTCAGGCTAAAATTGGAAGCAAGAGATAGCGAAAAGTGGAAAGAGCTGATAGTTCCTCACAGCCAACTAGATCTATGAGATCTTGGCAAGTGGGTCGAAGTACAGACAAGTATCTCATCGGCAGTCAGGCTTTTTTCCCCTTATAACTAGAATGTTTTATCGTTTCTTCACCTAGTCACATTGTTTAAACCCTGGAGATGTATTCCCTTTGCACCAATTATCTTGATTTTTAAAGAAATTACCTTAAATTATTTCTGACAAATGTAGTTGTCTGCCAATATGTCACTACAACATCAATACTTTCCTTCCACGTTAGGTGGGGGCTAAACCTTTGGGAGTCTTGTCTGTCACTAGTGAAACCAGGCAAGAATCACAAGTTTATAACTTACACTTACCGACAGCAAGAAATATGTTTCTACTTGTTAGTCTGCCATGTTTTTACGTTATATTATTTATTTCTAGACAGTAAGTGAGCCGCTCAAAGTGATGGAAAGAGGAAGCACAAATATCTACTAACATAAGAACCCTCTCAACGTTGGACCTACAAGGTAAGGACTCGTTGGTTTTATTTTATTACTATGAACAGGCAGAGGTATTGACTTATTAGAGAACGATTTACAGATGTTAGCGCATAGTGGAACGGAAAAAAAATCCTAATTGGAATGATACAAAATGTAAAAAATTAGATTTTCAGGCTGGTTTCACACATATTTGACCATCACAAAGTGCCTATCATGGTCTAGGAACAGTTCAGAAGAAATAGGAGAATCTTTATATTTTGGCCTTAATACAAATGCAAAAAAAATATTTTGAAATAAGCCTTACTCTGAATTTCACAGGATTAATAGCAACTAGGAAGATTTTCTAAGATGAATGTGTAACTATTCTGGCTCAGCTTGGTGCAAAATATTGGTGTAAACTAACACTAACGACTAATAGGTTGTATAAAATTAGCCAAAAGTGTGTAAAGTTGCATTTAGATGAGCCGACAATTGGTGATCAAGTGTTTCCGTGTAAACATGCTGGTGATTGTATAGTTTACGCCAGCATCGGCAGCACGTTTCCCCTTGTAAACCAGTGATATGCTGCAAATAACATGATGCACTAAGGTGGCACCATTATTGTATTAATAACAGTTTTGTTCTGTTCGGTAATTTGCCAGCCTGTCTAAATAGGTCAGTACATGAGCGTTGATCAACTCCTGTTAATTGGTAGAATTTGGACCATCTAAATGGACCTTTGAGCTGCACGATTTATCATCCAGCAAGAGCTAGTATGATATATTTGGTGACTTTAGACTGTCATGTCTAAGTTTACGCTATCTAGCTAATAGACAGACTTAGTAATGCTCCCATATATTCTCAGTTCGGTGATATAATAATCTCAATTAATTATTAATAATTCTGATTATTATTGTGTTAATGACTAATGAATGGATATGTTCATTGATCTCATAATCTCAGTTATTACTAATTCTAATTATTATTGTGTTAATGACTAATTAATGGATATGTAGAAAGATGTGCACTATATTAACTAAAACTTATAATTTTTCCATAAAGATTTGGGTTATTGTATTGATTTACTTATGTGGGTTCTCAGCTTTGCACTATCCCAACCTTTAAAATGAGTCCCATGACAAATATTAGATTTTACTGGGACTCCTAGCAATAAGCTCTAATGTGTGGGGAGATCATACAGTAATTGTTCAAACTTCCTGCAGCACCACCACAGGGTAAAAAAAAGTTTTCACAATGTTCATTGTAATCAATCGGTTTTCTGAGTAACAAAGGACAAAACACGTTCTCCAGAGCAAGAGACATTCTTAGTAACTGCTCCCCACGCTCACCAAAAATGGGTATCTTGAACTTTGGACTCCGCTAAAAATTCCCGAAAAGGGTGTAAGAAAATTAGTTTTCTAAACTGGAAAGTTCCTTTAAAGGGGTTATCCGGTGAAAACAAGTGTGAAAACAAGTTATCGCTTATCAACAGGTGGAACATCGATTGGCAGTACGGAAATTATTACCCCCATCAGGGCACTTTTATCTCCATTGTAGTGGAGCGGCAGGTTCAGATGTCCAACTGCTGATCCATTCATTCTCTATTGGTTGAGGTTTCCGGACAAAGCCAAGCGGAGCCCTCAGCAGCCCCATAGGGAATGGAGAAAAAGTTGAGCATGCACCCGCTGCTGCTTTATTCTAACAAGCATTAAAGTGCTCCATTTTGCCAGTCGGTGTGGGTCCAGCAGACCCCAATCAATCAGTAAGATATCACCTATCCTATGGAGAACCCCTTTGATTGAGGGTAATTTATCTATTTGCAGTGATAATTGGAGCCATGCCCGATCTTTTTCAAAGCGTAACAATAAGTGGTGAAACTATAGGCCATAAGGTCTCGGTATTGCCTGGAATAGTGATACCTTCTCTAGGCTACATTTACACTGGTCGACCACAGACCTCTGTTTGAAGCGATAATCAAACATAAAGGGCACTTTTATTTGTTTTGTCAGCAAAATGTATCTTTAAATTTTGGGGGTAAAAATTACAACTCTTGTTCTGAGCTAGGTATGTAGACAGAAAATGTGTCCTCCATATTGCTATGGTTGGAGAAGGACTTCTGGATAACTAGTTTGAATTCAACTCCTGATGATCAACATTATGTTAAGGAAAAGTCATCATAAATTGCTTGGTTGTCTACAGCATTTGACCCTGAAAAATTGGAAAGGCCTAAAAGGCTAGTCTGATAGTAACCTGGTAAAACTTGGATCCTCACCTGCATACATTTTGTGTTACTATTAAGACTGACTACTACTACATATGGTATTATTACGTTCGACAGCAATGCCATTCCTTGGCTTAATTGTTCATTAATTGCAGTAATATTATCCTGTTAAATGAAAAGTTAAACTGCAGTGTCTGTTAAAGTAGATTTTAGATGATCAAAGCGATCTTCTCATCTAACAGACAAATGTGAGATCATTCTAGTGAATTCTATGACATCAGCCTACAAATCTATGACTTCTGGTCTCTTTAGTTGACTTTATTCCCCTTTGGCAATGATTTTTATTACTGAAATTTGTCTACAGTAGTGTTAGGTTTGATTTTTTCAAAAAGAAAGCTCTGAGAAGTTACCAAAATGTGGCTTATTCTCTATCGAAGTAGGTCCTTCTGGTGCTCCGAGAACATAGACATTCGCAATGAGTTCTTTTCTCATATATACTTGACACATCAAGTGAATTTTCCCTTTAAAACCTGACTGGTTTGAACATTACACCTTGAAATATATGAGTGATATGTTCAGGGCCGGCTCCAGGTTTTCGTGGGCCACAGGAGAAAGAGTATCATTGCACCCCTTTAACACATACCACAATTTGTGATGCAGACGTGGCAGAGAATTATAAGCAGCAAAGATTTCTCTTCTTACATTACATGAGAGATATCTATTATAAATTCTACAATACTATACCTCAGAAGGGATTTATGCAAGTCAACTCCTTAAGTGCCAATTCTTGTGAATTACCCCCTCCATCAGTAGGCAGGGTAATATATACAGATGGCAGGGTGGTATATACAGATGGCAGGGTGGTATATAAAGATGGCCTGGTGGTGTATACAGATGACAGTGCAGTATTTACAGATGGCAGGGTGGTATTTGCGGATGACAGTGTAATATACAGTATACAGATGGTAGGGTGGCATATACATATGACAGGATAGTATATACATATGTCAGGGTGGTATATACAGAAGACAGGGTGGTGGTATATACAGATGGCAGGGTGGTGTATACAGATGACAGTGCAGTATTTACAGATGGCAGGGTGGTATTTGCGGATGACAGTGTAATATACAGTATACAGATGGTAGGGTGGCATATACATATGACAGGATAGTATATACATATGTCAGGGTGGTATATACAGAAGACAGGGTGGTGGTATATACAGATGGCAGGGTGGTGTATACAGATGACAGTGCAGTATTTACAGATGGCAGGGTGGTATTTGCGGATGACAGTGTAATATACAGTATACAGATGGTAGGGTGGCATATGCATATGACAGGTTAGTATATACATATGTCAGGGTGGTATATACAGAAGACAGGGTGGTGGTATATACAGATGGCAGGGTTGTGTATACAGATGACAGTGCAGTATTTACAGATGGCAGGGTGGTATTTGCGGATGACAGTGTAATATACAGTATACAGATGGTAGGGTGGCATATGCATATGACAGGTTAGTATATACATATGTCAGGGTGGTATATACAGAAGACAGGGTGGTGGTATATACAGATGGCAGGGTGGTATATACAGATGACAGTGCAGTATTTACAGATGGCAGGGTGGTATTTGCGGATGACAGTGTAATATACAGTATACAGATGGTAGGGTGGCATATACATATGACAGGATAGTATATACATATGTCAGGGTGGTATATACAGAAGACAGGGTGGTGGTATATACAGATGGCAGGGTTGTGTATACAGATGACAGTGCAGTATTTACAGATGGCAGGGTGGTATTTGCGGATGACAGTGTAATATATACATATGACAGAATAGTATATACAGATGTCAGGGTGGTATATACAGATGACAGGGTGATATATACAAATAGCAGGATGGTATATACAGATGGCAGGGTGGTATATAAAGATGACAGTGCAGTATTTATAGTTGACTGTGGTATTTGCAGATGACAGTGTAATGTATACAGATGGCAGGATGGTATATACGAATAGGAGGGTTTTATATACAGATGGCAGGGTGCTATATACATATGTGAGGGTGGTATATACAGATGGCAGGGTGGTAAATACAGCTGGCAGCACACTCCTTCCAGGTGACCTGGATGTGTGCACGTGCCTGGAGAAAGACACAGAGCTGACAAGCAGTGGACGCTGTGTCTTTCTCCAGGCACGTGCAGACATCCAGGTCCCCTGGCTTATTTACCATTGGGGATTTTCCTCTTTTAACGCCCCATACTCTTGTGAAAGTGACCATACTGAGAAGTGCCTCACTAAATATCCACAGGATTCCCGCGAATCCCTGACATTCCTGTATAGTTTATAATTGATAAAGGCCAAATGTGGCCAAAACGTTTTGCCTTGACTACATTAAAAGTAGAAAAAAATCATCTTTAAGATGAGTGCCTAGTTTATTTTTATTACTGACGGCAAGTAGACCCCCTTTTGTCCAGGACCCTGTCGTTTGTCCAGGTGCGCCGGCTGTTGAAGCCTGCCCTGAATATGTTGTTACTTGGCTGCTAGGACATGAAAACTCATGTCATGAATTCTCGGCCCAAAGATTTTGTGCTGATGTTAATACCAGAGGAGATTTTGTTAAACAAAAGCAAAAAAAAAGTGAAAGCATGAGGATAATCTTTAACCCCTTCCCAAAATGCCCCATACCTGTACTGCTTTGCGAGAGCTGCATTCCCGTAAACAGCAGTACAGGTACCGCGCTACGATCGCGCGGCCTCAGGCCCTGTGCACACAGTGCAGATTCTGTGCAGTTCTGCAGCAGATTTGGCCCTGCAAAACTGCAGCAGAAAAGCAGCAGAACTGCACGTGATGTACAGTACAATTTAAGGCTATGTAAAACAAAAAAGGCTGTGCACATGCTGCAGATTTTTCTGCGCAGATTTGGTGCAGAATAAAAGAAGCAGCATGTCGCTTCTTTTGTGCGGTTTTGCTGCAGTTTTCCACCTGCTCCATTATAGAAATCTGCAGGTGGAAACTGCAGGGGAAATCCGCACAAAAACTGCACTAAAATCTGCGATAAATCTGCACTAAATCTGCACTAAAACTGCAGGTAAAATGCAGGTCATTTTACCTACAGATTTAGCAAAATCTGCGCGGAAAATTCCACAGCAGAATCCGCACCGTGTGCACATAGCCTCACACTGAGCACCCTGGCGATCAGGTGCGGGTGTCAACTCTGTGTGAGAGCTGACACCCCACAGCAACCAATCGTGGGCATTTAACCCATCTGATGCTGCTGTCACTACTGACGGCAGGATACTTGAGCATCGTGCAGGGAATCAGTTCCCTGCACACTTCCATCAGAACAACACAATGCAATATCGTTGTCCTGATGGTCTCTACGGAGACCCCCAGCCACAAGATGGCCGCGGGGTCCTTCAGGGTCCTGCAGGGAAGGTGGCTTGTGAGCGCCTGCGCTGACATGCCTCCTTGCCTGCCTGTCAGATGCTGATCTGATACTCTCTCGGCCGAAATATGGAAAAATTCTAGCTCTCAAAATGTGGTAATGGAAAAACTAGTTTTTACAATAAGAAGCTTTTTTTAGTGTGTGACAGAAGCAGAACATAAAAACCCCAATATAAATCTGGTATCAGTGTAATTGCATCGACCCAAAGAATAAAGTTGCCTAATCACTTATACTGCACGAGGAACTGCGTAAAAAATAACTAAAATCAGTTCTTCACATTCTGTTGATATTTTTATTCTGTCTTCCAAAGATCGCAGTAAGGCTTGGCACACATTTATCCTGAGCTTTTCGCTGAGCATTTACACCGGCGTTTCCGTGTAAGTCTCTGAAATACGTGAATCAGATGATACTTCTGGGGGAAGATTCCCTATAATGAGGCAAATGGCGACACTGTGAACGCCATAGGACCTGTGATCTAGCGGTGTCCATTTTTTAGGATTGCATAAAATCGCCACAGTTTTGTGCACTTGTGAAAAGAAGGACTCCGCTGAACAGAGGCCAGACGGAGTCCAGAGTAACTCTGCTGCCCCATTATAGTGAATGGATCCATCGGAGGTTTCATGTGTCACATCACTTAGAGATTTAGATGTAAACCCCGATGTAAGTGCTCAGCGTAGGGCGCCGGGTAAGTGCTCAGTGTAGAGCGCCGGATAAATGTGATCATAAATGTTACATAAAATGTTCACAATAAAAGCTTCAACTCAATCCACAAAAAAGCAAGTCCCCACTCAGGTCTTTCATCTGTTAACGGAAATATAGGGTCTTGCACGTTACTGGTAGCACAAAGGCTCTGGAAAAGCAAAAAGAAATTCAGCAAATTCTCTGCTTCCACATCCAGATGCCGCCCCCTTTCTTCCCCTCAGTGTGCCTAAACCACATTTAGCGCCCACATGTTTGGCTTTTCTGTAGTGATGAGAGCCCACCTAATTTACAGGTGCATGTCTCCAGAAGCATGAATTGGGCACTACAACTGCGGTTTGCAATTTTCACTCAGCAACATCCACTGCTGCTTGTTTTTTGGAAAATATCCATGGAGTCAAAATTGTCACTACACCTGTAGATAAATTCCCAAAGGGGTAAAAATTCCAAAATGGGGTCACTTGAGGGGGGATTCTGCTTTTCTAGGAAAATCTGTGCTCCAGGAGGCAAATAGCCCTCCATTCCTCGCGAGTCTCTCCGTATGACTAAGCAGTACTGTACAGCCACATATTGGGTATTTCTACATTCAGTAGAAATTGTGGGACAAATTTTGGTGCTATTTTTACCGTTTTCCCAGTATGAAAATGTAAAATTTGAGGCTACCACAATTTTAGTGATAAAAATGTAAATTATTTTTTCTTCACTTCCCAATGGTATAAAATTCTGTGACACAGAATGAATTCATGAATTCATTGAGAGGTTTAGTTTGTAAAATGGGGTTACTTAAGGGGGGGTTCGGCTGTTCTCAGGGGCTCTGCCAATGTGACATGGCACCCTCAAACCAGTGCAGCAAAATCTGCACTGTAATATGACGCTACTTCCCTTCTGAGCTTTGCACTGTGCCTCAAAATAAGTTTTCGACCACACATGGGATATCGGTGAGCTAATGAAAAATTGCAAATGAATTTTTGGGGTCCATTTTCTCCTGTTACCCTTGTAAAAATACAAAATTTGGAGCTAAAAATGTTTTTTTGCGACAAAAATTTGATTTTTTTTATTTTCACGGCTTAACTTAATAAACTTCTGTGAAGCACCTGAGGGTTCAAGGTGGTCAATACACATCTAGATAAGTTCACAAAGGGGTCTAGTTTCCAAAATGTTTTACACTGGGGGAGAGGTGCCGGATGTTATCCGTGGGGCGGGTCAAGAGGGACAGATTTTATACACTGGGGACAATGGGACTAAATGAGAAACGGGAATTGAATGGTTAAGACATGTGTCAAATACTTATCTTCATTTTGTGTGTCTTTAATAAGATTTAATAAGTAGGGATGAGCGAACGTGCCCGGTGATACTCAAATATCGCACAAATATCTTTTCTTGGATGTGCTTGGCACTCGACGAGCATTAGTGAGTGCTAGGTTTCAAATTTGAATCCCCGTCCCGCATGTTTGGCACCTGTTACACAGCCAATAAGCTTACGGGGATTGTCTGCGAACCACTGTAATGTATAGCCATCTTGGTAGTGGCATTATTGTGATAGGCTGGCCCTGTGACTTCATCAGAGGCCATAAAAGGATAGGCGTCACCAGGCTCAGCACACTGACGCCATTGCACAGCTCCGTGACAGTTGATATTGGATTGAGAGATTGCTTGTCCAAGCTTGTGTGTGCACAGTTTAACGAATCAGAGTCCTGTAGTGTTGATACTGGTGCTGAAGCTGAACCATCATGCTAACAGTCCTTGACATGCTTTGCGGTACATTTCGGTGTTATATAACGCTTTCAAAAAGCGTTGAAACATTTTTCTGTATTCAATTACTCATCCATATAATATTGTGTGTTCTGTGGTACATTTCAGTGGCATATAACACTCCCAAAAACCATTGAAACATTTTTCTGTATTCAATTACTCATCCATATAATATTATGTGTTCTGTGGTACATTTCAGTGGCATATAACACTCCCAAAAACCATGGAAACATTTTTCTGTATTCAGTTACTCATCCGTATACTATTACATGGTCTGTCATACATTTCAGTGTTATATAACAGTCCAAAAAAAAGTTTTAAAAAATGTCTGTATTGAATTATTCACCCATATAATAATACATGTTCTGTGGTACATTTTGGTGGCATATACAACTCCCAAAAAGCTTTGAAACATTCTTCTGGATTCATTTACTCATCCATATACTATTGCATGCTCTGTGGTACATTTTGGTGTTATAGAATAGTCCAAAAAAGTGTTGAAATTTTATTATGCATTCAATTACTCATCCATGTACTCTTACGTGGTCTTTGGTACATTTCAGTGTTGAATAACAATCCAAAAAAGCGTTTTTTGTATTCAATTACTCATCCATATACATTACATGCTCTGTGGTACATTTCGATGTCATATAACACTGCAAAAAAAGCATTGAAAATTTTTCCTGGATTGAATTACTCATCCGTAGAGTATTATGTGATTTGTGGTACATAACAGTGGTATTAAACTCCTAAAAAACATTTTGACTGCTGCAGGCAACCATTTTTTTTTTTTTACAATTAAAAATAAACTTGGTTTCAAGAGACATAGCAAATAGAAAATGCCTAAGGTATGCGGTAAGGGACGGTGAAGTGGAAGTGCTGATAATGGTACATGTAGATGCCGAGGACATGGGGCAGGTGCGACTACGCCTGTTGCTGTAGCACAAGAAACATGCCCATTCACGACACATAGCGTTCTGTCCCACTTTGCAGGGAGGCATGGTATACCACTTCTGAAGCCAAAGCTGTGTGAACAGGTGGTCAGATACATAGCAGATAATGCCTCCAGCATGCTTGGCAGCACCGCTCGTTCTTCCACACAGCCTAGTCTAGTCAGCCAACAGTCTGGATCACTTAATCATCACTCTGATCTTCCTTCCTCACACCATATTGAGTCCCAGGAGACAAGTGATCCCACATTAGGACACTTCGAGGTGTTCTTTACAATATCAATTCTTGATTGTGACCTCTCACCCTGCATTTTCCAAGAGGGAGAGGAGGAGATGCTGTTTAGTGATGCACAAAACTTAGAGCAGCCATGGCCACAAGGAAATGTCTTTGCGGAAAGGAAAATTTTGTCTAAGGAGGAAGATGATGTTGAGGCACAGTTGCAGATAAGTCAGGTTGTTGTTAAGTCACCAAGTCAGGAGAAACACAGAGTGGCGGTTGAAGACGAGGTCTTGGATGACAAAGTCACTGACCTAACCTGTTAATCTGTCATGCAGTGTGAGGCCAGCAGTGCTCAGGGGGAGGAATCCGCAACAACGAAACAAGTAAGAAGGGGCAGTGGGGTGACCGGAGAGAGAAGGCAGGCAACTGTTCTGCAGAGCAACGACACTCCTGAATTTCTCCATCAAAGAATTAGGTGTTCTCCAGTCTGGGACTTTTTTAAAAAAGAGTTTTGAGACAAAAGAATGGTCATTTGCAACCTGTACCATGCCAAGGTTAGCAGGGGCCTGACCACTAAATGTCCCGTTACATTTAGCGATGCACCAGCAATCCCGACCACGATATGACCCGGTCAGTATCACTGGTGCATCGCTAAATGGTCGCTAGTGAGCTGCCAAACAGGCAGATCTCACCAGCGATGCAGCAGCGGTCATCGGTCGTCACTTACCTGTCACACGCAGCGAGGGTGATGTCTTCTGCCCGCGTCCATGGAGTCGCTCGTCGGCGCCAGCAGGAAGCCGACGCCGAGAAATGGACCATCCCATTCTCGCGCGATCAGCGATATCCAGCGGGGAGCTGGGTTGGAGGTAAGTGTCACATGTAGCGATATCGCTAGCGATATCGCTGCTGCGTCACAAAATCTGTGACGCTTTAGCGATATCGCTAGCGATCTAACAATGTGTGAAGGGGGCTTAAGAACTGAACCACCATCGGCATGATCAGGCACATATCATCTAAGCAGCACCCGTCTTGGTCAACGATTGGTGCCAGCACTGCCAGCTGGTGACACCACTGTCTTTTCCCAGTCCCCTATCCATGACACTGCTGCAGATGCCTCCCGCCCTGCACTGGTCCTTGCACATTCTGATGCACCATCATCAGGCACTTCCAAACCCTTTTACCAGCACAGCGTTCATCTGTCCTTACCCCAGGCCTTGGAACAAAAGATAACGTTTCCAGCCACCCACAGGCCCAAAGGCTAAACAGGCACATTTCCAGGCTGTTTGCTGTGGAAATGTTGCTGTTTAGGCTTGTTGACACAGAGGATTTCCGCCGACTCATGGCGGCAACTGTCCCTTGATACTAGGTCCTCAGCCGTCACTATTTCTCTCGGTGTGGCGTCCCTCCCTTGTTCCAGCAAGTGTCCGGGAACTTCACCCGTGCCCTTAGCAACGCAGTTACTGGAATTGTTCACTTAATGACCAACACATAGACAAGGGCTTGTGGCAAGGGACGCTACATTTCCCTGACAGCACACTGGGTGAACATTGTGGATGCAGGAGTTGTGTCCCGCCATGTACTCCCAATGCCAAGAATTGCTTGCCCTAGTTCTCACGGTTTCCTCCATGTCATACATCAGTTCCTGCACCCCTCCTGCTCCTCCTTATCCTTCGTCTCCAATGTGGTATATCAGAGCATGTCATCCACATCAGCCAGAAGCTGGAAGCTCTTTCTCAGTGAAACGGCAACAGGCTCTGCTGAACCTAATTTGTCAAGGAGAGAAACCGCACACCGCAGCAGAGTTACTTAAAGGAATAACAGACCACACTGATCTGTGGCTTTTACCGATAAACCTCTAACCAGGCATGGTTTTGTGTGATAATGGGCATAACCTGGTGCTGGCTGTGAGGCTTGGCAAACTCACACACGTACCATGGTTGGCACACGTGATCGACTTTGTAGGTCAGCTGTTTCTGAAAACATACAAATTTGCCAGAGCTTCTGGTCAAGGTACACTTAGTCAGCGCCCATTTGTGCTAGTTGGCTGCAGCTGCCATTGCCCTGGAAGTGCTGCAGGAGCGCATGCAAGAGCCAACTCACTAACTGGTGCGTTACATGCCTACACACTGGAACTCCACATTGCACATGCTGGCAAGGCTTTGTGAGCAGCAGAAGCCAGCTGTGGAATACCAGCTCCAACACACCTGTCGGTATTCGGGTCAGCCTCTGCACATTACAACTGAAGAGTGAGCATAGATGTCTGACTTATGTGCAGCTCTCCAAGACTTTGAGGACTCCACAAAGATGGTGAGCGGCGATGACGCCATCATCAGTTCAACGATATTGCTTCTGCAACTATTTAAACAGTCGCTTCTCACAATTAAACATGAAGCCATGCATGTGGACGAGGTGGAGATGAAGGAAGACATGAGTCAGGGAGATACTACCAAGCCCAGTCTCATCTCATCTGCTCACCGCAGATTGGGTAACAGTGAGGATATGGAGGCTGAGGAGGAGGAACAGGAGCTAGCTGATAGCACATCTGAGCCTAGTACCTACACAAGCCTCATCCTGTGTCTCCTACATGCATGGGCTGAGGAGCAAGAGATGTAGGGGGAGTCAATGAAGAGTTGTCAACATGGTGGAGACAGGGAAATGTTGGCTGTAGGGACCTTGCCACATATGACAGACTTTCTGTACCGCTGCCTTTCCCGTGACCCTCGCATTACATTCATCTTGGCCAAAAAAGAGTACTGGTTGTTCACCCTGCTAGACCCACACTACAAGGAGAGCCTTGCATCTCTACTTCCAGAGGCAGAGAGGTCTGCTAAAATAGTGCTATAGCAAAAGGCCATTGTGGAAAATATGTTCAACAAAATTCCCATCAGATAACACTAGCAGCAGGAGGTAAGTTACCATCCCAACCAAGGAGGAGAGGCGAGGGAAACACATACCAGGTACAGCAGAGTCAGGGGTACATTGTCAAGGGCTCAGGCCAATTTCATGACTCCCCCCAGCATCCAGGTCCTGATGACCGGGGATTTTTGACAAGGAGGGAAAAGTTTTTAAAGATGTCAAGCTTTACCATGCCGACAAAACCAGTGTACTCTGCTGCCCTGCCGCTAACGTCTTGTCTGATCAGGTTTTAAATGCCATCGGGGAGGTCAAAACAGACAATCACTTTCGCCTGTCAACAGAAAGTGCTGACAGGCTTACTCTGATAAAAATGATCAAAGCTTGGATTAGCCACAACTTTTCCACACCACTAGAGTACAGCAGCAGATAAAGTGTTTTTAATCTTCAAAATTTGAATGAGGCCCGCCAGTTGTTGCTTTCAAGGGTCCATAGATGACTGCATGACCCTACTTATATTTTTTTCCTGGCTTTGTACTATGGGCAAAGCCTTTATGAGTGCAGGAGTACAGCAACTACACTTTCAAAATATTTTAATGACGCCCTCCAGTTGTTGCCTTCAAGGTTCTATGGATGACTGTATTAACCTCCTTATAATTTTTTTCATGGCTTTGCACTTTGCTCAAAGTCTTTGTGAGTGTAGGAGCACATGATCTACACTTTCTTAATATTTTAATGAGGCCCTCCAGTTGTTACCTTCAGGGATCTATGGATGAGCCTGCTTATAATTTTTTCCTGGCTTTCCACTGTGTGCAAAGTCTTTATGAGTGTGGGAGTACCACAACTACACTTTGTTCACAATTTTTGAATGAGGTACTACAGTTGGTGTTTTTTAAGGGTTCATGGATGATCCTGTTTGTAAGTTTTGGCAGGCTTTGCACTGTGCAGAATTTTCATGAGTGTAGGAGTATGACAACTGTACTTTGTTCAGAATATTTGAATAAGGTACTGCAGTTGGTGCCAACAAGGGTGTATGGATGACCCTGCTTGTAATTTTTGGCAGGCTTTGCACTTAGAGAATAGCCTTTATGAGTCTCGGAGAATCACTACATGACAATTTGAAAATAATGTGTATGAGGACCCCTTTATGTCTAATACAGGGTGTATCTGATTCCCTTTTCCATCAGATTTTTGGCAGTTCTTGCTTCCTTCATAAATTACACTGAAATGTAATATTTTTTTATAAAAAATGTAATTTTGGTTTACATAAATTATTTTATTGGTTTTTTTTTTAAATCCTTTTAAAATTTTGCCTTATAGGGGAGGGGGGGGGAGTTGGGGTCCAGACTGACTGTTATACTGAATAACCCCATCGTCTTTTAAATCTTTCAAGCTACACTTTCTGGATATTGTTATGTCCTTTTTTGTCTTTATATGGTATGTATGTTACTGATTCTTATCTTGTTTGCAGACGGTTATAAATAAATGTTAAAAAAAAAAAGTTTGCCTTATATGCAAGTCATTATCCCGGAAAGAATGTTTCTTAACTTTTTTTTACTGTAAATTCCAATTTCTCTTTGATTTTGAATGTTTTATTGTCATTCCTTAAACTGTAGTAAAAGTGTGATACCATTGTTCTCAACAGTGATTTGGGAGTCAGAGATGCTTCCACGGGTCTTCCTCATGTTGTTCTCCTTCCATTCAGCACTTTTTCCATCCATTTCATCATTTTCACTGCCCCCCAGACCACCTTGTTGGGTCTACCGGAAAAATGCTCGGATTTCCCCTCGACTCCTATTATACTCGTTACTCAAAACAAGTAGCCAAGCATTAGGAATTAACGTTAGGAAGTAACGATCATCCGAGCATTTTAGTGCTCGCTCATCATCTCTGTTAATGAATTAACCATTGAATAACAGATATACCCTAGTAGTCAGTGAATAGCTCTAAAGTCAGCTCCAAATAGGGATGTCTTCAGCTGGACCTTTGGGGTCCATCATTAAATCAAATCAATGGCCAATCAAAGGAAAGGACCCTCTTTCCTCTGGTGGGCCACTCTGATTGGTGTTTTCTTATATGCACATTTTATGCTTCCCATTAATGGTTGGATTTATGCTTCATTCGTCATAGCATTTTCACTCAATTATAACATATATATGTTGAGTGGTAGCAATTGGTTAAAACCAATGTCGCCTACAATGGTTTCTAATCAGACTTTAAGAAATATGGGGTCACTAAGATGCAATATTGGGTACTTAAAAATTATGGTCATCAGTGGCATCATAAACCTTCAATGCATCGCTTCTCTTGGTTTGTTGTGACTATTGTTCTTTTCCTAAATCTGCCTGGCTAGTTACGACGTTATAAGCCGGTAACAATCCCATCTCCTCTCCACAGCGTTCATAGACCTTTGCTTCCTAATTTTGCTAAAATATCCCTCAGCGAGAGAAAGAAAATAGCAGTATGAGGATAAAAGGCTGGAGAAATGTGTAATAAATGGTTTGGGTGTGGGGAGTCTGCTAGACATCTAATCTCTCGCCTTAGCCCAAGATGGAGGTTTTTTTTTCTTTTTTTTTTACGATTCATACGGAAAATGGCTGATTGCTTTGCTCAGCTGCCTTTAACTATCTGCAGTTCCGTGCCCAGCGTCTCTGAGAATTCGTCAGGCAGAAGCGACAGAAGATGTGACCTTTCTCTTTCAGTCACGTGTTGAGTTGAGAGCGAGAGAGGGAACAAAATTAACATGATATGCCAGCATAGGAGACCTTGATGTATGTAGCTCCTTACCTTGTTAGTGATTATATGATGTACCTCAGAAATATCAAAATCTCTCCAGGAAGCGAGCACACTACCTGTTTAAATGGCAAGCAATAACTCGGTTCCTGACAGTGTACATGAACGTTAACAGCTTCAGCGCCGGTTGGGATCTGTCATTCCCTCATCCGAGAGCTCGTACCTCCATGTAGATAAAGTCAACATTTCCAATTACGGAGCGGGACAGGTCGACAATACAACATAGTCTACCCAAACACCGAATCATAAATCAGCGCCTAAGAAATGTGACCAAAATCATTGCCAAAGCAAAATATTATTATGTATAATGCTAAATATTCAGAATTAACCCAAGTTTTATTGTTGCGTCACTTATTTTTGGAAGGCCTATCGCCTTTATTTGGGAACTCTGCAAGACCGGTAATAGTGGAAAAAAAATGATTGCAGCCCAACCAAAGTATTTTCAGTGTCTCTTAAAAATTATGACATGTGAAAGAATAGGGGGAAGACAGACAAATAGAGAAGAGTGTATTTCACAATGGCACCTAATTTACAGGGTCCATGTTTTCTTTAAATAGTGTAAAACATAAATTTTTCACTACTAATAATAATTCTTTAATATTACTAGATGTAGATAGAGTAATACGTATACAGTCATAGCTACAGGATATGCAGAAATATATTTGAAATAATCAGTTTGTATTAAAGTCATGATACATAATTAGATAGATAAAAGATAGATAGATTGATAAATAGACAGATAACGCAAAGCCTCCCAAGCACGAATGCAGTTGTTTTAATATCTAAAAGAATAATAAAGAGGCAATAACCTCAAAAAATAATGAAAAAGGTGGACTTGAAATTAGCCCATGTGACAACGTTTCAGTTCACAGAATTTCTCAAGGGTGAGAGAAAGGTTCTGTGAACCGAAACGTTGCCACATGGTCTAATTTCAAGTTCACCTTTTTCATTATTTTTTTAATGCTGCTTTTCTTTTTTATACCGATAGATATATAATAGATAGCTAGATACAAAGATGGGTGCAGGAGCGCCTCCAAGGTTACCGCTTAAAACCTTTCACATATATTTTAATTAGCCCATGCAACGTTTCGGCTCAAAATGACAGCGCCTTTCTCAAGTGTATGGAGACTAGACTTCTAACTCAAAGTCACCCACTACTTTTACAATTGACAGCGTTTTATAGATATTTCCACCATTTTTGAGTTAACCTTTTCCATACCTGAGCTGTTCCGAATAAGCAAGGCTCCAGTGGTATTTTCCGGCTCCCTGCTCGGATAATACAGGGTGGTTACCGCATGTAAAGATTGAATGACATAGCCCTTCTCCCCTCACAAATGCATTTTGTACATGTTAGTATTTTTTTAAAGATTCCGCCCAGAGCTGCATTTAGCGGTGACAGGAAGAATTCTGTGTGACACTTTTGCAGTAACGTGCCGGAGCAGAAAATCTCTTTTATTAAAGAAGATTGATGAGTGCTATGTAAATATTTGTACTTGTCTCCATCTAATTGCGCCTCTTCATATTTCATGCACAGATATTTTCCCCGCAAAGCATTAATTAATTGACTCATTAAAATGACAGTGATTATTTTTGGAGCTTTTGTGTCTTTTTTTAAAAATATATTTCCAATAATAACAATTGTCTATCATGCTGTGTAATGTTAGTACACACTCCCAAATAAAAAAACAAAATAATAATAATTTGACGACTGGTTGTTTTTTTTTATTATTATTTTATTCTTTTGCTCAGTGCTGCAAAAACTATTAAAAAGAAGAAATTTCTTTTTTATTATTACTTAAGCATGTGACTAAGCAGATTAAATGGAATCTCATAATTCCTTTTTCATAGGAAAATAGAAATTAAATTTATTTTAATGGGAGAAAATGCTAAAAATATTGAGCCGATTCCTCCCCACCTTGCTAAAATCTTTTAATTTGAATGTCTGATTGTCGTAATCTTACTCTCCATGGTCTGAGCCGGTTAGTCTCCATGTTGGTAAAATATCCGTGTAATACATTGATTAACAAGTAAGCCGCAGCAGGAACTGTCCCAGCTGTCAGGCTGACAGTCCAAGCCTTGATTCAGCTATTTCACTGTGGACTGCTATCAGTGTATCATATGGAAATGATACCATAGAATTGAGCTGACCCGCTGCATGAGCGATAGGAGAACGGTGGTACCTTAACGCTGCCAGGCCATCAGATATCGCTTATTAAACTGGAGGGGAGGAGGAAGAGGATTTTAAGAAGGTACAACTGGAGGGTGAGTGACCACTTTGCTTCGTATTCTTTTGTGCACCCTCCCAGGGTGTTCTCCATAGCAAAAAAAAAAATATATATATAAAAGAAATATAAACTAAAGCTACCGGTAAATAAATGAAAACCAAGTTATAATGACATTTAAACATAATTAATTTAATTAAAATTCCACACAAATTCTATATTTTTTTTTCGCATTTACATATTCGCAATCATCATTTTCACAAATTACATTTTGGATTTTCCTAAATTAAAATTTGTGAAGCTTTTTTTTATATCTATTTTTTTTTTGTATGATAATTTTGCTAATTCAATGCATTTTAACTTAAGAAAATAAATGTGCAATAATAATTTATTAAAAAAAAAAACCTGTTGCATTTACCGTTAATGGGTTTAAAGGGGGTCACATTTGCATTGAGAAAGACTAGAAAAAAAATCTTTTAGGTTATGAAAATGTTTATAATAATTGTGTATTATGATATCATGTGAGTATGTTTTATGTCTATCTGATGGGTATAACTTTTTCAATGCTGGTTAACACCCCCTCCAGCCGCCCCTGTACAAAGTAGAAGCTTTATAAGGATGCTGCTATGATTAATCTGGAGTAAAGTAATCATTTACCCTACATGATCATAGTGATAAATGTTCCAAGCATCAAGCATTCAGCCTGTGGCAATTTTTGCTCCCCTTCCAGCCTTTTGCATCTCCCATAAAAGCAAAATTTACTAACAATATTCCTTACAGGCAAAAGCGAGAGAGATCCGAGCTTAATGTTCGATTCTAAGAGAAAGGGAGTAAAGCATAATCTTTACCTTGTCAGAAATAATCTATAATTTATATACTTAAGCGGGATTAATGTCGTTTAAGTGAAATATATTGGAATTACTATATGTAGAAAGTAATATTAGACCATGTGCTATTAATACATATATTAATACATGAATGTATAATTAATAAATAATTATATGTGGGATAAGGAAAAATGAAGATAGGAAAAGTCTGGAATAAATATCATTATTTTAATAAGGAATTTGGGTTTTGATAGCATTATTTCTATTAGAATTAGTTGTTTGAAAATTTGCATCTAAAACTTATATCCTGTTGACTTAGTTCAAAGTATATGGTCATGTAGAGCCTGTTACTTGTAAAGCGGCCATTATAGGAGATTCTCTGTAAAATGAAAAGATAGATAGATAGATAGATAGAGAGATAATAGATAGATAATAGATAGATAGATAGATAGAGAGAGAGATAATAGATAGATAATAGATAGATAGATAGATAGATAGATAGAGATAATATAATAGATAGATAATAGCTAGTTAGAGAGATGATAGATAGATAGATAGATAGATTAGATAGAGAGATAATAGATAGATAATAGATAGATAGATAGATAGAGAGAGAGATAATAGATAGATAATAGATAGATAGATAGATAGATAGATAGAGATAATATAATAGATAGATAATAGCTAGTTAGAGAGATGATAGATAGATAGATAGATAGATAGATTAGATAGAGAGATAATAGATATATAATAGATAGATAGATAAGATAATAGATAGATGCCATAGGTGGTATATATGAATTGATTCAAGCTACTCACTTATTAGCACTATTTTATCTTACACTTCATGAAATGTTTAATTTTCAGAGTGTAATTATATTAATTAAATTTAATGGTAAATACTTTGAGACTTTTTCTTACATAATTGTTTTTTTGTATTTTAAAAATTAATAAATCAATGCAGAAAATAATTAACATTTATCCATTGAGCTGAAGGTTAACATATAATGGCCCATAATGTTATATAGACTCAGGACTTGGCTTGGACTGGCCAACCGGAGATCAAGGTGAATCTCCCGGTGGGCCCCCTGTGCATTAATGAACCATGATTTACTATGTAAACACAAAGAAAACATCTCGTCATTCATTTAACAAATTCCCTAGTTTGTTACTATATAGAAGCAGCAGTATATTTGTGAATGAGGTTCATGTAAGATATTCATGTAGCTGAACAGTGGGCTCCCAGAGTCCTGGTTGACTCTTGGCACCCAATCCCGACATAGCAAAGCCTCGCCCCTCTCTCTCAGCACTGGACCTAGCACAATGTATATTTTTGGGGAGTATTCGATTAAAAACAAGCACTGTTAATTGCCCTATTAAGCCCTCAGAGCTCCTCTTAATGACCCATCTTTGGCAGAACCTTTCCTCTGAATGGCTACTATGTAATACTACATTTCAATTGCAGCAATCACTGCAGATTTAACGTATGGTCAGACAGGACTTTCTCCAGCATAATCAGCTGTGACAGGTGCTGATCTTGCAGCGATCATCTGGTCACCACCGTGGATGCATTTTGGAAGGGGTGTCTTGGCCATTTTAAAGACTGAAATTGAAAAAGCCTGCCGAAATATATGTTACTGCTAGTCACTAATCATGTCCTTTCTCTTGAAATAAAAATCACAATTTAATTTGTGAGTTATAAAAGTGGGATTATAAAGCCAAACTTACGGAAAGAATTATTTGAAGGGCAGAAAGTTAAAAAATGTCATACTGACCTGACTGATATGTCATCAATCTTCCTGAAATTTGTAAAAAAAAAAAAATATTACAGTAAGCACTGTCAATGTAAAATGTCCTTAATATTGTGGCAAGTAGCCTGCAGAATTACTGAAGATGGAAAATTAGGAAGGTGTCAATAGGCAAGAACATGGGTGATACTTTTATAAATACTATGTTGATTATTTTGAACTATTTGATTCTTTTTCGCAAAATATAAATGTAAATCAGTTTGAAATGATACAATTTTTAGGCTTTTCCCATTTTGTTTAAACTTTTTTAGCACTCTTTTGGGGGTATGACCAAGCGTGGCTGATAAATACATCAAAATTAATTTCTATGACTGGAGTACAGAGGTGGTGTGAATCGACTCATACAGCCTGGACCAGTGGCCACGTCGGTAACTTTTGGCTGCTAAACTGGAGCGCTGTGAACCGTCTTTTACGTGACTGCATCCCCACCTCTTCTTTTAATTAGCCAGTCATTGCTGTGGCATAACATACATGTGATGTTGTGCCAGGCAGCCTTATGAAAAGAAGAACCACAGATGCTGGCAGGTAGTTGCAAAACTCTCATCTAGTGGCCAGAGATTATTGATGTGGTTGCTGAACCTTGCCTGCAAATTGATATGGACCATCTCTACTGAAATACATTTCTTGCGTCAGAAAGATGCACCAAATTCATTGAGAGATGCACGCTTTTTAATGGATTTAGCACATTTCACTCCAGCGCACCCTTCCTCAAGACTGACATATAAAACAACAGTCTTGATAAATTGTGGCCGTTGTGCATTATTTAGGTATTTCATATCTATGAAAAATGGATGGTAACATTTCCTGAAACTTTTTGCATGGATTGGTGAAAACGTATGAGGTTGATGTCTGAGCATTTTTGCTTTGGATCCACTCGCCAGAAAGCTTAATGCCCCAAAAGAGTCCCCTGGGAATATTTCTGCAGTTTTTAGTGGGTTTACAAAGCCAAATTTGCCCTGTAAAAAAACAGTTGCACATTGCACTTGTTCTGGCCTACACAATTTGTCTACTCAGCCCTTTTGTTTCTGTGGGACACCATAAAACGAGGGTGGGCTTATGACTTTACTTTTTATGGTCTGTTCATCTCCTTTCAGATTTCCACCATTTGATTTTGATACTAGGGTTGAGGTTTGTTCTTAATAGGCCTTGGATGCCTTGAGGTGGCCATTCACTTAGCCAATATTTTTGTTGAAACCATTTATTGCAGCATATAGAAGATATCAGAGTGAAGTCATGGTGGAATTTCTACATGCCCTGGAGATGAGGTACCAGAGGCATCTGCCAGCAGTTTATGCCCTTCTCCTTATTCAGAATACATGCAAGGTTGGCTGAACCATGGGTGTACGTGTATTGATATGTTCGGAGGAATAGCTAGTTGAACAAATGTTTGTCCGACAGCTATGAATGTTACATAGTCTAAAGTCGATGTGTGTATCCCCTAAGTATTGATTTCCCATTTTCTTTTTAGAGGCATTTACTGTTTCTGGGGAGAGTTAAGGATTGAGCCTTTTAGAGGATTTTTTTTTTATCCAGGACCAGCCTAAAGGAACACCTGATAAGCTCCTTCTAGGAAATGCTTTGTTAGCTCTTATTTCTTGCAGATTTCCTGGCCTTGTTTCCATAATTTCTCTTTACTAGTACCATCATCGTAAGGAGTTGTCCATTAATGCACAATCCCTTCTTAATGGTTTTATGCAAGAATGTTTTTCTTAAAATAACTATCTGCCTGTTATACCCGGCACTTGCACACATGGGACATTGACCACTCCTGCTAGCGGTTTAGCTGCTGCACATCAACAGAGCAGCTCTTTCTCATTCAGGTGGTTCCGTCAACAGGGCCTGATTGCAGGCATCATGCTGATTGAAAGCCGGATCTAGAAGTTGGCCAGCAAGGAGCCGATTGTATATCAGCATTGACGTTAGCAGTCACGCCCTGTCAACAGAGCAAAGCGGAAGAGAAGAAACTTCTCTGTGACTGCTCTGTGCCGGCAGAGATTGACTCCCAGCAGTCAAGTGACATTTTACTAGTGAAGCCAATCAGCAGTTACTAATCGTCTGCAGTTTTTACACTCTGGACTGATGGAGCTGTAAAGGCTGTAGCCCATCAGCGGCCGCTAAGAAGCTGCAGCGCTCATGTGACATAACAATGTCTTTTGAACGCTGAGAGACACAACACTGACATCGCTGAAACAGCACTAGTTCAGGAGGTATGTGTTTGTTTTTTAATTTTATCTGGGACACTTTAGTTTTTAAGAAATGGTTGCCAAGTAGTGCCCAACCACTTGAGTTACTTTTACTAAGGGTCTGGAAATCTGTCAGAAAAACGGTGATGGAGCAGGTGATTATTTCAGCTTTATTCTGCTGTACTACTTTTTAGCCTTGTTTATCCTACATTTAGGGTATGCACAGAGTAATAGTCCTTCTTTACTACTGATAGCCTCCAATCACAAACATTGTATTAACTTAATAGACTTTTTAATCTTTTCATGAAAACCTTGCCATGCTTGTTCATTAGTTATGGTTGGTATTGCAGGTCTTCCTTTTCCGTAGTGTATATGGATGATGATTTTCTAGTTTCTGATAAAGAAAGCAAACTCCTTGGGCTCATCTATTTAATTATGAATAACTAGATTATGGCCCGATGCTATCGCATCGGGAGGATGCGATAGCATCACACCTCTTGCCATGTTAACCCTCAACACACACACTCCTCAACACACACTCCTCTCACCTTTCCCCATCTCCACTCACTCTTTCACTCCACATACGACCCCTTCTCTCACTCCGTCTCTCATACTCACGCCGTCATCGCCGCTGCTCCACGATCCCCGACATCTTCTTCCGCCGGCGCCATCCTGGATCCAGACGTTGTCCACGCCGGCGACATGTTCTTGCGGCGACGCCATCTTGAGTATCGTGAAATCCCACGATAGTCAAGATGGCGTCGCCGGAAGAACATGTCGCCGGCGTGGACGACGTCGGGATCCAAAATGGCGTCGACGAAATCTCTCGAGTTTTCGCCGACGCCATTTTTGGATCCCGACGTCGTCCTCGCCGGCGACATGTTCTTGCGGCGACGCCATCTTGACTATCGCGGGATTTCGCCGATCCAAAATCGCCGCAAGAACATGTCGCCGGCGTGGAGGACGTCTGGATCCGGCGGAAGATGATGTCGGGGATTGTGGATCAGCGGCGATGACGGCGTGAGTATGAGAGACGGAGTGAGAGAAAGGGTCGTATGTGGAGTGAAAGAGTGAGTGGACGTGAGTGGAAATGGTGAAAGGTGAGTGGAGTGTGTGTGTTGAGGGTTAACATGGAAAAAGGTGTGCGGTGACGTCACCGGTTACAACTGGACGGAAGTTGTTACAACCGGAAGTTGCTTAGGGCATTTATTATTATAGAAAAGTAAAAGTGTAAAATATCCAATTGCTAATTCATTTTTTATGTATTTTTCTTTATTTTTTTTTCCTATTCTATTTTCTTTTATTTTAGAGAAGGCATAACTTTTATATTGTACCAACGTTGCCCCACTAAAGGTGGCAAAGCAGAGAAAAGCTTTTGATGGACCATGTGTTAAATTTATCTACCAAAATACAATACATCCCTTTGTGTCAATTATTTTCTAATTTGCAGCTGATTACATTTTACCAGGTTTTTAGCCGTGATTGATTGGCTTTGGCAATCCGAGAACAAATGTTGACAAATATGCATAACAGGCAAATCACACAAAATCAATGTACGTGTCTTAGAAATCCCTGTCTGGTGAAATATAATGCATTCATAAGGAAAGTGGCTAATTAATAGTTAATTGACTTTCATGCATTATTAACTGGTTCATTGATTATTGGATATATGGTTTAAATGCACCGAAATAGAAATTTAGTACGTTCCAGACACAAATGAATAATTAGTTCCAGATAGAAAGTAGGATTTTTTTAAAGAATATTTCAGAATCTAGAGGTTTTTATGTGGGCAATGTTAGTTGTATTATTAGTAGGGTATGATAGATAGATAGATAGATAGATAGATAGATAGATAGATAGATAGATAGAGATAGATAGATAGATAATAAATAGAGAGATAGATAGATAATAAATAAATAGATAGATAAATAATAGATAGAGATAGATAGATAGATAGATAGATAGATACATTTCTACCGTCTATAAATAAATATGAAAAACATAATTTTGCCCAAAGTTATATTAATAATAGTTTTATTTCTACATTTTCTTTTGCGCTAAATGCACATAACAGATTTACACAAAATAATGTATAGAGTTAAAATAATCTGTCTCAAAATATTATTACTTTTTTTTTCTAAAAGAATCGCATTTCACCACTTGTTATCCAGTTCGCTAACTCATTTCTTCAGTATATGTAGACTTATGATAGGATGCCAACTTCAGGCTAGGGTTTCTTTCCTCCATCTGCTCAGTCAGACCCATGGCCTTGGCCACACAATAAGTTCCTGTGTCGGATTAATGTGCATTTTTTGCTGTATTCTATTTAGATTTATCTATTACATCTGAGATTTTCAACCTTCTTTATCCCTTTAAAGAATCCAAGAACAATTGGTGACCCCAGTATTCATTCGCTACCAATTCAACATTGTATCATAATTGACAAATAGAAAAGATATGTACTTATATGAAAGGAATATAAAAACTACAAAGAAAGGTCATATGTCATCTGCATTATTGTGTTTGATAGAGTCCACCTTTATGTGCACCATCTATGATGGAAATGCACAAAAATCATTTAGAGGTGTGAGTTTGCACCTTGAATCTTCTCACTTTCTCAGTAAATCTTTAACAACTCAGTGCTCCTCTTACCCTTAACAGGTTTGAACACCTATTCTCACAATGGTTTTCCTTGTTTTTATGGAATGTGCACAATGTAAATTCTGACTGAAGTCAAAACAACGAAGTGACAGCGCAGAGTGAAGGCTAAGCAGTCAATAAGTGCTGTTGGATCCATTCTGTATGACTACCCAATGAAGCTACTTGAGAGATTGCCAAGGGGTGTAAAGCTTTCATCAGAGTCAAAGTGGGATACTTTGAAGAATCCAAAGTTTAACTCACATTTTTTTAATGTTTTTTTTCACTGTTCCTCCAAAAATGAGAATGGAGACAGCAGCACACCAATTATAAAAGTAGAAAAAACTTGTGGTTTGATAGCCCATAGCGGTGATATTTTGGTTGAAGAGTCAAATTGCTTGAACCGAAACTATGGGCGATTGAACCATTTTATTCTACTTTTTTAATTGGTGTGCTGCCTTCATTTTTATTTTTAAACTAGCTGAAGAGCCCGGCGCTGCCCGGGCATAGTAACTAACTGTGGTTAGTTATAACAAATTATAATTATCCTCCATCCCATAGTCCCTTGCCCATATACCCATCATACATATCCTCCATCCCATAGCCGAGTGCCCATATAAAACTCATATATTAAATCCCTAAACCGATACTTTATTGTTTAAAAACCACAAATGTGGTACACACCAGAAAAAATGTGACAGAAAATGAAAAAACAAAGAAGTGTTCAAAAATAGCCCACACTAGGGTAACCCCTGTGAATCCCTAATTGTTCACTGAGCTGTACCCTGCCTGGCTGCGGAGGTTGGCACCCTAAGGGGAGAACGTTGTGGCGCCCCCGCTCACGATGGCTATCCCTGGGGGCCCTGACAAACCCTACAGCCACTAGTGGTCCCTTCTACCCGATATAAGGGAACCGCTAGTTCTAGACAGAGATCAAGCCTGCTCTATAGAGGACCCTGTGTCCCAAGAAAAGAGGTTAAAAACAATTTAGAACACACATGGCATGGGGTGGCATGTTAAAGTCCCACAAAAAAATATAGAGACAGCTTCAAGGCAGCCCAGTGGGATAACTCAGTTCAGATCATGCCTAAATCTTATACACAAGATACGGAGAGGCATCTTTTACTCAATTAAAAGCCATAGCTCAAAAATGATTGAGAAATGGCTAAAAAATGCCATCAATAGTCTCCCACTAATAAAAATATATGGGGAACGCAGAGCTGCAACAGCGGTACTTATCTGCGTTTTTCGCCACCTGCCATCAAATCATGAATGCCTCAACGCGTTTCGCCTTCCAGGGCTCATCAGGAGGCCCGATGCTACGATAATTCGTGTCCCATAAAGGTGCAAATAGCTTACCGATGTTCCATACTTCTCCACTCTTATAATCTGCCGCGCAGAGCCTAAGCTCCGCCCACTCCAATCCCATTGCCTCTCTCAGCACCACCCATTTGCTGCTGCCCCAATCGGTTAACAGATCTCTGATGCACCGTCTTACTGACCAATCACGTGTCCTCACACACAGGGTTCCCCATAGCTCCCCTGTCATCCTGGCTTAGATTGGTTACTGCACCTAGCCTGCATGCAGCGTCACTGCTGACTCACCGGTCACATGTCCTTAGACGGAGAGTCTCACAGCAATCACCAATCACTGCGCCCCAGGCATATTGTCATCTCTGCAATTTAACCCCATATGTGCAGTAAACGCTCCACAAACCAGGCGTATATACCCACATCGCTACATTTAACCCAAAGAGCTCATGTCTGACGATCTCATTTAATATGTTACCTACATTATATTGATAATGATAATTAGCGTTTTGCTCGATAAATACAAACCGCATCATCGCCTACAACAATGTGAGCAGGCGTCTACAGTTACCTATCTCAATATATGTAATCAACATATGACACTCATACTTCGCAAAAAGATAGATATAAATCGCGTCACAACCTTTAATAATGTGAACAGGCGTCGATATGCAACTACCCCATCAAGTTCAAGGTATCTGCTCTCCCAAGATAGTCACTGTGACGCAAATATGTACAGATATCTTACTTCTTTCTATCTTCAGACAGTCTACGCATTCTAAAGATGATCCACACCATGGATCACTTAAATATTATGCAACTGCCCCGTCAAAGTAATATAGTGAGAGCCTTATTAAGAGGCAACAAGGGTTCAGATTCAAAATGCTCCTAGATCCTATAGGGATATACGTCTGCGGCAGTAAAGAGGGACTTTCTATATATGCTATATTCCACGCCAATACATGGAGATTCCACTATAACAGGGAACCAACAGAGCAAAATCAAGGAGGCTGGTATCCTCTAGAAAAGGAACATATAATTCAATTGTGGCTCATAAGAAGCAGGCATATGACAATTGCTCATTCAGCCCTCTCGGTTCGAGTGACTCCATCCTGAATATCCATTCACACTCTCTCCTAAGCATCACCTTATCCACATTTCCTCCTCTTGGATTTACATGGACTACCTCTATAGCACAGAATTTTATGTCACCGAGATCACCATTATGATACATCCACATGTGCTTTGCAAGCGGGGTTTCTCTTTTGTGTCTGATGTCTCCAAGATGTTCTCCTACTCTTCTTCTGAATTCTCTCCTGGTCTTTCCTACATAATTTTTTGGGCATGAGCATGTAGCCATATAGATGACCCCTGTGGTTTTACAGTTTGAGAAGTCACGATGAAAAAACATCCTACCAGTGCTCGCACTGCAGAAAGACTTCCCCGGTGACATAAAATTCTGTGCTATAGAGGTAGTCCATGTAAATCCAAGAGGAGGAAATGTGGATAAGGTGATGCTTAGGAGAGAGTGTGAATGGATATTCAGGATGGAGTCACTCGAACCGAGAGGGCTGAATGAGCAATTGTCATATGCCTGCTTCTTATGAGCCACAATTGAATTATATGTTCCTTTTCTAGAGGATACCAGCCTCCTTGATTTTGCTCTGTTGGTTCCCTGTTATAGTGGAATCTCCATGTATTGGCGTGGAATATTGCATATATAGAAAGTCCCTCTTTACTGCCGCAGACGTATATCCCTATAGGATCTAGGAGCATTTTGAATCTGAACCCTTGTTGCCTCTTAATAAGGCTCTCACTATATTACTTTGACGGGGCAGTTGCATAATATTTAAGTGATCCATGGTGTGGATCATCTTTAGAATGCGTAGACTGTCTGAAGATAGAAAGAAGTAAGATATCTGTACATATTTGCCTCACAGTGACTATCTTGGGAGAGCAGATACCTTGAACTTGATGGGGTAGTTGCATATCGACGCCTGTTCACATTATTAAAGGTTGTGACGCGATTTATATCTATCTTTTTGCGAAGTATGAGTGTCATATGTTGATTACATATATTGAGATAGGTAACTGTAGACGCCTGCTCACATTGTTGTAGGCGATGATGCGGTTTGTATTTATCGAGCAAAACGCTAATTATCATTATCAATATAATGTAGGTAACATATTAAATGAGATCGTCAGACATGAGCTCTTTGGGTTAAATGTAGCGATGTGGGTATATACGCCTGGTTTGTGGAGCGTTTACTGCACATATGGGGTTAAATTGCAGAGATGACAATATGCCTGGGGCGCAGTGATTGGTGATTGCTGTGAGACTCTCCGTCTAAGGACATGTGACCGGTGAGTCAGCAGTGACGCTGCATGCAGGCTAGGTGCAGTAACCAATCTAAGCCAGGATGACAGGGGAGCTATGGGGAACCCTGTGTGTGAGGACACGTGATTGGTCAGTAAGACGGTGCATCAGAGATCTGTTAACCGATTGGGGCAGCAGCAAATGGGTGGTGCTGAGAGAGGCAATGGGATTGGAGTGGGCGGAGCTTAGGCTCTGCGCGGCAGATTATAAGAGTGGAGAAGTATGGAACATCGGTAAGCTATTTGCACCTTTATGGGACACGAATTATCGTAGCATCGGGCCTCCTGATGAGCCCTGGAAGGCGAAACGCGTTGAGGCATTCATGATTTGATGGCAGGTGGCGAAAAACGCAGATAAGTACCGCTGTTGCAGCTCTGCGTTCCCCATATATTTTTATTAGTGGGAGACTATTGATGGCATTTTTTAGCCATTTCTCAATCATTTTTGAGCTATGGCTTTTAATTGAGTAAAAGATGCCTCTCCGTATCTTGTGTATAAGATTTAGGCATGATCTGAACTGAGTTATCCCACTGGGCTGCCTTGAAGCTGTCTCTATATTTTTTTGTGGGACTTTAACATGCCACCCCATGCCATGTGTGTTCTAAATTGTTTTTAACCTCTTTTCTTGGGACACAGGGTCCTCTATAGAGCAGGCTTGATCTCTGTCTAGAACTAGCGGTTCCCTTATATCGGGTAGAAGGGACCACTAGTGGCTGTAGGGTTTGTCAGGGCCCCCAGGGATAGCCATCGTGAGCGGGGGCGCCACAACGTTCCCCCCTTAGGGTGCCAACCTCCGCAGCCAGGCAGGGTACAGCTCAGTGAACAATTAGGGATTCACAGGGGTTACCCTAGTGTGGGCTATTTTTGAACACTTCTTTGTTTTTTCATTTTCTGTCACATTTTTTCTGGTGTGTACCACATTTGTGGTTTTTAAACAATAAAGTATCGGTTTAGGGATTTAATATATGAGTTTGATTTGAGAACCCTTTAAGGATTATATTTCAGATTGTTAATATTCGAATCTGGGATGGCTGGTTTCCTTGCAGGTCCTATTAATTTAGATCTGTGGATGGAAGATGCTAATCAGGCATTTAGCATAGCAGGGTCGTCTGAGAGCAATACTGGCCCTTTGGCTCTCAAGAATCTATTCAATGATGTATATGGAGGTTATAAAGAATTTTTGAAATCCTGGTGGGAACTCAGGACACTTGAAAATTATATAAAAAATCGGATAATTCCAAGAGGCCTGAGGATAAACATCAATCCTTCCCCTAGAATTTCCTCACCTGAGCTTATGAGTGTGTGGATGAAGGAATCCATCGAGTCATCCCTTAGATTTATGCAAATTTTGTTGGCAGAAGAAAGAAAGGTACTTGAGAGGGTTACTGGGGATTTGAATAAATTGATCGAACGAGTCCTGAAGTCTAAAGGGGATCCCGATTTTAACAGAAGGGAGGGGCTATTGCAAACCTCTGTTGAGAGATATCAGGCTCTATTAAAAGAACGAAAGCATCTCCAGTTCCAGAGAGATTTGAGGGACTTTAGTGATAATCAGGTGTTCAACTACCAGAAAGAAAGACAGTCTGAGGCTTCGTCATCTGATATCGATACCTCCGACACAGAAAGGACGGAGAGGGCACCAGGGGGTATACATCAGTATAGAGATACGCTGTCGAAACAGAGATGGCAAGGTGGGAGAGGCAGATCCATGAGAAAGGGAAGAGGGCCACACAGGGGAGGTACACGAGTGTTAACTCCCTTCTCAGGCCCCAATTCGATATCTGGTTCTGGTTCTGCTCAGCCGTATACTCCTACTGTCTCCTCTACCTCTTTTTTGGAACAAGGTGCGAGAACGGGTTACCAATTAAGAACTCGGTTCAACCAATAAAAGGTCAGATTGTGAACCTGTCCTCGCACGTCCTCACTACGGATGAGCTGAGTGTCCTCTCTAGAGGCCTAAACTTTGTGCCAGTGAATAGGTTCAACTGTTTTGAATGGGTTAAAGATTTGAATTTGTTTTGTAGAAAACTCAAGTGGAAAAAGTTTTTTAGACACAATAGCCGTGAGGCTTGTAAACAACAGGGCCTCAATGAGGAGGATATTGAAGGATATGAGGCGCTCATTGGACTTTTGAATGAAAATGATAGAGTTCCCACTGCTGGGAAGGGCCCCTTTACTACCTTGAGAAATAAAAGTGAAAGGATGCCGCCTGTAGGTGATATGGGAAATATCGATATATTTGCCAGCTTGGTGGAGAGGGACCTGAAGAAACTAGCAGGACCAGAGTGGGAAAATAAGGATAATTTGTTGGCCAGTGAGCGATTAGCACTTGAGGCTTTAAAGAAAAATGATCAAATAGTGTAAAACCCTCCGACAAAGGGGGCAATATGGTAATTCTGAACCACATTGAATATCGTGAAATGTGCTATGCTATTCTGCAGGACAATTCAACATATGAGGTGCTAAAAGAGAACCCCATGGCCTCTTATAGAGAGGAACTGCAGTTGATCCTCAGTGGGGCCTTAGCAGAGGGTGTGGTCTCAAAGACAGAATTTGACTTTATTCTTCCTAAGTTCCCGCTGGTGGCCACGTTTTATGCATTACCAAAGATACATAAGGGCCTGAATCCCCTGAAGGGGAGGCCGATTGTATCAGGTGTGGACTCGTTGACACAGAATAGTGGCCTGTATATTGACCAGATATTACGTCCCTTTGTGGTTTGTATGCCGTCATATTTGAGGGATACTTCAGATCTACTGCTAAAATTGGAGGGCGTTCACCTGGAAGGGAATGCTTGGTTGGCCTCCATTGATATAGAAGCACTCTACAGTAACATACCACATGATGTAGGCATTAAAGGCGTGGGACATTTTCTTAGTCAGAGGTCAATAGCTTGTAGAGGGCACAATAGTTTTTTGACCTCCCTTTTGCAGTATATATTGACCCACAATGCATTCTGTTTTGATGGCAAATTCTACCACCAGCTCAGGGGCACCGCGATGGGGTGCCCCTGTGCCCCTTCGTATGCAAATTTGTTTCTGGGCTGGTGGGAGGAGACTATTGTTTTTGGAGGAGAGGAGAAGTGGTGGCACTGCTTGATTTCTTTGTGGTATAGGTTCATAGATGATGTCTTTATGGTATGGACAGGGGATAAAGACCAATTTGAAGAATTTGTGAGAGAGTTGAATCAAAATAGTGTTAACTTGAGATTTACCTCAGAAATTCAGAAAACGGAAATACCATTCCTGGACATTAAAATCCAAAAAGATAGGATGGGAGGCATTTCTACAAGTATATTTCGGAAACCTACGAGTACGAATAGCTTGCTACATTGGCAGAGCCACCATCCAGTCCCTCTTAAGAGAGGTATTCCGAAGGGACAATTCCTACGGTTGAGGAGGAATTGCTCCAGGAATGACCTGTTCCAAAGGCAAGCTGGGGATATGTTTTGTCGGTTTAAGAACAAGGGATATCCGCAACATGTTCTAGACACTGCATATGATTTTGCAAGAAAAGCAGATAGGGCTAAATTGCTGCAGAAACGTGAGATTGAAGACTCGACAGAATTAATAAGAGTAATTGGGACATTTGACGTTAACCATCAGGAGGTCAGAAAGGTCCTATCTAAGCATTGGGATGTTCTCAGGTTGGATCCAGATTTGAAGAATATAATTGGCGAGCGTCCCAACATTACCTTTAGAAAGGGTAGATCTATTAGGGACATGTTGGTCCACAGCCAATATAGGAGACCATTGGCTGGTGGTACTTGGCTGGATAGGCGACCCTGTGGTTTTTTTTAAATGTGGGGACTGCAGTTTTTGCAAATATATGAGACCGGGGAAGTCTTTCTGCAGTGCGAGCACTGGTAGGATGTTTTTTCATCGTGACTTCTCAAACTGTAAAACCACAGGGGTCATCTATATGGCTACATGCTCATGCCCAAAAAATTATGTAGGAAAGACCAGGAGAGAATTCAGAAGAAGAGTAGGAGAACATCTTGGAGACATCAGACACAAAAGAGAAACCCCGCTTGCAAAGCACATGTGGATGTATCATAATGGTGATCTCGGTGACATAAAATTCTGTGCTATAGAGGTAGTCCATGTAAATCCAAGAGGAGGAAATGTGGATAAGGTGATGCTTAGGAGAGAGTGTGAATGGATATTCAGGATGGAGTCACTCGAACCGAGAGGGCTGAATGAGCAATTGTCATATGCCTGCTTCTTATGAGCCACAATTGAATTATATGTTCCTTTTCTAGAGGATACCAGCCTCCTTGATTTTGCTCTGTTGGTTCCCTGTTATAGTGGAATCTCCATGTATTGGCGTGGAATATTGCATATATAGAAAGTCCCTCTTTACTGCCGCAGACGTATATCCCTATAGGATCTAGGAGCATTTTGAATCTGAACCCTTGTTGCCTCTTAATAAGGCTCTCACTATATTACTTTGACGGGGCAGTTGCATAATATTTAAGTGATCCATGGTGTGGATCATCTTTAGAATGCGTAGACTGTCTGAAGATAGAAAGAAGTAAGATATCTGTACATATTTGCCTCACAGTGACTATCTTGGGAGAGCAGATACCTTGAACTTGATGGGGTAGTTGCATATCGACGCCTGTTCACATTATTAAAGGTTGTGACGCGATTTATATCTATCTTTTTGCGAAGTATGAGTGTCATATGTTGATTACATATATTGAGATAGGTAACTGTAGACGCCTGCTCACATTGTTGTAGGCGATGATGCGGTTTGTATTTATCGAGCAAAACGCTAATTATCATTATCAATATAATGTAGGTAACATATTAAATGAGATCGTCAGACATGAGCTCTTTGGGTTAAATGTAGCGATGTGGGTATATACGCCTGGTTTGTGGAGCGTTTACTGCACATATGGGGTTAAATTGCAGAGATGACAATATGCCTGGGGCGCAGTGATTGGTGATTGCTGTGAGACTCTCCGTCTAAGGACATGTGACCGGTGAGTCAGCAGTGACGCTGCATGCAGGCTAGGTGCAGTAACCAATCTAAGCCAGGATGACAGGGGAGCTATGGGGAACCCTGTGTGTGAGGACACGTGATTGGTCAGTAAGACGGTGCATCAGAGATCTGTTAACCGATTGGGGCAGCAGCAAATGGGTGGTGCTGAGAGAGGCAATGGGATTGGAGTGGGCGGAGCTTAGGCTCTGCGCGGCAGATTATAAGAGTGGAGAAGTATGGAACATCGGTAAGCTATTTGCACCTTTATGGGACACGAATTATCGTAGCATCGGGCCTCCTGATGAGCCCTGGAAGGCGAAACGCGTTGAGGCATTCATGATTTGATGGCAGGTGGCGAAAAACGCAGATAAGTACCGCTGTTGCAGCTCTGCGTTCCCCATATATTTTTATTAGTGGGAGACTATTGATGGCATTTTTTAGCCATTTCTCAATCATTTTTGAGCTATGGCTTTTAATTGAGTAAAAGATGCCTCTCCGTATCTTGTGTATAAGATTTAGGCATGATCTGAACTGAGTTATCCCACTGGGCTGCCTTGAAGCTGTCTCTATATTTTTTTGTGGGACTTTAACATGCCACCCCATGCCATGTGTGTTCTAAATTGTTTTTAACCTCTTTTCTTGGGACACAGGGTCCTCTATAGAGCAGGCTTGATCTCTGTCTAGAACTAGCGGTTCCCTTATATCGGGTAGAAGGGACCACTAGTGGCTGTAGGGTTTGTCAGGGCCCCCAGGGATAGCCATCGAGAGCGGGGGCGCCACAACGTTCCCCCCTTAGGGTGCCAACCTCCGCAGCCAGGCAGGGTACAGCTCAGTGAACAATTAGGGATTCACAGGGGTTACCCTAGTGTGGGCTATTTTTGAACACTTCTTTGTTTTTTCATTTTCTGTCACATTTTTTCTGGTGTGTACCACATTTGTGGTTTTTAAACAATAAAGTATCGGTTTAGGGATTTAATATATGAGTTTGATTTGAGAACCCTTTAAGGATTATATTTCCGAGTGCCCATATACCCATAACACATCCTCCATTCCATAGTCCCATGCCCATATACCCATCACACATATTCTCCATCCCATAGTCCCATGCCCATATACCCATCATACATATTCGCCATCCCATAGTCGAGTGCCCATATACCCATCACACATCCTTCATCTCATAGTCCCATGCCCATATACCCATCATACATATACTCCATCCAATAGTCCCGTGCCCATATACCCATCATACATATCTGCCATCCCATAGTCCCGTGCCCATATACCCGTCATACATATCCTCCATCCCATAGTCCAGTGCCCATATACCCATCACACATCCTCCATCCCATAGTCCTGTGCCCATATACCCGTCATACATATCCTCCATCCCATAGTCCAGTGCCCATATACCCATCACACATCCTCCATCCCATAGTCAACCATTATGACATCATAATGAGCGGCTGGGCTTGCAACCTATGATGACATCAGCGTCGCCATGGCAACCATTATGACATAATGAGGGGCGGGGCTTGATACACACACACTTTTTCCCCATTATGTAGATAGGGGCAAAATTGTTTGGTGAATTGGAACACGCGGGGTTAAAATTTCACCTCACAACATAGCCTAGGACACTCTCGGGGTCCAGACGTGTGACTGTGCCAAATTTTGTGGCTGTAGCTGTGACGGTGCGGATGCCAATCCCGGACATACACACACACACACATACACACATACATACATACACACACTTGAGCTTTATATATTAGATACAGTGGCACAGAAAAGTTTGTGCACCTCGGGTGAAAATTACTGTTATCGTGAACAGTTAAGCAATTTGAAGATGAAATGGTCTCTAAAAGGCCTAAATTCATCTTTGACATTTAAAAAATTACAAAAAAGGAAAATGGGTTGATGCCAAAGATTGGGCACCCTGCACGGTTAGTACCTAGTAGCACTCCTTTTTGCAGGTATCACAGCTTATAAATGCTTTTTGTAGCCAGCCAAGAGTCTTTCAATTCTTCTTTGAAGGATTTCATCCATTCTTTCTTGGAAAATGTTTCCAGTTCTGTAAGCTTCCTGGGTCGTCTGCATGCACTGCTATTTTGAAGACTAGCCACAAATTTTAAATGATGTTCAGATCAGGGTACAGTGAGGGCTATTGTAAAACTTTCAGCTTTCGTATTTTGAGGTAGTCTATTGTGGATTTTGACATGTGTTTAGGATCATTATCCTTTTGTAGAAGTCGTCCTTTTTTCAACTTAGCTTTTTTTTACAGGTAGTGCTACAGTTATGGCCAAAAGTATTGACACCCCTGCAATTTTGTCAGATAATGCTCAGTTTCTTCCTGAAAATGATTGCAATCACAAATTCTTTGGTATTATTATCTTCATTTAATATGTCTTAAATGAAAAAAGCACAAAAGAGAATGAAGCAAAAAGCAAAACATTGATCATTTCACACAAAACTCCAAAAATGGGCCAGACAAAAGTATTGGCACCCTCAGCCAAATACTTGGTTGCACAACCTTTAGCCAAAATAACTGTGACCAACCGCTTCCGGTAACCATCAATGAGTTTCTTACAATGCTCTGCTGGAATTTTAGACCATTCTTCTTTGGCAAACTGCTCCAGGTCCCTGAAATTTGAAGGGTGCCTTCTCCAAACTACCATTTTTAGATCTCTCCACAGGTGTTCTATGGGATTCAGGTCTGGACTCATTGCAGGCCACCTTAGAAGTCTCCAGTGCTTTCTCTCAAACCATTTTCTAGTGCTTTTTGAAGTGTGTTTTGGGTCATTGTCCTGCTGGCAGACCCTTGACCTCTGAGGGAGACCCAGCTTTCTCACACTGGGCCCTACATTATTCTGCAAAATTTGTTGGTAGTCTTCAGTCTTCATAATGCCATGCACACGGTCAAGCAGTCCAGTGCCAGAGGCAGCAAAGCAACCCCAAAACATCAGGGAACCTCCGCCATGTTTGACTGTAGGGACCGTGTTCTTTTCTTTGAATGCCTCTTTTTTTCTCCTGTAAACTCTGTGTTGATGCCTTTGCCCAAAAAGCTCTTCTTTTGTCTCATCTGACCAGAGAACATTCTTCCAAAAAGCTTCCTCACTATTTGGTTTCTCAAGTCCTCAGACAGTTCTTTGGTCTTCTTTATTTTCTCCATGCTCAATGTGGTACACACAAGGACACAGGACAGAGGTTGAGTCAACTTTAATCCATGTCAACTGGCTGCAAGTGTGATTTAGTTATTGCCAACACCTGTTAGGTGCCACAGGTAAGTTACAGATGCTGTTAATTACACAAATTAAAGAAGCATCACATGATTTTTCGAACAGTGCCAATACTTTTGTCCACCCTCTTTTTTATGTTTGGTGTGGAATTATATCCAATTTGGCTTTAGGACAATTCTTTTTGTGTTTTTTCATTTAAGACAAATTAAATGAAGATAATAATAGCAAAGAATTTGTGTTTGCAATAATTTTCAGGAAGAAACTGAGTATTATCTGACAAAATTGCAGGGGTGTCAATACTTTTGGCCACAACTGTATGTTTGCATCAAGAATTTGTTCAAATTTAATTTAATCCATTCTTTCCTATCTGTGAAATGTTCCCTGTGCCAGTAGCTGCATGACAACCCCAAAGCATGATTGATCCGCCCACATGTTTATTGGTTGGCGAGGTGTTCTTTTCTTGAAATTATGTGCCCTTTTTACTCCCCACATAGTTTTGATCATTATGGCCAAATAGTTTTACTTTATCCTCATCGGTCCACAGGACTTGTTTCCAAAATGCATTAGTTTTGTTTAGATGTTCTCTTATATACTTCTGATGCTGACTTTTATGGTGAGGATGCGTGAGAGGTTTTCTTCTGATGACTCTTCCATGAAGGCCATAATTGTGAAGTGTCACTGAAGAGAAGAATATTGTACCACAACTCCAGAGTCTGCTACATCTGTCTGAAGGTCTTTTGCAGTGAAGCAGGGGTACTGATTTGCCTCTCTACCAATCCAACGAGCAGATCTCACTGAAATTTTTCTTGGTCTTCCAGACCTTATCTTGACCTCCGTTGTTCCTGTTAACTGCCATTTCTTAATTACATTTAGAACTGGGGAAAGAGCAACATGGAAACATGTTGCTATCTTCTTATAACCTTCTACTGCTTTGTGTGCCTCCACAATTTTCATTTTCAGAGTGCTAGGCAGCTGCTTAGAAGAACCCATGGCTGCTGTTTTTGAAAAAACATTAGTAGAGGCTGGGTGTGATGAACCCGCACTTTGCCACCCCGCCTGACGTCACTATTACAACGGAGGGATCATGTGGTATGGTCTCCTCACTTGCACCAATGTGATGTTCCACACCCCCTGGAGACACGTAAGGTCAGCTTGGCACAGGTTCACACAGACACCCCCTGTTCACACGGGCCCAGAGAAGCTCGGGGAGTATGAGGTTGTGGGCTACGCAGTCGCTGACATGGCACTACACTCGCTCACAATCCTGACGAGCTATGAGGGCCCTTTAACTAGCACCAGTGAAACAGCGCCTGGTCAGTCCAGTAGAACTGCCTCCAGTTCCTCATTTCGTAAGCCTGGTCTGTTAACAGGATTATATCGGGCTACGAACCAGCCCCGGTAGCATAGAAAGCTAAAACTGAGAATACAGACTTGTGGATTCATGGATCGAGATAAAAGAGCAGCCCAATGTTAAATTATATATTTAATTGCCTTAATAAGCAATGGTCAGATATGAAAATACAGTTGGTAGTACAAAAGTATAAGCAGATAATACAAATGTCAGCTACCGGCTAGATGTTTGCATGTTGGATGCTGGCAACTATGTGGGAGGTGAGGGGCCAGCTATTTCCAGTTTCTTTTAATACACTTCATGGCGTGACCTCCCTTGGCAGAGAACGAAGGCCCACATTGTCACGTGCACTTAACCGCTTGGTCAGTCACTCACTTCTGCCATCTCTTGGCATGGTCCTAGTCTCCTCACTTACTTTGGCAGCTGAAACTACAAAACCTTTGATGGATTATAACTTTTTGGAAGGTGATGGGTGGGGCGGTTTTGACACCATTGGATTTGTCTGGGCCCCTATTACACTTGGACATCAAATACGGCTTTGCTACCCAGCTACTAGCTGTTCTACATATCTCACCCCTGGGTGCTACAACGGGTCGAGACCCTGGCGGGCGTTTTGCCCGTTTCAGAGAGCTCAAAAATGTAATCAGTATTGTAAAGCAGCGGCGTCCACGCTGTGCAGAGATGAGGCAGTGACCCAGCAAGTTCAAACAAAAAAAAATGTGTTTAATATCCTCAAAAAAAACCACTCACAGTGCACATCATGCTGTATCCTCCGGATCGCAACCAGGAAGCAACAAAACAGTCCGTGGCCAGTTTCCGTGAGCGACCACGTTGCCCGGGTCTGCAAGGGGTGCCAGACCTTGGCTCAGCTTGGCCCTGTGTTGCCTCACACAGGGAGCTCTGCAGACCACTGCTCTGTCTCTGTGCAAGTCAGAACTGACACACCCAAGCCCTTTCTGCAGGGTTTTTTTTTCCTTTCTCCAATCTGTGGCCATAGGCCACTTATAAGACCTGGGCTGGAAAAAACGGACCGGATCCCACTACCTTCCTGCAGTCTGTTTCAAAAATAAAAGTCCATACCGGGTTTTCCTGAATAAACTCCTTGGTCCAAATAACTTGACCAGGCTCAAACTCACTTTTATTCTGCCCTGTGAGACACAGGCACACTGCTGCGACGACAGGGCACTCCAGCGGATCTAATACGCTTCTGAGCGCTTTCTGGGGGACACATAGCAACCCTCACATATGACTCCGGTCGCTGCCTCACAGTATACATCTAGGACATACAATAAGTCCATAACTCCCAATGAATTTATGACTTCCGTCCGGCTGTTAAAAGAACAGCTAACCTCATATGAGGAATGTACACAATCCTATGGTTAAAGCATATTGCTTAGTAGTAGTTTCCAAAATCAATGTACAAAAGTCAAGTCCTAGAACAGTAGACTGTACCTGAGCTGTAGGTCAGAAGTAGCTGTGTAACCCACCCCAATGCGCGTTTTGCCGATTCTTCTTCCGTGGGTGTGTGACACTTGCTTACTTGTTGTAGAGATCCACCAAATGAGTGGATGAGATTTACTCACTTGGCCAGTCTTTGAGGCATACGCGGGGACACTCCGGGTTAAGCAGTTCCTTCAGTATATTAGACATCAGCATAAGCCGCTCTTCATGAACATAATAGCGTGTAGCTTCCAGTACAACGTCCGTTAAACATGCAGCGTTACCACATAAAGCATACAAAGTCTCTTACTGACCCTGATCAGTGTTACAGTTTATCCCTCACGGGTTATCAGGGAAGCGGCCGCACTGGGATCACTTTTCCAGACAGTGCCTTGCTCACTAGGCTGTCTACAGTTGCAGACCCACAGCCGGGCAGTAGCTTCCCTACGTAGAGCAGTCACAGACTACCAGGTCCGGGGCTTTCCATGTGCTCTTCCAGGAATTTCAGTCCCAGACACTTCCAACACACCCATGCCTTCCAGGACCTTGCACTCTGACCACTCAGGATCAAACACACACAACCCCATGTGACCCGACCTCAGTCACACTATATGGTACGTGACCACACCCACAAGTGAGATATGGGTCACATGGTCATAACCTCCCTACAGGTAATATTCCACACAGCTAGACACATACAGGCTTTGTCCTGGGCGTTCAGACACACACCGACATGCATATTCTGAGTAGCATATACTGCGCCCCCTAGCTTTAACAGAGGTTACTGCACCACATTGTTTATACTTGTTGTGTGACACAGCAGTAACACTTGTTTACATATACACTGATGCACTTCTTCTTCTTCTAGTTCTTGTTTCTCTAGTCTGATGCAATTACATTACCACATGGGCATTATCTTTATATAGTCAAATTTTGACACTTTAGTAAATGTGCATGTGACTGTAGAACCACAAAAGAACCACTTAGTCTAGCATCAAAGTTATATGTAACCTTGGTAGGGCTGTCAGTTGTTTGCTTTGCCTTTAGTTTGACATAAGGCATCCATTTTATTATGTTTGTATTCATGTATTAATAAAATTTTATTATTGTTATATGCATTCCTTGTTCCGTTTCCTTGAGGTTCCGATGCACATATTGTTATATGGAGTGCGACCTAGTGATTAGGTTGTATATGGACTATGTGATAAAACACTCCGGGATCGGCTTTGCTGGGGTCAAAGGTCATGTGCGTTCCGCATGAAACTCAGGCGCAGAGCTGGGATTCGGGTGTAACTGACCCTGGGTCAGGTTTATTAATAGTGAAAGCAATGCAAAAGGAAATAAAACATAAAACAAATCCTTGCCTGTCCGGCACTAACTTAACAATGGACAACCTAACTACCAACTGGCGGGCTTCTCCCGTCCAGCCAAACCACAGTTGCAGTGGGCACTGCTTTCACTCACGTGTGTGTCTCTCACACAGACAAGCTCTCTGTGTTCCCAGGCTGAGACACTCACACAACCACCTGGCATCCTTTTATATCCACCTCCCATTATCCATTAGTAAGCAGGTGCGATACTGACCAGACTAGGCCACATAGGAAAGGAATCTGGGCGAGATATACCTGCCCTCATCCACTATTCCCACATGATTCTCACATATCCCCCCCCTCTGCTCAGACCACTCCGGTCGAGCAATGACACCCGCCAAACAGTGCACTCGGGACAGGACATCTGCATTCCCCATCTGTACCCCCGGGCGGTGCTCCACCGTAAAAGTGTAGGCCTGCAGGGCAAGGAACCACCGGGTCACCCGGCTATTCCGTTCCTTGTTCAAGTGCATCCACTTGAGAGGGCCATAGTCAGTGATCAGCCTGAACTTTCGGCCCGCCAGGTAATATTTGAGGGCCTCTAGAGCCCACTTAATAGCTAGGCACTCTTTTTCCACGACTGCATACCTTTGCTCGTGTTTATTCAGCTTCCTGCTGAGATAGAGAACTGGGTGTTCCACTCCGTCCCTCACTTGTGAGAGTACGGCCCCGATACCGGTATCAGAGGCATCCGTTTGTACCACAAACTCGCTGCGGAAGTCCGGAGTCACCAGTACGGGCTGAGAGCAAAGTGCCCGTTTTAGGCCATGGAAGGCTTCTTCAGCCGCTAAACTCCATTTAATCATGATGGAGTCTTTCCCTTTTGTAAGATCCGTCAGGGGGGTAGCGATGGCTGCAAAATTGGGTATGAACCGGCGATAATAGCCGGCGATCCCCAGGAAGGCTTGCACCTGCTTCTTGTTGACAGGTTGTGGCCAGTCATGAACCGCCTGAATCTTATCAACCTGGGGTTTAACAACACCCCTCCCAATTACATACCCCAAATACCGGGCTTCTTCTAGCCCGATGTGACATTTCTTGGGGTTCGCGGTTAGACCTGCCTCCCACAGGTCGTCAATCACAGCTTGTACTTTCTGGAGATGAGTCTCCCAGTCCAAGCTGTAAATGACAATGTCGTCCAAATAGGCCGAAGCGTACTGCCTATGTGGCCTCAGGACTCGATCCATCAGTCTCTGGAAGGTCGCCGGTGCTCCGTGCAGTCCAAACGGCATATACACATACTGAAATAGACCTTCTGGGGTAGCAAATGCCGTCTTTTCTCTGGCAGCCTCCGCCAGAGGGATCTGCCAATACCCCTTTGTTAGGTCTAGGGTCGTAATATACCGGGCTTTTCCTAACCGATCTATTAACTCGTCGACCCGGGGCATAGGGTAGGCATCAAATTTTGAGACCGCATTCAGTTTCCTGAAGTCATTGCAGAACCGGATGGTGCCGTCCGGTTTAGGAATTAGCACAATCGGGCTGGACCAAGCACTGTGCGATTCCTCAATGACTCCTAACTCTAACATTGCCTTCACTTCTCGGGAAACGGCTTCACGGCGCGCTTCCGGGATTCGGTAGGGCTTTACGTGAACTGTGACACCAGGTTCCGTTACGATGTCATGTTTCATTAGCGTAGTCTGCCCGGGTTTTGCTGAGAAAAACTTTTGGTTGTGAAGTAAAAACTGCCTGACCTCAGTCTTTTGCCGCTCCGAGAGAGTCTCTGCAACCCGTACCTCCGGTACGGTATGTGAGCAGACGGGACGGGCCAGCTCCGCTGACAAGGCAGACCGATCCTTCCAGGGCTTTATCAGATTTACATGATAAATCTGTTCAGGTTTCCGTTTACCTACCTGGTATACTTTGTAATTTACTTCACCAACTCTTTCCTTGATCTCAAAGGGGCCCTGACACTTTGCCAGGAACTTACTGTCCACCGTGGGGACAAGGATCAACACCCTATCTCCGGGTGCAAACGTACGGATCTTGGCTCCCCTATCATAGATTCTTTTTTGGGCTCCTTGGGCCTGTATCATGTGTTCTTTGACGATAGGCATAACAGCCGCAATACGCTCCTGCATTTGTGTGACGTGATCTATCACTGTTTTAAACGGAGTGACCTGACCCTCCCAGGTTTCTTTTGCAACGTCTAATAGTCCGCGAGGACGTCGGGCGTACAATAACTCGAAAGGCGAGAATCCCGTGGAAGACTGGGGTACTTCCCTGATGGCAAAAAGCAAATACGGAAGTAAATAGTCCCAGTTCTTCCCATCCTTGTCTATCACCTTTCTCAGCATCTGCTTCAGAGTTTTACTGAACCGTTCGACCAACCCGTCTGTTTGAGGGTGATACACGGATGTGCGTAATGGTTCGATTTGTAACAACCGGCAGAGCTCCTTCATTACCCTGGACATAAAGGGGGTCCCCTGGTCGGTGAGTATCTGTTTCGGTATACCGACCCGACTAAACACATGCACCAGTTCCTTGGCAATCGTCTTGGTGGCCGTGTTACGCAAAGGGATGGCCTCTGGGTAACGAGTGGCATAATCCAAGATGACCAGGATATGTTGGTGTCCACGTGCAGACCGTGGAAGGGGCCCATCTAAATCCATCCCAATCCTCTCAAACGGGACTTCAATAATAGGTAGGGGTACCAAAGGGCTACAGAACCGGGGCTTAGGTGCAGAGGCTTGGCAGTCAGGACAAGACTCACAATATACACGAATATCGTGATGCATGCCTGGCCAAACAAAACAGTGTAATATCCTTTCGGTGGTTTTCTGGACTCCCAGGTGACCTCCCATCACATGTCCGTGGGCCAGGTCCAGCACCTGCCGCCGGTAGGGTTTTGGCACGACTAATAGTTGCACCGTATGTTCCCCCTTTTTCTCTATCTGATAGAGTAAATCATTCTCCAGAACCATGTAAGGATATGCCAGCCTAGAGCCAGGTTCTACGGGTACCCCATTTATCACTTTTACATTTGTCCTAGCCTGAGAAAGGGTAGGATCCTTTATTTGCTCGCTTTGGAAGTCATCTTTCTGAACTTCTAAATCCGGCAAACGGGGAGGTGGACGGCTGTCGGCCTCCTCCTCTTCCCCGGTCTCCTCCGTATCACCCGCCATGACTGAAAACGGGAACTGTAGGTCATTTCCAGCAGACTTCCGGGGAGACCTCTTCCAGGGGTTCGGGACCCACACGCACCCTGGGAGAAGAATCATGTACACTATTACCCGAGGGCATCAACTGATTCTCCCACAATTGCCAGAAGTGGGGAAAATCCCGGCCCAGGATAACATCATGCAATAACGCCGGGACGAGTCCCACTTTATGTTGCACAGACCCATAGGAAGTAGTAATGCATATGACCGCGGTGAGGTACGAACAGGTGTCTCCATGCACACACGTTACAGAAAATTTGTCTGATGGTCCAGTCGGGGCTGACACCAGACTGGCCTTCACCAGAGTCACCACACTTCCCGAGTCTAACAATGCCACCACATTTTTGCCATCAACAGTTAAATCACACAAATGTTTTTCCACATCTTTTTGACCGGCATTCACACTCACTAGCCGTGCAACCATAGACATGCGGTTTTTAGAGTCTGTGACGTCGCACTGCATGGGTTCAGTAGTGAACGGACAGTTCGCAGCAATATGTCCCATCTCTTGGCAGCGGAAACACCTAACGGGCCCCTTGCTTAGACCATAGTTCGTTACTCTCGGCCTCGCAGTGCGGGCAGTCCCGTTTTCCTCCCCCACTGTCTTAGGGATTTTTCCATCTCCCCTACTCCCTGGAACAGTCTTACCGGTTCCCCGTGGAGATGATGAAGAACGAGGTGGGGTAGCGTCGTCTCGGAGTCCTTCCGCCACGGAGTAACATTCAACCAGATCCACCAGTTGATCTGCCGTCGTAGGATTTCCATGGCTTACCCACTTCCTCAGGGTTGGCGGTAGAGCTCTCAGGTACTTGTCCATGACGACTCTCTGGATTATCTCTGGCGCTGTCAGCACCTCGGGTTGTAGCCACTTCTTCGTCACGTGGATCAGGTCGAACATCTGTGACCGCGGTGGTTTATCCAGCTGTTAAGTCCATTGATGCACTCTCTGTGCACGGACAGCGGTCGTCACTCCCAGCCGGGCCAAGATCTCGGATTTCAATTTGTCAAAGTCCTGCGCAGCTTCAGGTTCCAAGTCATAATACACCTTTTGGGCCTCACCGGAAAGAAACGGGGCAATCAGGCCGGCCCATCGTGCCTTCGGCCATTTTTCTCGCACCGCCGTCCGTTCAAACGTGGTCAGGTATGCCTCGACGTCATCTTCGGTCGTCATCTTCTGCCAGTACCGACTCACGTGAATCACTCTCGACTCGGCTTCCAGGTTAACCTCCTGTAGGCTTGCCAGGCGCTGCGCCACCTGCTGGAGAAGCGAACGATCGGTAGCTGTCATGTCCACCAACTCCTTCAGCTGGGCCATCATCACCCGATTAGCTTCTTGCTGGATGGCGGTGGACTGTACCAGCGCTTTCACCACATCCTCCATGCTCATGCTTGCAACGTGATGCCCGCGTTCTCCACCACAATGTGATAAAACACTCCGGGATCGGCTTTGCTGGGGTCAAAGGTCACGTGCGTTCCGCATGAAACTCAGGCGCAGAGCTGGGATTCGGGTGTAACTGACCCTGGGTCAGGTTTATTAATAGTGAAAGCAATGCAAAAGGAAATAAAACATAAAACAAATCCTTGCCTGTCCGGCACTAATTAAACAATGGACAACCTAACTACCAACTGGCGGGCTTCTCCCGTCCAGCCAAACCACAGTTGCAGTGGGCACTGCTTTCACTCACGTGTGTGTCTCTCACACAAACAAGCTCTCTGTGTTCCCAGGCTGAGACACTCACACAACCACCTGGCATCCTTTTATATCCACCTCCCATTATCCTTTAGTAAGCAGGTGTGATACTGACCAGACTAGGCCACATAGGAAAGGAATCTGGGCGAGATATACCTGCCCTAATCCACTATTCCCACATGATTCTCACAACTACTATGTATGCCAATTCAACTAAACATGTCCTTTTTTATTATTATTTTAGTGGTGAAAAAAATTAGAAGTTTGGAAAAAAAGTTTTTGTTTGTGTTTTAATTTTTTGAGATCCATAACGTTTTTATTTTTAGCTTGATGGAGCTATGTGAGGGCTTATTTTTTTGCAGGACAAAACAATGTTTTTATACCATTTTGTTGTAGAAGTGACTTTTTGATCACTCGTTACTGCATTTTTTATGGAATTGCAATGACCAAGAAAACAAAACATAATTTTGCCAATTGGGTTAATTATTTCTATATTTTAACAGATGGGACATTTCGGAACGTGGTGATACTAGAATTGCATTTTTTTTTTTCATTTTTTTAATATCTTTATTTTTAATGGGGAAAAAGAGGGGTGATTTGAACTTTTATTTTTTTAATTTTTAAATTTTTTGAAACATTTTTTGTTCTTTTAACTGTTTTCTTAGGGACTTGGAGCTGCGATGGTCTGATCTTTTGTGCTATATAGAGAGTTGCCACAGGTAGGGTTTCAAGGCAGCTCTGTAATGACAAGAACAGCCATATACATTTAATGACAAGAACAGACATACACAGCCATGACATGCCAGGTATAGGGTGTATTCATTCACCCGCTTCCAACTTGTGCTGTACATGTACGACGATTGTCGTGAAGCTTTTAAGTGGCTGAGCCTTTTTCATACAGTGAATTTGGAGCGTAAGCAAAAGATTCCTCTTGCTATCTTAGATAGATAGATAAATAGATTAATACAACTCTTAAGTCTATAAATAAATGTGAATTATGGTACATAACTTTGCCCAAAGTTACATTAATAAACGTTTTATTTCTTCATCTTCTTCTACATTTATTCAGCATTTATAGACTTATGATAGGATGCCAACTTCAGCTAAGGTTTCTTACTTCCATCTGCTCAGTCAAACTCATGGCCTTGGCCACACAATAAGTTCCTGTGTTGGGTTAATGTGCATCTTATTACTGTTTTCTTTTGTTAGTCTATGTAGATTTATCTATTACATCTGGGACTTTCAACTTTCTTTATTGAATCCCTTTAAAGAATCAAAGAACAATTGGTGACCCAGTATTCATTCACTACCAATTCAACAATGTATCATAATTGAGAAAGGAATATGTACTTACACAAAAGGAATATAAAACAACAAAGAAAGGTCATATGTCATCTGCATTATTGTGTTTAGTAGAGTCCATCTACACTTGCAGCATTTATGATGCAAATTAACAAATAGCATTTAGAGGTGTGAGTTTGCACCATGGATCCTTCTCACTTTCTTCATGTCATGATCGTTGCTGGATCATGTCATTTAAACGCACTGATAACCTTTTTTTCTCTGTGTTTTTGATAGTTTTTGCCCCCGGTGGCCAGTATGGTCATTGCACTGCATTTTTGGTTCTAGTTTGCCCCCAGTTGTGGTGAGTGTAACTGCACGGGAATCATTAACAGGTGTGTTTCCTCAATAAAGGTGTGTCAGTAGTGCTCACTCACGTTGGTGATATTATTAGTGTTTTCCAAGCAGCCTGGGTGAAGGAGCTGGAGGAGAGTCCTGGAGTGGCAACTATGGTGTCAGCAAGGAGTTCTTGGAGGGCATGGTGGAGAGGCAGTTATGGTGCCAGTGAAGAATGCCTGCAAAGCTTGGTGGATTGGCAGCTATGGTGTAGAGCTGCACTCAGTTTGCTGGACTCTGTAGCTGGAAAGTTGCGCTCAGGTGCTGGACTCGGTTGCTGGACAGTTGCACTCAGGTGCTGGACTCTGGGGCTCCAAGGTGGCAGTCTAGCGCTGGACGCTGTTGCTAAAGTGGTACCCAGGTGATGGACACGGTCAGAGGGGATTTCTTTGTCGCTCTGACAGAGGGGTGGCAGCTATTCAGGAGGAAAGCTGCATTCTGATGGTGTTCTCTGTTGCCAGGAGCAAGTGCATCAGAGCAAAGCTAAGTGTTTCCCTGTTTGTCTCTTTTCCTTGGTGTGTATTAGTGCAGCGGTGGGGCTAGTGCCTGCACCACCCAGCTCCCTAGCAAGGGATAGGGGTAGGGTGTGCTAGGGTCACAGGTTCCTGATCGTCGCCCGGTGCAGAACCGGCATAGGGAACTTTAGGAGCGTTAGGGACACTGACTCAGGGGAGTGCAGGAGGTCTCCAAGTCCCCGTTCGCTATCACAGGGCCCACCGTTGTTTCCCTGGTGTTTCCCCTTATTATTTAAATTCGCCCTACTGGAGGCGATGTATCCAGTTTTACGTGTATTTCTTAAAATCACCTGCTGGAGGCGGTGTATCCGGCTGCACGTCTTATTATTTAAATTCGCCCTGCTGAAGGCGGTGTATCCAGGGTCGCACGTGTTATAAATTCGCCCTACTGGAGGCGGTGTGTCCAGTCACACGGCGATCGTGACACTCCACAAATCTTTAACACCTCACTGCTCCGTTTACCAACCATTAAAAGGTTTAGACACCTGTTCTCACAATGGTTTTCCTTGTTTTTATGGAATGTGCAAATTGTAGATTTAGACTGAAGGCAGCAAAACAACAAAGTAAGGCTAAGTTCACACTTGCGTCCCGGGGCTCTGCGGACGGCTGCATACTTCCTCCCTGAAACTCCGCCCACTTCTGCACTTCTGTAACTTACCTGTGGCACCTAACAGGTGTTGGCAATAACTAAATCACACTTGCAGCCAGTTGACATGGATTAAAGTTGACTCAACCTCTGTCATGTGTCCTTGTGTTTACCACATTGAGCATGGAGAAAAGAAAGAAGACCAAAGAACTGTCTGAGGACTTGAGAAACCAAATTGTGAGGAAGCATGAGCAATCTAAAGGCTACAAGTCCATCTCCAAAGACCTGAATGTTCCTGTGTCTACGTTGCGCAGTGTCATCAAGAAGTTTAAAGCCCATGGCACTGTGGCTAACCTCCCTAGATGTGGACGGAAAAGAAAAATTGACAAGAGATTTCAACGCAAGATTGTGTGGATGTTGGATAAAGAACCTCGATTAACATCCAAACAAGTTCAAGCTGCCCTGCAATCCGAGGGTACAACAGTGTCAACCTGTACTATCCGTCGGCATCTGAATGAAAAGGGACTGTATGGTAGGAGACCCAGGAAGACCCCACTTCTTACCCCGAGACATAAAAAAGCCAGGCTGGAGTTTGCCAAAACTTACCTGAAAAAGCCTAAAACGTTTTGGAAGAATGTTCTCTGGTCAGATGAGACAAAAGTAGAGCTTTTTGGGCAAAATGCATCAACATAGAGTTTACAGGAGAAAAAAAGAGGCATTCAAAGAAAAGAACACGGTCCCTACAGTCAAACATGGCGGAGGTTCACTGATGTTTTGAGGTTGCTTTGCTGCCTCTGGCAGTGGACTGCTTGACTGTGTGCATGGCATTATGAAGTCAGAAGACTACCAACAAATTTTGCAGCAGAATGTAGGGCCCAGTGTGAGAAAGATGGGTCTCCCTCAGAGGTCATGGGTCATCCAGCAGGACAATGACCCAAAACACACTTCAAAAAGCACTAGAAAATGGTTTGAGAGAAAGCACTGGAGACTTCTAAGGTGGCCAGCAATGAGTCCAGACCTGAATCCCATAGAACACCTGTGGAGAGAAATAAAAATGGTAGTTTGGAGAAGGCACCCTTCTAATATCAGGGACCTGGAGCAGTTTGCCAAAGGAGAATGGTCTAAAATTCCAGCAGAGCATTGTAAGAAACTCATTGATGGTTACCGGAAGCGGTTGGTCGCTGTTCTTTTGGCTAAAGGTTGTGCAACCAAGTATTTGGCTGAGGGTGCCAATACTTTTGTCTGGCCCATTTTTGGAGTTTTGTGTGAAATGATCAATGTTTTGCTTTTTGCTTCATTCTCTTTTGTGTTTTTTCATTTAAGACAAATTAAATGAAGATAATAATACCAAAGAATTTGTGCTTGCAATCATTTTCAGGAAGAAACTGAGTATTATCTGACAGAATTCCAGGGGTGTCAATACTTTTGGCCACAACTGTAACATTAGGTATGCAGGACATGCGGATGTATGCGGATGCGTCGTTTTAACACGCCCGCTGACCGCATGGGAACGCAACTTGTCTTGTGTACCCAATGTTAAAGATAGGTACGCAGGACACATGCAGAAGTAGGCAGACCTTATCGGAACACAAGTGTGAACTTAGCCTAACAGCGCAGAGTGACTGCAAAGCAGTCAACGAGTGTTGTTAGAAGCTGTTCCATGTGACTACCTAATGAAGCTACTCGAGAGATTGCCAAGGGGGTTTAAAGCTGTCCTCACAGTCAAAGTGGGATACTTGGAGGAATCCAAGGCTTAACACACATTTTGGTTTGTTTTACACGTGTATCTATACTTCTTGTTTCCATGTATGATCCGTCATGGTTTTGCTGCCTTCTGTCTGAATTTACAATGTGCACCTTGGGATACTTTGAAGAATCCAAGGTTTGACACATATTTTGGTTTGTTTCTCCTTTCCTGTAATATAAAAATAAGAATGGAGGCCGCACACCAATTGAAAAAGCAGAAAAAAACTTGTAATTTAATAGCTCATAGTGGCGACTTTTCGGTTCAAGGTTCAAATGGCTTGAACTGAAACTTCAACACTATTAAACTATGCTATTAAACCTCCATTTTCTTCTACTTTTTCAATTGGTGTGCTGCCTCCATTTTTATTTTTAGATAGATAAATAGAAGTATAGGTAGGCAAAAAATGTCAGCACTCCAAGATTGTATTAGAAAAAATAGAAAGTAATTTATTCACCAATGCTTTGTGTGACGTTTTGGCTCCTTTAACCCCTTCACAATGGGGTTAATTTGCGCTTTTTTTTTTCCTCCCCTTAATCCCAGAGCCATAAATCTTTTTATTTTTCTGTTCACAAATACATATGAAGGATTATTTTTTGCAGGGTGAGTTCTATTTTTGAATGACACTTTTCATTTTACCACATCGTGTACTGGAAAGCGGGAAAAATACTCCAAGCAGACAGATATTGTGAAAAAAACACAATTCTGACATTGTTCTTTGGGAATTGTTTTTACGGTGTTCATTTTGTGGAAAAAAGTGACCTTGTAGTATGATTCTTGTCATCAGTACTATTACGGTGATATCAAACATGCCCAGTTTTTTCATTATTTTAGTGGACAAAAAAAAAATCAGAAGTGTGCAAAAATAAGTTTTAGTTGTGTCGCCATTTTTCGAGACCTGTAACGGTTTTATTTTTATGTTGATGGACATGTGTGAGAGCTTTTTTTTTTGTGGGACAAGACAACGTTTTTATTGATACCATTTTGGGATAGATGTGATATTTTGATTACTAGTTACACCATTTTTTTGTGGAATTTCAGTATCCAAAAATGCAATTTTCTTGTTCTTGATTTTTTTTGTCTTTTAGGCTATGTCCACACGTTGCATATTTGCTTGCAGAAATTTCTGCAAGGTTTCTACATCTCTTGGCAGAAAAACACAGTGGAAAATACTTGCGTTTTTTATGCGTTTTTTTTCATGAATTTTTGTATAGCCATAGAGCTAAATAAAGATATATTAACCCCTTCACTACCAAGGGTGGTTTGCACATTAACTCCCGGGCCAATTTTTACAATTCTGACCACTGTCCCTTTATGAGGTAATAACTCTGAAACGCTTCCATGGATCCCGGTGATTCTGACATTGTTTTCTCGTGACATATTTGTGAGAAAAACGGAAATTTGGCGAAAATTTTGAAAATTCCGCAATTTTCCAACTTTGAATTTTTATGCCCTTAAATCACAGAGATATGGCACACAAAAAAAGTTAATAAGTAACATTTGCCACATGTTTACTTTACATCAGCACAATTTTGGAACCAAAATTTTTATTTGTTAGTAAGATATAAGGGTTAAAAGTTGATCAGCGATCTCTCATTTTTGCAACACCATTTTATTTTTACGGACCACATCACATTTGAAGCCACTTTGAGGGGTCTATATGATAGAAAATGCCCAAAAGTGACACCATTCTAAAAACTGCACCCCTTAAGGTGCTTAAAACCACATTCAAGGAGTTTATTAACCCTTCAGGTGCGTCACAGGAATTTTTTGAATATTTAAAAAAAATTAACATTTAACTTTTTTTCACAAAAAAAATTACTTCAGGTTCAATTTTTTTTATTTTACCAAGTGTAACAGGAGAAATTGGACTGCAAAAGTTATTGTGCAATTTGTCCTGAGCACGCTGATACCTGATATGTGGGGGGGAACCACTGTTTCGGCGCATGGCAGAGCTCAGAAGGGAAGGAGCGCCGTTTGACTTTTTCAATGCAAAATTGGCTGGAATTCTGATCGGACGCCATGTCGCGTTTGGAGAGCCCCTGATGTACCTAAACAGTGGAAACCCCCTACAAGTGACCCCATTTTTGAAACTAGACCCCCTAAGGAACTTATCTAGATATGTGGTGAGAACTTTGAAACCACAAGGGCTTCACAGAAGTTTATAATGTACAGCGGTACAATTAAAAAATCATATTTTTTCCACAAAATGATTTTTTCACCCCCAATTTTTATTTTCCCAAGGGTAACAGGACCCTAAAAGTTATTGTGCAATTTGTCCTGAGTACGCTGATACCCCATATGTGGGTGTAAATGACTATTTGGGCACATGGCAGAGCTCGGAAGGCAAGCAGCGCCATTTGACTTTTTTGGCTGGAATTGAGATTGGACACCATGTCGCGTTTGGAAAGCTCCTGATGTACCAAAACAGTGGAAACCCCCCACAATTGACACCATTTTGGAAACTAGACCCCCCAAGGAACTTATCTATATGTGTGGTGAGAACTTTGAACCCCCAAGTGCTTCACAGAAGTTTATAACGCCCAGGCGTGAAAATAAAAAAAAAAAAATTTTTCCACAAAAATGATATTTTTGCCCCAAAATTTTTATTTTCCTAAGGGCAACAGGAGAAATAGGACCCCAAAAGTTGTTTTGCAAATTGTCCTGAGTAGGCTGATACCCCATATGAGGGGGTAAAACACTGTTTGGGTGCATGGCAGAGCTTGGAAGGGAAGGAGCACCATTTGACTTTTTCAACGCAGAATTGGATGGAATTGAGATCAGACGCCATGTTGCATTTGGAGAGCACCTGATGTGCGCAAATAGTGGAAACCCCCCAATTCTAACCCTAACCCTAGCCCTAGCCCTAACCCTAATGGGAAAATGGAAATAAATACATTTTTTTAATTTTATTATTTTTCCCTAACTAAGGGGGTGATAACGGGGGGTTTGATTTACTATTTATGGCGGTTTTTATGTTTGGCGGCTGTCGCATGCTAAAAGACGCTTTTTATTGTAAAAATAGTTTTTGCATCACCACATATTGAGAGCTATAATTTTTCCATATTTTGACCCACCGAGTCATGTGAGGTCTTATTTTTTGCGGGACGAGTTGACGCTTTTATTGGTATCATGTTCGGGCATGTGACATTTTTTGATCGCTTTTTATTTCGTTTTTTGGGACGCAGAATTTACAAAAAACAGCTTTTCATGAATTTCTTTTGGGTGGTGCATTTACGCCGTTCCGGGTGCGGTAAAATTTATAAGGCGGTTTTATTCTTCGGGTCAGTACGGTTACAGCGATACCTCATTTATGTCTTTTTTTATGTTTTGGCGCTTTTATGCAATGAAAACAATTTTTTATAAAAAATAATTATTTTTGCATCACTTTATTCTGTGAGCTATAACTTTTTTAATTTTTCGCTGATGATGCTGGATGGCGGCTCGTTTTTTGCGGGACAAGATGACGTTTTCAGCGGTACCATGGATATTTATATGCGTCTTTTTGATCGCGCGTTATTGCACTTTTTGTTCGGCGGTATGATAATAAATCATTATTTTTTGCTTCGTTTTTTATTTTTATTTTTTAAGGGGTTCGCTTAAGGGGTTAACTATTGGGACAGTTTTATAGGGCGGGTCGTTACGGACGCGGCGATACCAAATATGTGTACTTTTATTGTTTTTGGTTTTTTTTTATTTCCAAAAAATGAATTTATTGGGGAATATTTTTTATTTTTTTTTAATTTATTTAGCGATTTTTTTAAAATTATTTTTACACTTTTTTTTATTTTTTTTTAACTTTATTACAATGTCCCAGGGGGGACATAACTGTCCTGTGACAGATCGCTGATCTGTCACATCACAGATCACTGTGACAGATCAGCGATCTGTCACAGGCACTGCACAGGCTTCCTCATGCCTGCGCTTTGCAGGCACTGAGGAAGCCAGCTTCCTGCAGGCCCCAGGAGGTCCCCGTCGCCATATTGGATCCGGGAACCTGCAGGAAAGGAGCCCCCCGCAGCAGCGCTGCACATTGCGCTGCCGTGGGGGGCTCAGGGAAGCCCCCTCCCTGCCGATGCTTCCCTTTAACCCCCGGTACACCGCGATCGTGTTTGATCGTGGTGTGCAAGGGGTTAACGTGTCGGGGGCGGTCCGTGACCGCCCCTGACACATTGTGCCGGGTGTCAGCTATGATAATTAGCTGACACTCGGCCGCGATCAGCGGCGCTCACCACGTGGGCGCCGCTGATCGCGATGACGTAATATTCCGTCCATGGTCACATGGATGGAATATTACGTCAATTGTAGGTAAGGGGTTAAAAAAAAAGAATTGTGATGTCATTTCCATGTTCAACCTCTTCTTTTTCATTCTCCATTTAAGACCATAGTGTCATTACATACCGTGTTCAAATTTATATTGTTTACGTATACAAAACAAATATAAGTGAATATATAATATATATATATATGTAATACACGCAATATGTGTAATGCACGCACACACACAGTCACCAGCCTATGTAGGAGCATTAACATAATTAACCTATATATGCTGTAACAAAACAGCAACTGTCAGAAATCTGCGTGTAACGCAATATCTGTTTACTTTTTTAAAAAAAAATTGCGTGGGCTCCCACATACACTGTGTGCATAATTATTAGGCAAGTTGTATTTTTGATTTTTTTTTTATTATTATTGAATAACAACTATGTTCTCAATCAACCCAAAAGACTCATAAATATCAAAGCTTAATATTTTTGGAAGTTGGAGTGTTTTTTTTTTAGATTTGGGTATCTTAGGAGGATATCTGTTTGTGCAGGTAACTATTAGGCTGTGTGCCCACGTTGCGTTTTTGTAAGCGTTTCCGCAGCGTTTGTGCCAGCTCAGACGCTGCAGAAATGCTTACAAGATGCTTCTAATTCATTTGCATGCATTTTTGGCTTTTTGTGCCAATGCATGCGTTTTTAACCGCTCAGGAATCACTTAGCAGCTAAAAACGCAGCATGCTCATTAATTCCCGCATAGCTGAGCGTTTTTAGCCTTCCCCAATGTTCCCAGAAATCGCGTGTCAAAAAACGCATAAAAAAACGTGCAAGAAACGCGCGTCTTTTTCCGCGCGTTTTCTGGGAAAGGGGATCCTTTTCCTGAGCGTGCAGCCACCACAGCCTCCCAGAGGTGTACTGTTTTCCCTCCCTGTATATCTCACATTTTAGGAGGGACCACAGGTTCTCTGTGGGGTTCAGATCAGGTGAACAAGGGGGCCATGTCATTATTTTTTCTTCTTTTAGACCTTTACTGGTATTTGGATGCATGTGATGGAGCATTGTCCTGCATGAAAATCATGTTTTTCTTGAACGATACCGACATCTTCCTGTACCACTGCTTGAAGAAGGTGTCTTCCAGAAACTGGCAGTAGGTCTGGGAGTTGAGCTTCACTCCATCCTCAACCCGAAAAGGTCCCATAAGTTAATCTTTGGTGATCACGCTTCAAAAACTTGGCAATTTCAAGACTGCTGCATCCCTCTGCAAGACATCTCACAATTTTGGACTTTTCAGAGCCTGTCAAATCTCTCTTCTGACACATTTTCGCAAAGGAAAGGAAGTTGCCTAATAATTAAGCGCACCTTATATAGGGTGTTGATGTCATTAGACCACACCCCTTCTAATTATAGCGATGCACATCACCTGATTTACTTAATTGGTAGTTGGCTATCAAGCCTATACAGCTTGGAGAAGGACAACATGTCTAAAAAGGATGATGTGATCAAAATACTCATTTGCCTAATAATTATGCACACAGTGCAGTTTTTATAACCAGCAGAGGGAAAGCCGATGGCTGAGGGCTGATGTTAATATTCTGGGAAGGAGGCAATTGCCATAAAGGTTACCAGGCTATTTAATATCAGCTCACAGCTGTTTGCTTAGCCTTTACTAGCTAGTTTACAGGGGAACCCCAGAAAAAAATTGACATGGGGTCCCACTATAAAATTGAACCAGCAAAGGCTAGGTAAACAACTGCAGGGTGATATTAATAGCCTGGAAAGGGGTCATGGACCCCTATAAAATCGAACCAGCAAAGGCTAGGCAAACAGCTGCAGGCTGATATTAATAGCATGGAAAGGGGCCATGGATTTTGGCACCCCCCCAGGCTAAAAACAGCTCTCAGCCACCCCGAAATGGCGCATCTCATAGATCCACCAGTTCTTGCACTTAGCCTTACTCACTCTTTCCACTTGCCCTGTAGCGATGGCAAGTGGGGTTCATATTTTTGGGGTTGATGTCACCTTTTTATTGTCAGGTGACATCAAGCCCACAAGTTAGTAATGAGAGGCGTCTATAAGACACCTATCCATTACTAACCCTATAGTGATATTGTATAAAAACACAGACATCCAGAATAAAGTCCTTTATTTTAAATAATCACACAGACTCCTTTATTGAATCCAAATTTACCATACTCACTAAACGCCTAATGTTCGACACCCTAGTCTCCTGAAAACAATGAAAAAATAATAAACCAACATATAATACTTTCCTGTTCGACATAGTCCATTTACCGAGCGTCCCACGGCACTCTCATGTGTAGAACAGTCACATCGGGAGATGTGACTGCTCTACCCGGCCTCCAGCGATACACTGCGGGAGCAATTGCTTCCTGTCAGTGTATTACTGCACTGTTGTAAGGCTGCGTTCACACGTTGCGTTTTTTCACGGCGGTTTTTAACGCTCGATTTTGCCGCAAAAACGCAAAAAAAACAGCATCCCATGCAATCCTATGGGATTCCACAATGCTGTGCTAATGCTGCGGATTTTCCCACGGTGGAATCGTATCGCGGAAAAATACTCAGCGTGCTCATTAATTTTGCGGAATCGCGGCGATTCCGCCCACATAGGAATGCATTGTTCTGTTTACTTTCCGCATGTGGCTGTGCCCACCATGCAAAAAGTAAGCAGAACATTTGCAGATGGTACCCACGGTCCAGAGGAGAGGAGACTGTCCTCCGGGCTCTGGGTACCATATCCCTGTAAAAAATAGAATTAAAATAAAAAAATCATCATATTCTCACCTTCTGATGTCCCTCGCAGCGTCACCAGGCTTCAGCGATCCTGCCGACAGGTCCCGTTCCCAGTGATGCGTTGCGGCAATGACCTTTGATAACGTCGCTGTCTCACGACACCGTAGCCATCTCGCGAGACCACGACGTCATCAAAGGTCATTGTTGCAAGGCATCACTGGGAACGGGACCTGCCGGCAGCATCGCGATGATCGGGGACGCTGCACGGGACGTTGGAAGGTGAGAAAAACACGATTTTTTTTTATTATTATTTTTAACATTAGATCTTTTTACTACTGATGCTGTATAGGCAGCCTCAATAGGAAAAAGTTGGTCACAGTCGTCAAACACTGTGTTTGACGAGTGTGACCAACCTGTCAATCAGTTTTCCAAGCGATTCTACAGATCGCTTGGAAAATGCTAGCATTCTACAAGCTAATTACTCTTGCAAATCGCTAGTTTTTCCGTGGGAAAATCGCGGGAATTTAAAATGCAGTTTTCCCGTGGAATGGAATTCCGAAATTCCTGTGGTAACTTCCACGGGAATTCCGCTATGTGTGAACCCAGCCTAAGAGTTCACTGGAGTTCATCAGCTCCGGTGCTCTCACTTACGGCACTGCTGCGTGAGAATTGTCTCACGCAGTGGTGCTGCAAGTGAGAGCATCGGGGCTGAACAGCTGATGTACTCCTGTGAACTCTCACGGCGGCTGTGATACACTGCAGGAACGATTACCTCCTGTCAGTGTATCACCGGCAGCTGAGTGAGATCGAAGTGGGACACTGTATTAAATCGACTGTGGCGTACAGGGAGTATATGTTGGTTTATTATTTTTGATTGTTTGCAGGAGACGGGGGCGTCGGGGATGAGGTGTTGGGGTAGTATGTATATTGTATGTGAATATGTATGTAATTATGCAAATGTTTTGATTTTTTTACAATTAAACACAGACGCCGGATGATGAGACTATTCTCCCAACATGCTGTGTCTGTTATATGTGACAAAAGACGGAGATGGATGGGAGTAGGAGTCCCATCACACAATGCCAGACACAGACACACGCACATATTCTCCGCTCACAGATATTCTATGCTCACACACACATTCTCTGCTCACACACATATTCTCCGCTCACACACATATTCTCCGCTCACACACATATTCTCCGCTCACACACATTCTCTGCCTACACACATTCTCTGCCCACACACATTCTCTGCCCACACACACATTCTCTGCCTACACACATTCTCCGCCCACACACATATTCTCCGCTCACACACTTATCCTCCGCTCACACACATATCCCCCACTCACACACATATTCTCCGCTCACACACATATTCTCCGCTCACACACATATTCTCTGCCCACTCACACATTGTCCGCTCACACACATATTCTCCGCTCACACACATATTCTCTGCCCACTCACACATTGTCTGCTCACACACATATTCTCCGCCCACACACATATTCTCCGCTCACACACATATTCTCCGCTCACACACACATTCTCCGCCCACACACATATTCACCGCTCACACACATATTCTCTTCCCACTCACACATTGTCCGCTCACACACATATTCTCTTCCCACTCACACATTGTCCGCTCACACACATATTCTCCGCTCACACACATATTCTCCGCTCACACACATATTCTCCGCTCACACACATATTCTCTGCCCACTCACACATTGTCCGCTCACACACACATTCTCCGCCCATACACATATTCTCCGCTCACATACATATTCTCTTCCCACTCACACATTGTCCGCTCACACACATATTCTCCGCTCACACACATATTCTCCGCTCACACACATATTCTCCGCTCACACACATATTCTCTGCCCACTCACACATTGTCCGCTCACACACACATTCTCCGCCCATACACATATTCTCCGCTCACATACATATTCTCTTCCCACTCACACATTGTCCGCTCACACACATATTCTCCGCTCACACACATATTCTCCGCTCACACACATATTCTCTGCCCACTCACACATTGTCCGCTCACACACATATTCTCCGCTCACACACATATTCTCTGCCCACTCACACATTGTCCGCTCACACACATATTCTCCGCTCACACACATATTCTCCGCTCACACACATATTCTCCACTCACACACATATTCTCCGCTCACACACATATTCTCCGCTCACACACACATTCTCCGCCCACTCACATATTCTCCGATCACACACATATTCTCTTCCCACTCAAACATTGTCCGCTCACACACACATTCTCCGCTCACACACATATTCTCTGCCCACTCACACATTGTCCGCTCACACACATATTCTCCGCCCACACACATATTCTCCGCTCACACACATATTCTCCGCCCACACACATATTCTCCGCCCACACACATATTCTCCGCTCACACACATATTCTCCGCCCACACACATATTCTCCGCCCACACACATATTCTCCACTCACACACACATTCTCCGCCCACACACACATTCTCCGCCCACACACATTCTCCGCCCACACACACATATTCTCCGCTCACACAGTCTTCCTCCTTCTGACATCATTTCCTTTGACAATTCGCAGCGTTTTTGGCAGAAAATAGGCAGTAAATACGCAGCAAAGACACAAACCTTTTTACACCTGTGTTTTTGCTGCAGATTTGACTGACTCAATTGAAGTCAATGAGTCAAAAACACTGCAGAAACGCAAAAAGAATTGACATGCTGCAGAAAATAAAACGTTGCAAATACAGAAGGAAATTTACGGATCATGTGCACAAAACTTCAGGATTGTTATTGCATTACCTTGCTTTAGTATTCCCGTTGTGTTTTTGGACCATTAATGCGTGTAAAAAAAACACCGCAAAAATAGCCCCTTTAGGGGACATGGAACTGCGGTTTTTTGATCGCTTGTGCTGTATACAGCGATGCCACAGTCAAGGTTGCAAGTGAGCTCTGTAATAATAAGCACAGACATACACAGCCATGAGCTGTCAGGTATGGGGCGGGCTCACCCTGTGGGCCCACCCCATTCAACTGCTTCCGATTTGCTCCATATATGTACGATGATGATGTTGTGAAGCGGTTAAGTGGCTGAGACTTTTTTTCATGCAGTGAGTTTGGTGCATAAGCAAAATATTTCCCTTGCTATCTTCTAGCAATTATAGAATTAAAATAATTCATCTCCAAATATTATTACTTTTTTTTTCTAGAAGAATTGAATTTCACCACTTTTTATCCAGGGCACTAATTTCTTCAATATATACAGACTTATGATAGGATGCCAACTTCGGCTAAGGTTTCTTACTTCCATCTGCTCAGTCAGACCCATGGCCTTTGCCACGCAATAAGTTCCTGTGTAGGGTTAATGTGCATTTTTTGCTGTATTCTCTCGGTATTCTATGTAGATTTATCTATTACATCTGGAATTTCCAACCTTATTTACTGAATCCCTTTAAAGAATTCAAGAACAATTGGTGACCCAGTATTCATTCACCACCAATTCAACAATGTATCATAATTGAGAAAGGAATATGTACTTATACCAAAGGAAGGAAAATAATCTAAAAACAACAAAGAAAGGTCATATGTCATCTGCAGTGTTGTGTTTAGTAGAGTCCATCTACACTTGCAGCATTTATGATGAAAATTAATGAAAAGCATTTAAAGGTGTGAGTTTGCACCTTGAATCCTTCTCACTTTCTCCATGAATCTTTAGCACCTCACTGCTCTGCTTACCATACCAGTAAAAAGTTTGGACACCTATTCTCACAATGGTTTTCCTTGTTTTTATGGGAAGGCAGCAAAACAGCAAAGTGACAGGGCAGAGTGACTGCAAAGCAGTCAACAAGTGTTGGATCAATTTTGTATGACTACCCAATGAAGCTACATGAGAGATTACCAAGAGGGTGTAAAGCTGTCATCAGAGTCAAAGTGGAATACTTTGAGGAATCCAAGGTTTAACACACATTTTGATTTGTTTCACATGTGCATCTATTTCCATATATGCTCCTTTATGGTTTTGCTGCCTTAATCTACAATGTGCACTTTCTGGCCTCAGGCATAATAGTACGCCAATGTTGGACACCCTCCTTTTGATGTGGGCTCCTGCAGTGAGCCCATCTTTCCCGGCACTTGTCAGCTGTCTTGAACATATACTCTATGTAGCAGAGCCAATCGGGTTATAGCAGCTTCTAGTCTCCCATGGAGACTATTGAAGCATCCCAAAAGTAAAAAAAAAAAAAAAAAAAAAAAAGTTTTTTGAAAAATATAAAAAAATATACACTACCGTTCATAAGTTTGGGGTCACCCAGACAATTTTGTGTTTTCCATGAAACCTCATACTTTTATTAATCAAATGAGTTGCCAAATGAATTTAAAATGTAATCCAGAGATTGACAAGGTTCGAAAAAAATTTTTTTATTTGAAATAATAATTTTCTCCTTCAAACTTTCGCTTGCGTCAAAGAATGCTCCCTTTGCAGCAATTGCAGCATTGCAGACCTTTGGCATTCTAGCAGTTAATTTGCTGAGGTAATCTGGAGAAATTTCACCCCATGCTCCTGGAGCGCCCCGCGGGGCCTGGTGGTACTCGGTACCGGGCCCGTCGACTTCCGTGGCCCAGAGGCGTCCAGTAATAAAATAGGGGAAAGTTGTGTGGTATTTTTCTGATAAAAATAAATATAACGTTTATAGATGGTGAAATACGTGACACCACCTGTGGTATTCTAGTCAGTGGTGACCAGCGCTGCGGTGTTGCTTCTCTGGGATGGATGTTGGGCGCAGCTATGATGTTGTAGCCCTCCACATGGAATAGCCTTTATTTCTAAGAACAAGAATAGACTGTGGAGTTTCACATGAAAGTTCTTTTTTTCTGGCCATTTTGAGAGTTTAATGGAACCAACAAATGTAATGCTCCAGATTCTCAACTAGCTCAAAGGAAGGTCAGATTTATAGTTTCTCTAATCAGCCAAACTGTTTTCAGCTGTCCTAACATACTTGCACAAGGGTTTTCAAGGGTATTGTCAGGAACACCGCACTGCACTTGCTCACTGAGCCAGTGCGTGTGTCCTGAGTACAAAAACTGTGCACAAAGATACCTGTGGAGCGGGACAGCAGTGGTGATGTTGCATGCTCCAGGCTCACAGGACCTGAAGCACGTGACTGCTGGGGGCGTGGCCTAAGCTCCACAGTGCTAGGAGCTGCAGGGAAACTCCTAGAAAGGTAACTACTGGACAATGTTACCAAGGGTCATAGACAGAGACAGAAACCAGATCAAGCCAAGGTCAAAGCATGAGATCGCACGACAGTACCAAAGGGTTAGACAGAATGGATCGTCGGGACGTAGCAATAGATCAGAAAACCAGAACAGGCAATAGACGGTACAATAGGGACAAACTGTAATGGAGTAACGATAGCCAAGCCAGGAGGTCAGAACCGGAAAAGACAATGGTACCAAAACGAGAGACGGAGTACAGAGTGAGGGGACCGACCGGGTCATACACGGGAAGCAAACAAGCAATGCAATATACAAGCACACCAGGGGCGTCAGACACACAGCCAGAATAACAGTATAGCTGACAGAGAACCCAGGTAAAGAGTGAGTATAAATACCCCTCCCAGATCCAGAAAGAGGCCACCTACACTTAACCCTGTGAGTGCAGGGCAAGAACCCTGATCAAGCCATGACAGGTATTCTAACCATCCATTAGCCTTACACAGTTAACAAACACAAAGTACCATAGGAACACTGGAGTGGTGGTTTTTGGAAATGGGCCTATATACACCTATGAAGATATTACATTACAAACCAGACATTTGCAGCTAGAATAGTCATTTACCACATGAAGAATCTATAGAGTGTATTTCTGAATCATTTAATGTTGGCTTCATTGGAAAAAATGGTGCTTTTCATTCAAAAATAAGGACATTTCTAATAAGTGACCCTAAACTTTTGAACAGTAGTGTATATACTGTATATAAAAGTTCAGATCACCCCCTTTCGACCCATTCAAAATAAAACAATAAAAAAAATCAAACATATACATATTTGGCATCGCCGCATTCAGTATCGCCCGATCTAGCAATAAAAAATAGGATTAACCTGATCGCTGAACGGTGTAGCGAGAAAAAAAGTCAGAACGCCACAATTACATTTTTTTAGTCGCATCGACATTGTATTAAAATGCAATAATGGGCGATCAAAAGATCATATCTGCACCAAAATGGTATAATTAAAAATGTCAGCTCGGCACGCAAAAAGTAAGCCCTCACCCAACCTGAGATCATGAAAAATGGTGACGCTATGGGTATCGGAAAATAGCGGGGGTTTTTTTTTGTTTTTTTTTTTTAAAGTTTGGATTTTTTTTTCACCATTAGATAAAAAAGAACCTAGACATGTTTGGTCTCTATGATCTCGTAATTATCTGGAGAATCCTAATGGCAGGTCAGTTTTAGCATTTAGTGAACCTAGTAAAAAAGCAAAACAAAAAAATAACTGTAGGATTGCACTTTTTTTTTTTGCAATTTCACCGTACTTGGAATTTTTTTCCCGTTTTCCAGTACATAATATGTTATAACCAATGATGTTGTTCAAAAGTACACCTCGTCCAGCAAGAAACAAGCCCTCACGTGAGCATAGTGACTGAAAAAATAAAAAAGTTATGGCTCTGGGAAGAAGGGGAGCAAAAAACGAAAACGCAAAAAACGAAAATACCTCCGGTCGTGAAGGGGTTGATAAGAACAGGGAAAGCCATTGCATGAACAGGGGTGTCCAAACCTTTGCTTGGAACTTTGTATATTAGTGAAAATACAATAAATTTCAAAAATAATTATAGTATTTAACTCATAGGGATAATAATCCCTATTAGTTAAAAACATCACAAAGTGACCCCCTTCCAAGAATCCAAGTGATCTATTGTCATCTGTGGGGAAGCACAGAAAGGAATTGTTCAATTTTTCTATTGCACCATTACAGGAAAAATAAACTTTATGCAGTGAACATTAAACCAAATGGTTGTCCTCTAGGTCCTCCAAAGAGAGATGCTCTTAGTATTCCCTCTCTGTCGAGGTAAGGTTCCTAGATGGGAGATCCCAACTATGAATTGCTGGGGCCCACGGCACCTGGGGGCCCACTCTATCCAGATTTCAGCTCATGACATCTGCCATACTTGTACAACAGATGTGTGCACTGCATGTATAGAGGAGACTCCAGAGCTGAGCCCCCCTCTATACAGCCGACATCCGAGTCTTAGCTACTGCAGTCATCCGCCGTTTTGCAAAAAAAACAGATCCGCCATTTTTCTTGGTGGATCTGTTTTTCTTCCCATTGACTTGCATTATCGGCGGATCTTGACGGATGGTCATCGTTTGGATCCGATTTTTCACGGATCCGCCAAAATTTTGGCGTCCGCTGACATGTGAGGACAGACAATGAAACGTTTTTTTGGCTGGCCAGATCCGCATTTGTCACTGCGCATGCCCGGAAGAATTGCCTTTGGCGGAAATTTAACCCTAAATCCCGTTCTGGCGGCTGAAGAATCTCTCTCTCTCTCTGTCTCTCTCCTTTTTTCCGGGCACGGGTTCCTTTAAAATGCAACCTTCGCCGGATCCGTCAAAACAACGGTCCGGTGCCCCACGTTGCTATCCTGCCGCCGTCGGATCAGTTTTCCGCCATTTTAACAGATTTCAACTGATCTAATAAACGGAAATGTGAAACAGGCCTTAGATGCTGTTGATCTCTATATTATTTATTAAATGTGTGTGTGTGCCCATGCACATAATGTCGTGTGAGTGTGATAATATACTCACCTACCACCGCTCTCTCTGCTGTCCAGCGCATATACATGCATTTAATAAAAAAATGTACATGGGAGTGCTTCTTTAAAAGATTAGAAATGTGGGAAAAGTTCAAGTCCTGTAGGGGAATAATAAGAGATGTGAAAAAATGAAAAAAAAAATAATATATATGTATATAGTAAAAAAATGAAGAAGCAGCACACCATCATCTTAGCCTGAATAGTTTTGAAAAAGGCTCACATATAGAGCCCACAAATGGGCTATTAACATAGCTTTTTTTGCACTAAGATGATGGTGTGCTGCTTCTTCTTTTTTTTCTAATATAAGGACTGGTATGTACCTGTGAAGCCTTGCACCCAACTACTATTATTGTGTAGGTGCTGTATACTGTATATGGTGAATATATGTTTTTGAACTGAGAAGAGCTCTATATAAAAGGTCACATCACTTCTGTTTCCCTAAGTTGTAAATAAAATAAAAATATTGGCATATTTGGTATTGACGTGTCGATGATTATACGAACAAACACAATATCAGAATATTTATCCCATACTATGAACTCTGGAACAAAAAATAAAAAATGAGATTGCAGAATTGTGTTTTATAGTCACTTCACATCTCCCAAATACTTGAATAAAATGTCCTGTTGATCCCAAAATGGCACCAATGAAATCTACTACTTGTAACGCAAAGAAAAAACCCCAAACCCTTCAATTTATAAAAATCTGTATACGGTAATATTGACCTGAGATAAGGATGTGCGAGTACCATTAAATCAACAGGTTAGGCATAATTATACAATAACGTGTAATGTAGAATTACAAGGCTAAAATGGCAGAAACTATTTTGTTGTGATAGTCACAACCCCTATATAAGCTTGGTAATAGGGAGTTGCAGGATCCACGATTTGGAGTAGCTTGTGGGAATGGAAATAAGTGGGTGAAAATCTGCGCTGCTAATGGTCCAGCGATGAGTGGGAGATCGGAACAGTTGAAATGTGGTTTATTAGGCCGCTTTCACACTTCAGGCTTTCGGTATCCGGCATGGGGCGGCGAAAAACCGGACTGCCGGATCCGGCCGCATACGCAGACACCGGATCCTTCTTTCTGCCGGATATATTCCTGGCAGAGAAGGTTTCCGGGCATGCGCAGTGCGAAAAACCGGTCCAGCGTTGGGAAAAAACGTTGCATGCAACGTTTTTTCCAGACGCCGGACCGGCTATTTTCTCCGAATCCGGGAAAAAACGGACGTGCCGCATTGCCATCCGGCGCAATGCGGCACCAATGAAGCAGCACGGGGAAAAAGCCAGATCTGGTTGTAACAGGCGCCGGATCCGGCAGTCCGGTTGTTCGCCGCACCATGCCGGATACCGAAAGCCTGAAGTGTGAAAGTGGCCTTAGTCAGCGCGTTTCGAAGTAAACACAGGACAAACCACAATGATAAAATACAGCCTACAAACTGTGGGTATAAATATACATCTCATTCAAATAAAAGCGCCCCAAAAAACGGGTCTCTGTGATTGTATAACCAGGCTACAATGTCGTCGTGGGAAAAAAAAAAAATAAGTATATGAGGAAATTTGTAAAAAAAAAAAGTTTTTTTTGGAATGGAAACATTTTCATGAAATGCATAAAAAGAGGAGAAAGGAATAAGAGAGAAACGATATTTTGTAATTGTAACACACTTATAAAATAATAGTAATATAGTAGAAAGATTAAAAGCTTACACCCTTTTCCGTATGTTTAGTGCTAATATATATAGAGATCAGTTTCCATTTGGAAGTTTAATTCCTTCCTGATTTCTAATGTCCACAGTGCTACCATCCTAGTGCTCAGTGTCTTCCATTGACTATTGTATACATTTCATGACTGCACCTATGTGACAACATCTCGAGGGCATCCTCTTCCATTTTTGCAATGATTCAATTCCATAATTAGGATATAATATTCAGCTGAGTCTTTTTGTTCAAGGGCATTTGGACTAGTTTACCCAGTATGTCACCATGTCAAGTGGTTTCTTATATCTAGAACGTAAACTACAAGGATCAAGACATCATCCTGAGTGCATTACATCCAGGATATGCATTAATAATATATTATTTTTGGACATATGATACAAAACTACTTTTTAATATTTTCTTTCCATAAAACCAAATATTCTTGTACCTTTGCACCCTGATCGTTAAGGTCTGAAAGAAAACGTATAGATGGAGATGGATACTATCACAAAAAGGTCTCCACCATTGACCTCCTTGGTCTGAATAGTCCATTTCATGTAAAAGATACAGACTCCATCTGTCACCCGATAAGGTGCATATTAAAAGACATGGCTTCCTTTTCCCGGAAGATGAGAATATTAGTGATAAAAACTACAACCATCAAAATGTGATCTGCTTATAGTATTAATAGACAAACAAAACACTGATTAGATCTACATGAGTTTCTTTGTGTCCACTATCTGCCATTGATCACCCATTCTGAACCAAATACAGCATAGTATATATGAAAAAAGATCTAGTTTTATTCAATGTACAATGAATGGGTCATTTAAATAGGTTTGTCTCATCTTCATTAATGGGTATATTTGCAAAGTGCTTATATATACAATCTACTTTGCAATTTACCTCTTATTAAAAATCCTCTCCATTCTTAATTGCAGAAGCTTTTTAATTCTGTTGTGTACCATGTGCTATGCCGCTGTTTTCACTGTCAATTTTCAGAATCGCTCACGTACCCCTTGCAAACCAGAATCCAGTAGTCAGAGGAGCTTAATCAAATCCATTAAAATGACAACACATTTTGAATGGCTGTTGGCTTTCTCCTGATCGTTCATAGGTATGCATTAGTTTTCATCGGCTGGAACCAGACACCACTAGCTGGTACCTATTTTCCCTGAGAACAAAAGCCTTAAGTAGAGAAATTCAACATGGCTGATCCTAATTTCCCCCGAACGATCAGGCAGCTATCATCCACATGAAGCAGTTGGCCAATCCTGTCGAAATTGGTGACTTTTCTTTAATATGTATGTCACTACTCATCTCTAATAGTATACATTAAACATTAAAGCCACTGACAGGTGAAGTGATTATCTCATGACAATAGTACCTGTCAAGTTGAGATGAAGGGTATATTAGGCAGAAAGTGAACAGTCTGCTCTTGAACTTGATGTTTTGTAAAAATTGGCCATATCATGGATATTTCTATGGATGTGACATTTGCCACCTGCCTAAACATTGAACAGACCAAATTCTCCTTTGGTATTCCTTTACGGCAGTTGACTTTTTTTAGTAGGATAATGACCCTGCCATACTGCAAAAAATGTTCAGCAATGGTTTGCGGGACGTCATGAATATATTAAGGTGTTCAATTGACCACAAAGTCCCTAGATCTCAGTCCCATCAAGTATCTATGTGATATGCGGTAGAAACTAATCGAATCCATGCAACGTGCTCCAAAATGGCTGACGTCTTGGTGTCAGATACCACAGGACAGAGGTCTTGTGGAGTCCATGATTTGACTGGTCAGAACTGTTTGGTAACATGAGGGACAACTACACACTTTTTTAATGTGATGGCTTATTGGTGTATAAAGGTTTGTATCGGAGGTGTATACTAGATATTTAACTCATTTTTTAAAGCGACAGTTCCGCTTTAACATAAAATATTGTATTGTAAGAATTAGCATACTACAATTACTCATTCATTTATACAATCAATTTTTGCATTAACCAGGAGGTCAGTGTTCCAAGAAGTTTGCCGCTGGTGCCAAATATAAGACTGTTTCTTGCAGAAGTTTATAAGACTTCATTTTGCCATGCCACTGAAAAAGTTATCCTTGCTGCTGAGGCAGTTTACCTGGCTTACAATCAGTATTTTATCCATCCCTCACCACACCGACGTCTCTGTCAGCAGTCGTCTAGAGACATAAAATCCTCATTGGTTTGGTCATATATTGAGAAGTAAATATTTGATCTCGTTCTTTGGTTTCCCGGATTCAAACCCAGAGTGACCCTGCATTCATTAGCGCTTGATCTCATTGCTCTGAATTTGCTCAAATGAAAATATTGTTTTAACAACCTGATGGAGGTGGATTGATTTGGGCCCCTTCTATTTTCCTTATCTGATTAAATAATATGTACCAAGGCCACTGTGATGGAAATGTGATTGGTTTTCAACTAAATTAAGTTGGAAATATCAGCAAACAGTCATTTGGGTCCATTGATTTGTAGGAAAAAAAAATACTGTATTATTTTTCTTTGGTTTTTAATAACAATAGGATGACTAATGAGGGAGTCGCAGGCTTTACAATTACAAAATACAAATATGTAACATTTTGTTTAATACATCTCTCCAAGACATTTCTAATATGGTAAGTTATGTTATTAGGAATGGGCACAAAACCAAATTACATAGCAAGTATTAGTGTAGCAAATTACATAGCAACTCAGGCTATGGCAAAGGGCTGGTATATGGGGAAGATCAACACATCTGGCCTACTATCTGATCCCAAACTAATATTACTTCTGCTATGCAGAAGTGTTAGTTGTAATTAGCTCATACTGGAACATATAACATACATCTGTTCAACTGGAGCTGATATTTCTACCAGTGATACTTTCAGGGATTTTCCACTGTAAATTGTTTCCTAATATTGGTATCTTGAATATTGGGATCGACTTTAATCTTTCACAGACCCTGAAAGTGTTCAATTTCCCTACATTACCAACCAGGGCCGCCATCAGGGCATTACTGCACATACTGATGTATGGGGCCCGATGAGCATAGTGGGCCTGCAGCGGGACCTCTCTGTTCTGCTCACAGGGCCCCAGTGGCAGGATTTTTACGCTTCAGTAACTGATCGCGGGTCCTTCGACGCATGATCAGTTAAATCTGTTGCCATGCAGGAGATTCCTCCTTCACGGCAACAGTTAACAGCCGCCAGCCCATCACAGGCCAGCAGCCGACATCAGCGCGTACGTCGCCGAAGTATGACATCACTTTCATACGCCAGAATGACGCTACACGCCTCATCTGAATTGGAGAGGAGGCCATCGCTGGAGCTCGGCCAGGTAAGGAAAAACTATTTTTTTGTAAAGCTGTGGTATGGGGCATATTATACCAGTATGGGGGTGCATTATACTACTATGGGGAGGAGGAAAGGGGTACATTATACTAGTTAGGAGCTGCATTATACTATGGGGCTGCATTATACTACTAAAGGGTGCATCATATTACTATAGGGGTGCATTATACTCCTATGGGTGTGCATTATACTATGGGGGTGCATTATACTTCTATGGGCGTGCATTATACTTCTATGGGTGTGCATTATACTATGGGATGCATTATACTCCTATGATGGTGCATTATACTACAATAAGGGTGCCTTATAGTACTGGGGGTGTGCATTATACTGCTATGGGGGTGCATTATACGGCTATGGGGCTGCATTATAGTTCTATAGGATGCATTATAGTACTATAGGGTGCAATATACTGCTTTGGGGGTGCATTATAATACTATGGGGTGCATTATACCTCTATGGGGGAGCATTATACTGCTTTGTGGGTGCATTGTACTATATATGACTATAGAGTCCTTTATACTGCTATGGGGCTGCATTATACTACTATATAAGACTATGGGGTACATTATACTATTATGGATGACTATGGGGCAATATGGAGAGACATGGGGGATGTATGGAGAGACAAGAGGCAGAATGGGAGGACACGTGGAGTCCAGAATGTTGGATATTATTACTGTAAGGGCTAATTAAAGGATGTTATTTTTGAGGATACTGTTTTCAGTGTAGGGAAGGAGCGGTTCTATTACTGTGGAGGGCAAAACGGTTGTTTTTTTCTTCATCTGGCATAGTATAGAGGTTGGGGAAAAATTGGGGAATGTGCTCTAGATAACTGTTATGTTATACAAAAGAAAAAATGAAAAAGCAGCACAAAAAAAAGAGACAACCATCGGGTGCAGGCTTTCCAGGCATACACCAAACCTCCAAGATAATCCTCCAAAGACGAAAGCAGCACACCATAATAACTTCAAATAGAAAGATGTTTATTAGCCCATCTGGCTATGTGCCCATGCAGCGATGTTTCGGTCCAATAGGGTGTGTGGACCTTTCTCAAGTCTTTTTGTTATTTTCTACAGAGACGAGTCCTGGCTGGAAGAAGTGATGGCGGTGTGCGCTGAATGAAGATGAAAAGCAAAGATGAAAGACTTCAACTAGCGATGTCATCTGTGAGTTAGTGTGTTACCTGTACACTGACACCATACACTGTATACTATATACATATACAGATCTCCTGTGTATAATGTCACTGGTGATCACTGTATATTGCCTGTACACTGACACTGTATACATCTCCTGTGTATAATGGCACTCAAGGTGATATTAATATTGTGGGGTTTTTTAATTAATGATCAGTATTGAAGTATTTGGTCACTATGTTGTGGTAATATGTAGTCTAGTCATGGTGTGGTGGTAATTGTACCTTGTATGTGCTATTATTTGATCACTATATGGTGGTAATAAGTGGTCTGGTCATGGTGCGGCTGTATTTTTTCCTGTATTTTTTTTGTGATATTATTGGTCATTTAAAAAAGTTAAAAATGAATAAAAATATACCGCAATTGTATTGGATATTTTAACAAATGTTTAATAAGTTACAGTATAGTAAAGCCCGGCCAAAAGAGTCCACTTTGTCATGGTTGTGGATTAAAAAAATCCATGGCCAAAACAAAAGCTGCTGGCTATGTATGTGATCTGGTGATGGGAGCTGTAAATGTGTGATTGGTGAGGAAGTGGTGTGGATATGGAGTTTTTCCAAGAGTGGGCGGTGGCACTCTGGATGGTTCGAGGGGTGGAGGCAGGGCTGGGGAGGAGCCTGGGAGGAGTCTCAAGGGAGCCACGAAAATGTTGCCAGTATGGGGCCCCGACATTCCTACTGCCATTCCTCTTACCACCACATGGTGAAATAAAGCATTACACAATACCAATCAAAACTAATGCACTGTCTGTGTGATGCATTGATATACTAAGTCCTCCTAGGCTGGTGACACTCACTGCAGCCGATTTCAACTAATTGATGGAAGTTCTAAATAAAAGACTAAGGCCTCTTTCACACTTCAGTTTTTTACAATCAGTCACAATCCGCCAGGTTTTGAAAAAAACGGATCCTCAATTTTCTTTTGAGGATCCGTTTTTTTTCCCTATTGACTTCCATTAATGGCGGATTGTGACTGATTGCCGTCCGTTGCATCCGTTTTTTTTGCGGATCCGCCAAAAGTTGCTGTCCGTCACCATCCTCAAAGATTTCAAAACAGAGCTTGCAACGTTTTTTTCTCTGGCGGATCCTCCAGACACTCATCTAACCCGAAATTCTTTCTGGGTGCCGGACCAAAAAAAAAAAATTCTCTCTCTCTCTCTCTCCTTTTCCAGGCTGCAATTCCTTTAAAATTCTTCATTTGTCGCATCCGTCAAAAAAACCGGACAGGTGGCCTCCGTTGTCATCAGTACTAAAACGGATCCGCCATCCGTCCTTTTGGCGGATTTTGACTGATGCAAAAAACTGAAGTGTGAAAGAGGCCTAAGGTGAATTTACACTGAAAGATTATTGTGCACTAGCATTCCTAGGAATGCCTAAAGCCCCCGTTACACACAGCGAGATCGCTAGCAATATCGCTGAAACGTCACAGGTTTTGTGACGCAGCAGTGATATCGCTAGCGATATCGCTATGTCTGATACTTACCTGCGACCGGCTCCCCCGCTGGTTATAGCTGATCGCGCGAGAACGTCCTGGACCATTTCTCGCCGGGCGCTTCCTACTGGGCTTCCTGTGGCGCCGACAAGCGCGCGTGGACGCAGGCGGGAGGACGTCAGGATCGCTGCGTCTGACAGGTAAGTAGCGACCCCCGACCGCTGCTATGTCGCTGGTGAGATCTGCCTGTGTGGCAGCTCACTAGCGACCACTTAGCGATGCACCAGCGATCCATATCGTTGTCGGGATTGCTGGTGCATCGCTTAGTGTAGCGGTACCCTTAGAATCTGATGATAGCGCAGTGTAAACAGGTTGCTAATCGCCAGATGAATGAGCAAAACACTTGGTTATTAGTTAAATTTATTAGTTAAATGATTTTTTGCTTGCTTAACCCCCTTCAAATCCCCAAGGCTGTTTACACCTTCATGACCAGGACAAATTTTACAATTCTGACCACTGTCATTTTATGTGGTAGTAACTCTAGAATGAGGGAGCGAATCCCACTTATTCTCAGATTATTGTTTTTGAGACCTATTGTACTTCATGGTAGTGGTATAATTTCTTCGATATGACTTGCATTTATTTATGAAAAAAATGGAAATGTGGCGAATAGTTTGAAAATTGTCAAAATTTTATTTTTTATGCCCTTAAATCAGAGCGTTATATCACACAAAATGGTTCATAAATAACATTTTCCACATGCCTACTTTACATCAGCACACTTTTTGAAACATATTTTTTAGGGGTGGGGGTGCGCAGTTAGAAGGATTAAAAGTTGACCAGCGATTTCTAATTTTTTCAACAAAATTTACAAAACCATTTTTTAGGGACCACACCACATTGGAAGTGTTTTTGAGGGGTCTTTATGACTGAAAATACCCACAAGTGACACCATTCTAAAAACTGCATCCCTCAAGGTGCTCAAAACCGCATTTAAGAAGTTTATTAACCCTTCAGGTTCTTTTAGAATTTTTAGAATGTGGAAGGAAAAAATGAACATTTAACTTTTTTTCACAAAAATGTTACTTTAGACCTAATTTTTTTTTTATTTTCATAAGGATAACAGGAAAAAATGGACCCCAAAATTTGTTGTGCTATTTAATTTCTCCTGAGCATGCCAATAAAGCATATGTGAAGGGAAACCACTGTTTGAGTGCATAGCGTTTTCAGCTATACCATTTTAGTTTACATTCGTCTTTTTTGTTGCGTTTTATTGTGTTTTTGTTCGGCAGCATTGTCTTTTGCCTCGTTTTTTAATTTTTATTTTTTTATTGTGCTCATTGAAGGGGTTAACTGGTTTTATAGCTTGGATTGTCCAAACACCAAACACGTGTACTTTTCTTTGTAGAAATATTTATTTATAGTACAATAAATAAATATATATTTAATTATTATTATTTTGTGGGGTTTTTTTTTTTCACTTTCTGCAGTCTGGTCACAGTTATAACTGCTCATGATCTAACTAACTTGCTAGTGCCTGGTGACCTGGATGTCGTCACAGCAACATCGAGCCACCATGGCAACGATGGGGCCCCCGCGATGATGTTGCAGGGTCTCCAATCCATGGGCAGAGGGGCTTACTTCCCTCTGACTGCTCGTTAAATGCTGTATTTGCAGCATTTAGGGGGTTAAAGTGCTGGGAACGGTGTGGGCACTACTCCTGGCACTGAGTTCCGGGTGTCAGCTGTCTGAATCAGCTGACACCCAGTGGGAATTGTGCGTGCACAGTTCTTGTAAGCTCAAAATTGTCTAGACGTATCCATACATCCTAGGTCAGCAAGTACCAGGCGTCCTGGACATATGGATACGTCCAAGGTTGTGAAGGGGTTAAAAATCATCATTTCCGGCAGCACATTGTCTTGTGTAAACAGGACTCGTGCTGGCAAGAACATGGTTGTGCAAGCTGAAAGAACTATTGCAAGTTGCTGATTACATATCATTAAAGCATGGTCTGTGTGTGTAAAATGGCTATTAATCGACTGGACCGCCAATCAGTAGATATTTACCAAACGGCGGTCCGTGCAACCGCTCAGTTTGTGTAAACAGGCTATAGGCTAAGATCTTTTAGATTTTCTGTGGTTTTCCGGATTCTGCACCAAAAATCTGCAGCAATTTACAGTATAATACAACCAAATTTCAATTTCAAAATCCCTTTTGAAAATCAGCATTCTCATTCTTGTGCTGATTCTCATTGCGGATATTACCCTTTTCAATGCTTCGTAATGTAAAGGAGTAGGATGAAATGTGCAGCCAAATCTGCAACAAACTCCACAAGAAACACATGCGGATTCTTTTGCTGGTTTCTAAATTTTGAGCAATAGGGGAAATGGACTCAGGACAAGTCTGTTGCAGTCCATCTACAGTGAAAATGGCCCAGCCACAGATATCATTTCATGTATGATACTTAAAATACACATAGTCTATGGTGCTATCCTAAACACATGTTGGCATGCTATATATTTTTGAACACATAATCCATAGCGAATACACCCCGTGGTAACGTACCCTAAGAATGCCTAATAGGTTATTTGAACATGGGTTTATTAAAGGAGGTAAAGCTTTTGAGTCCAAGGCACTAGATCTGATTTGAATATGTGAGGGTAAACAGTAGGATTTTAAATTGTAGTGATATTATAGGGTGCAAAAAAGGGCCTAATTGTGGGAAAGTAAAAACAGTAAAAGGAAACTTGCAGTTAGACCTCATGCACATGCCATGTTATAGAATAGTTACAAATCTGTACTATAACGTCCATAGTATTCTTCATGCCTGTACTGCAACTTAATGTTTTTTTTTTTTAGGTTCTGTCATAGAAAACATCCATAACACAGCTCAAGTGAGGGTGCATTCACCCCCCTCCTCTCGCACTAAATTTCAAGAAGTCAGAGCTTGCAATCTAATTAAATTACAAATCTAATTAAAATTCCTTTTGAAGCCCAGACTCCCTGCAGTGCCCAGGTGACTGAAAGAGGATATCTGTTGTGGGGGAAAAACTATAGAGTCTGTGATTAGAAAGGAAGGAAAGCGAATATCTAACACCTTTAGAGATAACTTTTGAACTATTGTTACCTCAGAGGAAACCTTACATCTGCAGACAGTCAATTCGATGCCAATGAGAAGTTATGAATATTGGGGTTTGTATAGATCCAATATTGATTTGGCATTTTAAACATCAGGTCTAATCGGGGAAAAACATGCATATTTTCACCTGACTTTAAGCCTCAAATCAATAGTGGTCAGATCTTTGATACCAGCCATGTCGTGTTTCCTATCTATGGAGAGGTAAAATCCCGATAAAAAAAATATTACAACGATTTTGATCGTCTGTAATCTTCAGAGGCAATGATATCTCATAAGTTGGGAATTTCATAAATTACTGAAGAGCTGAGAAAAACATCCCACAACCCAGCCCACGTGAGGTCATCAAGGGGGTGTGTAAGTGTAACTTAGGTGTTCATAAAATGTCAAGGCAAATTATGACCTGTGTTCCTGCAGATAGAAACTGGATGTTTCCAATCAAAGTGCTCTCCTTCGCTAAGCTGAGCCATTTCTGTCATAGTAACATAGTTATTAAGGTTGAAGGAAGACTTTAAGTCCATCTAGTTCAACCCATATCCTATCCTAACCTGCCCTAACAGGTTGATCCAGAGGAAGGCAAAAAAAACCCATGTGGCAAACGGTAAGCTTCACATTAGGGAAAAAATTCCTGTCCCGACTCCACATACGGCAATCAGACTAGCTCCCTGGATCAACGCAATATCAAGGAAACTAGTGTATATAACCTAAAATAGTAATTACACCGCGCTATACTGGGAAAGACAAGGGTTAATATTAGACTACTCACTTGATAATGTAAGCTTATTTTCTAAAACAAAACAAATAGGCTTTATTTATTTATTTATTTATTCATTCATTCATTCATTTATTCATCCCACTTTTTGTGCCAGCTATCCATATTTCCAAGACCAGGCAACCAGCCTCCAGGACATCTTGTTTTTTCTATACATTATCAAGTGAGTAGTCTAATATTAACCCTTGTCTTTCCCAGTATAGTGCGGTGTAATTACTATTTTAAGCCTGTCTCTTTTTAGCAGGTATTAGCACAGAACCTGTCAATCACCAGCAGCATCTGGGAACACCCAATTTTTTCTTCTGGGCCAAGTGGACTAGCGCCAGTGTGTCACTCTATTATTGTATATAACCTGTAATATTATATTTTTCAAGAAAGGCATCCAGGCCCTTCTTAAATTTTAGTAGGGAATCACTCATTGCAACATCATACAGCAGAGAGTTCCATAGTCTCACTGCTCATACAGTAAAGAATCTGCATCTGTGATTATGCTTAAAACTTCTTTCCTCCAGACGTAGAGGTCTAAGAGTAAAAAGATCATTAGAAAGGTCTTTGTACTGTCCCCTCATATATTTATACATTGTAATAAGATCACCCCTAAGGCAACTTTCACACATCCGGCTTTTGTAGTCCGGCGCTGTGCAGTGAAAAGCCGTAGTAGCGGATCCGTGATGTGCCGCTGACACCGGAGTGTAATAACCTGTCTTGGTATTGCAGACCCCCCAGTTCCCTAATAACCTTGGTCGCTCTTCTCTGCACCTGCACCAGTTCAGCTATGTCTTTCTTATATACCGGAGACCAGAACTGTACACAGTATTCTAAGTGTGGTCGCACTAGTGACTTGTATAGAGGTAAAATTATGTTCTCCTCATGAGCATCTATGACTCTTTTAATGCATCCTATTATTTTATTTGTCATCAGTGTAGTAAGTTTCTTTTGTTAATCCTGTTTAATTTATGTAATTTTATTTGCTTTATTGTTTTGTCTTTGTAAAGTCTTTTGTATATTTTTTAGCACTAAAAATATAAAATGGATAAAATATAAAATGTAATAGTTCTGTTCCTTTTGTTCTGTAAACCACACCCCTGAAGCCATATGCTACCTAAAACAATGTCCAATCGGCCTCTATAAACAATTGGTGGTGGCAGCGAGTAGTTCTTGGGTTATCATGGGGTCGGCAATGACAGTACAGGGGTATATATATTCCAAAGAGAGGTGTAGATACCATACCCTCACTGTTAGTTGTCCAATATCCGACCTATTTGTGGTAACAGCTACAGTCTCATCTGTTAATTGTTGGCCAATCGTGTAATTGTCCTGATGATAGGCGGTGGCAGAAGGGCTGTTGATGACAAAAATGTAACAGCGGGGTGGATCTGTGTGACCTGCAAGGCTGTGATCTTTGACAGGTTCCATGAGAAATAAAAACTGTCATATTTTGTTGCTGTATCACATAGAATCATAGCTATTTGTCCTGGGAAACAATTAATATTTATGTATACGGCTTCATGGATACGACAAAACAATATGCGACATCACAAAAAATGCAGGTTTCATGCAATGTAGTGCCAAAAAAAGGCAAAGAAAATACTATCTTCATACACATGTCAACAGCCCTAGCTCTAATTCCACCTTCAGATGAAGGCTTTTGAGCATCAAACTTGTAGACTCCGCATTTGCAAAGACTGATGTGAATGAAAGTGGATTATCTGATTTCATGGCACTTTGGTGTTTCTGTGTTTCTATGTAAACCGGATGGTTAGCACAGTAGCTTTGTATCGTTGGGGTCTTTACTTCAAATCCCACCAAGGACAACATCTGCCAGGAGTTTGTATATTCTCCCTGTGTTTATGTGGGTTTACTTCGGGTTCTCCGGTTTCCTCCCACCTCCCGGTGTCCTTATACCTCAGTAGTTCTACATGTATAAAACCAAAACTCAATTATTTTGGGATGTCAAAAGACATACTGATAGGAAATTTAGAGTGGAGACAGTGATGATAATGTTATAAAGTGCTGCGGAATATGATGGTGATATATAGGTGAGTAAAATAAATAAATGGCATTCTCTGGTTTTTAGGGTGCTCAAGTTGGATACCACACAATATGCAGGAAAGAATTTGTCACCCCGGTAGGTGATGGTTAATCAATAGTTACATTTTTTGCAATCCGAAAATAATTGAGTTTTGGTTTTATACGTGTAGAACTACTGAGGTATAAGAACACCGTAGGTACTGTAATCAGCATGGCTAGGATAGTGTACCTATCAGAGCTACACTGGTTACACTAACTACTAACTAGAGCTGTGTTTTATTTCAGTCCTTCTAATCTCCTGCCCTTGAAAAATCCGTTTGTCTAAAGCAGGTCTAAATTATAAGACCAAATCGTCATTTGTAAATTACTTTAGATCACAAAAAATGAATCTATTGATTCACCATCACCTATTGCATTGCCAATTTTTTCATGCATTCTGTCTTAGACAGCATGACTCAAGCAAGGAGCGTTACTGTAAAGGCTGCGGAAATTGAGGTTTTTGCATACTTTTTAGAACAGGGTTAGGTTAGAGATTAACGTTAGGGATAGTGCTGGGGTTAAACTTTCCTACTCTATAGATAGCTGTACGATGAACGACCAGCCGGCAGTTGTCTGGTCAAACTCTCCCACAAACAGGAACACTCACTCTGCCGAATGCTCCAGTCTACTATGTGAGAGAGCTTCTGACAAAACAATTGTCAGTATGAGATTGGTGTAGAGTTGGAGGTCCCCATACACAGTAGGATTTTGGTTGAACTCATCTTTATCAATGGGCTCTGCTAACGTTAGTCTACTCTCTGTGGGGTCCTGAAAAAAAAGCCTCAGCAGTGTCTGATTCGCTGAACATTTCATCTGTTGCTTCAGGGTAATTAAAGTTGCATAAGAAAATCACAAAAATGTTATAAAAATAGAAACTATAATTATATAATTATTGTATTTTCTTAAAATACATTTTCTTGGAGATAGGGAGTTACAGGTGCTTCTCAGATAATTAGAATATCATCAAAAAGTTAATTTATTTCAGTTCTTCAATACAAAAAGTAAAACTCATATATTGTATAGAGTCATTACAAACAGAGTGCTGTATTTCACGTGTTTATTTCTGTTAATGTTGATGATTATGGCTTACAGCTAATGAAAACCCAAAAGTCATTATCTCAGGAAATTGGAATAATTAACAAAAAACACCTGCAAAGGCTTCCTAAGCGTTTAAATAAGGTCCCTTAGTTTGTTTCAGTAGGCTCCACAATCATGGGGAAGACTGCTGACTTTACTGATGTCCAGAAGGCAGTCACTGACACACTCATTTGGAAATCAAGGTCCCAGGGGCTGGAGGAAGAGTGGAGAGGCCACAATCCAAGCTGCTTGATATCTAGTGTGAAGTTTCCACAATCAGTGATGGTTTGGGAGCCATGTCATCTGCCGATGTTGGTCTACCGTGTTTTATCAAGACCAAAGTCAGCACAGCAGTCTACCAGGAAATATTAGATCACTTCATGCTTCCCTCTGCCGACAAGCTTTTTGGAGATGGAAATTTCATTCTCCAGCAGGACTTGGCACCTGTCCACACTGCCAAAAGTACCAATACCTGGTTTACAAACAACAGTATCACTGTGCCTGATTGGCCAGCATACTCACCTGACCTTAACCCCATAGAGAATCTATGGGGTATTGTCAGGAGGGAGATGAGCGACACCAGACCCAATAATGCAGACAAGCTGAACGCTGCTATCAAAGCAACCTGGGCTTCCATAACCCCTCATCAGTGCCACAGGCTGATCGCCTCCATGCCACATCGCATTGATGCAGTACTTGATGCAAAACGAGCCCCGACCAAGTATTGAGTGCAATTACTGAATATACATTTCAGTAGGCCAACATTTCAGATTTTAAAATCATTTTTCAAGCTGGTGTTATAAAGTATTCTAATTTACTGAGATAATGACTTTTGGGTTTTCATTGGCTGTAAGCCATAATCATCAACCTTAACAGAGATAAACACTTGGAATAGATCACTATGTGTAATGACTCTATATACCGTAATATATGAGTTTCATTTTTTGTATTGAAGAACTGAAATAAATTAACTTTTTGATGATATTCTAATTTTGTGATAAGATAGGAGTAAAAATGGTAATCATCTCACCTTTCAGGGAGGACAATTTTGTGTGAAAAACACTTGTATTCACATAGGAACCCTGGTAGACCTTGTTTCGTCAGGGTGTGGTGCAAGGAATGTAGAAACATGCCAAGCTGATATCCAGTTTGGACATGGACGAAAGGTCCATGAGGAATGGGCTCCCAGTCTACATGGACCCTTATTCTATCTATGGGTAAGAGCTCATTCATACTTCCATGCAAATTGGTCTGATCTCAGACAGCATTGCACAGACTGGATGCGGCTCTCCCGACTGAACCATGACATCTTTATATATTTCTAGGATGCTGTGACGCTCGGGTCGGGAGAACCGCGGCCAGTCCATGCATTGAAGGAGCCTCTTAGGAGTTGCAAAACACTTGCTTGGAAACCCATGCTAAGTTACTGCCGTTGCGTACGACATTGTAGCATGGATTTACGTCAGATAAAAGCCATTTGGACGATAACCACTTATTACAGTTGTATTCTGTTCAGGAACTAATCAGACCTCATCATGGAGGTTAGAAAATGTAAGCAAATCTCGGACTGGCTGCCATGGACAGCACCACTGTTTTTCAACACCAGCGCACTGGATTTTATACACAACCCCAATTATCGCCTGCATATTTTGATTATTTTTCCATGCAAACCAAGGAAGAGACAGAGCAAAAATCATAGTCTTCTCCATTACCATTCACACAGGGTGCAAGGGTCAGCAATCACTGAAATGGACTTTCAGCGCAGTTTATCGTTACACACATACATATACTTTTCAGAATGAGCTGTATTCACGGACATGTGACAATCAAGCGCTAACGATCACATTCTTCAGCTGTCTAAGTTACATGCCTGTTATTTGGCAGTTAAAGTGCTTTACAAGTATCTTCCCATAAACCTTTACAGCTCACTAAGCTAAATAACAGGGTTTACAGGGACATATACACAAATTGAAAAACACTGTTATATATCCACTGCCTGCCGGTTCCTTTCCAATACTCACGCGCTTGAGATGGTAAAGGAATCACAATCTGAATCCTCCAGCTCTCAGTCACATTAACCACATGCAATCAGACAAAACAATACCGCTTGTAGCCATTACAATCATTGAGGCCAATAAGCTAAACCTGGTTTCCATCTTTAAAAAGAAAATAAGTTTATTATTTTTGTTGGAATTGTTTTATTTTATATATTTTTTCATTTCATCTTTTTTATTTATTTTATTTTATTTGAACTTTTTGCCTTTTTTATTTTTCTTAGTTAATTGCATTTGTTTGGGGGGAAAAAAAATTGCAATATTTTCATTAAAATTCCACCCTTTTAGAAAATAATCTGAGGATGCAGATATTGTCATCTCATGAGCCTTAATTCTTAAATCTTATCTCCTTCAATAGTGGCCCTGGAACAGCTGTGCTCAAGTCTCTCATAATAGCTGAGGAGCTGGAAGCGGCTTCAGAAATAGCTTTCTTCTCCGTGAATACAATGAAGGGGACGCTTGTACGAGCCCCGCAGTAAATTTAGATAGTAATTAAATATCCTCAACAATTCATTGAAAGGTTAGGTAATACTAAAACCCCATGTAGACTTCTTTCAAGTTATACCTCTTCACAAGGGGCTTCTCAAAATATCTCAATCCGTTTTGGTTCTGGCCACTCCAGTGCTCAGCTTGCTACCACATTTGTCAATATTAAATGCAAGTCTACATTGTGACAGCCACAGCGTTACCATCTAGCTTCTCTGTAGGTCTGCCATCGCACAAGCACTACTCACGATGTATCATTTACTATCTGCTCCATCCCAGAACCTCAATAACTTATCATCATGTTTTGCAAATATGGAATAAAAATTGACATACAGAAAAATTAGCTTATGCCTTTATCAATTATTCCTTCTACTAATCGAGTGAGATATTTACAATTTTCTGAAGCTCAAAAAGTCAAATACCGTAAGTAGATTCGATCCACTGCAAAACTGTTGTGCAAAACTTACGTCAACCCATCACTGTGTAGGGATTAATCCCACATAGGATAACAATAGTGATGCATTGTTTCCCACAGCTGTTTCTGAAAACTTTGCTACTATGATATAACTAATATAATATGTGAAAAATGAGTCGCGATAGTTTTAAAATTATTGAACTTTTAACATGTGCTTATTAAAATATGGCTTTGGGATTGAAAAGAGAGATATTAGTAAGAAGTATAAAACCTCCATGGACCATAACATTAGGAAATGTACTATATATGTACAGCAGGGAAAACCAAAAATGGGGACATACCTGGAAAATGGGCTCACATAGAAATGTTCCTAATCAATATGTGATACACATAGTAGTCTATGGAGTCCTACTGTGTGCTTCCAAATTCATACAAATAATTTATTTAGGTTTTTAAATAAAATAAATAATCCCATGACGCCAGTCAATGACATTCTATAGAGATATCTTCCATTAAAAGCAATGTTTGTATATCCCCACAATAATATGATGTCACCATATGGAATCATGTAGAGTGACCCTATGGCACTTTGTGCCTGTGTGCATTCTCCAGGGGGCTCTACATGTATGATGCTGTTAGTTTATGACCGTAAGAACCACAACCATATTACACTCTTTCAAAACCATCCTTAAAATTAGGAGGATAAGTGAAAGAAACTAGAAGAAGAATAAAGTATAATGTACCAGACACATTAAATGCATGTCCCTAAATTGATAATATTAGAACTAAGTCTCTTTACAGTGGGAAACTTAGGACATATACTAGAACTAAGTCCCTTTACAGTGGGAAACTTAGGACATATACATCTAGTAGACACATGTGATGGATGCCACGCCTAGGAACTTCCATGGTATAGAGAAACATATATGGCAGGATATAAGATTTTTAATGACTATGGAATAATTCAGCCAGCACCTCTATTCCATGGAGTTAAAAGACAACCCCCCAATGTATACGGTCTGAATGGAGGCCAAATTGGCTTATGTTGTGTTGATGGCCCTCTACAGATGAGTTTAACCTATAGAACTTTCCAAGTGCATATGGTAAGGGTACCGTTACACATAGCGATGCACCAGCGATCCCGACAACGATATGGATTACTGGTGCATCGCTAAGTGGTCGCTAGTGAGCTGCCACACAGGCAGATCTCACCAGCGACATCGCAGGGGTCGGGGGTCGCTACTTACCTGTCAGACGCGGAGATCCTGACGTCCTCCCGCCCGTGTCCACGCGTCGCTCGTCGTCACAGCAGGAAGTGGCCGATGAGAAACGGTCCAGGACCTTGTTGCGTGACCAGCGATAACCAGCGGGGGAGCCGGTCGGAGGTAAGTATCACATGTAGCGATATCGCTAGCAATATCGCTGCTACGTCACAAAATCGGTGACTTTACAGCGATATTGCTAGCGATATCGCAGTGTGTAACGGGGGCTTAAATGAATGCTGTCAGCGCAGCGTAAAAGTGGGCTAATGTGTATTTTAGTAATTTTGCTACGTTTTGTAAGCACAGTATAAAAGTTTCCTACCAATTTTTAGGCAAAAACTACAACATTGTACCTACATTGGAACAGATGGAGAGAAATGAGTCTAAGCTAATATACAAAAATACTAAATTTTCTTTATTAATAAAAAAGTTGACATGTACAGACATTGGTACTAGCAACATTAAATGACAGACATGGGCAGAACAGAGTAGAGATGGGTCGAGGATCAATCCTCAATGTAGTGACCTATACATCCTAGAACGTAACAAATGCCCTACCTATGGTAGAAACACATATAGGGGACATCTACACCGAAACGTGCGTTGGGGTCTTTTTCCCTGCCCCTGGGAACCACATTATGACGGGTAATCAATTGTACTTTTGCATCTAGTTACTTTTCTTCTATCAGGTTTGTTCTGAATATGCGGTTTATGACTAGGGTGATTTATACTCTTTATACTTTATTTTTCCTGCATACAGACAACTGATATAATCTATTGACATATTTCCCGTCCTATATGTGTTTCTACCATAGGTAGGGCATTTGTTACGTTCTAGGATGTATAGGTCACTACATTGAGGATTGATCCTCGACCCATCTCTACTCTGTTCTGCCCATGTCTGTCATTTAATGTTGCTAGTACCAATGTCTGTACATGTCAACTTTTTTATTAATAAAGAAAATTTAGTATTTTTGTATATTAGCTTAGACTCATTTCTCTCCATCTGTTCCAATTATATTCAGAGTCGTTGCTTATATGTTCATGCTTGAACATGGTGGTATTGTTCCACCACTAATGAGGTATGATGAATTGGAAATTTTTTATATTAATTGTACCTACATTGTAGCACCACTAAGCGGAAACCTTGGCACCCTGCCATGCCTATTACATAAGGAAAGGTGAATCTTTTAAGTATTAAAGAAGAATAGACAAACAAAAGAAAAAGACAGCAAAACAATCAAATTGTCATCCAAAATATTTACTAATGTGTGTCCCACGGAGTGGCAAAATTATCCCCAATTCTCCAGTTATAAAATCTACCATATATTAAGATCGTAAATCAATTTTCCACCGAATTATAAAACGGGCGAATAGTTGAAACACAAATCAATTAACAAATATTACTCCTCTCTAGTTAATTAGTTAATAATTTTCTATTTACATTTTTTCTTAATATAGAAACTGCCAATTGTAAGTAATGACAGAATATATCAGATATTAAAACAAAGAAGATGAGGAGAAACCTGTGGCTGATTTTTCTAGGCTTTTGTCTATAGATGTGCTGCTTTTGTTTCCTTTACACTGGTCCTATAATTTAATACATTCTGTATGTGTGTGTGCTTTTCTTCACTTGTCTGGCTGCTCTCAGTGGCATTTCTCTTCAGTATCTCTGGCCGTGACACATCACTTGGTGACAAACGAACTTCGTCCAAGAGGGGTTTTTTTTGTTTTTTTTCCCTTCTGTATCATAGGGAAAAATAAAACCTGCAGTTGGTATGAAGCGAGCAATAGTTTATTGTAGAAGTAGAGCAAGAACCCCTGTTTTTTAGGACTTTTTTTTTGTTAATTTCCTGACCTTACCTTGCGGTATGTACAGTAGGTCAGACTATTAATCTTTTTGTTTTATTTTCAAATCAATCTGTAAGTATTTGGATTGAATCAGCCTGAAGCGCACGAGAATCTGGCTTTTCATCTAATTCAAGAAAGGGCAATTGTTCCCTTTACAAGAAGCGACCGACCACTCACTGTGTGAACAGAGATCTATAGCCAGGGACCTGCTTTCTGAAGTACCTTCACTAATTCTGTACAAGTGAATATGAATACATATTTATATGTGTATGTATATATACAGTATATATATATTTATATATATAAAATGTACTCATATCACAGTGTATAAATTGTGTGTATTTATATGTATATTTATATATATATATATATATATATATATATATATATCAGTATTCAATTTCTTGCATAATATATACCGTAAATATAAGATTATATTAGTATTTTTTCACAATATAAAACTGTTTTGAACTCTGCTAATTGTGAAAAGATAATCCCAAAACGATCAGTCAATTTTGCATATTTTATTATCTTTACTTAATTTCTATTTTATTTTCATTATCCAGCTTTAAATATTACATCATATGAAAAAAAAACCCTTTTCTTACAATTTTTTCTAACATTTCAATTTTAAAAATAAACCTTTATACTAGTATTTTTTTTATCATTTATTATTATACCTATTTATATACGATATCTATTATTTCTGCATTTTTTATGATAAAGCTCTTTTCTTTTTTTTTTTTATTTTCATCCCCTTTTTTACATGAAGAAAAATGAGCTTATCTTCCGTCAGACTTCTTAAAATATTTCACTTTACATACAAGTGTGTCAGTACGATTTAAATAGAAGGGAATTCAGAAACTTCTTTCTTTTTTTCCTTTTAATAGAAGCTCATTCTTTTTTCTTTTTTTTTTCTTGACATGATATAAATGTTTTAATATAAACATGAAAATGGACGGCACAGGGAAGAAGTAAAAAAAAGGAGATGAAAAAAAAAAAACATTTTAATCTTAATTATTCATAAAAATCTCGCTCAAGTTCATTCGCACATATTGTCATTTGACCAAGAGAGATGCTTATTTTACATGAGAAAAGGTCTGCAGGAAGAGAGCATTATACATGTATATTTTACTCAAAACGAATTTTGCAAATCAGAATCAGGCATCTATTAGAAAAATGCATTATCTGGGTAGGTGAGGTCAGAAAGGAAGGAAATGCAATTTTATGAGTGTTTTAACTCTTTGCAGCCCCCTGGAAAATACATGTATGAAAAATACATTTTAAAAGGGTTAGCTGCAGCTTTGGCTGTAATTCTATTGTGCTATATCTCCTGCGGGACCGCGCTGGGTGCTCTTCTGCAGTCACAAGAACATCTTTCTTATTACACTCAGCTCGCAAACCACCCACACAAGACTCACACAGGGGTCACTAATAAATATTGTAGATTGTACACTTGTGCCACAATGCAGGCTCTAAATATGTGTATGAAAATGTGGCTTTTCAAGCAATTTACCACCAATATATCTCTTTGTTCTTTGCTTTTTTTTTTGTTATTTTCCCCATCAGACTGTCATGTAAATATTCCAAAATCATTTTATGAAATTTGTAAAATAAGGATGGAAAGAAAAAAATATGTTTGAATTCACAGCAAGTGAGATCGATAATTTTTGGACTGTTCTCATATCTACACCGTTAAATTAAAAATTAAACTTGAAAATAATAAACATAAAATAATATAAATAATATGTAACATATTTAACTATAAAATACAATGTATAATATCCAATATCCCATATTGAAGGCATCAATTTGATAAGAGAAAAATAACATACAGCACTCATGATTTTCTTCCTAAAATTGAGATCCCGATTTAAACATTTTGTTTTATTAATTTGTTAAGATCTAAATGGTGCATAAATTAATAAAAAAAAGTCCATAAATTAATTTTTTACTTAAACTTTGTGCATAATTAAGCTTTTATTTTTACAAATTTGTCTTGTTTTATGTAAAATATTCAATAGATGTTATTTTTATTAATTTTGTATTATTTTATATAATTTTTTAATTACTTTTAATTATTTTTGCATTCATTATTTATTGTTTTACTTGTATTTGGTATTTTATTTTACTGTTGGATTAATTATTTATCATTTTATTTGTATTTTAGTTCAGTTTATTTTTGCATTATTACGGTAATTATTTTATTTGTATTTTTTTAATTATTATTTTAGTTTATTTTATTGTTGGATTAATTATTTCATTTCTACTTTTTATGTTTTATTTTTGTATTCGTAATTTATTATTTTATGCTTATTAATTGTTTTTATTTTATTACTTATTTTATTTTGTTTAATTGTTGTATTAATTATTTGTTATTTTATTTGTGTTAATGTTTTATTTTATTTTTTTATTGTAAAAAAGCTAGATTACTTATGGTAAAGATAAAAAGGAAGGTAATATCATATTTACACCAGAAAAAAAAAGAAGAAAGATCAATGTTGCAGGCATAATGAACACAATAAATAAATATTCCTTGGATTGTAGTTGATCATTTTCTGGTTACTAGAGCTGCAAAGTGTTTGCAAGCATACCGCCTCTGCTGCTTCTTCATAGACGTCCTTGTACAAGGAACATTGGACAAAGCTACACAACATTAGCAGCTTCATCCGAAAAGAAGCTTATTCCTTCAAACATTAAATTGAGACAATCAAATAATTTGACAGGAAACAAAGTTTTAGGCTGAAGTGTGCCAGCAGCCGGCTCCTGTATTTACCGTATGTTTATCTACGCATTTCATTGACAAGTCTAATTTCAGCATCCATAATTCATGGCTTTGAAACCAATTTGTTATTGTAATAAAATATGTTTGGGATTTTTTTTTCCTTCCTTTTTGAGACCTTCATTGAAGGGCCTGAAGAAGAGGATGCTGAATTATACATGCACCCTGACCAAGTGAATTCATTCGGCTCAGTAGGCAGGTGAATCTCCCTGTGACCTTGGAGCTGGAAGGGGTAGCAGGGAATTGCAATCAGAGAAGACTCTGGAAATCTAACCATTTCCAAATATTAACAACTTGCTTCAAAGCAAAAGCTGATTTCAGCATTTATGATAATGAAAGCATCAGTATCTTCTTTCCGAGAAGTAAGAGAGAAAGAAATAAAAGAAAAGGGTGGGGGGGATAAGCAAGCCACTGTTTTAATAAGATTAAAAGCAATGCTTGCTTTATTTTGGAATTCTAATTTTCCAGGTCTGTGTGCTTGGCAGCTGGAGAGCCTGTTGATTTGGATGAAGGGTCTTCCATGCTGGGTATATAAATTATTTCAATATTCGGAGTCACTGTTTGTTGGGTGAAAATAAAAAACTAACATGCAAAATCTCCAATTGCCTTGATAGCTGTAGGTCAGTAGTGAGTTGCTTTGAATCTTCCTATGTCTGGAGCAGTAAAACAACATTGTGAAATATTTCTAGGAATGTGCTAGGAGTCACAGATGTTGTAGTGGAATTTCGCCACATTCGCACACATTAGCTCCTTCTCTGTTACATACCATCGCGAAGAACATGGACGTCAGAAAACGATACTCTGAAAGGATGGAAATCATGGGAGGGCTAATGGATACAGCAATGAAATGTTTATTACTAACCACAGTGATCCATGGAGGTCAGACTACATGGATTTTTTTTCTGTGAGATGGTCATCTGATGTAAGATTTTAAATATAGTTTCTAATAAGTGTTCAGTTCCCCCCCTTTGGGTTTCGAATACACACATGCATACAACACATCTAAACACTTGTGATCATACGCTACTGGTAGTTTGCAGGTTAAACTCCAGATTGTCCAAAAATATTTATTAAATAATGTATGGCACATTGATCAAGGCAGATCTGGTAAATGAACATATTCTATGGTCATATACATCAGCTCAACACGAGAGCCCGGCGTTGCCTGGCATAGTAAGTAACTGTGGGTCCTGCTCTCTCCTTTAACAGCCCTGTGGTCTCCACCCACCATTACGCTCTCTCCTTCCGCAGCCCCGCTCTCCACCCACCGTCCCACACTCTCCCTCTGCAGCCTGCTCTCCGTGAGCCGTCCCATTCTATCCCTCCGCAGCCCCGCTCTCCATCCATGTCCTGCCCTCTGCAGCCCCGCTCTCCATCCGTGTCCTGCTCTCCCTCCACATCCCCGCTCTCTCCCTCCACAGCCCCGCTCTCCATGCGCCATCCCGCTCTATCCCTCCGCAGCCCCGCTCTCCATCTGTGTCCAACTCTCCCTCCACAGCCCCGCTCTCTCCCTCCACAGCTCCGCTCGCTCCCTCCACAGCCCCGCTCTCCACATGCCATCCCGCTCTATCCCTCTGTGGGGGGAATGGCCCCTGTCGAGTGTCCGGGCCGGAACCAAGGGAGCCGTCATCTGGGTTCCGGGGGGAACTGTCCCCGGGGGACAGAGTTCGGGGACGGTCCGGTGTGACAGACAGATGGGCTGGGGGAGGGAACAGTATAAAGGAGGCGGGGAATTCCCGGGACAATGAGTCAGCAGACCGGGACAGAGGCAGCAGGAGACCGCGGGAGCGAGTTAAAGCTAGAGCGACTTACCAGTGCCAGGGAAGACGCTCACTGAGGACTCCAGAGGGACGGCGCCAAGGCGATCCTCTGAGACTTGCTGCCCCGCTCCAGCCTGCGGCCTTCAGCCCCAGTTCGACCCGCGGCCGCTGCCGCCTCACCTCAGCCCGCGGCTGCGGCCTACCCGCGGTTGCTCACAGCCGCTGCGCTCTCGTTCCGCTTCCCACCACCCGCAGCCGCCCAGCTCTCACCAGTGGCCGCGGCAAGTACAGTGCCGTTTGCGGCCACCATTGTTCCGATCCGGTCCGTAGCAGGGGCCGAGCCTCTACTGACCGCGGACTCCCCGTCACAGCCGTTAGCTGCGCAGGTGGCCTGTCATCCACTACCCCACATCGCTGCCGCTTGCCCCAGTCCGGGGGTTGCGGCCCATCCGTCCAAGGACTCCGCCGGGGCCTGTGGGGCTCCAGTGTCATTGGCGCGCCGGAGCGCGCGAAGACTTCACCAATGCCTCAGCAACTGGGCCCAGCGACTACTACGCCGAAAGACCACCAACCCGAACAGCAAGGGACGTCTGGACGGCTAAGTTGACTATATAATTAAGGACCCGTAGTCGGCCATACCGCGACCCTATAGTGACCGGCTATTGCTGGAAGTAGTCATATTCTACCCGTTTGTGTTTGCTTGTATAGAGCCCCTGCGAGGGCAACCCGTGTTACCCCCTTTGTTGATCAGGCCGTGACTGAGGAAAGTTCCCTCTAGTCTTATAAAAGTTATTCTAGAAAGCACCAAATTGTCTCGTGACTCGTCACTGCATCCTGCGTACCTGCAAATACCACACCTCCGCAGCCCCGGTCTCCATCAGTGTCCCGCTCTCTCCCTCGCAGCTCCGCTCTCCACCCACGTCCCGCATTTTCCCCTCTGCTACCCCGCTCGCCAGCCGCCTGTGGGCGGGGCTATGTGGAGTGGGCATGGCTTGATACATATATACACATACACACATACGTACACAGCCAATAAGCTAATATATATATATATACCGTGTATACTGGAGTATAAGCCAACCAGAGTATAAGCCGAGGCACCTGATTTTGACACGAAAAACTGGGTCAACTTATTGACTCGAGTATAAACCGGGTATGCATTGTCCCCTCATCCCTGTCCTGGTATGCGTGGCTCCCTTGTCCCTATGCTTGTATGCATGGCTCCCCCGTCACTGTCCTGGTATGCATGGCTCCCCCTTCCCTTCCTTGTATGCATGGCTCCTATAACAAAAAAAATATCCTCACCTTCCTGCGTGCCCTGCATCTCATTGTTCCCGGCTTCCAGCAGCTCTTCCTGTGCTGAGCGATCACATGGTGTCGCTCATTAAGCTAATGAATATGCATTCATCTCCACAACTATGGGAGATGAAGGCTAAAAAAACCTGATGAAGGCTAATTTTATGTATAGCCGAAACGCGTTGTGTTTTTATGTCTAATAATAAACTGGATATTCCTTGAAATATTCGGAGTAATTAATGAATCAGCCGGAAGCGCTCCTTGTCAAACTGCAGGCACGTATTAAAAAAAACTATGTAAAATAAGAATGCATTAAAAAACTGAAGTGTTAATAGTTTATTTTTTACAATTAGCAAAGTGAATGAACGAAAGAGAAATATAAATCAGATCAATAATTGGTGAATTACCTATACCTTCATCAGTTCTTCTAGGTATACCTGCAGTTTTTGAAGGAACTCGACAAGGAGATTGTTCCAAACATCTTGAATAACTAACCACTAATCTGTAGATGTCAGCTCTTGCAGTTCCTTCTGTCTACGGTCCTCATGGATGACCATTTCTTTGTGTTCTCAATGCTGAGAGATACAGGCAGATCCTTATCCATTATGAATTAACATCAGGGATGCGTCTCATTGGCTCCAAATTAATTCTGTAGTAGAACAACAACCCCAAACATCCTACCAATGTCATTAAGAATGATCTTCAAGGTAAAGAAGAACGAGGAATCCTGGAAGTGATGATCTGGCCCCAACAAAGCCTCGATCTCACATCATTCAGTCTGGGATCACATGAAGAAACAGAAGGATTTCCACAAGCGACATCCACAGAAGATCTGGAGTCAGTTCTCCAAGATGTTTGAAACAATCTCCTACCGAGGTCTTTCAAAAACTACATGCAAGTGATGAAAGCAAACAAATATTAATCTGATTTAGATTTCACGTTGCATTTTGTTTATTGATAAAACTAAATTATTAACACTGCTATTCTTGAAATCTCCTTACTACGCAGTATTTTTTCCACACCTGCCTGTCTATATATCTTAATAGGTCACAGAGCAGTTTCTTTCTGATTCAGAGCTCATTGGGCAAATAGTTTAATTATCAAAACCGCTTACAAGCTAGGTATGTGATGATGTGATGGGGAAACATACATATGTGCCTGGTCATGTAGGTTTTTCATGAGCAAGAAATTGTAGTGTTAATTCCTCAGATGGTGTGATGGCCAGTGTCCAGTGGGTGGTTTCATCATGTGCAGTGTCTCAGACTCCGCGATGAATGATCCCCAACCACAGTCCTCTATGAGAAAGCGCTACAGCCTTCACGCTCGAGATTGGGGGCATTTGGGATACTGTATTTGCGAAGACTACCCAGGGGGATTAAAACTAGGATTTCTTGATCATGCAGCTTTTTAAAAAAAAAAAACTTTGTTTTTATTGAGTGTAAGAACATACATAATATTTGAGGCATATATATCAAAACACCATCATTGGAAGGAGCATTGGTACACAGAACAGTAGATCAAGACAAACAAGAAAAACCAGGGGAGGGAAAAAAGGGAGGGGAAGCATATCAGAGACAAATATAGTGTTAACCCATCATACATTCAACATATGCGCCACATTTTAAGTTCAGGAACCAGCGACACCAAAGTACACCCCAAATACTGATCATACAGCTTTAAAGCCCAGTTTGAAATTATCAAAAAGAGTCACAGATTTCTTTTAAGTGATACAATTATTCCTCCACTAGAGGGGCGCATACATGCTTACTTCATATTCTGTTGTTGTGGACACTTCTATTGTTGTGGACAGTATGCGATGAGTTTCCAAGCTCCCCCTAGTGGTAGCTGCAGACAGACAAAATAATATCCTTCAGCACCACATAACTGGCTGCACAGGTGTCAGGATGACTGCTGCACTAGTCACAGTTCATCTAGTGTAACGCTCCAAATCTTCATATTCATAGAGAAAATTCCATTATTTTGTAAAGTGAACAATGACATAAATTGTGTGTACAGCACTTTATCGAACTGCAATGACTTGACGATACACAGTCCACAGTTGTTAGAAATCCCTAAATGTAAATTATGCACATATATTATACTAAGAAAACAAGTTGAGTAAACAAAAGGGACATATAAAAGAGCTGACAACTATCAATATGTGAGTGACAACCAGTGTACTAGATTATGGTACATTTCCACAGATTACTTAGGGCATTGCACAGGTACATATTGCTTTATAGAATGGGGACTGGGAAAAGTTGTAGCTATTAGGAGTCATTAGTAATATGCAGACTCGGACTGACCCACAGGAGAACAGGAGAATCCTCCGGTTGGCCCCAGTGTAGGAGTGGCCCACCACCCTCTTATATGAACACACAAGCAGAAAAAAAGAGTGATAGAATCCAGACTATACTTAGAAAATTATCAGTCTTTATTGTTACAAATACACACATTGGTCATAAATAGCAAAATTGCACATAGAAAATTGACACCAGAAATCAGGAAGGAGAAACAGAGGAGAGATGACAAACCAGCCCACTATACCAGTAAGCTACACCCGGCTAGTATGAAAACAGCTCAAATATCATGTAAGGACTATATCACCGCCCATATTGATTTTAGATATAACCATAATAGGTTATGAGAAAAGGAAAACCCACAGGGCTTTCAAGGAGAAAGCGCTTTTGGTAGCGCGAAACGCGTGACGGGGATCGCCCTGCAGTCTGGGGTACCGGTGTACCATTGGTAAGCCCTCCCTTTGTATTATCTAGTTGCCAATATGGCGTTACTTATGTAACTTATGGGACGCTTTACCGCTACTCTCTTTCATGTGGACCAGCCAGCCCTGTGGGTTTTCCTTTTCTCTAAACCTATTATGGTTATACCTAAAATCAATATGGGCGGTGATGTGGTCATTACATGGTATTTGAGCTGTTTTCATACTAGCCGGGTGTAGCTTACTGGTATAGTGGGCTGGTTTGTCATCTCCCCTCTGTTTCCTTCCTGATTTCTGGTGTCAATTTTCTATGTGCAATTTTGTTATTTATGACTAATGTGTGTATTTGTAGCAATAAAGACTGATAATTTTCTAAATATAGTCTGGATTCTATCACTCTTTTTTTCTCCTTGTGTGTACATGCTTATGGAGTGGAACCATTTATTATTATGGCGGGTTATTGCCACAGGTCACCGCCTTTAATTCTGTTCAAAGTATTGGGCTTTGTTTTGCTGTTAACCCTCTTATATAAGCAGTACTTGGCACAGTACACTTGATTTACCTTATACAGAAAAAGGCAGCATTTCATTAATTTAACAATTAACCCAGTTTATTTCTATAGATTGTTGTGAGTGAGGATAAAGTCATATTTGCATGTAGCTGAAAAGTGGTGCCCTGGTATTGATGTTACTTGTGGGCCCTAGGCACATCATGAGTCCCTGTATAAGGATGAAGGCAGTGGCTTATTTACTAAAGGATATTAAATTCATCATAAATGCCTGTTCGAGGGGGTATTCCCATCTTCTACCCACAGGATATGCCATAAAAAAAATAATAGATGTAGATCCCACCAATTGGACTAGCATCTCTCTCAAGAATGGTCTCCAGGGGCGTCAGGGTCCTTAATGATGGAATCTATATCTCCTAAACATTTATCTCATAGCCACAAGATGTACGAATTGGAAATGCCCCTGCAATAACAAATGTAATGGCCCAGTGGCGGACACAGAAAGAAAAGGGCCGATGTGTTAGAACAGTACATGAACCCTTCTTTGTGTCTGTGACAGAAGCTGTTTTCTGCTTTGGAGTTGGAAGTGGACCCCCTTACCTCCTGGGCCCCTGTGCGGCCGCACAGGTTGCACCAATGGTATGTCCACCCTTATAATGGACACTATTGAATAGATATAACCTGATGAGGTCCTCTAGGCTGCATCTTGGTCATGGGGCCACAGTGCTTGTACCGAGGGTTTATAATGCTTGATGGAGACCCATTAGACAATAGGCACCTGGGGTATGGGTTCACATCAGCGGACTATTATTTATTTAACGGTCTTCTGCTCGATCTCAAGCCATGGCGAATTGAGTTGTGAACACTCTGTAGGAAGATCGATCTTGTGCAAGACTAAGTAGATCCACCAGGGTCTACTCCGCCGGTCATCAGCGTACTCATTACTGTTATTTGCATTTATGGTTGTGACCAGCGCTATTGTCGTATATCCATCCATCATAGGTTGGAGATGAGTTCGTCCATTTTGTAAGTATATCATGTTCTGCCATCTTGAACTTGTAGAAATGCCACTTTAGGACCCAATAAGTCATAATACTGGTCAGTAATTCTAGCAACAAAACCATGAAATATTTGTCCGCTTTCCATCCTAGACGGCGTAGTAGGCATCAAGCAATGCCATAGGAAACAAAAATATGTGTATTATATTAATCTGATTTATAGGAGTCACAAGAAAGTCCTTTTGCAATTGTATATCTCATTTCATCAGGATTTGATTGATGTCACAATTGCCCCTTGACTTCACAGACAACCTTCTGATCAGTATTGGGGTGGGGGGATTTTAAATCTGACTGTGATTTCACTTCTCACATTCTACGTAGATGATAATATATAGTAATAAGCTAAATTCAGCTAAAATAAAAACAGGATTTTTGCACCATGATCTCTTCCTATAAGCCCAATCCTAAATTCTCATCTACAATTCCTGCTCCAGGCAGGTCAGGATCTAACAGCTGAACATAAGGTCAAATGACCTTTTTCCCTTATCTCATTCTGAATTCTCTATAACATCCAGTAATATAGATTGGAAAGAAGAAAAAAAGTGAGGCTGTGAACAAAAAAAGCAAGTAAATAAATAAATATGGGCCGGTAAATAAAAGCATGGCACCTGAAGAGGGCGGCTGATCTACTGGACCGTCTTAAATATTCACGGATTCTGTTTGAGAGCTCGGCTTCATTCACTGCACCCTGTTGCCTCATACATTTCAATACCAGCCTGCAGATGTGCTGAGAATTAAGTTCCTGTGTAATAAACCCTATTTCCCACAGCACTGCTTGGCACCGCAGCTGAAATTTTTGGGGTGGATTTTCACCTCCTCTTTGTGGAATGCAGGGGATGTAGTAAGAAGTATCGCTTAACATGCATCTATTTCCATGAGAGTCTTGCTAGCACGTTTTGGATTAAACCCCTAATAAATTGCTAGGGCTTCCCCTCAACCTCCTAATTGAACACCCACATTGCATATTTGTCTAAAATAAAAGAAACTTTCCAAAATCGACTTTTACAACTGTTTTCTTTTGTCTTCACTTTGTGACGCTTTGGCACCAATTTCAGTGGGCGACAGAGTCTGAGAACGCACGTGTGTCCTCGAGTTCATGCTCCAATTTTATTTATTTATTTTTATTGCGATAAATTTCGAGTTTGCCCCCATTTTAGATGATTATTTTAAGCCTCGGGAAGCTGTGACAGCAAGGCGGTAGGGCTTTAAATGCCACTCTGGAAGTACGTTGAATGATCTCCCTTTCCAGAGAAGAATGTGGCTAAGCGTCTGCAAGACACAGTGGCTGTACACACAACAAATGATGTTTTCCTAGTGTTTTTCTCATTTACAGAACAGCTGAAAAAATCATAGAACATGAGCCGGAGTCTTGAATCAATGTCATTTTTTCCTCATTTGTGGCAGCTGCACTTTTCCCCCAAGCTGAGAAATTAACACTTTGGTATTTTTTTAGTAAACCACACAAGTAAAGGGTTTTTTTTTTGGTTAATGGTCTCTCAATTCTGACCTATTCCATATTTCCGAACAGGCAACATATAAGCAACTATTACTGCAAACATGTTTAATGTGTATTATTTTGCTCTACATCAAATTGTGACGAACAGCGCGGCCGGTGCCACCAATATGTCACAATCCCACCACTGACACGGGTATGTCAGCGGACGGAGGGACGCGACGCACTGCCGGCACCCTGCTATCACAGGCACAGTGGGGGCTTATTTTAGTTATCCCACCAACGGCACCATGTGACAAAAATATACAGCAAGCTAATCTCGCTCTAACAATTTATCGCAGGGGGGTATTTTGGATGCCCCACCACTGCTAACAACCTTCCAAGAACTGCGGGGATTTATGTATATTCCACTTTCTCAGTTCCACATTGGAACTCGCAGCTCTCCAGCGCCCCCCTTACCCACAGGTCAGTCAGGGAACTGCACCTAAGATAATTAGTCGCCGGATGAGCTGCTTGTTGTGCACGGGCAATTAGACTACTGCAGTAAGGGAATTATCAATGCAGTGGCCGCTGGGGTCCTGGGTTCGAATCCCACCAAGGACAACATCTGCAAGGAGTTTGTATGTTCTCCCCATGTTTGGAGTGTGGGAGGAAACCGGAGTACCCGGAGGAAACCCACGCAAAGACATACTGATAGGGAATTTAGATTGTGAGCCCCATCGGGGACAGTGATGAAAATGTGTGCAAACTGTAAAGCGCTGCTGAATATGTTAGCGCTATATAAAAATAAAGATTATTATTATTACATCACTCTGAAAACATAATGCAATAAATAGTTATTCATATTTAACAGTCTGTGCAATAATGGGAGAATGCTTATTGTGGACCCCTAAAAAAGTGTAAAAAATTATCTTTAGTCCCAACTTATCAAGGTGAGATGAAGACCATATGAGCCTCAGCCTGCCATCAACAATAAAGGTTCAGGGCTGGAATAACACAGTGCCTCCAAACACCTTAGGTCCTTGGAATTCAGAATGATAGTTGTTGATACCACCATCATTTATTTACTTAACCCCTATTGCTATCCATATACTACCAATCACCAACATACATTGCACTGTACTGAAATGCTTCGCCCCCACTGAGCCCTGCAGCCCATCACAAACACTAAGATCCCATGTCACTGCCATATTGTGCAGATTGCTATGGGCCCATATTGTGCCTGCATGTTCTTTTACACAAAAATATTGTAAAAGCATGGTCTAGCTCTGATCAGTGTCAGGAGTAGCAAGAGTGGACCCTCTGGGTCACGTTACCGGGATCCCTGGGGCGAGCTGGCCAGGTGGTGCCGACCCCTATACAGGGACCGTTAGGAGCAGGCCCGAAGGAGTCGAATACCGCGACAGCTGGTACCAAGAGGGGCGGCTTAGGTACGGATGAGACAACCTAGGCAGATGGTCAGGAGCGACTGGAGTCAGGAGCGACCGGAGTCAGGAGCGACCGGAGTCAGGAGCGACCGGAGTCAGGAGCGACAGGAGTCAGGAGCGACAGGAGTCAGGAGCGACAGGAGTCAGGAGTAACTGGAGTCAGGAGTAACCGGAGTTAGGTGCGACGAGTCAGGAGTGACCCGAGTCAGGAGTGACCGGAGTTAGGAGCGACTGGAGTCAGGAGTGACTGGTGACAGGAGTGCCCAGACGGGGCCAGAGTACCGTACGGAAGGCACACGATAATCAGGCGCCTCAATGAGGGAGGAGTCGCCTGATATACCCTGTGCTGGAACTTGATTGGTAATCACTCCACAGGGCTGGTGCAGCTGGGGTTAAGTGAGGGGAAGAGCGTGCGCCCGTGTCCTAATGCGCATGCCTGAGACAGGAGCAGAGGAGGAGGAGGAAGCCCTGTGCAGAGCTGCAGGACGGGAGACCGGGGGTGCCGCAAGGCGGCTGGAGCGGGGAGCCGGGGGGAGACCCAAGGAGCAGGAGCAGGCAGAGCGGGACCTGGCATGAGAGGCGACGCCGGCCCCGACCTGACAGGCGGCGCTGATACCGACCTGACAGGCGGCGCCGGTGTGACAATCAGTTAGCTATGTCAGTAATCTATGGTTGCTGGATGGGTGCCCTCACTTGAGATCCTATCTCCCGGCATCCGCAGCTTTTCTTTTGATTAGCTGAGCTAATTCAACGTCCAAATAACGGCGTGGTGCACATGTGACATTGTCTCAGGCCGGCTATTCGAAAGAAGAGTCTCGGGGTAATGGCAGGTAGGAGGTATGGACTCCAACTCTAGTTAACACTTGTTAATATATAACAGTCTAATTTGACTTGGAACACTCCAGATTCTCTTGTGTTGTAGCTTGCTCTCTACGCTTGAGTAGTTGTTTTCTCTTCATTTGCATTCTGCCAGTAGTATGGATGCTGGAATTTCCTTTACCTCACATTCCTGCATTACTCTCAGATCCAGGGATTATCCTATGATTTGCTTGCCCTAAATTGAAAGTAAACTTTTCTGTTGTGGCTGTTTGTGGTTTGACAGACAGGAGAGCAGGAGCAGAGAGAGACAAAGTCCTATCACACTTCTTGTAATCCAACCCGGTGCCTCTGCTACTAATGACGGATTACACTTGACAACAGGCAGTGAAGAGCAAATTACACAGAAGGGAGACACCTAGAGGATGACACTTTACAGTAAGTGCTTTTTATAGTAAGTCCACACAAGCATGAAAGCAATCCGCACTACTGTCTTACCTGTAAGTCACAGACCTTTGAAGTGTCTGCTCCTATGCACACTATAGGCATATGAACCCAGACTATCGGGTGCTCACCCTGGAAAATACAAAACTGCAAGTCCAAGCATATAAAGAAAAAGAGGGTGGCACTCACCAGTCTAAAAAATTACAACGTTTATATTTCATTTCTTAAAACATCTTCAACAGGATAGAGGAGGAAGGAGTGTGAGGACGACGACGATGGCCGTTTTGCGCTATTGCGCTTCTACGGGTCGTACAATAGCGCAAAACGGACATCGTCCTCACACTCCTTCCTCCACTCTCCTGTAGATGTTTTAAGAAATGCACTAAACATTGGAATTTTTTAGACTGGTGAGTGCCATCCTCTAACTGACCGGTTACTCCATGAACATCACTGATTGCCATTATGTTTATGATCATAACACTCTTTTATCAAAATTATCTCGGATGATTAAATGAGCCTTGTTGCTTCAAAAAGCCAACCAAAATTCAGAATTAAATGCATATGTCAATCACTGACCCAAGTTTATAAATATGTGTAGATCCCTTAAATTACACCTACATCACCCTATTAAGGGCAGTATATACTATAAAATGCACCGCATAGGACACGAGCTGCCAATTAGCATGTAAAATAGCGCTAACTCCCCTTCTAAAAAGCAAATCAGCAACTTTAGCTCATAATTTTTCAGCTGAATGACATGCATAAGACCAGTTTAAAGGCACAGCTCTATTAAAACAGCATGTGCCTTTATTTTTCACTCCCATTATCTCCTAGCTTTGTTCTCATCTCACCCATACGATTGATCCTTCACTTGTATTTTGATTTATTAATTATCTACTTAATTACCACAACAAGTTGCCTTTCATTCTACCAGATGGCAAAATGAAATCATTTTTTCAGATCCCGGTTAAAAGAGAGAAAAAATAAATAAATAAAAGCATGTAGCAGACTTTATACACACTCAGCAGACTTTATTAAGTACGTAATAATAAGCATGTGATTGAGAACACTAAGCAGTTTTTTTCCCCTCTGAAATCCCCAGTCAGCAGGATTATTCCTTTGTTTTCTGCGCCTCTTCTTGTTTATGTTGTAATTTATCCTTAAACACTTAGGGGAAAAAAGCTGAAATGAAAAAAAAAAAAAAGCTTCTTGTATGACAATGTCTCAAATAGAAGACAAAAGAAAGAAACAATATACAATTTGCATATTTTTTGTTGCTTCTGTCACATTAAAATTATCACTATAGATAAAAGCTGCCTTCAGAACTATCAGGAGATCCATAAAGGCAAAAGATCAGGGCTAGTGATGAGTGAACGTGCTCGGATAAAATGTTATCCAAACTTTGGCGTGCTCGAAAAATATGTTTGAGTCCCTGCAGCTGCTTGTCTCGCGGATGTTAAACAATTGCAGCACATGCAGGGATTGCCTAACAGACAGGTAATCCATGCATTTGCTGCGGCTGTATAACAGCCGAGACACACGCAGCCACTAACATATTTTTCAAACACGCCGAAGACACTTGGATAGCACACGAACATGGTTGGATAATACCTTGTCCGAGCATGTTCACGTTCACGCATGACTAGTTAGGGCCCTTCAACTCTCTTTTAGGTCCACACACTTCAATCTTAAAAGAAGCACTCCCATTATTTTTTTATTTGCCATTCCTGTGTAAATATGTGTAAGTACAATCAAGTACTTACTGACTGCCGTCTTCTTTACTTTTCAGCAAAGCTCCAGTCCTCTTTTCACTCTAGTGACTGCAGTTATGACCGGCTAGATCAGACAGGGGTTTATGTGTGAGCCTGAATGTCATGCTCCTGTGTTCAAACTCTTGAGTCTGTGTTTGGTTGTTGGCTTCTCTATCCGCAGAGCCACTGCAGACACAACTTTTCCCCTGGTATTTAAAATGAACCTATCACTAGTTTTGGCTAATATGAGAGACGGCCATCACCTTTTAGGGCTGATATACAGCTTTCTATAATGCTGTATATCTACCCTCAACCCAACCTGTAAGAGAAGAAAAATAACTTTTATTATACTCACTTGCGGGGTGGTCCAGTCCGAGTGGTGTCACAGGTCTTGGTCCGGCGCCTCCCATCTTCTTGCAAAGCCGCCCTCCTGCTTGTTCCGTGTGGATGACGCGTCCCTGCATCATCCATACACTTTTCTCAGCACCGCGCTGCTGTGCAGGCATACTTCTCTGCCCTGTTGAGTGAAGTACTGCAGTGCTCAGGTACTGGAAAGGTCAAAGAACTCCGGCACCTGCGCACTGCATACTTTGCTCTGCCCTCAACAGGGTAGAGAAGTACGCCTGCGCAGGAGTGCGATGCCAAGAAGACTGTATATGACGCAGGGACACTAAGTTCACACGAAGCAAGCAGGAGGGCGGCTTCGCAAGAAGGCGAGGCACCGAACTAAGAAGATCGACACCCCTCAGACCGGACTGCCCTGCCCCCAGGTGAGTATAATAAAAGTTTTTTTTTCTTGTCTTACAGGTCGGGTGGGGGACAGATATACAGCATTATAGAATGCTGTAGATAAGCCCTGAAAGGTAATGGCCATGTCTCATATCAGCAAAAACTAGTGACAAGTTCCCTTTAAGTTCTGTTATTCTGGCTGCAGTTCTTTTAGCAAACACAGGTATTTTCATTTGTCTGCCCATCACCTTTCAGGTGCAGCTTTATATTCTTTATACCTGCTGGCATTTCCTGCTGGTGATAGTTCATTTGGATGTTAGAGAGAAATTCAAGCTAAGGTTTTTCACTTTACTGTTCTGTGCTATACTCTCCACCTAGCTCCTGTTTATCTTTAGGAAGTAGCCAGTATATTTTCTATCAGTACTTGCTTTATTCTTTGTTTGTTATTTCATGGTTTACTTTACTCACTTTGGAATCTTTCCTTTGTTCAACACACTTTTCCTCTTGTAGGTAATTCACACTCTGCTCTGTCCTCCAGTTCTTTTATGAGGAATGTGAAGCAACTCGATGGCCTTTTAGGCAGTTTAGGTCTGAATTGCCACCTTCAAGGTTTTGGTTATGGATATCTCTGCTCATGCAGGAACCACTAGGAACTGCGGGGTCAGGATCTCTATTCTGTACAGTTTTTTACTATATTACCTATTTTACCGAGAGTGAGTTGCTACACAAACATAACATTATCACCAGCCCTCTCCTTTTGTGTGTGTGTTAAGAAGCCATAAATAACACTCTGGACAGTTTAGCCACGCAATTATGGTCATTGTCGTCAGAGGTGGCAGATATCAAACAGTAATATAATGTGTTAACCGCTGGTATGCAGGTTCTGCAACACCTAAAACTGTCTTCTCAGCCTAAGGTAAATTTACCGGATTTCTCGACGGGAAGTGAAGTAAGTCTTCCATTTTTCTTTCTTCATGTAAACTATTTCTGTCCTGTTTCATCTGGAGGAGAGAGTCAACATGTGGGTATTGTTCTGTCGTTGATCCGTGGAGATTTTTCGGCGTCAGCATTTTCTCTGCCTTATGATTTTTTCCTGGAATGACCCAGCTCTCTGCAGTAAATTTTTCTAGGGTCTCACTAGTCAAATAAGAGATATGATGGGTTATAGTTCCTCCCCATTGTCCTTGGATGAGGCCATGTCACTGGCAGTGCATTTGGACTGATGTCTTAAAACTGGTTGTTTTTTTACAGATGTTTTTGGTTGCCAAGTCTGCAGTTATGGTTACCTCTGCGTTTCTTGACTCAAGTTCCACCTTAGATCTCATTGACAATGATTTTGCTGTCGAGTGTGGGTCAGATCTTTTGCATCAACAAGGAATTATCTTCTTGATTGAAACTTTTCCTCTTAATGCGATGTGACGTCGACGGCCACATCGCATTAAGAGGAAAAGTTTCAATCAGGAAGATAATTCCTTGTTGATGCAAAAGATCTGAATGCAAGGCGTTTAATGAGGGAGTTCTGTAAATAACATCAGCGGTTGGGGATCTCCACGAGTCCAGTGGCCCCTCGTAGAAGGGGGGTATTGTCATGCTCCTGCGATCGAACCCTTGAGTCTGTTTGGGTGTCAGCTTCTCTATCTGCTGAGCCACAACAGACTCATCTTTTCCAGCGGCGTTTTAATCTGTTATTCTGGCTGCAGTCTGTTTAGCTAACACAGGTGTTTTCATTTGATTGCCCTATCACCTTTCAAATGTATCTTTATACAGTGCCTTGCAAAATTATTCGGCCCCCTGGAACTTTTCAACCTTTTCCCACATATCATGCTTCAAACATAAAGATACCAAATGTAAATTTTTGGTGAGGAATCAACAAGTGGAACACAATTTTGAAGTTGAACGAAATATATTGGTTATTTTAAATTTTTGTGGAAATGCAAAAACTGAAAAGTGGGGCATGCAATATTATTCGGCCCCTTTACTTTCATTGCAGCAAACTCACTCCAGAATTTCAATGTGGATCTCTGAATGATCCAATGTTGTCCTAAATGACTAATGATGATAAATATAATCCACCTGTGTGTAATCAAATCTCCGTATAAATGCACCTGCTCTGTGATAGTCTCAGTGTTGTGTTTGAAGCACAGAGATCGTCATGAAGACCAAGGAACACAACGGGCAGGTCCGTGATACTGTTGTGGAGAAGTTTTAAGCCGGATTTGGATTTAAAATTATTTCCAAAACTTTAAACATCCCAAGGAGCACTGTGCAAGCAATCAAATTGAAATTTAAGGAGTATCATACCACTGCAAATTACCAAGACCTGGCCGTCCCTCTAAACTTTCATCTCAAACAAGGAGAAGACTGATCAGAAATGCAGCCAAGAGGCCCATGATCACTCTGGATGAACTGCAGGGATCTACAGCTGAGGTGGAACAGTCTGTCCTTAGGACAACAATCAGTCATACACTGCACAAATCTGGCCTTTATGGAAGAGTGGCAAGAAGAAAGCTATTTCTCAAAGATATCCATAGAAAGTGTTGTTTAAAGTTTGCAACAAGCCACCTGGTAGACACACCAAACAGAAGAATGTGCTCTGGTCAGATGAAACCAAAATCGAACTTTTTTGGCAACAATGCCAAACGATATGTTTGGCGTAAAGGCAACAGCTCATCACCCTGAACACACCATCCCCACTGTCAAACATGGTGGTGGCAGCATCATGGTTTGGGGCTACTTTTCTTCAGCAGGGACAGGGAAGATGGTTAAAATTGATGGGAAGATGGATGGAGCCAAATACAGGACCATTCTTGAAGAAAACCTGTTGGAGTCTGCAAAAGACCTGAGACTGGGATGGAGATTTGTCTTCCAACAAGACAATGATCCCAAATATAAAGCAAAATCTACAATGGAATAGTTCACAAATAAACGTATCCAGGTGTTAGAATGGCCAAGTCAAAGTCCAGACCTGAATCCAATCGAGAATCTGTGGAAAGAGATGAAAACTGCTGTTCACAAACGATCTCCATCCAACCTCACTGAGCTCGAGCTGTTTGCCAAGGAAGAACGGGCAAGAATTTCAGTCTCTCGATGTACAAAACTGATAGAGACATACCCCAAGCGACTTGCAGCTGTAATCGCAGCAAAAGGTAGCGCAACAAAGTATTAAGTTAAAGGGGCCAAATAATATTGCACGCCCCACTTTTCAGTTTTTGCATTTCCACAAAAATTTAAAATAACCAATAAATTTCGTTCAACTTCACAATTGTGTCCCACTTGTTGATTTTTCACCAAAAATTTACATTTGGTATCTTTATGTTTGAAGCATGATATGTGGGAAAAGGTTGAAAAGTTTCAGGGGGCCGAATACTTTCGCAAGGCACTGTTTTCTTTCCCACACTGGTATATCTGCCTGGTGATAGTTTCATTTGGATATTCTGACAGTCTGTTGATGTTTAGAGCCAGTCTACGAAATTGCAGCTAAGGGTTTTCACTTTGCTGCTTCTGTGCTATACTCTCCACTTACAGTATCTCCTGTTTATCTTTAGGAAGTAGGCAGTATATTTTCTTAACAGTACTTGCTTTATTCTTTTTTGGGTATTTTGTGATTTACTTTACTCATTCTGAGATCTTTTCTTTGTTCAACATACTTTCCCTCTTTCCATCTGCCCTTCAGTTCTTTAGGAGGAACAAGATGCAACTCGACGATCTTTTAGGCAGTTTAGGTCTGATCTGCCACCTTCTAGTCTGCGGTTAGGGGTAACTCTTCTCATGCAGGAACGATGGTCGTCCGTTGCATTGTTTTTTTGACGGATGGGTTTGAATTTTAGCGTCAGGCGTCTGGAGTAGACGGACAAAGGAACGTTTTTTCAGCGGCGGAACCGCTATTTTTAAATGCGCATGCCCGGAAAATCTTTCCTTTCATGCATTTTAACCCTAGCCGCCCTTCTGGCGGCGGTGAAAAAATTCTATCTTTCTCTCTCTCTCCTTTTTTCAGCGTCCTGTTCCTTTAAATTTCATACACTGGCGGATCCGTCCATAAAACGGATCCGGTGCATCCGCTTGTTACACAGCGGAAACGGATTGTTTTTTTAACACTTTGGCCTATTTCAACTGACGTCAAACAACTGAAGTGTGAAACAGGCCTAATTCACCAGGTTCTTCAGTGTAGACATTTTTCAGTCCATGTAGAACACTGAAAGTAACAATTCAGCATCTGAATGTCCTAAAGCAAATCTCTTGCTTGGCTGAATAACTCATGTTTTAGAGGTATAGATCCCCTGTTTTTATGCAAAGCTGATTTTACATTAATCCTACACCACTAAAAATGCGATGATTACAGTAAATCCCTTCCCTGGTGACCATAATGCATCTGACGGTCAAACACAATTGGACTCAGCGTATCTCTTTTGAAGATCTATGCATGGACACTAAAAAGGTTATCATTATTTTCACATGTGGTGTTGTAGGCAATTTTTTAGGATAATTCATTACTTTATGATCGATAGAAGCATGACTACCCAGAGCAGCACCAAAAATTATTTTCATGCTGACCATCAATCCAGAACAATAGCAATGCAGGGAAATGCATAACTCACTGGAATGGGTTGTGGTACAGAAGATGCCCCAAAAGCTCCAAATGGACCTCCATCTCTGCATTCTCCACATCATTCCAGAAATGTGTACACACAAGTAGAAAAAAAAGTGCATCATTAAGTTTGGTGATTGTATTATACACACAGACACAAGCATCCGTCTTGTCCTCCTATGTTCACTCTGAGGAGCGCTGCTAGACATTATTAATGAGAACCATCATCCAACTCACAAGGAACCGGCAATTTGTAAAATTCGGCTTTAGTAATTCAGCTACCCAATTCTCTAAATGACATAAAACGTCTCGCATGTAGAATCCCAAATCTCAGCGCCTCCCGGATCATAATTAATATTGCTTACAAGTCTTTAACTTTAATTTACCGGATATTTCTTTACGTTGCCTTTTTTTTTTTTTTATTCCTGCTTTTGCTCATTCCGTGCATCCCATCTTACATCTTACACACACCTAGGAGCAATATTACAACATTAAACAATTAAATTCTGATTGCTGCTTTCCACAGTGGGCTCTAATCAATAAAACACAAGGGCCGGCACCCAACCCTGAAGTGGAAATTGATTTTGGTATTTTGATATTATTAGTTTTTTTTGTGTGTTTAAAGGCGGCATGCAGTTACGACGACGTACTTTTTTCAAAAGGAGGTTATGGCCTGTGGATTTTTCATAGTCTTGACAGAGCGATCACCTATTGAATAAAGTAAAACCTCGGTCTCTCCAGTCTGTGTGTTTGTTGCTTCTATGGCCACAGCTTTACATTTTTTATTGACTTCTTCCCCATCTGTTATGGAAATGAAAAGTATGTAAGTAGTTCTTTATACGAGGCTGGCTGCATACTTCAGCCCCCCCTCAATAAATGCTTTTGACATGAAGAAGTGCTTTGGTTACCAGCTCTCTGGAGAAGATGCAGGTCTGTGAGTCTTCCCCTTCTGCAGGCCCGTAGCTTGGAAGCTTTTACAAAGCAGTTGTTAACATGAAATGTTTATGAGTAAACGGTCTTCTCATTTACAGGACATCTGCTTTATTTTTTCCTTACGTCTGAGAGTCCTGAATTTAAGCAAAAGTGGCTAAGGCTAAGGCAGACAGCAATTAGGTTGAACTAATATCGTGGCCACCACTTAACCAGTTCACGTTGTTGTGGGGTTTGTAACACAGTGCTTTTTGCTTGTAACCTTCAAGTCATTGATCCATTTCTATGAACTGTCTAGGTTCACAAGGCTAAAACCACAAAACAGCAGTATAAAAAGTGCTTTCACGTGTCTAAAGCCACACAAAGCAGAGTGAGTAATATTTCCAGTTGACGTTAGATGCCAGAACAGACCACTAAATGTTTGGAATGACCCAAAAAACATTGTATTCAATATTTAATGTGAAAAGCATTCCCACTTAAAGTAAAATTTAATCACCAGGACATTCAAGTGCTTGAGCTGCTCTTTGCGGTCAGGCTATTTAAAATTTGAATTAGCTGTTTGGTAAATTGGTGTTCCCATCTCATAAAGCGGAGGCTAAGATCTGCAATCACTTTGGGGGTCCGTACTACTCGAGTTACAACTGGCTGAGGTCTGGCTCTGACAGGAACGCTTGAAGGAAGTTTAGCATTACCCAGTCTCAGATTGGATGGCTGAGTTGTCTATCAAAATAGCGACATCTCTGCACGCCCCTGCCCTAGATTGGACGACTGAGCAGTCAATGAAAATACCCAACAGCTCAGCACACCCCTGCCCTAGATTGGATGACTGAGCAGTCACTCACCAAACTGAAGCTCATTATGAACCTGATTCCACAGTGCAGCAAAATTGTCACTGAACAAAAGAATTAGGACAGGTATCTTTAGAAACATTTTACCATTGATGATAATTTTGAGGCCTAAAATATGCTGATAGAGTTAACATTTTTTTGTTAGAGGGTTTCCCTGAAAATAGGAAAAGTCCCAGTTATAGGCTAATGTCTGACTCACCAGGAGAGGTGGATACTCTAAGCCCTAGGCTTGAGTGGGTTGATGAACTCCAAGCGTTGATGCAGTAAGCTGGATGGACCGTGGGCAGTGAGGACTTGGTACACTCAGGAATCCCAGAAGCAGGAGGACAGATGAAGTGGAACCCAGTAGGGATGGAAGCAAGTAAAGCATAGTATGGACAGAATGTGGAGCACAGCAAAAGTAGATGTCTAGAGACTCAATCTCAAGACACATGGGAGTGTGTCAATGGGCCTAAATTTGGTCTAGGAAGATGATGTAATTGATCCATGCCGGGCAACCTGCAAAACCCAACATAGAGCACAATAGAGGGCGGCAGACCCAGGTGAAGAGAGTGAAACCTGAGATACCCAGGTGAGGTGTGTAATAGCCAAAAGCAAGTGTTCAGTTTCCTTATAGCACCACCACAGGAGTAATAACGCATTACATGGGGCCTATTGAAATCAGTATACTGTTTATGTGTTGCCTGTATGTCTCAAGTCCTTCAGAGAGAGAAAGAGATTATACTTGTATCTCCTGCTCTATCTAATTGATGTTCATCCAAAACAAGCGATTTGTCTTCTATTAATTCAGAATTTCCTACAAGGTTATGTGAATATGGGTTTTGTGAACCAGGCAGTCCTTTTAATAAATGTTAAATGAGGAATTCTTGTTTTCTCAAAGGTGTTTTGTAAGAATGCAGGTACAGGGTTGTCAGATTTCTCCCGTGACCATCAAACGGCTTCCCAATCAGAGTCTAGGGGAGTCTGATAATGCTGAACCCCGCAGAGCAGATAATACATGATTGCCTAATCAATGCTTCAGGATTTGACTTTAGAAACTAGAAACTACAAAGCTTACAGAGGTGAATCATGGCTGCCGAAAGGTAAAATAACATATGCTATTTGAGGGAAGCCTAGATGAATATTGGCAAAATAGATATTGAAGAAGTGAGTCTTAAAGTATATCAAGTGTACCCATAAATGAGTTTAAAAAAAAAACGAATTAATAAATAAACTATTAAAAGTATGTGGTCAAAGCTGGAGGCCTGTTCCCTGGCGCCAGAGCCAAGCAGTACCCTTTTATGTTTTACTTAGCTATTTTATTTATGGTACTCGAAAATAATTTTATTTCTGTACTCGCTTTGCAGGGAGCCAGGTGTCTCTAGTGGCAACTTAATAATTTAGCAAATACATGTATATTCTTCCCTTTTTCTATGGTTTAAACTGTAAGACTTCTAAATTCATTTATTAGAGGGCAAACAACCTTTACCCGGACTACTTCTTATGAAAGGCTGCTCTTGCTGCTGCAAGTAGTCAGTTAGCTAGGTAGATTATTGTCAGCTAGTTCAGCTAGATGAGATCCTGTGTCAAATCGACCTTCCAGCATCTAAATCATTTGTGCTAATAGTGTGGTGCAGCCAGGAGAGTCCACATTTCAGAATCTAAATCATTTGTGCTAATAGTGTGGTGCAGCCAGGAGTCCACATTTCAGAATCTAAATCGTTTGTGCTAATACTGTGGTCCAGACACCAGGTCACATTTCTGAATCTAAATCCTTTCTGCTAATAGTGTGGTCCAGACACCAGGCCACATTTCTGAATCTAAATCCTTTCTGTTAATAGTGTGGTCCAGACACCAGGTCACATTTCTGAATCTAAATCCTTTCTGCTAATAGTGTGGTCCAGACACCAGGCCACATTTCTGAATCTGAATCCTTTCTACTCATACTGTGGTCCAGACGCACTATTTCAGCTAATAAATGCTGATTGCTAATTTAGTGACATGCGACCGACAGGTCTGGGCCTAGGGTTGTGAAACAGCTGGTTAAAAGAGGGAAAGGGTACATTCAATGTAAGTGTGAAAAAGCGAGGTTGTGGGTACATTCAATGTGAGTGTGAAAAAGCGAGGTTGTGGTGGAAGGGGAATAGGCGTGGTGTTCAAGATGTACATGGGTTAGGTGGTAATGTTACTGATAGCTCTACTGAACAAACACAGTCTCTTCCTGTCTAAAGACAACATCTGTTACTGGACATTCTACTTGACTCCCTTTATTTGGCAGTCGCACAGCGGTATGCCTTGTAGATGAGGGCTAGAAAGAGCATGTGCTCCAATGGATGGCAAGCACCGCATCAAGTGGCCTCTCCTCCTCTTCCTACATCTTAACATCACATACAGTACAATCCTCAGAGGTGGCGCCCCAATTACCCTTGTTTCCCCCCAACTCTCCAACTTCCCAACTGACTGTGGGGACAACAGATAGGCGAATCTGCAGAGCTGTTCACACATTCTATTCCATGGGCATCAGAGGTCTGCTCCAAAAATTCCCAGAATTAAGAGGAAGAAAGCATCTGCACCGATGGCAAAAAAAAAATTCAGTTGGATCCGGGGTCGGACGAAGTAGGGTCTGAGCAGAATCCAGACCCTCATCACCAGACGTTAACCCCCAGGGTGGATGTGATACTGAAAAGACTCAGATACCTGAGGCGCACGCGGACTGTACTGTGCTGTCAGAGCAGGAAGAGGAGGAGGGTGACTCTCAGGGCGAGAAGCGGGAGAACAGAGAGGATGACGATGAGGTTGTAGATCATACTTGATGTGAGCTTACTGTAGAGGTACGCAGCTGAGTAGCTCAGCAGTGGAGATGGAGTAGAAGGAAAACAAGGCGGTTATGTTGCGGCTTGCTGCACAGACACGGAATGATGAACAAACTTGACAATCACTGCATCCTCTGCCACAACTCTGGCTGCAGCCAGCAGCGCTCGCGGGTCTGTAGTTCACAGGGGCAGCAAGGGTTGCCTAGCATGGGCCTTTTTTGAGACCACAAAGGATGACCCAATTCACGTTATCTGCCAACTTTACAAAAAATGATTCAGAAGAGGCAAAAATTGCAATAATTTGACTACTATATGCATGAACTGGCACCTGCGCGATTAACATGCATTAGTCTGGGAATCGCACTCCTCATAAATGTAGACTAGCGGGCTTCGACAACCACTGGCCGTCCCATCAACTGCATCTGCTGCTTCTTCCTCCTCCATCTACGGTGGAAAAGTGTTCTCACACAGGTCTCTGGCCGCAGAACCTCCACTTGTTTACCCCCTACAGTCTGGGTGAGTGCCCTCCGCCTGTGCCCTCAACCTTTCCCATAATGAGACACGCATTCCAACAGTGCAACTTCGTACTGCGCAGCCAGGGCTCACTGCAATCAGGCAGTGTTTAAATTGATTTGCCTTGGATATCGCAGTCACACAGCTAAAAAGTTGTGAATAGCTATCCAGGCCGAGTTTGAGCAATGGCTGTCTCTACTGAACCTGGAGCTAGGAAAGGCCGTGTGCGATAATGTTGCGAACCTGATGGGGGTCCTACGCCAGGGCAACCTCACACACGTTCTTTGCATTTCTCACGTCCTCAACCTGGTGGTACATGAATTTCTCCACCACTATCCTGGCCTGGATGGGCTGCTGCAGAAAGCACGGTCACTTTGTGCTCACTTCTGCCATTCGCACCCCGACATGCATTGCTACAGAGGTCTTTCGGACTACCAGTTAACCGTTTGATATGCAGTGTGATGACATGATGGAATTCCTCTCTGCACATGTTGCAGCAACTGTGACAGGAGCGATGTGATCATTGCCTATATGTAGCTGAGCCGATCGGGCTATGGCAACTTCTAGTCTCCCATGGAGACTATTGAAGTATGCCAAAAGTAAAAAAAAAATGATTTTTTAAAATATAAAAAAACATAAAAGTTCAAATCAACCCCATTCAAAATGAAATAAAAAAAAAAATCAAACATGCACATATTTGGTATCACGGCATTCAGAATCGCCCGATCTATCAATAAAAAAAGGATTAACCTGATGGCTAAACAGCGTAGTGAGAAAAAAGTAAAAACTACAGAATTACTTTTTTTTTTGGTCGCAGAAACATTGTATTAAAATGCAATAATGTGCAATCAAAAGATTGTATCTGCACCAAAATGGTATCATTAAAAATGTTAGCTCGGCATGCAAAAAATAAGCCCTCACCCAACCCGAGATCATGAAATTGGGTATCGGAAAATAGATAAAAAACTTTTCAATTTTTTTTCCTCACAAAGTATAGATTTTTTTTTCTCCACTTAGATAAAAAAAGAACCTAGACATGTTTGGTGTCTATGAGCTCGTAATCACCTGGAGAATCATAATTGCAGGTCAGTTTTAGCATTTAGAGAACCTAGTAAAAAAAAGCTAAACAAAAAGCAAGTGTGGGGTTGCACTTTTTTTGCAATGTCACCGCGCTTCGAGTTTTTTTTCCCGTTTTCTAGTACACAACATGATGAAACCAATGGTGTTGTTCAAAAGTACAACTCGTCTTGCAAAAAACAAGCCCTCACATGGCCATATTGACGGAAAAATAAAAAAGTTATGGCCCTGGGAAGAAGGAGAGTGAAAAATGAAAATGCAAAAACAAAAATACCTCCAGGGGTTAAGGGGTTAACAATGCCATCATCAGCCTCACTATTCCGGTTATCTACATACTGGAGCACACTTTCAATAATCTGCGGGAGGAGATGGTGGTCCCAGAGGAAGAGGTGGAGGCAGAGGAAGATAGTGAAGGGATAACAGTCTCTCTAAGTTCTGGATTGTCGCAGCACAGGTGAGTGCCATTGGAGGGTGGATTACAGCGATCAAGGGGGCTCACGGTACCAGACAAACTGTTAGTGAAGGTGCAGGATCCGAGGAGCAAATGAAGGAGGAAGAGGTGATGGGTGCACAACAATTAGGAGATGAAGAGTATAATGATCTCCTCTCTGTTGTCCGTGGTTGTGGGAAAGGACGAAGGAAGCATGCTTGAGTGTTACTTCGCATACCACACACCATGGACTTGGACCACAAGGAAGCGCCAGACACATAAGCTCCTTCTTGCTGCTCTACCTGCAACATGATGCCCATTTTCTTAGAGTTAGAAATAGTGCTGACTACTGAGTTGACACTCTGTTAGATCCACGGTATAAGAGTATATTTTGCCAGATGCTTCTCCCCTTGAAAAGGGACACGCGCATACTGGAATATCGAAACACGTTTGTAGACAATCTTAAGAGTGGTTTTCCCCAAGACAGCAGTGAGGCACACAGTGTGCATCGCAGTAGAGACTTCCAACCCCTGGAACATCAAGTCGGCAATGCAAAAATATTAGCAGCAGCATTGTAAGTGGCAAATACAATTTCTTTGAGTTGTTTCACACTTTTTTTAGACCAGCCCATGCAACAGCAGAACGGAGTACAAGTCTGACACGTTGTGAACGACTGGAGAGGACGGTGCAGGAGTATCTTGAACTCAATATCAATGCTATCAAGGAGGTTTTGGACCCTTTTGCATTTTGGTCTTGTCAGTGGCCTGAGCTCACCTGTCATGCCTTTGAGGTTTTGTCATGTCCGGCAGCCAGCGTTCCCTCAGGACGTGTCTTCAGTGCTGCAGGTGGTGTCCTGATGGATAAGCTCATCTGGCTGTCCCCTGAAAGTGTAGACCACCTAACTTTCATCAAGATGAACAAGTCATGGATCGCTAATGACTTTTGCACCCCAGTCAGAGACTGGCAGACTAGGCGATGGTGTAGTTTTTAGTGTGCTGCATTGAGCTTGTGTTATTGCAGTCTGTGACACCTTTGTTGTGGCTTCTGTGCCTGCTGCTGTTGCTACTACTGCTGATGTTACAAAAAATTTTTTGAAATGTAGAGACTCCAAGTTGCGTCTCTGTCTGGTGGCTTACCTGTAGTGGAAGGGGTGTCAGCCCCCATTATACTATTTCTACTCTGGGGAAATTGATGGCACTTTAATGGTATGTGGAAATATTTTTTTTGAAATGTGTTAACTCCAAGTTGGGTCTCTATCTGATGGGTTGCTTGTTGTGGAAAGGGTATCAGAGCCACATTATACTATTTCTACTCTGGGGAAATTGATGGCACTTTAGTTGTGTGTGGCAATAATGTTTTGAAATGTGGAGAGTCCAACTTAGATCTCCTTCATGTGTGTTGCCTGTACCAGTAGGCCTCTCAGTCTGACCGGCCTGCACTTACTTTCAGTCAACTACCCATGTTACTGTTCTTAAATGTTTCTAACAATAGTAGTCTACAAAGCTGATATTTGTGCCACCTGAGTGTGGCTGAGCAGAAAAGCAGTTTGAGCTGTTGCATGAGGTATTAGGGCTCCCAGCACAGCAGGCCTGCACCAATGCCTCACCTACCTCATCTTAATTTGAACTTAAATTCAAAACTTTAAATGCTGGCCCAGATCCTTATACCTCATGTATGGCACATGGCTGCTGTGCCATTATCAAATTTGTGTTGTGGGTGAATTGTTCCGTCAACTACCTAGGTTACTATCCTTAATTTTTTCTACCAATAGTAGTCTACGAAACTGATGTTTGCTACTGATGTGTGGCTGAGCAGAAAAGCAGTTTGAGTTGTTGCATGAGGTATCAGGGCTCCCAGCACAGCAGGCTTACACCGTCCCTCACCCACCTCATCTTAATTTAAAATTAAGTTTAAAGTTGTAAATGATGGCCCAGACCCTGATACCTCATGCATGGCCCATTGTTGACTTCTGTTCTGCCATTATCAAGTTTGTACTCTAGGTGAATTGATGCCACTTTTCCTGGTGTCTGCCAATAATTTTTGGAAAAGTTTGGACTCAAGATGAGTCTTTTTCATGTGTATTGCCTGAATTTGCTGGCCTCTCAGAGCACCAGGCCTACACCTATCACTCATCCACCTGTTACTGGTCAATGTTTAAGCTAGAAATGCTGGTCCAAGACCTGTCCCATGCACTCATGCTGCGCAATTACTCGATTTGTACTCTGGGTCAATTGATGCCACTTTTCCTTGTGTCTGCCGTTAGTTTGAGCTGTTTTGACAGCTTTTTGTTCCCCCTGAAGGTGTTGTCTGTGCGTTTGGTTTTGCCTCTCATTGAATTCAATGGGTTTCAGATATGTTCAGCTAATATCGGGACGTTTGACAAACCGAACATTATTTTTAAAGTTTTGCTCATCTCTAGTGATGGGTTGATTAGCAGACATTAGGCAATCAGATAGGAAGGTGTCTGGCTATATGGTTAAGGACAATTTTAGAATACTAGCAAAGTGAAATGTAATTTCTTGGCTTGAGAGTGAGTCCAAATGGCAGAATTGGCTACTATATGGATCTGTGTGGGGCTAAGTTGCAGGATAAAGGCTCGCTTAAAGTTTGAATGGTCATAGGTTGACACCAAAATGCAATTCTGCACTATTCACATACATGGCATAATACTTTAATTTTGATGTACCGTATATCTATTATTGTCTATATACAGGAGCTTCTCACAAAATTAGAATATCATCAAAAAGTTAATTTATTTCAGTTCTTCAATACAGAAAGTGAAACTCATATATTATATAGAGTCATTACAAATAGAGTTATCTATTTCAAGTGTTTATTTCTGTCAATGTTGATGATTATGGCTTGCAGCCAATGAAATCCCAAAAGTCATTATCTCAGTAAATTAGAATAATTAGCCAAAAACACCTGCAAAGGCTTCCTAAGCGTTTAAAAAGTCCCTTAGTCTGTTTCAGTTAGGCTCCTCAAACATGGGGAAAACTACTGACTTGACAGATGTCCAGAAGGCAGTCATTGACACACTCCACAAGGAGAGTAAGCCACAAAAGGTCATTGCTAAAGAAGCTGACTGTTCGCAGAGTGCTGTATACAAGCATATTAATGGAAAGTTGAGTGGAGGGAAAAAGTGTGGTAGTAAAAGATGCACAAGCAACCGGGATAACCACAACCGTGAAAGCATTGTTAAGAGAAGGCCATTCAAAATTTTGAGAGAGATTCACAAGGAGTGGGCTGCTGCTGGGGTCATTGCTTCAAGAGCCACCAGACACAGACGTATCCAGGACATGGGCTACAAGTGTCGCATACCTTGTGTCAAGCCACTCATGACCAATAGACAACACTAGAAGCGTCTTACCTGGGCCAAGGAGAAAAAGACCTGGACTGTTGCTCAGTAGTCCAAGGTGTTCTTTTCAGATTAAAGCAAATTTTGCATTTCATTTGGAAATTAAGGTCCCAAAGTCTGGAAAAAGAGTGGAAAGGCCACAATCCAAGCTGCTGGAGGTCTAGAGTGAAGTTTCCACAATTAGTAATGGTTTGAGAAGAAATGTCATCTGCTGGTGTAGGTCCACTGTGTTTTATCAAGACCAAAGTCAGCGCAGCCGTCTACCAGGAAATTTTAGAGTACTTCATGCTTCCCTCTGCCGACAAGCTTTTTGGAGATGGAAATTTGATTCTCCAGCAGGATTTGGCACCTGTCCACACTGCCAAAAGTACCAATACCTGGTTTTAAAACAACAGTATCACTGTGCTTGATTGGCCAGCAAACTTGCCTGACCTTAACTCCATTGAGAATCTATGGGGTATTGTCAAGAGGAAGATGAGAGACACCAGACCCAACAATGCAGATGAGATGAAGACTGCTATCAAAGCAACCTGGTCTTCCATAACTCCTCAGCAGTGCCACAGGCTGATCGCCTCCATGCCACTCTGCATTGAGGCAGTAATTGATGCAAAAGGAGCCCCGACCAAGTATTGAGTGCATTTACTGAACATACATTTCAGTAGGCCAACATTTCGGATTTTAAAATCATTTTTCAAGCTGGTGTTATCAAGTATTCTAATTTACTGAGATAATGACTTTTGGGTTTTCATTGGCTGGAACCCATAACCATCAACATTAACAGAAATAAGCACTTTAAATAGATCACTCTGTAATGAGTCTATATAATATATTAGTTTCACTTTTTGTATTGAAGAACTGAAATAAATTAACTTTTTGATGATATTCTAATTTTGTGAGAAGCACCTGTATTATACAGGGTTTTTCACTTGTTACTTTGCTTGGAAAAAATGCTGTAATTTGTAAAAGAGACAGTTGACCTTGAAATTTGGACTGTACATACTTTGGTTCATGAGTGCGAGAGTGCAATTAACCTCATCGACAGCGGCGAAAAAATCCTCGTGGCAAGTGGTCTTGCCGACTTGTCGCCCTGCCGGTTGTCTCCACTACGAGATAAAACTTATTGGAAAACTGAGTCCTGAAAGAGGTGCCAAAGCTTGTTTCTAAAGTAATTTGAAGGTTGATATCTGCCATCCAAACCATGTATTGAAGCCTTCTTTGATAATAGAGTAATCTTCAATGGACTATAGTCACCAAGATCGCCTAATTTAACACGTCCGTATTTTTTCCTTTGGGGCCCTTTGAAATGTCGCGTGTAAAGTAACAAGTCAGGAATATTACAGGTGCTCTGAGAGAACATACAAATTCTGGCTATGACCCCAGATGTCCAGCAGAATGTATTCAACAATATGGAACTCGTGCAATATGCTTGGATGCATTTGTTGCACTGTATTTAATACTTACTGCTTTAGATCCATGACTGGGGCCTCTCTAGATCTTATCAGGTGGAAGGTGCTGTAGCATATAGATGCAGCCTGGTCTAGTGCCTTTGATCATCTAACCACCCCCTGGTGTTCTGGCCCCAGCTGCCAAATTATCCCCAACCGGCTCCCACAATCCCTCTCTCCTGACCCTATAGCGTGGCCTATATATTTAGTAGTTCCTAAGGGGAAGCACGCAAGTGTGGGGTGCAGCACGCAAGCATCCCATAAGCAAAGCATCACATAAGCTAAGCATAAAGTAAACTGCAGTTATCCATGGCAGTTAATCAGGGCAGGAGTCAGGTAACCCACACTTTGCTTTCCTGTTATGAATGGGTCACCGAGGAGAAAAAAGCAAAACAAGCTAAGCCACAGAAAACCAGAGTGGTTGGTAACTATGCAGATTGCAGATCCCTGATCTTACCACACAACTAGCAGTAGCCGTGGAGCATGCCTACGATGAACCTAGACGCCTCGTCACGGCCGGAGGACTACATAAGCCTAAAGCAAGAAAAGGAAAAACTAACTGCCCAGAGCAGACCCCAAAGGAATAGATAGCCCCCACACATGTATTGACAGTGAAACAAGATGAAGGCACAAACACAGGCAGGAAAATAGGCTGAGCAAATGATGGGGCCCAAACTAACTAGACAGGAAAGGAAAGGGAAGACACTGTCTGCAACCTGCAAAAAACCCTACAAAAATAATGTCCAACACTTCTGATAGCAAAATTAACCCTGAAGTCACTAGACTTCTCCCACTATATCAGCACTCTGAAATATTCTGAGACAGAGCAAAAAGAGACCGAACTAGTAAGGGACAAAAAGCCAATTGGCAAAATACTGATAAATAAGAGTGGAAATTCAGCTCAGCCCCCAGCCGGGGCTGGCAGACCACACAAAAAACTGAATAGACCAACAAAAGCAAGTGTGAACATTAGCAGAAAAACTTAGCTTTAGATGACTGGAACAGAGCTGAAAACCAAGAGCTGACAAGCCAGAAGGAATCACCAGCAACTGAATAGGGTGTCGGCTGTCTTAAATCCAATCTGAGACTCCTGAGATCCAATCGTCATCCTCATTCTCAGGTGGCAGATCTCCACTGATCAAACCAGCTGCACCACCTCCAGTCACCACCAGAGGGAGTCCAGAAGGGGAACTCACAACTGGTGAACCAGAGAATGAACTTACAACACTTTCCCCTTTAACCATGTGCTTTATTCCTATCCTCCTGTGCTCCTTTGCCATCCACATTCACCACCCCATCCCCCTCCATCACGATTCATACACATCAGCCCCTCTATACTTCCCTCTTCCATGGACAGCTCCCATGCACTCCTCACCTTCCTGAGAAACCTCAGCCCATCTTGCCCAAACACAGTGCAGAAAAAAACTACTTACAATTCCAACAACTATTTGCTCTTTATCTTCCTACTCCTACTGATTTCAGGTGACATCTCCCCCAACCCTGCTCCACCATCCACCAACCTCAACCTGTTGTGAGTTCATTCTCCCCTTCACTTTTGATGTCTGATGAACTCCCTCTGCTGGTGAAGACAGGTAGTGAAATTGATTGGGATGGGAAGAACTTGTCATCTGAACAGGCGGAGTGTGATTGGACATCTGGAATTTCTGAGTGGATATAAGGCAGCCGACGCCCTGCAGGGCTGCTGGTGATCCTTTCTGCTCTGAGCTCTTGCATCCAGTTAGTTCCTGTCTACTAAAAGCTAAGTTTTTCCCTGCTATTATTCCATGAGATTTTGTCTGGTTTCCTTAGTGTTTGTATTCAGCCAGTCCTGGTTGGGACTGGCTGAATTCCATTTTTGTCTCTGATCAGTTGATCTCTTTGCTCTGTTTTCAGAATATACCTGAGTGCTGATATAGTGATTTTGAAGTCTAGCGACTTCAGGGCCTTTTTCCCTATCAGACGGTTGGGACATTTTTGGCAGGGTTTTTGCGGATTGCAGCCAGCCAGTTTAGATTTCCCCTTTCCTTCTTTAGGCTTATGTAGTTCTCCGGCTGTGACGAGGGGTCTAGGGCACCGTAGGAACCCCCCACAGCTACTGTTAGTTGTGGTGTATAGGATCAGGGGTCTGCAATCCGATAGCTACCAACCTCTCCGGTTTTCTGGACTTAGCTTGTATTTTTGTTTTCTCCTCCTCCGGTGACTCATTCATAACAGAATCACCAGCCATACTGCAGATTCTAGGGTACTCAATAGCAGGAAAGAATTGTAAAAAAAAAAAAAGTCAGAATTTTTTTTTGTGTATATTTTTTCCTCTATTTCTCTGAGGCCTTAGGGGGAATTTTTTTTCTCAATGGAGATTAAGCAATTGTCTGATCGTGTGGAGCAGCTTACTGCTGAAGTGCGGGGAATTTCCGCCTATCTTGCTCATTCACATGCTGCTGAACCAAAGATCCCTACTCCTGATGTGTTTTTTGGGGATCGGTCTAAATTTCTGAATTTTAAGAATAATTGTAAATTATTTTTTGCCTTGAAGCCTAACTTATCGGGGAGCTCCGCGCAGCAGGTTAAAATTGTCAACTCTTTGCTGCGTGGCGATCCCCAGGATTGGGCGTTTTCTTTGAAACCTGATGATCCTATTCTGACTGATGTGAATGCATTTTTTCAGGCCTTGGGGTTGTTGTATGATGAACCTAATGCTATTGATCAGACTGAAAAGGCCCTGTTGGCATTGAGCCAGGGTCAGGATTCTGCAGAGTTGTACTGTCAAAAATTCCGAAAGTGGGCGGTCCTTACTACCTGGAATGATGGTGCCTTGGCAGCTCTCTTTCGGAAGGGTTTGTCAGAAACCGTAAAAGATACTATGGTGGGATTTCCTGTTCCCTCTGGTCTTGACGATTCTATGTCATTAGCCATTCAGGTTGATCGGCGTTTGCGTGAACGCAAAACTGCATGAGAGGTGTTGCCACCTGTTGAACAAATGTCTGAACCTATGCAATGTGATTGTCTAGGGCGCAACGTCAGGAGTTCAGAAGGCGTAATAAGTTGTGTTTTTTCTGTGGAGATGCCTCTCATATTATTTCTGTCTGCCCTAAACTAGAGAAACATTTTGCACACACATTTGCTGTGGGTGGTGTTCAACCTAAGTTTCTTCTGGCAATTACTCTGATCTGCTCCCTGTCCACGTTTTCCGCTAAGGCTTTTGTGGATTCGGGAGCAGCTCTGAACCTGATGGACTTGGATTTTGCTAAACGTTGTGGGTTTCCTATGACACCTCTGCGGACGCCTATCCCTTTGAGGGGTATTGATGCTACTCCTTTGGTGAAGAATAAACCTCAGTTTTGGACCCAGGTGGTAATGCGGGTCGCCCCAGACCATCAAGAAAATTGCAGATTTTTGGTGTTGCATAATTTGCATGATACCATCGTTCTGGGGTTTCCCTGGTTGCAAATCCATAATCCAGTTTTGGACTGTAAATCTGTGTCTGTGGTGAGTTGGGGTTGTCGGTGTGCCCTTAGTGACGCTCCTATTTTCTCCACCTCTCCCCAGTCACATGATGTTCCTGACTATTTGGCTGATTTTTATGATGTATTTAGTGAGAATGAGTCTGCGTCTTTGCCTCCTCATAGGAGTTATGACTGTGCAATTGAGCTGAGCCCTGGGTGTAAGTTTCCCAAAGGTCGACTTTTCAATTTATCTGTACCCGAGCATGAGGCTATGCGATCCTATATTAAGGAGTCATTGGAGAAGGGTCATATTAGACCATCCTCTTCACCCTTAGGTGCTGGGTTTTTTTTTTGTGGCCAAGAAAATTGGTTCATTAAGGCCTTGTATTGACTATCGTTCCCTCAACAAAATTACTGTTAAATATCAGTATCCGTTACCCCTGATTTCTGATCTATTCTCCAGAGTTAAAGGTGCTTGCTGGTTTACCAAGCTTGACCTCAGGGGGGCGTATAATCTTATTCGCATTAAGCAGGGGGATGAATGGAAGACGGCATTTAATACTCCGGAGGGACATTTTGAGTACCTGGTGATGCCTTTTGGGCTCACTAATGCCCCTTCTGTCTTCCAGTGATTCATGAATGATATTTTCCGAGACTTTGTGGATAAATTTTTGATCATCTATCTGGATGATATTTTGATCTTTTCCAAGGATTGGGACTCTCATGTGGAACATGTTCGGACTGTGTTCCGGATTTTGAGGGAGAATTCCCTGTATGTCAAGGGATCGAAATGCATTTTTGGTGTACAGAGGATTTCATTTTTGGGATTTATTTTGTCTCTGTCAACTATTGAAATGGACCTGGCCAAGGTACAGGCCATTTATGATTGGGTTCAGCCCACTTCTTTGAAGGCCCTCCAGAAGTTTTTGGGTTTTGCTAATTTTTATCGTAAATTTATAGCTAATTTTTCTGGTATTGCCAAACCATTGACTGATTTGACTAAGAAGGGGGCTGATGTGCTGAATTGGTCTCCGGAGGCTGTTTCTTCCTTTCAGGAGCTGAAGCGAAGGTTCACTTCTGCTCCGGTTTTGCGGCAACCTGATGTCTCACTCCCGTTTCAGGTAGAGGTGGACGCTTCTGAGATTGGTGCAGGAGCTGTTTTGTCCCAAAAAGATCCTGTAACATCTAAAATTAATCCCTGTGCTTTCTTTTCCCGAAAGTTCTCCCCATCCAAACGTAACTATGATGTGGGGAATCGGGAACTGTTAGCCATGAAATGGGCATTTGAGGAGTGGAGACATTGGTTGGAGGGAGCTAAACATCAAGTCGTGGTCCTTACTGACCACAAGAATTTGATTTAACCTGGAGTCGGCTAAACGCTTGAATCCTAGACAGGCTAGGTGGGCCTTGTTTTTCACACGTTTTGTTTTTGTGGTCTCTTTTCTTCCGGGCACTAAGAATGTCAAGGCAGACGCCCTCTCTAGGAGTTTCTTTGCTGATTCTCCTATTGTGACCAAGCCTGCTACCATCTTAGGTGAGGGGGTAGTTCTTTCTGCCATCTCGCCCAATTTGAGACGTGCTCTGGAAGAGTTTCAGGAGGACAAACCTGAGCATTGTCCCATTGGAAAATTGTATGTTCCTGACCAGTGGAGGAAGAGAGTGATGTCTGAGGTTCATTGCTCCGCATTGGCTGGTCATCCAGGTATTTTTGGTACTAGAGATTTGGTGAGTCGGTCATTTTGGTGGCCCGCCTTGTCTCATGATGTCAGGAATTTTGTGCAGTCCTGTGGGACTTGCTCCCGGTCTAAACCTTGTTCTCGCTCTAGTGGGTTGTTGATGCCTTTGCCGGTGCCCAGGAGGCCATGGACCCATATTTCAAAGGATTTTATCTCTGATATGCCTGTCTCTCAGAGAATGACTGTTATTTGGGTGATTTGTGATAGATTCTCTAAGATGGTCCATCTTGTACCACTCCCTAAGTTGCCATCTTCCTCAGAGTTGGTGCCCTTGTTTTTGCAACAGGTGGTTCGCTTGCACGGGATTCCTGAGAACATTGTATCTGACAGAGAAGTTCAGTTTGTTTCTAGATTTTGGAGGACTTTCTGTTCCAAGCTGGGAATTCAGTTGTCCTTCTCCTCTGCGTTTCACCCTCAGACCAATGGGCAGACGGAGAGAACAAAACAGACTTTGGAGTCGTATTTGAGATGTTTTATTTCTGCTGATCAGGATGATTGGGTTTCATTTTTGCCCTTGGCTGAATTTGCTTTAAATAATAGAGCTAGTTCTGCCACTTTGATGTCACCTTTTTTTTGTAACTTTGGGTTTCATCCTCGATTCTCTTCAGGGCAGGTGGAGTCTTCTGCCTGCCCAGGTGTTGACACTGTGGTGGAGAGAATGCACCAGATCTGGGACCAAGTGGTGGATAAGTTGTCTCTCTCCCTGGAAAAGGCCCAGCGGTTTTCCAACCGGCATAGGACCATTGGTCCCCGGTTTAAGGTGGGTGATATGGTTTGGTTGTCATCAAAGAATATCTCTATGAAGGTGGCTTCTCCAAAGTTTAAACCTAGATTTATTGGACCTTACAAGATTTTGGAGATTCTTAATCCGGTCTCTTTTTGATTGGCTCTTCCTGTTACATTCAAGATCCATAACGTGTTTCATAAGTCTCTGTTAAAGAGGTTTGTTGAGCCAGTAGTTCCTGTGGTGGCACCTCCTGACCCTGTATTGGTTGAAGGTAATGTGGAATATGAGGTTGAGAAGATACTGGATTCTCGTCTGGCTAGACGGAGACTCCAGTATTTGGTTAAATGGAAGGGTTATGGCCAGGAGGATAATTCTTGGGTCCCTGCATCCGATATTCATGCTGAAAGATTGGTTTGTGCTTTTCATCGGGCCCATCCTGATCGCCCTGGTGGCGTGGATGAGGGTTCGGTGACCCCTCCTCAAGGGGGGAGGTACTGTTGTGAGTTCATTCTCCCCTTCACTTTTGATGTCTGATGAACTCCCTCTGCTGGTGAAGACAGGTAGTGAAATTGATTGGGATGGGAAGAACTTGTCATCTGAACAGGCGGAGTGTGATTGGACATCTGGAATTTCTGAGTGGATATAAGGCAGCCGACGCCCTGCAGAGCTGCTGGTGATCCTTTCTGCTCTGAGCTCTTGCATCCAGTTAGTTCCTGTCTACTAAAAGCTAAGTTTTTCCCTGCTAATATTCCATGAGATTTTGTCTGGTTTCCTTAGTGTTTGTATTCAGCCAGTTCTGGTTGGGACTGGCTGAATTCCATTTTTGTCTCTGATCAGTTGATCTCTTTGCTCTGTTTTCAGAATATACCTGAGTGCTGATATAGTGATTTTGAAGTCTAGCGACTTCAGGGCCTTTTTCCCTATCAGACGGTTGGGACATTTTTGGCAGGGTTTTTGCGGATTGCAGCCAGCATCCTTTCTGTCCTGTCCTATCTAGTTAGTTGGGCCCCATTGTTTGCTCAGCCCGTCTTTCTGTCTGTGTTTGTGTTTTCATCTGTTTTTCACCGACAATACATGTTGGGGGCTGTCTATTGCTTTGGGGTCTGCTCTGGGGCAGTTTAGATTTCCCCTTTCCTTCTTTAGGCTTATGTAGTTCTCCGGCTGTGACGAGGGGTCTAGGGCACCGTAGGAACCCCCCACGGCTACTGTTAGTTGTGGTGTATAGGATCAGGGGTCTGCAATCCGATAGCTACCAACCTCTTCGGTTTTCTGGACTTAGCTTGTATTTTTGTTTTCTCCTCCTCCGGTGACTCATTCATAACATCAACCCCTACCCTACCTCATATCGAAACCATAATAATCTTATTAATATTACTTGCACTCCCTCATCTCCGTCTTTTAATTGTGCCCTCTGAAATCCACGGTCTGTTTGTAACAAGCTTCCTTTCCTGCACAACTACTTTCTGAATAACTCTCTTAATCTGTTGGCCCTCACTGAAACCTGGATCCAGGATTCTGACACTGTCTCTCCTTCTGCCTTTTCCTATGGTGGCTTACAATTCTCTCATTCCCCGAGACCCACAAACAGACATGGTGGTGGAGTCGGCATACTGCTGTCCCCACAATGCACTTTCCAGGTCATCCCCCCAGTTCCATCACTCTCATTCCCTTCTTTTGAGGTCCACACCATCAGGCTCTTCCGTCCCCTCTTCCTCAGAGTAGCGGTCATATACCAGCCCCCAGGCTCACCCACCCACTTTCTTGACCACTTTTCAGCCTGGCTGTCGCACTTCATGTCCTCAGAACTATCAACTCTTATCCTGGGAGACTTCAACATCCCCATTAACAGCCATACTTCCACATCTGCATCCCAGCTTCTATCACTAACGTCCTCTCTAGGCCTCTCGCAGCTTTCAACCTCTGAGACACACAAGGACGGTAACACCCTTGATTTGGTCTTTGTCCGGCTCTGTTCAATCTCCCACCTAAATTACTCACCGCTTCCACTCTCTAACCACAACATTCTCTCCTTCACGTTCACAAATCCTCGCTTACCCCAGCTCACTCCTACCTACCACACATTCAGAAATCTACAAGCCATTAACCCTCAGACACTTTCAGACTCCCTACACTCATCACTGTCCCCAATCTCCTCTTTTTCCTGTCCTGGTCTGGCTGTTCATCACTACAACAACACTCTTAGAAGCACCCTTGACCAAGTAGCTCCCCTCACCCTCAGAATCTCCAAGCACAGAGTAAAACAGCCCTGGCTTACATCACAAACTCAACTTCTCCTGCGATGCTCTAGGAGTGCTGAACGCCTATGGAGAAAAACCTGCACACCTGAAGACTTCATCCACTTCAAATTTATGTTAAGAACCTATAACGCTGCCCTCCACCTTGCCAAACAGATCTACTTCACCACCCTAATCTCTTCACTAGCCAACAACCCCAAGAAACTTTTTGACACTTCACTCCCTTCTCAGGCCAAAAGCTCAAGCCCCTATCACAGACATTTGTGCTTATGACCTGGCCTCCCACTTTACAGAAAAATAGATAATATCCATCAGGAAATCTGCTCCCAACCACCAAGTGCTCTGACTACCATCCCTTCCTGCATCTCCCCTGGCTCACTTTCCACATTTGATCCCATCACAGAAGAAGAAGTCTCCAGACTCCTCTCTTCCGACTACATGCACTACCAACCCCATTCCCTCACATCTCCTCCAGTCTCTCTCTCCAGTCGTCACAACTCACCTACAATCTTTAATCTCTCCCTCTCCTCGGGCATTTTCCCATCCTCCTTTAAACACGCCATCATTACTCCATTACTAAAGAAACCCGCTCTCGACCCATTCTGCACAAACAACTACAGACCAGTCTCCAATCTCCCCTTCATCTCTGAACTTTTGGAGTGCCTAGTTTACTCCTGCCTTACCCGTTAACTCTCCACTCACTCCCTTCTAGACCCTTCACAGTCCGGCTTCCGCCCCCTACATTCGACTGAAACTGCACTCATCAAAGTGACCAATGACCTTCTGACAGCAAAATGTAACGGTGACCACTCTCTGCTCATTCTTCTTGACCTATCTGCAGCTTTCGACACTGTTGACCACCATCTCCTACTCTCTAGGCTCCAGTCACTAGGCATTAAGGACACTGCTCTCTCCTGGTTCTCTTCCTATCTCTCTGACCGCTCCTTCAGTGTTTTGTTCTCTGGCTCCACGTCATCTCCTCTTCCTCTTCCTGTCGGGGTACCTCAGGGCTCAGTCCTTGGCCCCCTTCTCTTCTCTCTCTACACGGCCCCAATTGGACAAACCATCAGCAGATTTAGCTTTCAGTACCATCTTTGCTGATGACACACAACTATATACTTCTTCCCCCGACCTTACCCCCGCTGTACTACAGAACGCCAGTGACTGTCTGTCCGCAGTCTCCAACATCATGTCCGCTCTCTATCTGAAACTCAACCTCTCCAAAACCAAACTTCTGCTTCCGCGGTCTACTATCCTCCCTAAATCTGATATTTCCCTCTCCGTGGGTGGCACCACAATAACACCCCGGCAGCAGGCGCGCTGTCTGGGTGTTATGTTTGACACCAATCTCTCCTTCACATCCCATATACAATCTCTTGCCAGCTCTTGCCGCTTACACCTAAAGAACATCTCTAGAATCCGCCCTTTTCTCACCATGGAAACAACAAAAACCCCCACTGTAGCATTGATCCACTCCCGCCTGTATTACTGCAGCGCTCTATTAATTGGCCTCCCCGTTACTCGACTATCCCCTCTCCAGTCAATACATAATGCAGCAGCCAGGGTCATCTATCTGGCTAATCGGTACTCGGACAGTCCGCTCTTCGCCAGTCCTTACATTGGCTGCCCATTCATTATAGGATCCAATTCACAGTACTTGTTCTCACCCACAAAGTTCCCCACAGTGCAGCACCCCCTACATCTCCTCCCTCATTTCTGTCTATCGGCCTAACCGACCGCTGTGCTCTGCAAACGACTTTCGACTAACCTCTGCACTAATCCGTACCTCCCACTCCCGACTCCAAGACTTCTCCCGCGCTGCACCAATCCTCTGAAATGCTCTACCCCAAGAAATTAGGACTATCCACAATTTGCATAGTTTCAGGCACTCCCTCAAAACACATTTGTTCAGAGCAGCCTATCGCGTTCACTAATCAAAGTTATTGTATGTGTAAGTGTGCATGTGTAGCCGATTCACTATCTCCATCCATCCCTCACTCCCTCAAGATGGCTGGACCATCATTGTAAATACACCATTGTAAATACACACTTGTACTTTTTATCTCCCCCACCTCATTGTAGATTGTACTCTCTCGAGCAGCGTCATTTTATTTTGCTTTAATTATTGTATTGTTAACGTTGTTACCTATGACTTGTGTTTTGAAACTGTTAAACTGTGAAGCGCTGCAGAATATGTTGGCGCTTATAAATAAAGATTATTATTATTTGTATTATTTATTACAGTGGACCTTTTCAATATCTTTAAAACATCAGTTTCTCATGAACCATGGTATGTACAGTCCAAATTTCAGTATGATCGCCTCTTTTAGAAGTTCCAGCAATTTTTCCAGGTAGCAAGTGATCACCCTGCATTACTTTGTATGATCAGCAGCCATAGTTTTCTTAGAGATTAGCAAGTTACAGTGTTGTATCCAGGGTAGTGACCCACTGACTGCAATGTCTGCTGCTAGGTAACATTTTGACACTGATTGTTCAATTTTATTACACTAGCTTGGCCTGTGCGAAATTTTCGCACACTGGTTGTCGTCGGAGCAGGCAATTTCAGAAAAAGCAAGCTGGTCAAATGTAAATGTATTTCATGAGATGATGAACACAGACAGGTATTTATAAATGTAGATTGGTAATACAATAAATTGGTTTGATAAGTAGAGGCCAAAAAATGTCTTCCAGTTGAGCTGCCACCTGCAGGTTATTGTTTCTTTCTGCAGGTTTGTGGAAATTAATGTTTAAACTGTATTTAGTGATAAAGTCGTGAATGTGTGGTTTGTTTGGCTCTTTTCATGCTGAAGGGGGCAAGTTTACCTTTTAAATGGTGTATCATTTGTGTGTGTGGGGCGAAGTAATCAGCGAAAAATCACTGCATGTTTACAAATGTTTTTGCATATGTGACTCACCTGTAGTGATGTGTGCAATCCTCCAATTTGGCTTAAATAGGCTGGTGAAGCAGTTTGGCAAGCTGGAAAGCCCCCAAGGCAAATGTTTGGATTTGTTTGTGATGTCTGTATGCAGCTTTGTGGTAGTGTGCTTTGGGGTACTATGATGCCACCTGCAGGTCATTTTTCCTTACTGCAGGTTTATGAAAACTAATGTTTAAACTGTATTTTGTGATCAAATCGTGGATGTGTGGTTTGTTTGGCTATTTTATGCCTGAAGGGGGAGAGTTTACCTTTCAAATGGTGTATCATTTGTGTGTGTGGGTGCAGTATGAACGGGGATACAAAGGAATCACTGAAAAACAGTGTTTAGAAATAATAGAATAGATTGTATAATGTCTAAAAATCTACATCAACCTCTTAAGAACCAGTCAATTTTTAATTTTTGCGCTTTTGTTTTTTACTCTAACCTTTTTCCAACAGCCAATACCTTTTCATTTTTTTTTATTGACATAGCCGTGTGAGGACTTTTTTTTCTTAGTAAAAATTGTAGTTTTTAATGACTCCTTTATTTTACAATGTAATATACACAAAAAGGAAAAAAATTGCAAGTGCTGTAGAATTGAATTTTTGTTCAGCAATGGAGTCTTGCGTGGTGAGCGTGCATACAGTCTATCAAGGTTGATTGCATCAATTATTGTTTTCTTTGAAAGAATTGTACTTGCTGATTCCAAATCTTTCTTTCTTGACACTTGGACAACTTTTCTGTTAATTCTTTTCACTCCTCTATCTGAAATCTTGCTGGTAGCACCTGGTTATGGCTGGTTTATGGTGAAATAATGTTCTTTCTACTTCCAAATTATAACCCCAACAATGCTCACTGGAACCTTCAGTACTTTAGAAATTCTTCTGAAACCAATGCCATCAGTATGTTTTCCAACTATAAGGTTGCAATTGTCTTGAGACCGCTCACTGGTATTACTCATCATGAGATTTTTTTTGGTAATGAGACACGTTTTCATAGGCTATCAGTTGGAACCAGCTGATTTTATTTTTCACAGTACAGGATTGCTTTCTAATTACTGATAGATTTCAGCTGGCGTTATGACTTTTGATGGTGTTTTACACCTCTCTTGTTACATGTGGTCAATATTTTATCCCTGTTTCATTTCTCATTATTACACATAACTTAATTTACGGACATTTATGGTTTGATTTCTTTGCCTGTGTGGATTTGATGGCTTGTTACCGACATCTGGTGAGAATTTAATGTCAATAGGACCTTTACAAATATATTTACTCAGATAATTGGTGTTGTGTTCAATACTTATTTCACCCTTTGTATGTGTGTATATATGTATACACTACCGTTGAAAAGTTTGGCGTCACCCAGACAATTTTGTGTTTTCTATGAAAACTTATACTTTTATTAATCAAGTGAGTTGCCAAATGATTTTAAAATCTAGTCCAGACATTGACAAGGTTCGAAAAAGAGATTTTTATTTGAAATAATAATTTTCTCCTTCAAATTTTGCTTTCTTCAAAGAATGCTCCCTTTGCATCAATTACAGCATTGCGAACCTTTGGCTTTCTAGCAGTTAATTTGCTGAGGTAATCTGGAGAAATTTCACCCCATGCTTCCAGAAGCCCCTCACACAAGTTGTTTTGGCTTGATGGGCACTTTTTGTGTACCATATGGTCAAGCTGCTCCTACAACAGCTCAATGGGGTTGAGATCTGTTGACTACACTGGCCACTCCATTACAGATAGAATACCAGCTGCCTGCTTCTTCCCTAAATAGTTCTTGCATAATTTGGAGGTGTGCTTTGGGTCATTGTCCTGTTGTAGGATGAAATTGGCTCCAATCAAGCGCTGTCCACAGGGTATGGCATGGCGTTGTAAAATGGAGTGATAGCCTTCCTTATTCAAAATCCCTTTTACCTTGTACAAATCTCCCACTTTTCCAGAACCAAAGCAACCCTAGACCATCACATTACCTCCACCATGCTTGACAGATGGCATCAGGCACTCTTCCAGCATCTTTTCAGTTGTTCTGCATCTCACAAATGTTCTTCTGTGTGATCCAAACACCTCAAACTTGGATTTGTCTGTCCATAACACTTTTTTTCAATCTTCCTCTGTCCAATGCCTGTGTTCTTTTGCCCATATTAATCTTTTCCTTTTATTAGCTAGTCTCAGATATGTTTTTTTCTTTGCCACTTTGCCCTGAAGGCCAGCATCCCAGAGTTGCCTCTTCACTGTAGACACTGACACTGGCGTTTTGCATGTTTTATTTAATGCAGCTGCCGTTGAGGACCTGTGAGGCGTTGATTACTCAAAGGGCAGACTCTAATGTACTTGTCTTGTTGCTCAGTTGTGAAGCGGGGCATCCCACTTCTCTTTCTACTCTGGTTAGAGCCTGTTTGTGCTCTCCTCTGAAGGGAGTGGTACACACTGTTGTAGGAAATCTTCAGTTTCTTGGCAACTTCTCGCATGGAATAGCCTTTATTTCTAAGAACAAGATTAGACTGTCGAGTTTCACATGAAAGTTCTTTTTTTTCTGGCCATTTTGAGAGTTTATTGGAACCAACAAATGTAATGCTCCAGATTCTCAACTAGCTCAAAGGAAGATCAGGTTTATGGCTTCTCTAATCAGCCAAACTGATTTCAGCAGTGCTAACATACTTGCACAAGGGTTTTCAAGGGTATTCTAACCATCCATTAGCCTTCTTACACAGTTAGCAAACACAAAGTACCATAAGAACACTGGAGTGATGGTTGTTGGAAATGGGCCTCTATACACCTATGAAGATATTGCAAAAACTGTGCTTTTCTTTCAAAAATAAGGAAATTTCTAAGTGACCCTAAACTGTTGAACAGTAGTGTATGTATATATGTGTGTGTGCATATATATATACTGTGAGGTAGCGCTGTCATTCAAGTAGGGGATACTCGCTCAGCAGCCACAAAAACGGATCCGGCACAGATTTTCCATCAAATCATAACAGTCCATGTGGTTTATTAGGCATCATAAACCATGACCAGCAACATAAAGATCATATAAACAGCATAGCATCCAAGACAAAGCTTCACTCTGTAAACCCTGTGTTCATACAGGTTGTACAATGTCCAGCATGCAGGCTCTCTTAGTCTCACTTATCTCATCCACGTCCGGGTTTCCTCATGGCTGCTTCAGCTTACTGCAGACGTTCATTCCCTCCCCTAGGAACTCTCAGACACGTGCAGCCATTCACCACAGCCACTTCACAGGCTGTTAGCCAGAAAGCTCCATCTCAGCGGGACCTTCCACACTGGACCAATCGGGTCCCTGCATTCACCACATGGATCTACCCTGGGTCACATGACTATGACCTCATCAAAGGTTCTTCAACGACTCACACTCTTTACAACAGTGTTCTTTAAACACACCCCCTGGGTGGGTTTGTAGGTAACCAGGTCCGCCCATCTCTCTAGTTACCTGGAGACTTCTCCCTGACACCTTGAAGCAACACCTCAGCAATGTCCTTGCTAATCAACACACATAAATAAGTGTCCATCTCAAGGCCACCCACCTTGCGATACATAACCGTCCTTCAGGATTCTGCCACTCATCCTCTCTCTTGGGACATCCCCCTAGTGGACACAGTGGTCATTACACCACAATACATTTAGATAGATAGATAGATATACACTGCTCAAAAAATTAAAGGGAACACAAACAGCAGAATACAACTCAAAGTAAATCAAACTTCTGTGAAATCAAACTGTCCTCAATAAAGGAGTTGTTCTGCAGGTGGGGACCACAGACATCTCAGTACCAATGTTTTCTGGCTGATGTTTTGGTCATTTTTGAATGTTGGTTGTGCTTTCACACTTGTGGTAGCATGAGATGGACTCTACAACCCACTGGCCTGTCTCCTGGTAGCGTCTCCAGCCTCTGGAAACGACGCTGACAGATACAGCAAACCTTCTTGCCACAGCTTGCATTGACGTGCCTTCCTGGATGAGCTGCAGTACCTGAGCCACTTGTGTGGGTTGTAGAGTCCGTTTCATGCTACCACGAGTGTGAAAGCACAACCAACATTCAAAAGTGACCAAAACATTAGCCAGAAAGCTTTGGTACTGAGATGTGGTCTGTGGTCCCCACCTGCAGAACCACTCCTTTATTGAGGGTGTCTTGATAATTGCAAATAATTTCCATCAGGGAGGGAGAGCAGCGGGTCACAGGAGCCAGCAGTTTTGGCTGTAAGGCTAAGTGCACATGTACTTTTTTGCCCTGCGGATTTTTCCGCGCAGATTTGAAGAAATCCGCAGGTCAAATGACCTGCATTTTTCCTGCGGATTTCTTCCTGTTTTTTTTGCAGTTTTTGTGCGGTTTTCCCCTGCGGATTTGGAGAATGGAGCAGGTGGAAAACCGCACAAAAGAAGTGACATGCTGCATATTTTGAACCACAAGAAAACCGCGCGGAAAAATCCGCAGCGTCTGCACAGCGTTTTTTTTTTCTATTGATTAACATACTACTGTACATCCCAATGCGGATATGCAGCGTTTCTGCACAGTAAAATCCGCTGCGGATCCGCTGAAAATCTGCATTGTGTGCACATGGCCTAACTGTGCCCGCTGCTAAAAAGAAATGAACATTCATTGCACTGGCAATGAATATTCATTTCTCTTATAGGGCGCACAGTTACAGCCGCAGCCGCCGGCTTCCAACAGCTCCTGCGACCGGCCGATCATGTGTCCCTACTCATTAAGGTAATGGATATTCACCTCTCTCCACTCTCGTAGGCGTGGAGTGAATATTCATTCCCTTAAGTAGCGGGGCCACATGATCGACTGGCTTTAGGAGCTGACATGCCATGCAGACAAGAATGGGAATAAGGAGCCATGCAGACAAGGATGGGAATGAGGAGCCATGCAGACAAGAATGGGAATGAGGAGCCATGCAGACAAGGATAGGAATGAGGAGCCATGCAGACAAGGATGGGAATAAAGAGCCATGCAGACAAGAATGGGAATAAGGAGCCATGCAGACAAGAATGGGAATAAGGAGCCATGTAGACAAGGATGGGAATAAGAAACCATGCAGACAAGGATGGGAATGAGGAGCCATGCAGACAAGGATGGGAATGAGGAGCCATGCAGACAAGGATAGGAATGAGGAGCCATGCAGACAAGGATGGGAATGAGGAGCCATGCAGACAAGGATAGGAATGAGGAGCCATGCAGACAAGGATGGGAATGAGGAGCCATGCAGACAAGGATAGGAATGAGGAGCCATGCAGACAAGGATGGGAATGAGGAGCCATGCAGACAAGGATGGGAATAAAGAGCCATGCAGACAAGGATGGGAATGAAGAGCCAGGCAGACAAGGATGGGAATAAGGAGTCATGCAGATAAGGATGGGAATAAAAAGCCATGCAGACAAGAATGGGAATGAGGAGCCATGCAGACAAGGATGGGAATAAGGAGCCATGCAGACAAGGATGGGAATGAGGAGCCATGCAGACAAGGATGGGAATGAGGAGCCATGCGGACAAGGATGGGAATGAGGAGCCATGCAGACAAGGATGGGAATGAGGAGCCATGCAGACAAGGATAGGAATGAGGAGCCATGCAGACAAGGATGGGAATGAGGAGCCATGCAGACAAGGATGGGAATGAGGAACCAGGCAGACAATGATGGGAATAAGGAGTCATGCAGATAAGGATGGGAATAAAAAGCCATGCAGACAAGAATGGGAATAAGGAGCCATGCAGACAAGGATGGGAATAAGGAGCCATGCAGACAAGAATGAGAATGAGGAGCCATGCAGACAAGGATGGGAATGAGGAGCCATGCAGACAAGGATGGGAATAAGGAGCCATGCAGACAAGGATGGGAATGAGGGGACAATTCATACCCGGTTTATACTCGAGTCAATAAGTTTTCCCAGTTTTTTGTTGCAAAATTAGGTTCCTCGGCCTATACTCGGGTCAGCTTATACACAAGTATATACGGTATATACTGTATATATATATATTAGTCTTTAAAAAACTTGCAGAATTAAGGAAAATTGGCTACAGTCGCTATGACTTTTTTTTAGAGTTGTATGGTTGTTTTTTTTTAAAGAGAATCTATTTAATTGGAGACCGGCATAATGTAGGGGGAAAGAATCTGATTCCAAGGATGTGTCCCTTACCAGACTGTGCTGTAGCTTCAATACAAATACAATCAGTGGTTTATCAGCAGGAGATTATCACTAGAGGACTAGGTTTCATATGCATAGCAGTCTAGCTAATCTGTGTAACCCTTCCCCCATACCTGACTAGCAGCTTTCTGCCTATGCACAGTGTTCAAAGGACGCTTTCAATTAGTGGTGTGAGTGGAGTTATACACAGCTTTGCAGTTATACCTCTGTTACATCTACAGCAGAGAAAACGGAATCTATCGAAACTACATGAAGCAGTACAATAAGTGACACATCACTGGAATCAGGGTCTCTGCTCCTACCTCATGCTGCTGTCAAATTACATATCAAAACCTGCTGACAGATTCCCTTTAAGGAGTAAGCCACAGTTTTATTTGTACCATACTACTTTTTGATCTCTCTGTAGTCATTATTTTTGTGAGGTGTTGTGACCAAGAAAAAAGTGCAAGCCTGCCATTTAGACTTTACGTCGTTAATTGCAACCACAGGTATTCACATTTACTATTTGAATTACGAGAGAAGGGAATGATTTAAATTGATTTGTTGGTGGTGTTTGTTTTATATTTTTTAATATGCTTTACTGTTTTTTTAATTAGTTTCCTTAGGGGACTTATACCTTTGATCTCCTATACAATACATTGCAATACTGTATTCGTTCACTAGTCTCCTATGAAGCCCAGACTGTAGAGTAGTAACATGGCAGACATAGGGTCTTCAGTAGGACACCCGCTGCCATGACATCCCTGTTGGAACCCCATTTGGCCATGGATTGATGTCACCAAGGATTAAAGTTTTGGAGGAAATATCATAACTGTGTATGTACTCTTAGAGACATTTTAGCTTGTAATATGCCGATTCTGAATATTTCAGAATTTAAGTGGCAGGAAGAAATCAAGTAGCTGTGTTATGTAAATATATAGGAGGGCGTGAACACTTTTACATAATACTGTAAGATGAGAAGACATGTAAATAAGGATCAGTTCAACAGTGAAAGTCTCAGTGCAACTCAGCCACAGTGTCAGTGACAGATTACATCATTTTGGTCAGTTAATAAGGGTGCATAGTCTGTCACTGTGACTGCTTCAGTTCACTGCACCTTTTCCAGGAGAGAGAAGATAAATAAAAAAAATGCAGACTTTCAGTGGAATTGACAGAAAACAAAATTAGACAAAGCCAGACCTCGTTCCAAAATGAAGGGAGCCCCGCTTGACAATGACATTCTAGAAAACGAAAGACCGGAGGAAAACATGTTGACGGTCTTTACTTTGAAGGTTTTTTTTAACAGCAAAGATCGAGTCTCCAGAGAACAACATATTGTGTAAAGTGTAATATTATCAGAAAACTTCTGATATGTCATAGAAACATATAAAAAGTTTTGATCAATGGGGGTCTAACTGTTGTAACCCCTATCGATTGCTAAAATATAGAGTTAGGAGTGCTCAGCCAACCAATATTTTCCTTTTGAGACTGAGGACTAACTCCATAGACTTTCTTTTGAGCCTTGGTGGAGAACTCCGCTCACCGGATCACTTCACATGCATCTAGTTAAATTGTAAATTAGGTTTCACGTTCAACAATTTTTTTTTTTCTTTATACATCTTTCGCGTTTTACCCCGAGCCTGATCAGTAGGCTAACAGTTTCTATTATGATCTAGCATGTGCTGAATACACTGTGTGGAGGGTTAAAAGTAAAAGTAACACCATCATTGGACTGCTGATAACACAGGATCACAACATTGAGACTGGCCAGTTCTGCCTCCTCCCCTCCCTGTGCGGTGACTTTTGCACGTCACAGAGCATGCTCAAAATACTGACGTGCATGCTACAACATCTAGGGCTGCATCTCAGGCATACGACCGTTGGAAGAAGGATGACTGACCATGTAATACATGAATGACCCTGGCAGCTAGAGTGTGAATTGCTCTATAACAGCAGCTATGTTATAGGGAATCTGATGAGTCCCCATTGTCTTTTTTTTTCCCACCCGCTGCCAGTGACTGACAGGTCTCTCCCTACGTGTGCATATAGAACTCTGCAAAGGAATACGTGGATTTCGTTCGCGCTGCCCAAATGATGAAATTCCAGAAGGTTGATAAAGTTTGCCAGTGGTTTATTCTACGCGTTTCAAGGTTTTTTGCAACCTCTTATTTCCTGAAGAAGAGGTTGCAAAAAAACTTGAAACGTGTAGAATAAACCACTGGCAAACTTTATTAACCTTCTGGAATTTCATCATTTGGGCAGCGCGGCCGAAATCCACATATTCCTTTGCAGAGTTCTGTTTTAGATAGTCGGTGACCGACTTGTGGATCTACAGCAGCCCTTATCTATACATGCTTTGAATACCTACTATCAGGTGAGCAGTTTTCTGTCAAACCGCTTACTTTATTTGTTATTTGTGGGATAAGACCCTATATTGCGCTTGTGTCTCCCTCTTTCCTCACAATTCGTGTGCATATAGGAAGTCCCCGGTTGGCTTTTAAAGTATATTCTTGTCTTATGGCGCAGCATTTCACAGTCATCCATTCATGGCTGTAATCATACAGCCAATGTTTGATTGAACATCATATAGCAGCTGTAAGGTTCCCTTTAACCCCTTCACTACCAAGGGTGGTTTGCACGTTAACTCCCGGGCCAATTTTTACAATTCTGACCACTGTACCTTTCTGAGGTCATAACTCTGGAACGCTTCCATGGATCCCGGTGATTCTGACATTGTTTTCTCGTGACATATTGTACTTCATGTTAGTGGTAAAATTGCCTTCAAATAACTTGCGTTTATTTGTGAAAAAAACGGAAATTTGGAGAAAATTTTGAAAATTTCACAATTTCCCAACTTTGAATTTTTATGCCCTTAAATCACAGCGATACGGCACACAAAAAACTTAATACATAACATTTCCCACATGTTTACTTTACATCAGCAAAATTTTGGAACCAAAATTTTTTTTTGTTAGGAAGTTATAAGGGTTAAAAATTGACCAGCCATTTCTCATTTTTGCAACACCATTTTATTTTTAGGGACCACATCACATTTGAAGCCACTTTGAGGGGTCTATATGACAGAAAATGCCCAAAAGTGACACCATTCTAAAAACTGCATCCCTTAAGGTGCTTAAAACCACATTCAAGAAGTTTATTAACCCTTTAGGTGCGTCACAGGAATTTTTTGAATATTAAAAAAAAATGAACATTTAACTTTTTTTCACAAAAAAAAATACTTCAGGTTCAATTTTCTTTATTTTACCAAGGGTAACAGGAGAAATTGGACTGCAAAAGTTATTGTGCAATTTGTCCTGAGTACGCTGATACCTGATATGTGGGGGGGAACCACTGTTTCGGCGCATGGCAGACCTCAGTAGGGAAGGAGCGCCGTTTGACTTTTTCAATGCAAAATTGGCTGGAATTGAGATCGGACGCCATATCGCGTTTGGAGAGCCCCTGATGTACCTAAACAGTGGAAACACCCCCAAGTGACCCCATTTTGGAAACTAGACCCCCCCAAGGAACTTATCTAGATATGCGGTGAGAACTTTGAACCCACAAGGGCTTCACAGAAGTTTATAACGTACAGCGGTACAATTAAAAAATCATATTTTTTCCACAAAAATGATCTTTTCACCCCCAATTTTTATTTTTCCAAGGGTAACAGGACCCTAAAAGTTATTGTGCAATTTGTCCTGAGTACGCTGATACCCCATATGTGGGTGTAAATGACTATTTGGGCGCATAGCAGAGCTCGGAAGGGAAGCAGCGCCATTTGACGTTTTTGGCTAGAATTGAGATCGGACACCATGTCGCGATTGGAAAACCCCTGATGTACCAAAACAGTGGAAACCCCCTACAAATGACACCATTTTGGAATCTAGACCCCCCAAGGAACTTATCTAGATGTGTGGTGAGAACTTTGAACCCCCAAGGGCTTCACAGAAGCTTATAACGTACAGCAGTACAATTAAAAAATCATATTTTTTCCACAAAAATGATCTTTTCACCCTCAATTCTTATTTTTCCAAAAGTAACAGGACCCTAAAAGATATTGTGCAATTTATCCTGAGTACGCTGATACCCCATATGTGGGTGTAAACCACTATTTGGGCGCATGGCAGAGCTCGGAAGGGAAGCAGCGCCATTTGACGTTTTTGGCTGGAATTGAGATCGGACACCATGTCGCGTTAGGAAAGCCCCTGATGTGCCAAAACAGTGGAAACCCCCCACAAATGACACCATTTTGGAAACTAGACCCCCCAAGGAACTTATCTAGATGTGTGGTGAGCACTTTGAACCCCCCAGTGCTTCACTGAAGTTTATAACGTCCGGGCGTGAAAATAAAAAAATCGTATTTTTTCCACAAACATCATCTTTTAGTCCCCATTTTTTTATTTTCCCAAGGGTAACAGGAGAAATTGGACCCAAAAGTTGTTGTCCAATTTGTCCTGAGTATGCTGACACCCCATATGTGGGAGAAAACTACTGTATGGGGACACGTCGGGGCTCGGAAGGGAAGTAGTGACGTTTTGGAATGCAGACTTTGATGGAATGGTCTGCGGGTGTCATGTTGCCTTTGGAGAGCCCCTAATGTACATAAACAGTGGAAACCCCCCACAAATGATCCCATTTTGGAAACTAGACCCCCTGAGGAACTTATCTAGATGTGTGGTGAGCACTTTGAAACCCCAAGGGCTTCACAGAAGTTTATAATGCCCAGGCATGAAAATAAAAAAATCGCATTTTTTCCACAAACATGATCAATTAGTCTCCAATTTTTTTATTTTCCCAAGGGTAACAGGAGAAATTGGACCCCAAAAGTTGTTGTCCAATTTGTCATGAGTACGCTGATACCTCATATGTGGGAGAAAACTACTGTATGGGCACACGTCGGGGCTCGGAAGGGAAGTAGTGACGTTTTGGAATGCAGACTTTGATGGCATGGTCTGCGAGTGTCATGTTGCTTTTGGAGAGCCCCTGATGTACCTAAACAGTGGAAACCCCCCACAAGTGACCCCATTTTGGAAACTAGACCCCCCACGGAGCTTATCTAGATGTGTGGAGAGCACTTTGAACCCCCAAGTGCTTCACAGAAGTTTATAACGCCTGGGCGTGAAAATAAAAAAAACATTTTTTTCCGCAAAATTATATTTTTGCCCCCAATTTTTTATTTTCCTAAGGGTAACAGGAGAAATTGGACCCCAAAAGTTGTTTTGTAATTTGTCCTGAGTAGGCTGATACCCTACATGTGGGGGTAAAACACTGTTTGGGCGCATGGCAGAGCTTGGAAGGGAAGGAGCACCATTTGACTTTTTCAACGCAGAATTGGCTGGAATTGAGATCAGACGCCATGTTGCCTTTGGAGAGCACCTGATGTGCCCAAACAGTGGAAACCCCCCAATTATAACTCCAACCCTAACCTCAACACACCCCTAACCCTAATCTGAGCCCTAGCCCTAACCCTAGCCCTAACCCTAACCCTAGCCCTAACCCTAACACTAACCCTAGCCCTAACCCAACCCTAACCCTAGCGGGAAAATGGAAATAAATACATTTTCTTTTAGTTTTATTATTTTTCCCTAACTAAGGGGGTGATAACGGGGGGTTTGATTTACTATTTATGGCGGTTTTTATGTTTGGCGGCTGTCACACGCTAAAAGACGCTTTTTATTGTAAAAATAGTTTTGCATCACCACATATTGAGAGCTATAATTTTTCCGTATTTTGACCCACCGAGTCATGTGAAGTCTTATTTTTTGCGGGACGAGTTGACGTTTTTATTGGTACCATTTTCGGGCACGTGACATTTTTTGATCGCTTTTTATTCTGATTTTTGGGACGCAGAATGAACAAAAACCAGCGTTTCATGAATTTCTTTTGGGGGGTGCGTTTACACCGTTCCGCGTGCGGTAAAATTGATAAAGCGGTTTTATTCTTCGGGTCAGTACGGTTACAGCGATACCTCATTTAGGTCGTTTTTTTATGTTTTGTCGGTTTTTTGCAATGAAAACAATTTTATATAAAAAATAATTATTTTTGTATCGCTTTATTCTGCGAGCTATAACTTTTTTATTTCTTTGCGGATGACGCTGTATGGCGGCTCGTTTTTTGCGGGACAAGATGACGTTTTCAGCAGTACCATGGATATTTATATGCGTCTTTTTGATCACGCGTTATTGCACTTTTTGTTCGGTGGTATGATAATAAATCATTATTTTTTGCTTCGTTTTTTATTTTTATTTTTTAAGGGGTTCGCTAAAGGGGTTAACTAATGGGACAGTTTTATAGGGCAGGTCATTACGGACGCGGCGATACCAAATATGTGTACTTTTATTGTTTTTGGTTTTTTTTATTTTGAAAAAATGGATTTATTGGGGAATATTTTTTTTTTTTTTTACTAATTTATTTAGCGATTTTTTTTTTAAATTATTTTTAACACTTTTTTTTTTTTTTTTTACTTTATTACCTTGTCCCAGGTGGGACATCACTGTCCTGTGACAGATCGCTGATCTGTCACATCACAGATCACTGTGACAGATCAGCGATCTGTCACAGGCACTGCTGCAGACTTCCTCATGCCTGCGCTTTGCAGGCAGTGAGGAAGTCAGCTCTCTACAGGCCCCCGAAGGCCCCCGTCGCCATCTTGGATCCGGGGGCCTGTAGGGAAAGAGCCCCCCGCAGCAGCGCTGCACATTGCGCTGCCGTGGGGGGCTCAGGGAAGCACGGAGGGATCCCCCTCCCTGCCGATGCTTCCCTTTAACCCCCGGTACACCGCGATCGCATTTGATCGCGGTGTACAAGGGGTTAACGTGTCGGGGGCGGTCCGTGACCGCCCCTGACACATTGTGCCGGGTGTCAGCTATGACAATTAGCTGACACCCAGCCGCGATCAGCGGCGCTCACCACGTGGGCGCCGCTGATCGCTGGGACGTAATATTCCATCCATGGTAGTTAGGTCCAGGGTCACATGGACGGAATATTACATCCTTTGTAGGTAAGGGGTTAAATGTAGTCTAAAGGGAACCTGTCACCTCGTTTTGCCGCTATAAGATGTGGCCACTGCCTTTTGGGGCTTATCTACAGCATTCTATAATGCTGTAGATAAGCCTCCGGTCCGACCTGAAAGATGAGAAAAATAAGTTTTACTATACTCACCTGGGGGGCGGTCCGGTCCGATGAGTGTCGCAGGTCCCGGGTCCGGCGCCTCCCATCTTCAAACGATGTCATCATCCTGCTTGCTTCGTGCCGCGCTCCTGTGCAGGCATACTGATTTGCCCTGTTGAGGGCAGAGCAAAGTACTGGTATGCGCAGGCTCCAGGAAAGGTCAGGGAGGCCCAGCGCCTGCGCACTGCAGTACTTTGCTCTGCCCTCAACAGGGCAAATCAGTACACCTGCGCAGCCACGCGGCATGAATCAAGCAGGATGACGACATCGCATGAAAATGAGAGGCGCCGGACACGGGAATTGCCACATCCATCGGACTGCCCCGGGTGAGTATAATAAAACTTATTTTTCTTATCTTTCGGGTCAGACCGGGGGCTTATCTACAGCATTACAGAATGCTGTAGATAAGCCCCAAAAGGCAGTAGCTGCATCTTATAGCGGCAAAAACAAGGCGACAGGTTCCCTTTAAAAAAAAAATGTTGGCAATGTTTTTTCATTTCACAATCTGTATTCAAAAAATAAAATCTGAAAGAAACTCTAGACCCATACTTCTTATTCTTTCAGGAAATTCACATGTACATTAGCAGCACTGAACTGAGTCAGACCCTATCTCTTGTACTGAAGCATCTAATGAGAATGTGCTAAGGTTGTTGTGAAAGTAAAAGGAGCTGTGACATTGCCTATTGTGATTGGTTACTCCTGTATTATCATCTGTGTATAGAGCTGTTACCTTATCATTGTAATCCTGTCTGTGATAAACATAAGACTGCTGAAAATTCTTTCTTAAAGAACAGAAGGTATGATTCTAAAGTAGCCCCAGTAATCAGTGTGAAAACTACAAGACTTTTTGTGTGTGTGTGATTCGAGAAAGAAAAATATTACATATATTTAAAACAGATGTGATTTAAACAAGAGGTGATTTTCTGATGATACATTCCCATTAAAAATAAATATTTAGCGTGCTTTTCTATAGAATTCAGCAAGAACTTCACCCAAGTTTCCAATGATCCATGTAATATGGATGCGTCGCATATATTGGCATTTTCTTTACTGTGTCCAAATATGAGAAATATTGGCGTAATTGTAAGGCTGCCAGAGTGGTAGTGGTGGCAATGAGCTGTAGTGTTGCCACATCCTGGTTCCCCACAGATGAAATATAATGTCCTTTTTGCTGTATGTACAGCGTGCGCAATAGAACACTCACATTTATTGTCAAAGTCTCCTCTGCTTCTGTCACTCCAGCTCCGGATCCACCAGCTCCACAAACAACACCAGGCAGAAACAATATCCTTTCTCAACAGTTCATCTTTACTTAACAGTAGGGCTTCCATCACAGATGCGGCACATTGTGTACAGAGTGACATTCCTACGACTTCCCTGTCTTCCTAGCAATCTCTGCTCTTTCCTGACAATCTCTATCCTGTCTTAGCAATTTGTGCTCTTCCCGTACAATCTCTGTCCTGTCTTAGCAATCCTCTGCTCTTCCCGAACAATCTCTGTCCTGTTTTAGCAATCTCTGCTCTTCGCAGACAATCCCTGCCCTGGCTTGGCAATCACTGCTCTTCCTGGACAATCCCTGTCCCGTCCATGCCTTTAGGCCCACCAGCTTCCTACCATTCCTTTGTCCAGCTTTGAAAGAAAAAGGTGTCAGGCTCGCTATATCAGCTTCACCTGCTCCGGTTGTAGACCCCGAATCCTCTTTGGGTTGGTTATGTTAAAGCTGGTGACAACGTGCATGCCACTCAACCTGGGGCCCCTTCTTGTCAAAGCAACTTTATCCCCATGGCTGTCCGACTGTCCTTGCTCACTGCTGCATCTGCACTCCTTGCCATGGGCAAGGCTGCCCGGGCTCTGCTCTCTAACCAGGAAGTGCCTCCCTATATCCCACTGCTCTATACTGTACTCATCTGTAACTCCTCCCAACTGGAATACCCCTAATGCTCACTATACTATTCTATCTCATTCCCTATCTCTATGGTGCCCCTCACTATTGTCCTATGCTATTACCCTATACTATCCCAAATTTTATAAACAGTACATATCAAGTACATGCACAATACAGCAACATTACAGGAACACATTAGCATTGGTAAACGACAATGTACTGCACGTAATCCATGTGAACAGTGTCCAAAGAGGGGGAGGCATGTGTGACGGCCGTCTGTGAATCTGGGCTGCAGTAGGAACAGCACCCCGAGTAACGCCGAGACTCTTAACCCCTATACAGGGATCTGGAATTGTAGCAAGGCCCAGGGGTAGCTTTCTAGAGGAACAGTGGACCAGAGCAGGATGGCCGCCAAGGGGTCAAAACTAAAACCCATAATCAAGGTCAGGAGGCAGGAGTCGGAGGCCGGAGGGCAGCAGAGGTACGAAAACAGCAGGCAGAAGAAGAATCAAAAATCCAGGCCAAGGTCAGTAAAACCAGGAGGGCAGCAAGGTACAGAATCAGCAGTCAGCAGAAGGGTCAGGAATCCAAGCGAAGGTCAGCGTCAAAAAATCAGAAGAGAGGCAGAAGTACAAAAATGTCAGGCAATAGAATGGTCAGAAATCCAGGCTGAGGTCAGAGTTTAACTATAGCAAATTACACAGTAGTACGCAGGGGAGCCAAGAATATATCCGGCGGCTTGCAAGACCAGTCCCAAGGTATTTGAGGGCTCAGGTCATCCCTCACAGGTTCCCGGACTGATGATGTAATTAGGACCGCCCCCAGGAGCAGGCCAGATGGAGATGCAGTAAGCCCTACATGACTGACAGAGGGGCGGAGCCTGCGCCCACCAGATGCCTGCGCAGGAGCCTCTTCTCTGTCACCACCCTCACCCTGGGGCGAACCACGGCGCCTCCCAGTGGCCGAGGCAGGAACAACCGTCCCCGAGTCTGACAGCGACGTGACGGTCCGGCGCCTCCTAGTGGCCGAGACCGGAACAGCAGGCCCCGAATCTGGCGGCGACGTGTCAGTCCGGCGCCTCCTAGTGGCTGAAGCAGGAACAGCAGGCCCTGAGTCTGGTGGCGACGTGCCAGTCCAGCGCCTCCTAGTGGCCGAAGCCAGAACAGCAGGCCCTGAGTCTGACAGCGACGTGACAGCATGTGACGGCCTTGTTCACTTCCTTACATAATGACCTAGAAATAATACATCCTCATCTTCCTTACATCCACCATGCTAATAATTAGAAATGTTTCCGTTTATTTCCATGTTTATTTAGAATGCAATTTCTCTGAGTGGCAATACACACAGAATTACATCAAGGTTTCTGTGTGACAGTCCTTGGAGATTATCCAGACCCTCTCTTTTGTGACACAGTACCAGTGGTTAAAGATAACATTGAAATAAAATGTCAACTGCAGAAGAGTAATTTTTATTATCAGTTAATGAAATCAGAGCTAGTTCACAACATTATCCGAAGGAACGCATCCCCCCGTCACACAACTTTGATTGGTAAAAAATAACAGTGTACTGGAAAAAAATATAATGTACGTGTAATATTGTTTAAATGGATGTGAGATACGATATAATATAGAAAAAAATATGTAAAAAAAATTGTGAATTTAAAAGGAAAGTGTAGTCAGAAAATTACATACATAAGAATTTTATTATGTTATTCTAATCATTTGATAATTGTGTAAAGTGATTATACCTAGAATGCACATTTTCACCTATCCACTTGAGTGTCCTGCATGGATGCAGCAATGGCCCCATATGATCACCGCAGCTCCATTCATTTTCTATGGCTATTTATATCAGTCCTGCAGACAATGGCCCCAATTCATCAAGACCAGAGATTTTCATGCTGATCTTGATGAGGGTTTTTAGTGGTGGAGTCAGACACTCCTAGCGCATCTGTCAAGTGGCGCACACCCCCATGCCAGGGACTGGAGTGATATTTCTGGCATAGTGAACACCACAGATGTCATGAATTAGACAAATTGTCACAACCCATCCCACACCATCTCTGCCCATTTTGGTGGCATTATGAGAATATGTCATGAAAATGCCAAAAGTCTCAACATTTGTGCACAAATCTGAGTTGTGCCAAACTTTTGCCAATTTTCAAAGCAATTTATACCAGAATTCTGGTGAAATTGCTTTGATGAGTTGGAGCCAAATACTGGACAGGCAGTGTGCATTCACTGCATTCAAACAGGTCACTCCAAAGCCCATTTTTCAGGATCAATTTTGGTCTCATCAATCACCTGTTCTGTGAGGGTAAGTAATAACTCACATTCTTAGTACAGCCTGTTTCATGTGACCATTTAAATAAAAAAATCTTGAATATTCCAGAGCAAACCTGTCAGACTCACTTTTGCTGCTTTCTGCAGCTCGCTTCTCAGCTTTGCTGTGTAGACTGGCGCATGTGAGCAGAGTTCATCTCGCTATCATTATAACCCAGGAGAATTTAAAGATAAGTACAGCTCTTTTGTACTTCTGTAGGCCTAAACAGGTCATATACAATATACACATAGATAAGATTCTGTATGCAGTTCCCCCTATCACTTACTGGTCTCTGGACGAACTGTATTCTTTCACTTCCTAAATACTGCAGACTATTGACTACCGTTCATTGATAGTGCTCCAAGGCACAGTGCTACTCATGGCAAACATCACCCAGATCATTGTATCTTTCCAATAATGCCATTGTAATGGCTTAGGTAACATATTAAAATAATGGAGCTGGAAGTTTAGAAGGTGTACAGTTTCCGGTGGCACGCCTGGATCCTAATCCTTCGTGTGGCACATGGTCCCTTATGCCCTAACTGGGCAATTCTTCTTTGAATACCATGATAACTGGGGCACGAGGTACAAATCAGAGCCCAGGATCTGCAGGCTACACTTTTGTTCATCAGCTGACCACACATCCTATGTTGGATCATATAATCACATTATCAGAAAGATCATAAGTGAAGAAACATTAGTAACATTTTACCAGAGTGGCAGGGAAGCTAAAATCTTTTTATAGTACCAAATTAATGTGGTGGCACAGAGTTGGATGGCCGTGCCAACAACTAATTACATCTGTGGTCAACTTTATACACAGGATTTGCTTTTATGGATTTCTAATTTCCACGGGTTTGCTTTCAGCTTCAAAAGGTCGTACTATAATATATTATCTGGAGCATTGGAGTAGATTATTAAAAGAACATCTGCTGAAGTGGAAATGCTCTTTCAAGGCCTTGCATCGCTTTCACCCAATAATATTCTACGATAGTATTGCCACAAGAGTTACACTACTGATCCTATATGCTTAGAGGGGCTCAAGATTCCAGGTAGTGGAATAAGAGGGTCATTTGGCATGATCTAAACAGTTGTAACATCATCAGTAGACACAGAAATATGATTTTGTGATGTCATGGGTAATAGCTGATGACATCATTAGCCATTAGGACACGGCACCAGGTGTAAGATTTGCACTCGTGCCCAGGAGTTTCTGGCTTTCCTTCTGAGATGCTTTGCTGTTTACAAATGTTGCAATAAGTAGCGGAGCAATATTTCAGAATCGTAAAGTTACCGTATCTCCATAATCCGACCCCCACCTTGAAAGATACCACGTAGCCTGACCTTCCAGCCACGTCTCGGCTGCTCGGTGCAATTTATTTGGTTTGTATTTGAGCTGACATGCTGTCACTCTTTGTCCATCCTCAATCACTATTTGTTCAGATCTACTCAGATATGACCCTTTATTTGTCATTTCATGAATATCTGATCCTTGTCTGGAAACCAGAATTTGCAAAATGCCATGGGCAAATAATCATTAAGACTCTCCTTAAAATTCTCCTTTTTTTCTCTGCCGCAAAGCTCACCTATCACTCGGTTTTCTACAGACAAAAGGTTGCGGTTTAACATATTTTAATTGTGTAAGCCCCTCATTTTGGCACCAACGGGTACTTGGGGATTGATTTAAAAGAATATTTAAAGACTAAGGGGCAGCCATTGCTACACTTATATTTTTTTTACTCTTTTTTATGCCATTTTAGCAATTTTATGGTACATTAATTAAAAAAAAAATACACCAAGCGGCAAGACCTTAACTGACCAGGTGCTAGAATTAACTAGGCCACTGAGTCCTCCACCCACTCCAACTTAACTCGTCTTTTCTGTGATCTCTCAAATTCCACAAACAATAACATTTGTCATGAGTCAGTCAGCTTAGGGCAGTCACACAAGCCCGGGTCACCAAGGCAGCCTGTCCGGCATACTCTAGAATCAAACAGATGGTGGAGGTTAAGTGACTGCTCCATGACTAGCTTTTCAAGAAATTGGAGATCACTTGAGTTTCAAAATTGGAACTTTGACCACACTAGATGGGGAAAAAAGGGGAGATAATATGTAAACATTTTTGTATATGCTCCTTTTATTTTAAAGTCTTCCTCTACTTTTTTTTTAATGCCCTAAGATGGCTCTCCTTTTAATCCTCGCTCCAGGCTATGAGGAAGAAGAAGCACTCTCAGCCTGGTCTGATTCATTTTGGGCTACAGCTCATCTAAGAGCCAGTGACATCTTATTAAAGCCTGTGATAATCTCCTCTACTAATGCATTGTTTCTTTTTATGGTCTCCAATTAAGGCTGAAGATCTCAAACCAGATCCGAGGAGGCTAAGTACACTTTTCTATCAGCAACATATTCCAAACAATCACACAATCTGCTCCTCAGGATCCTAACTCCAATAGTAATTGACTTTTACTTCTTTTTAGTCCATGCATTTAATAAGAGCAGTTATTATTATCTCCAAAGAGCCTTGTTGGTGAATATTGACTTTTTTTGGCTTCTTCATAACTGGATGTTTTATTCGTATAGATATGGTATATATATATATATATATATATATATATATATATATATATATAGCTCTGGCACAGAGACCAATGAAAACTTTTCAGTATGTCTGATTTTTCTCTTTATAGGTATTGTGAGAATCATATGGGAATAGTGGATGAGGGCAGGTATATCTCGCCCAGATACCTTTCTTATGTGGCCTAGTCTGGTCAGTATATCACCTGGTTACTAATGAATAATGGGAGGTGGATATAAAAAGATGCCAGGTGGTTGTGTGAGTGTCTCAGCCTGGGAACACAGAGAGCCTGTGAGAGACACACGTGAATGAAAGCAGTGCCCATTGTAACTGTGGTTTGGCTGGACGGGAGAAGCCCGCCAGTTGGTAGTTAGGTTGTACCTTGTTTAGTTAGTGCCGGACAGGCAAGGATTTGTTTTATGTTTTTTTTCCTTTATGCATTGCTTTCACCTTTAATAAACCTGACCCAGTGTCCGTTATACCCGGACCCCGGCTGTGCCTCTGAGTTTCATGCTGAACGCACGTGACCTTTGACCCCAGCAAAGGCAATCCCGGAGTGTTTTATCACAGCATATTTTTGAGTAAAATGTAAATTGCTTATTTATTCTATAAACTACTGACAACATGTCTTCTAATTTCCAAGAATTAAATTTTGTATTTATTTTCGGAAAATGAGAAATGGTCAAAATAACAAAAAAATGCAGTGCTTGCAGACCTCAAATAACGCTAAGAAAAGTTCATAATCATTTAGAAACAGCAATACTAATGTTTTAACTCAGGAAGAGTTCAGAAATCAATATTTTGTGAAATAACCTTGATTTTTAAACACAGCTTTCATGCACCAGTCTTTCACACTGCTTTTGGGTGACCATGTGCTACTCCTGGGGTGACCATATGCTACTCCTGGTACAAAAATTTAAGCAGTTCTTCTTTGTTTAATGGCTTGTGACTAACCATCTTCTTCTTGATTACATTCCAGAGGTTTTCAATGGGGTTCAGGTGTGGAGACTGGGCTGGCCATGACAGGGATTTGATGTGGTGGTCCTTCATACACACATTGATTGACCTAGCTGTGTGGCATGGCGCATTGTCCTGCTCGAAAAACTAGTTTTCAGAGTTGGGGAACATTGCCTGAGCAGAAGGAATCAACTTTTTCCAGGATAACCTTGTATGCGGCTTGATTCATACGTCCGTCGCAAAGATTAACCTGCCCAATTCCAGCCTTGCTGAAGCATCCCCAGATCAGCACCGATCCTCCACCAAATTTCACAAAACACTGTACCTTGTATGCGTCTCCAGGTCTCCGTCTAACCATTAAATGACAAGGTGTTGGGCAAAGCTGAAAATTAGACTTATCAGAGATTACCTTACTTCAGTCCTCCATGGTCCATTCCTTATGGTCTTTGGCAAACTTTAGCCTGGCTCTCTTTTGCTTCTCATTGATAAAAGGCTTTTTTTCTAGCTTTACATCACTTAAGCCCTGCCTCTAGGATCCTGTTACGAACTGTTCTTGCCATGCACTTCACCCCAGCTACCATTTGCTATTACTTTTGTAGGTCACTTGATGTCATCCTGCGGTTGCTGAGTGACATTCGAATAGGATGACCGTCATCCCGGTTACTGGAGAGTCTTTTTCATCCTCTGCCAGTCTGTAGCTTTGTTGTCCCCAATGTCTGCTGCTTGACCTTGTTGTAATGGACTGCCATCTTAGAAATTTTAAGGATGGAGGAAACATGACGCTCACTGTGTCCCTCTGCTAGTAAATCCAGAATTGAGCCCTTCTTTTCCTCACTAAAGACTTTTCTTTTCAACTCGTTTGGCATGATTAAAGGTTATTTTTTCATTCCTATTACTTTTGGGATATTACTAGCACTTGTTTTGCCATCCAGCTTGTCCTATTGCAAGAGGATTGTTAATACCACAGCAGGGTTTTTTATACTTTCCTTCATTAAATAAGATTTGGTTCAGGTGATCACCTAATCAGAAGCACATTAAGTAGAATGAGGTGTACTCTGATTGGAATTCAACTGACACTGGAATGGAATGGCTGTAAGACATGTAGAGAAGCCGATTTTTATAAAACTGTGCAGTGATCTCTTAAATTTTGCCAGAGCTGAATCTCCCCAAAATCTTTGAATTGCCTTGCCTTTTCTTAACAATCCTTTCAAGGCTGCGGTTATCCTGGTTGCTTGTGCACCTTTTTTTACCACACTTTTTTCTTCCATTCAACTTTCCATTGATATGCTTAGATCCAGCACTCTGGGAACAGCCAGCTTCCTTAGCAGTGACCTTTTGTGGCTTACCCTCCTTGTGGAGCGTGTCAATGACTGCCTTTTGGACATTTGTCAAGTCAGCAGTCTTCCCCATGATTGTGGAGCTACTGAAGCAGACTTAGGCTGGTTTCACATTAGCGCTTTTTAAGCGCACGCACGGCCGGGGGTAGCTCCGCCCCCGAGCCGGCTCTCTGCCCGGCATGCCCGCCCCTTGCTTGTAGCGCCGCTTCCTAGCGCACAGCGGCGCCTGCGATCGGCGCACCCTATCTTTAGCATAGGGTGCGCAGATCGTGCGCAGGCCATGCGCTAGTTGCGCTTTGACCTGCGCTGCGCAATTTTGACGGTGCGCCGAGCACGCTGAAATCCGAAAAGTTTGATTTTGGCGCGCACGGCGCACCGTCAAAAGTGCGCAGCGCAGGTCAAAGCGCAACTAGCGCACGGCCTGCGCACGATCTGCGCACCCTATGCTAAAGATAGGGTGCGCTGATCGCAGGCGCCGCTGTGCGCTAGGAGGCGGCGCTACAAGCAAGGGGCGGGCACGCCGGGCAGAGAGCCGGCTCGGGGGCGGAGCTACCCCCGGCCGTGCGTGCGCTTACAAAAGCGCTAATGTGAAACCAGCCTAAGGGACCTTTTTAAACGCTTATGAAGCCTTTGCAGGTGTTTTTTGGTTAATTATTCTAATTTACTGAGGTAATGACTTCGGGTTTTCATTGGCTCTAAGTAGGGATAAGCGAATAGCTTCGGATAAGAGCTTATCCGAATAGCTGTAGCGCTTCCGGAATAGCTGCATCGGGAACCTGGATCCCTGAGCGCTCCCGATAATCAGCTGTTTGGCTCCACAGCTGCATGTGTTGCGGATGTGTATCAGTCATGGAGAGCCCAACAACGAACGGCATTGATTTTACCATATAGTTTACTGGAAAATGGGCAAAAAATTCCAAGTGCAGTGAAATTGCAAAAAAGTTCAATTCCACAATTGTTTGATTTTTTTTTAACCATACTCACAAAATTCTAAAACTGACCTTTCATTATGATTTGCCATTTAGCGACTCCATTTTTTGGGACCTGGGGTTGGATGAGGGCTTATTTTTTGTGCACCGAGCTGACGTTTTTCTTGATAACATTTTGGGATAGATACGATGTTTTGATCACCTGTTATTGCATTTTATTGCAATGTTGTGGCGATCAAAAAAATTTAATTCTTGCGTGTTGATTTTTTTCCTTGTTATGCCGTTTACTGCTCAGATTAATTCATTTTATATTTTGATAGATTAAGTGTTTCTGAACACGGCTATACCAAATATGTATATTTTGAATTTTTTTTTATTGTTTTATTCCGAATGGGGCAAAAGTTGGGTGATTTGAACTTTTATATTTTTTCACATTTTTTTCTAACTTTTTTTTACTTCTTACTTGCTTCAGTTGTCTCCTTAGGAGACTTGAAGCTGCGATCGTCTGATAGCTTGTGCTACACATAACAGGGCTTCATGGCTATGTGTAGCAAAAATGCTCATCTGCTATGAACGTCGGCCACGGGGTGACGCTTGTAGCAGTTCAGCAATGACAACCACAGGGTTCTCCTGCAGGGGTCTCCTGTTGTTATGCCAACCCATCGAAGCCTCGCACTCATGTGACACGGGCTCCAATTGGCAGAGCTACTAACCTGCATCCGGTTTGCACGAGTTTAACATGTTAAAAGCCACAGGGGGATCGCGATTCCACCCGCAGCTGTTAGCGGCACATGACAGCTTATCAGATCAACTGTCATGACTTATGTCATAGGTCGTAAAGGGGTTTAGCATGGGGGTGGATCAACCATTCTTTGTGTTTATTTTGCAGCCAATGGTATGGGAAATATTTTACGGGTAGAGGGAAGAATGAATTCAATTAAATTTCAACAAATTTTTGATGCAAACGTAACACCATCTGTAAAAAAGCTGAAGTTGAAAAGAGGACGGCTTCTACAAATGGATAATGATCCTAAACACACATCAAAATACACAATAGACAACCTCAAAAGGCGCTTGCTGAAAGACTTACAGTGGCCCTTACAGTCCCCAGATCTGAGTAGCATTGAAAATCTGTACTTAGACCTCAAAATAGTTGTACATGCAAGACGACCCAGGAATCTCTCAGAACTAAAAGAATTTTCCAAGGAAGAAAAGAATGGACAAAATACCTCAAAAGAGAATTGAAAGACTCTTGACTAGCTAAATAAAGCGTTTACAAGCTGTTATACTTTCAAAAGGGGAAGATGCAGGATAAGAAAAAAAGTGGTCAGACAATCCACGCTGCGAATCACTATGAACAATTATTATTACAGTGGTCTTTATTCGACGCGTTTCGAAGTTTCACAAAACTCCTTCTTCAGGAAAAACCACCAGGTGTCTGACCACTTTTTTTCCTATCCTGCATCTTCTACGTCGGTCCCTCGTGCATCTGTGGTTTCTGCAGCAGCGAATTCTCCATGCTTATTACAAGCTCTATCTGGTGAGTGTATTATTTTTAAATTGATATACCTACACTGGATAATGCACTATTGCGCTATTTCTCTTCAATAGTATCCCTAGACTTTCAAAAGGGGGTGCTACTACATACTAACCATGCAGGGTGCCCTTACTTTTTCATGGCCCATTTTCCTTTTTGTAATTTTTAAAATGTAAAAGATGAAAAAAAAAAAAATATATATATATATTTTCCCCTAAAATACAAAGGAAATGTGTCATATTTAACTTTAGGCCTTTTAGAGATCATTTCATCTTCAACTTGCTTAACTGTTCATAATAAGTCATTTTGACCAGGGGTACAAAAACTTTTACATGCCACTGTAGTTGAATACTATACATTGTTATCAGGTATCCGATGTCTTAATTCAGAGAAATCCACATTTTTCTTTATATATAAATGAGCTATTAAAATTTATGGACTAGACACAGATCTCCCTGAGATTTTGCCTCCAGAGCTTATTGTAAATGAAAGGGACGTTAAGACGGGGAGACATGTAATGACTGACAGTCTGCTTTCCTGATCTACATGTCTCACACTAGTAACACCCACTTTCATTTATAATAATTTCTGAAGGCAGATTTTTGAGGAGATCTATGTCCAGCTCATAGATCTCAACCGCTCATTTACATATTAGGAAAAATGTAAATTTCTTGGGAATAAAACATCGGATCACAGATATCAAGGTATCATTTTATACAACTTTTTATGACTTTCATGCCCATGTAGACGGCTTTGGAGGGTTGATCCTACTAACAGATGCTCTTTAAGAGCTTTGCTAGGTGCTGCTTTCATCTTAGGTCACATGGTACTCTGGATGACAGAGTCAAATCTATGGTGAATCTTCTGATCTGAATACAGATCACAATAGGACCAAATGATGATCTTAGGCCACACAGTAGAACTGGGAGAGTTTGGGCTTTGCAACCATAATAATGACCATAAAATATGTCCGTCTCAAACGTCCCTTTCGGAGTCTCAAGAAAAGGAGAGACTTATTGAATTTGTTAATCATGCTTTTAGGGTAAAAAATGTTGCTATTGCCACATATTGGAAGTTTTTTCTTTTGTTGAGGGGTTTTAAGTACGTTTTTTTTATTAATAAGAACAATTGTTTATTGTAAGTTATTGGCAATGCTAAATGGGAAAATATGGAAAATGATTCTGTAGCAGAAAGAGATTTTTTTTCCCACTGGGAAAGAACTAGTTTGCAAACATTATTTTCGACAGCATTGTCAACCCTGATATATTCAGACAAGGAGACAAGAGCATTCTATGGTAAGGCTACAAATGCAATAACATCAGTTTGCATCACTTTTCTATTTAGAGCCTGTTCAATTTATCAATACACAAAGGTGTAACTATCACGATCGTATAGGGTGCGACCGTGACCCGGCCCGTGCTGGAGGGGGGGTGTTATGAATGGGTCACCGAGGAGAAAAAAGCAAAACAAGCTAAGTCACAGAAAACCAGAGAGGTTGGTAACTATGCAGATTGCAGATCCCTGATCCTACCACACAACTAGCAGCAGCCGTGGAGCGTACCTACGATGTTCCTAGACGCTTCGTCACAGCCGGAGGACTAAATAAGCCTGAAGCATGAAAGGGGAAAACTAACTGCCCCAGAGCAGACCCCAAAGGAATAGATAGCCCCCACACATGTATTGACGGTGAAACAAGATGAAGGCACAAACACAGGCAGGAAAATAGGCTGAGCAAATGATGGGGCCCAAACTAACTAGAGAGGAAAGGAAAGACACTGTCTGCAACCTGCAAAAAAACCTACAAAAATAATGTCCAACACTTCTGATAGCAAAATTAACCCTGAAGTCACTAGACTTCTCCCACTATATCAGCCCTCTGAAATATTCTGAGACAGAGCAAAAAGAGACCGAACTAGTAAGGGACATAAAGCCAATTTGGAAAATACTGATAAATAAGAGTGGAAATTCAGCACAGCCCCCAGCCGGAGCTGGCTGACCACACCAAAAAACTGAATAGACCAACAAAATCAAGTATGAGCATTAGCAGAAAAACTTAGCTTTAGATGACTGGAACAGAGCTGAAAACCAAGAGCTGACAAGCCAGAAGGAATCACCAGCAACTGAAGTGGGGCGTCGGCTGTCTTAAATCCAATCTGAGACTCCTGAGATCCGATCGTCATCCTCATTCTCAGGTGGCAGATCTCCACCGATCAAATTAGCCTCACTACCTCTTGTTACCACCAGAGGGAGTCTGGAAGGAGAACTCACAACTGGTGAACCAGAGAATGAACTCACAACAGGGGGGCCTGTTATGAATGAGTCACCGAAGGAGGAAAAAACAAAAATACAAGCTAAGTCCAGGAAACCGGAGAGGTTGGTAGCTATCGGATTGCAGACCCCTGATCCTATCCACAACAACTAACAGTAGCCGTGGGGGGTTCCTACGATGCCCTAGACCCCTCGATCACAGCCGGAGAACTAAATAGGCCTAAAGAAAGAAAGGGGAAATCTAAACTGCCCCAGAGCAGACCCCAAAGCAATAGGCAGCCCCCAACATATAATGACGGTGAAGCAAGATGAAAACACCAACTGTTGTGAGTTTATTTTTCCCTTCACCATTGAGGTCTGATAAACTCCCTCCTCTGGTGAAGGAAGGTAGTGAGGCTGATTACCAAACACCTGGGCAGCTAGATGATGACTGGGTGGCTGGAATTGAGGACTGGATATAAGGCTGCCGACGCCCTTCTTCCTGGCTGGTGATTTTCCTGCTGGATTCTTGGAGACCAGTCTGATTCCTGCATCTCAAAGCTAAGTTTTTCTGCTCTGCTTTGTACTCTTCAGTTTTGTTTTTGTTTTGCCTTGTTTTTTGGGAGTTCTGCCATCCCCGGCCGGGGGTGAGCTGAATTCCATTTTTGTCTCTGATCTGTTGATCTTTTGCTCTGTCTTCAGAATATACCTGAGTGCTGATATAGTCTTTTGAAGCCTAGCGACTTCAGGGCCTGTTTTTCCTATCAGTCGGTTGGCTCATTTTGATAGGGTTTTTGCGGATGGCAGACAGCAGCTTTCCTATCCTGTCCTATGTAGTTAGCTTGGGCCCCATCATTTGCTCAACCTATCTTTCTATCTGTGTTAGTGTTGTCATCTTGCTTCACTGTCATTATATGTTGGGGGCTGCCTATTGCTTTGGGGTCTGCTCTGGGGCAGTTTAGTTTTTCCCCTTTCTGTCTTTAGGCTATGTAGTTCTCCGGCTGTGATCGAGGGGGTCTAGGGCACCGTAGGAACCCCCCACGGCTACTGCTAGTTGTTGTGGATAGGTCCAGGGGTCTGCAATCCGATAGCTGCCAACCTCTCTGGTTTTTCTGGACTTAGCTGGTATTTTGTTTTTTCCTCCTTCGGTGACTCATCATAACAACCAACACAGATAGAAAGATAGGTTTAGCAAACGATGGGGCCCAAGCTAACTAAAAAGGACAGGATAGAAAAGCTGCTGTCTGCAATCTGTAAAAAACCCTACCAAAAAATGTCCCAACCGTCTGATAGGAAAAACAGGCCCTGAAGTTGCTAGGACTTCAAAATGACTATATCAGCACTCAGGTAAATTCTGAAGACAGAGCAAAGAGACAAACTGATCAGAGACAAAAATGGAACTCAGCACACCCCCGACCGGGGATGGCTGAACTCCAAAAAACAAGGTAAACAAAACTAATAAGTTCAATAGCAGAGAAAAAACTTATCTTTGGGAAGCAGGAATCAGACTGGTCTCCAAGAATCCAGCAGAGAAATCACCAGCGACTCAGAAGGGTGTCGGCTGCCTATATCCAGTCAGAATTTCCTGTTACCAAGTCATCATCTACCAGATCAGGTGTTTGGTAATCAGCCTCACTACCTTCCTTCACCAGAAGAGGGAGTTCATCAGACATCGACGGTGAAGGGGAAAATGAACTCACAACAGGGGCCTGTTGACACCAGCCCCTTTTTCACCTTGGTGTGTGTCCTCTGACGCACATTCGCCTGAAATGTATTGCGACGCAGAGACCCACCCATACCCTCACTGCAGTTTGAGACCAGCAGCTGACGTCAGCTTGCACGTTACAGGAGGCGCACGGCAGTAATGTCATGAGCTGCCCGTGCTGGCAAGTCGAAGTCAGCTGCCAGCTTCTGCACCTGTTATAAAAGAAGACATTGCGCATCAAGGCAGTGGAGAAGGTAAAAATAATCATTTGTTTATTTTTAAAATGTGCTGTGGAAGAACGAGGGACATTATTGCTGAAAGGGGCACAAGATGAGGGACATTACATTAACAAAAGGCTCAGGGTGTGAGACATTGTTATAGGATGGGGCCCAGGATGGAGGTGGGCATTATTACAGGAAAGGGCCAGGAGATGGGCATTATTACTAGAGGGGACCCAGGATGGAGGACATTATACCAGGAAATGGACTAGGATGGGGGACATTGGTATAGGATGGGACGACATTATTACTGGAAAGGGCAAGGAGATGGACATTATTAATGGAGCACAGGAGAGAGTTTTACATGGGGTTGGAATATAGGTTCTGGAGTGCTGCAAGGGCCCATACATCTGACCAACATGCAGGTCGGGGACCAGGTCCAAATTTCTGCACCACTCACTGGCTCACTGGGCATGTAAAAGTTTGAATTGAGGAAAAGGCAACTTGAAAACGTTTTGCTATCTTTTTATACCCTTCTTTTGGTTTTTGGGCCTCTACCATTTTCATTTTCAGAGTGCTAGGCAGCTGCTTAGAAGAACCCGTGGTTGCTGTTTTTTTGGCACAAGGTTGCATCACTTCGCCTTTCCTAACGATAATAATGAATAAGCCATAACCATAACAGGCTAATTAAGGTCTGAAGCCTTGATCAAAGTTTTCTGAGCACACAAATCTCTAAACTTTTGCATAGGCCCATTTTCCTTTTTGTAATTTTTAGAATGTAAAGAAAGACAATATTGTTTTTGTGCCTAAAACACAAAGGAAATGTGTAATCTTTAACTTAGGCCTTTTAGAGATAATTTAATCTTCAACTTGCTCAACTGTTCACAGTAACAGTAATTTTGACTAGGGGTTGTCCAAACTTTTTCTCATTTTGATTTGATAAGTCATCCTTAGTCATGCATTCGTGCCTTTGGCTCCCACTACGGCCACTCCTTGGGTTTTTGTGCTCCCCTTACCCCAGATCATGTAAGTAATCAATATTTCTCCACCCGCTAGAGCACAAGAGCTTGGCTACAGACACAGGATGGACAATTGCTGAAGTGTTCCTTTATATTACATTGAAGTGCCGTCTGTCAGATGAGTGCTGCAGGGCAATATATGGGTTTATTTGAATGCATCATGTTTATTACAAAGCCTAGATTTCCTCTAACTTCAAGAAGGCAGAAGAGAGATTGTTCTTAACCAGGCAAAGCAAAGAGATGGTTGCAAAACCTTTAGAAGCATTCAAGTACCTTAGTGACTTTCATCAGATGCACTGTGTACCAGAAACGAGGGAAAATTTTTCTCTTTTTTTTTATTTTTACTTTGCTTTAATCTTAGGCTAGTTTCACATTAGCGTTTTTTTGCGCAGCGCATCGTGCGCATAAAAAACGCAAAGAAAAACGCAAAACAAATGTGCGTTTTTTTTTCTTCATGCGCACGCTGATGCGTCAAAATAACGCAGTGTTACTTGCGTTTTACATGCGTTTTTGCATGCGGTTGCGTTTTTTATGCGCATGCGTTTTTAGGTGTGACATTTCACAATAGCAAAATCTTTGACCACCAATGGGTCACCAGTGGGCGTGTTTCATTGGAATGTTTTATAGACCCTGTACTGCTGAATTCATCAGATTTTGCTGCTGTTTCCGGTGTCAAGATGGACTTGCGTCTGGATAATTTCCGCTTCAAGCTGGATCTTGACATTGCGCTGTCTCAGGCGTATGTCTTTTGTTGCCAGCAAGAAAGGGAGAGGGAGAGACAGCAGAGACGGCAGCGGCGTAGGTTTTGGAGGCATCCAATCATCGAACTCCGGCCAAGCCGTGGAGCATATCACACGCTGTACAGCGAGCTACAGGAAAACCCGGAGAAATTTGCTGACTATACACGGATGTCCCAGGAAAGCTTCCTTGACTTGCTGGGTATGGTTGAAGGAAACATCCGGAGAAGGGACACTCAGCTCCGGCGTGCCATTCCTCCCGAAGAAAGGCTCCTTGTCACCTTACGGTATGTATGTTGTTATGTTTGCATAATTTTTTTGGCTTTTTATTTTTTTTTTTTTTTGGTCCAAAAAATTAGGTTTTTTTTGGCTATTGATTTTTAACATTATTTTTGTGAAATTGCTTTTTTGCATAATGGTTTTTCTTCTGGCATGTACTAATCCCAAGCCTTTATAAAATGTTTTTTTGCTATGTTGTATTAAAAAAACATGCAAAATAGTTAGGCCATGTACTTTTTTATTTTCAGTGTTTTTAGTAATACCCAAGACAGAAATATAATTATTTTTTCTTTTTATGTTTGGCAGGTTCCTGGCAACTGGAGAGAGTCTTTCATCCCTGCATTTCCAGTACCGGCTGGGAATCTCAACTTTATCTGGGATTGTTGCCGACACCTGCAGGGCTCTGTGGGATGTTCTGTGTCCGGAGTTTCTGCCATTGCCCACTGCCGAAAAGTGGCTTCAAATATCGGAGAAATTCTGGGCAGTCTGCAATTTCCCGAACTGCCTAGGAGCGGTGGACGGGAAGCACATCCGCATCACAAAACCCGCAAGAAGTGGCTCCGAGTACTACAACTACAAGAAGTACTTTTCCACAGTCCTAATGGCCATTGCGGATGCAGACTGCCGGTTTGTGGCGGTGGACATAGGGGCATTCGGACGGGGCAACGATTCACAGACTTTTAAGAACTCTGATATGGGCTGGAGGTTGTACGGCAACCATTTCAATTTTCCACTGGCACGGCCTCTTCCCCAAACCCAAACTCCACCACTGCCATTTGTAGTGGTTGGGGATGAGGCATTTCAGATGTGCCCAAACCTGCTGAAGCCGTACTCCAGCCGTGACTTGGACCACCGCAAGAAAATTTTCAACTACAGGCTTACGAGGGCTCGCAGGACTGTAGAGTGCGCCTTTGGCATTCTAGTGTCCAGATGGCGAATTCTCAGCACCGCCATCAATCTCAAAATGGAAACAGTAGATGAGGTGGTGAAGGCATGCGTGGTTCTCCACAATTTTGTTATGGCAAAGGAGCGGCCGAACTTTGACATGGATGAGCCTGCTGCCAACCCTTTGCCAGATTTTACTCAGCACCCTCTTCGGTCCTCAGTCGAAGTTGCCCAAATGAGGGACCAATTTGCGGACTACTTTTTATCCGATGTTGGTCGTGTAGCATGGCAGGATCAAATGGTTTAATAGTTTTCTTGTTTGTTAAAAATAAAATACATGGTTTTTTCTACCTGTACCCAGTGTACTGTGTCTTAATAAACTCCACTACTCATCTGCCCAGGTTAAATTGAAGAAAGGGAAACCACCATAAAAAAAAAAAAATATATATATATATATATATATATTATAATATATATATATATATATATATATATATATATATATATATATATTATAATATATATATATATATATATATTATAATATATATATATATATATATATATATTATAATATATATATATATATATATATATATTATAATATATATATATATATATATATATTATAATATATATATATATATATATATATTATAATATATATATATATATATATATATATATATATATATATATATATTATAATATATATATATATATTATAATATATATATTATAATATATATATATATATATTATAATATATATATATATATATATATATATATATATATATTATAATATATATATATATATATATTATAATATATATATATATATATTATAATATATATATTATAATATATATATATATATATTATAATATATATATATATATATATTATAATATATATATATATATATATTATAATATATATATATATATATATATTATAATATATATATATATATAAATATATATATATATATAAATATATATATATAAATATATATATATATATATATATATAAATATATATATATATAAATATATATATATATATATATATATATAAATATATGTATATATAAATATATATATATATATATAAATATATATATATATATATATATATAAATATATATATATATATTTTTATATATATATAAATATATATATATATATTTTTATATATATATATTTATATATATATATATATATATATTTATTTTTATATATATATATAAATTTTTTGTTTTTTTTGGTGGTTTCCCTTTCTTTACTTTCTACCGGATGGTCAGCCATCCAACTCTGAAAGGGATACTATATTTCATTTTTGTTTTATTTATATATATATATATATATATATATATATATATATATATATATATATATAAAAAAAAAAAAAAGAAATATAGTATCCCTTTCAGAGTTGGATGGCTGACCATCCGGTAGAAAGTAAAGAAAAACAAACCATAGTGTAGGGCGCAGTGTGTGCAGGCGGCGAAAGACACAATAACCAAACATTATTTTGAAAAAAAAATATAACATTTATTTAAATTATTTTTTAGTTGCTGGAAACTGGGGGGTGTGGAGGGATGAGGAACGGCTTTGGGTGGAGTAAGGGGTTCTAGGGGAAGGAGGAACCAAAGAAGTGGGGGAAGGGAGCTGAGGCAAGGAAAGTTGTGAAGTGGGAGGTGAGGGAGGAGGGAGGGTAAGAGTCCTCCTCTTAGTTTTTTTAGGACGGTGGCCCGTCGTCTTCCTGCTGTCCTCGCTTGAGCCTGAGGACTGGCTAGACCCCGGGGACCGCCTTGAGCCTCTGGACCGCCTTGAGCCTCTGGACTGCCTTGAGCCTCTGGAACGCCTGGAGGCTGGGGACTGGCTGGAGCTGGGGGACCGCCTGGCACTTGTTGACCGCCTGCCAGGATCTTGTTCCAGCTGTGGCATGCTGGAGGTGGTGGATGTCCTGGCAGGGGCCGTAAATATTGAATGCGGGTCCCCCAGCTGATGCTGCTCCGAGGTGGTGGTGGTGGCGGTCCATGCAGGCGTGGTGGCTGTGGCGGTCCATACCGGGGTGGTCCTCCCGCTGGTGGTGGTGGTTGCGGCGCTCAAGGCAGGGGTGGTGACGACGGGCCATCCAGTGGTGGTGGCGGCAGCAGTGGTGGGCCAGGCAGGAGCAGCGCTTGGCATGGTGTTGGCGGGTAAGTGTCCAGCTGCACTCGGACTTGGGGCGGTATATTGGTGTCCGGCGAGGCTTGGAAGTGTGGTGGCTGTGCAGTGATATGCAGCAGAAGTAGGTAATGCTGTAAAACGAGTCAGTGGTGGCACCGGTGGAAATGCCACCACTGACTGCTGCATAATCCTACTCTGCTGCATAGCCTGCATAAAAGCATTGTTGCAGGCCTGCATGACAGTCAACTGGAGGTCAGGGGTAAGGTGTTCCGCCGTGTCCCGAGCTATTTGGGTATAAAAATGATGCGCTGGTCTGGCGAGGTCGACTTCCAGGCGCTCAAGGCGACCCTCGATAGACTTGTAGCGTTGGTCCAAAAGGAGGAAACCACTCTCAAGTCTATCGGAGAGTGCCTTGAGGCTACTCTGAAAGACCGAGCTCAATTCAACGAACTCGGGCATGAGAGGCCTGTCCAAGGTCCTCTGCCGCTGCTGGCGGGAAGTGCCCGCAAAACCAGTGGCAGAGACCTGGGACAGGGGAACACCTGAGCGACCAGCTTCCTGGTCTCCAGATGACTGTGGTGCAGACCTGCAAGGTGCTTCCTCGCTGATGGATGGCTGGGAGGGGTCCGGGGCAGCTTGATGAAGGACCGCTTCGGGACCAGGTTGCAGGGTGCTGCTCCAGGTGCTGTGAAAAGAAAAGAAAGAAATTACTACCATAAATTAACAATCGCCAACTCCTGTGGAATAGAAAAGCACAGAATAAAACACAATACAACTAGAAAATACTTACGTTCGGGAGGCAAGGACCGGTCTTAAAAATGCCAAGGCACGATGGTATCGGTACTTCGTGCCGGTCCTTGCCGCAGCACCACTGCGAACCTTATTCTCCTGACGGATATCCCTGTTGAAGCGGTCCTTCATCGAGCGCCAACGGGTTCTGACTTTGTTCACTGTGATGGAAAAAAAAAAAAAAAGAAAAAAAGTAAGACTATGCACTGGAGGCTGTGATCATCCAACTGTGTGTGATGATAGAAACTCCATGGAGTTAATAGCATCACACACAGTTGGGTGATCCCGGCCAAGATCACTGCTGCATCACACTGCATTTAAATACTTACGAAAATCCTTGCGGACCCGGGGAGAGGCATTGTCCCAGCCATCCATCAGCGATGCGGCCACCTCGTTCCAGAGCCGCCGGATCACCACGTTGTCCGAGTGCAGTTGGTGACGGGTGTCCCACAACGGGACTCGCTCCTGGACTAGACGGATGAGCTCGTCGTTGTCCAGGGCGAGGTCCTCCTCCCGCTGTGGAGCCTAGAAAAGAAAGACAAACATTAATCTTTGAAAGATTTAAAAAAAAAAAAATATCGATAACTAGCTGAAGAGCCCGGCGCTGCCCGGGCATAGTAACTAACTGTGGTTAGTTATATAAATTTAAAATTATCCTCCATCCCATAGTCCCGTGCCCATATTCCATCATACATATCCTCCATCCCATAGTCCTGTGCCCATATACCCATCATACATATTCGCCATCCCATATGCCTGTGCCCATATACCCATCATACATATTCGCCATCCCATAGTCCCGTGCCCATATACCATCATACATATCCTCCATCCCATGCCCATATACCCATCATATATATCCTCCATCCCATAGTCCCGTGCCCATATTCCATCATACATATCCTCCATCCCATAGTCCTGTGCCCATATACCCATCATACATATTCGCCATCTCATATGCCTGTGCCCATATACACATGATACATGTTCGCCATCCCATAGTCCCGTGCCCATATACCATCATACATATCCTCTATCCCATGCCCATATACCCATCATATATATCCTCCATCCCATAGTCCCGTGCCCATATACCCAAACAAACAAACATACACACACACACACACACAAACACACACACACACATACACACTTTGAGCCCTAGATATTGATAAACAATCCATGAAAAAATTATTTGTTTTAAATGGAAATAAATGGAAAAAAACAACAAACATCGAAAAAAACAACCATGAAAATTTAAAAAAAATAAAATTAAAAAATACCAAAAAAAAAAAAAAAAACCAGACGAGAAAATAAGTAAAAAAAAAAAAAAAAACAGTCCGTCTGTACTTACATCACGTCTACCCGCCCGCACTTGGCCTTGCTGCTCCTGCCGTTCCTCCGGTGGTGGTGGCGTGATGGAGGATGAGCTCTGAAAATTAAACCAAAAAAATTAATCACATGTGTTTATTTTTTCAAATCCATACGGAAGCATAGTACTCACTTCTTCTGCCTCTTGCCCTGTCCCGGGGACATATTCTTCACCAGATGAAGACATGCTGCAATAAAAAAAAAAAGAGACATAAGTACATAGAAATGTATTGAAATTTCAGCCAGACATTAGGTTTTTCATACTTACATTGGTGCAGCTTGTGCTGTGTGTCCACTAGTGAGCAATCCTTAAAGTGTTGTGGAATCCCAGTGCCCACACCATTTTATCACCTTGGTTCAATTTTTTTTTTTTACTGTCTAGACCAAATTTCAGTCATGTTTATGTAAAAAACGCATGCGCATAAAAACGCAAGACCATGCGCAAGTATTGCGCTCCCATAGGCTCCAATGTGGTGTTTTTGCGCATTCCGTGCGCATTCCGTGCGCATGCGTTGTTTTAACGAGACAGGGCGGAACCAAAAATGCAACATGTTGCGTCTGACGCGCCTGGCGCAAAAGACAAAAAAACGCATGCGCACGAAAGCGCAAATATGCGCAAGACCATGCGCACATCATGTAAAATATAGGTGCGCAGTGCGCATGCGCACTGGTGCGCCCGATGCGCTGCGCACAAAAGCGCTAATGTGAAACCAGCCTTATTTGATGATGTCTCAACAGGCTGGGACATGCATTCTTGGATGGCAATTTCTCAGCACCATATGTGTCTTGCACAAGATAGCCGCTGCAAAATGAGTCTTGGTAGGAAGGGACTAAACGCATTGACAATGTACCTAAAAAAGAAGTAAAAAAGAAAAAATCCTGTTTAACCTAATGTCTGTTGCATATCCTCTTGCTTTGCTGTATGTGTAAGGACAGGGTGGGTGAAGCATCACACCAGAGTTTCGTGATTGAGAAAATTTGCATTCTAGGAGGGGTTAGCAGTTTGACACTACAAAGGATTTAATATGAAATGCAGAACACTGACTAAACTACAGGAAGGGAAAAAATGCTGGAACTCATTTCCAAAATATCCCTGATATTTCACAGAACACCATTGACTATAGCCCTATTAAGCAGGTTGCTGCTACAATTGTGAACACCTGTGAATTTTGAGTGTTAACTCTTTCCTATCATTAAGTTCAAAAATGTAAATTAAAAAAATTGTATATACTGTATGTATATATGTGTGTGAGTGTAAGATTATGGACATCGTAATTGTAGACTAGCCCACATTTACTAAGCAATTTAGTCCAATTTTTGAACTTATGACCCTATAAACATGTGCATAAAATGGGAGAAACTTTTATTATCATTTTTCAAATTTGAGTGGGACTAGAAAAGAAAGCAATGCATTATTAATTTATTATAAAGAAAGCATAATAAGTGCAAAAATGTTGGCACAAGTCAAAGATTGTAGGAACCTTCTGGTTACTCCTCCAATCTCTGCTCTCTGGCCGTTTAAGTAATCATTTACTGTAGAATACTATGGGATGGAATATTGCTGTCCTTTCAAAAGAACTTTTACTTAACACACTTTCTCACTTGTGGCCTTCTCTTTCTAAGCAATGATGTTTCTTATAGCTTCAACTTAAAGTAAGACACATAAAAAAGGCCAATACAATAATATGACAAGTCTTCAGAGAAGGTGTTTAGACGACTTCTCCACCTTTACACCCTTCCGTATTATTTAATGAAGAATACAAGTACAAATATTTACACTCCTGGAAAAATTATCGCCTACACATAGACTTGTGTGTTTGTGGTTCATGTGTTCATTGTTCTTCACGATGCAACTTTACATGAAGACTGGTTCCTTAGAAAGACTGGGGTACAGAAGAAAAAGGCTAGGATACTTTGGTTTAAATACTGTAGTATACCAATATAGCAGCTAGTATCACAGGTCACAAGGAAGGCAAAAACAAGTCAAACTCAAAGGTGAAAGCAGAGTAGTCAAGGAGTTTATTTGTTCTCCCTGTGTTTGTGTAACGTTTGCCGGCACCTCCGCATGGTTCCCCTCTTCCCACCATGGTTCCCCTCCTCCACAGCTGCCGCCTCCTTCCATGTGCACGCCGCACTGTGTTCTGTCAGTGCACCTAGTGTGCGCATGCTTGCGCTTTGCTGCTCTTAAAAGGGCAGCGCGCACATGGTAAAATGCCCCCGGCTAACAGTTGGGAGGCACTTAGTTCATGAGATTCCCTGCAAGGTATCTCCAAGCCAATAGCTGTAAGGCATCTTGTATTAAAGTCACTCTTCCCAATAGGGACATGCCTGAGCAACCCCTGTAGTTAGTCTAGTGGTATTGGTGTGTGCAACTGTATGTTACCAGGTCCCCTGTCCCTAGTTTGTTAAAGTTATTCCCATATCCTGTGTTAGCTTAGTATAGTTTCTCCGTGTTCCTATGAACCAGTTCAATGGTATCCTAATCCTAAAATCGCATCTACGGTATCTATACCCAGCCTTCTGGTCCCTGTGCAGCCAGTCCGGTTTCCTTTGTCCCTGGTCCTAGTGCAGCCAGCTTCAGAACTATTTCCTGATATCTACGAGTGTGAAAAAAACCTATCTATAATATCCAAGTTGTCCATCAGTGTCCGTTTCTGGCTAGTCAGTGACCTTGGTCACATCTCCCTGCGTCAACGAACCTGACCCCTAGGATCAGCAGCTGCAGTACTGACGCCTGCTTAGGAGTGACACCTTGCGGCTACCTACAGCCCAGTCTGTCTTCACCATCCGGAGCTCCTGTGATTACCAGATAGCCGCACCTGTGCACCTTCCTAGATAGGTCCGGCTCTGTGGCACAGTGGGTTCACGAACCACATGTGCCACCTGCGAGCATATCAATTTTGCGTGAGTTTTCTCCCACACTCCAAAGACATATAGATAGGGGATTTAGATTGTAAGCCCCAATGGGGACAGTAATAATGTCTGTAAAGTGCTAGAGGATTAATGGCGCCATATAGGCAAGCATAGTAAATAATGATTCATAGCATATAGTCAAATTAAAGGGGTTGTGTAGTACTTGGAGGAGCTCTGAGAAGAGGAGTCAGTGAAGGAGTACGTGCTGTGAGGGGAGCTCAACTACGGGACTGAGGAGAAAGGAAGTCAAGGGGGTGGCCCCGACACGAAGAACCGCAGTACAGACGAGGCCCCGGGGGAAACATACCAAATTGACAACGATCTCTGACCGGTAAAGTGCTGTTGGTGAACAGGCCTAAGGCGGCCACAGTGACCGAGCTGGGAGGAACGTCACTACGCTAAAAGTACGGTGTATGTACCCGGGCCTGAAAACGGGGGGCTGTGGAAGAATTGCGGTGTACTGAAGAATCCCGGCACTTCACGGCTGTGCAGTCCCTTGCTGAGTTGGCGGAACACCGGCCGTCAGGAGATGGCCCGGACTACCGGGAATTCGATGCGTCGTTGTGCAGTTCACAGGACAGTTCTACGTCCATGTTAATAGAAATGTTTTTTTTGTTTGTTGAAAGATGTTTTCTCCTGACACAGCGGGCATGCACACGGGGAAGTACTTATGTCAAAGGAAGGGGGAGTATGCCTGTCTTGTTTTTATGTTGGTTTAAAGGAAAATTTAAAAAAAAAAGGGGTTACTTGTGCTATTATAAAGTTGGTTTAATGTATAATATGCATAAGAAGAATGCAACAGGTCCTGGGTATGAGGGTCTGTGTGACAAAGGGTCTGTGTGACAGAGGGTCTGTGTGACAAAGGGTCTGTGGGACAGAGGGTCTGTGTGACCGAGACACCGACCATGACTTGTTTTAAAGTGAAGGACAAAGATGGAAGATATGGAACCAGACAGTGGTCCCAAGCCAGGTCCCTGACACCACGGACACCCCAGGAGAATAGGCGGGCACTGACAATGACCTGGTAGGCGTAAGGCCTCGGTCATGGCGTTCCGGACAGTTGAGGGTGACAGAAGGGGAGAGTAGGGGAAGGTAGACGCCGTAGAGAAATCCGGGTGTACCTAGCCCAACTTGAAAGAAGTTGTCATGTGGCGTGCACACCGGCGAGTAGCAGTAGGCTGCTCGGAGCATGGTGCTCCCAGTTTGGTTCGGCTCCCCGCGTATGGCGGGTTTAGCCCAACAACTGGCCGGACAACAGACAGTCGGAAAGCTTCAGAACGACAAAGGTAGGGAGTACGATTGTCGGGGACGACAATGGACAAAAGAAGGGAGAATGTGGGGAAGGTGACCTGACGGACAGACTTGTCAGAAAGAAGAAGGGATGGTTTGTGCACTTTAGACAGATGTTAGTTATGACAGAAGGGAAACAGCTGGAAAAGTGTAGATTGAGTGCAGTACCTTGGGTTGACCACAAGATGGCAGGGGAGAGCGTGAGTTCAGGACTTGACAGCAGCTTATGGCTAGGAAAACCGTTGGTCATGGGGGGCGGAGTTACAGGGAATCGGGAAGGTTATAAAAAGGACAGGAGGGTTCCAGATAGTTCCAGTCCCAGGAGGAGCTCTGAGGAGGAGTCAGTGAAGGATTACGTGCTGTGAGGGGAGCTCAACTAAGGGACTGAGGAGAAAGGAAGTCAGGGGGGTGGCCCCGACACGAAGAACCGCAGTACAGACGAGGCCCCGGGGGAAACATACCAAATTGACAACGATCTCTGACCGGTAAAGTGCTGTTGGTGAACAGGCCTAAGGCGGCCACAGTGACCGAGCTGGGAGGAACGTCACTACGCTAAAAGTATGGTGTATGTACCCGGGCCTGGAAACGGAGGGCTGTGGAAGAATTGCGGTGTACTGCTGAGGTCGTCAGGCGGACGACTTAATAAACTTGGACCTGTTGTACCCGAAATCTGCCTCCATCTTCTGTCTGTGACGTCTGTGCGCGGTAAATGAGGGACCACCCCCCAGTGCAGCCCACCCTTACTACACGAAGACAAGGAGAGTAAGGCCAGCATTGATTGGGGGCAGGTTTCGTGTGGCATAACAGTGTCACGTGAGTCCCAGGAAAAGCCGGTGCCAACACTACCTGAACACAGCACCGGAGGTTAGTATAAGTGTTATTATTTTAGGAGTGCAAAAGTGCAGATTCAGAAGGCGCTGACTGAATAGTAGACAACCACTTTAAACTATTGCTCCAATATACCTAAAATAAAAAAGGGATTTTTTAACATTGTTTTCTATGTTATACAGCTCCTATGCTGACATGTGGATCTCCTTGGAAACTGACTACAAACAAACCCAGTTTTTATTGGTATCCTGCAATATTAATAATGTCTGTAAAGCGCTGTGGAATTAATGGCGCCATATAAATGAGTAAAATAAATAAATGCTATGTTACTCCTTTCCATCTGCCCCTTTCCCACTGTCTGTAAATTTACAAGAAGAGGGAGTGAAGTAAGGGGGCTTTCACATTGCTTTCTTGCCCACGTTTAGTTGTCCCATCAGGGCTTGCATTCGAACCCTCCGCAAAATGGGATTCGGCAGTATGCGCCGATGGGGCCGTCTTTGTCTTTAATGGTGTCGACGGAGTCAACACATGCATCATTTTTGAACGTATATGTCTGCTGGAGCTGGACACCCAGGCGCAGTTTACTACAGTGTCCAAATCCAGTAGGTATTTACACTCAAAAATTATTAATGAGGAACACATTGACTCTGTCGGCACCATTATAGTCAATGACACCATCGACACATACACACAAATCCCGTTTTGAAAGGGTGGCGTTGAATGCAAGCCTTGATGGGAGCAACGAATGCCTGCAAAAATGTAATGTGAAAGGAGCCTAACAAATTACTCCTGCATCATGCTACACTGAGTTTGTGGTCTGTAACCATAGTGACACATAGGGTTGTGTATAGGAGCTGCATACACAAATCATTACCAGTATTCACACGGGTACACATATAAAGCAGTGAATTACAGACTTGTGCTAACCTTAACCTTAAGAGGATTTATTTGCATTTCTCATGAAATGGCAATTCTGGAGCTTCTCGTCCTCTGCTACTTTGTATAAAATTGACAACTGGGCATTTCCTTCCTTGTGAAAAGGTGTGGTCTTATCTTTCAGCAGTGATTGGACAAGGTCAGACTGTGCAGTGACACGCCCTCAATTGGTAAAGCCGAATTGTCAATTTATTTATTGTTTTTTAGGAGGAATAACAAAGGGACAGCACAACATACAGTTCTAAGAAAAGATGCTACGGAATAGTTATTTTCATGAAGATTACAAGTACAAATGTTTACACTCCTGATGTTCTGAAGGAATAAAGCTTGACAATGGCACTTCCCCTCTTTGAATGTTGTTACCAGCTCTCCCCTCTTACATGGATTATGCCTCTTATGTGATTGCCTGGGGTTTAAAAGAAAAAAGACCATATTTTGCAGAAACAATGCCACCCTGGCCAATAGGCTGATTCTAGTAGTTGATCTCAAGTGAATATGGCTTAGATGCAATTCGGAAACGGACCGTGAATAAAAGTGGCAAGTAAGGAAGCATTCATTTTTTTTTTTAAATCCTGAACATCCTCAATAAAAACTGCAGTGACAGGACATAAAATCCCCAAGAACTGGTGACATCCATTCCATCAGTCAGTTGACTAGATGGGCAGGTCAATCATCACTACTGGTCCCGATGGAGAAAAAAATAGAATGTCGGCATGAAATCAGAGAGATAAATAATATTTTTGCACCTTATCATGATCCCACTTTTTAAAAAGTGGTGAAAACCTCTTTAATGGAGCAAGTCAGGTAATAAAATGCTATAAATGAACTGCCTAAGATGTTGTAAAAAAAAAAAAAAAAGAAGCAAGACAAGGTCCGCCGCCTTTTATTTGTACATCAGGTCTATGTAACAGACTCTACAACACGTCTGGAAAGTGTTTTTTGATGTTTCCATTAGTGAATGCGAATCTCAGAGTGAATATTTTTTTATGAATGGAAACGCCAGGTATGAGGTCCCATCTTTGTCAAAATTAGAAGCCAGACCTGCTCAGGACTCTGAAGACTGAATCTGTTTAACATTTCCTGAGCTAGTTTTAATAGTGGAAGGGAGGAAACATTCTTTTACCTTTCTGACAGTGTGATTCGGCAGAACAATATCATGCTGAGGTTTATTGAAAGTCTATTGACTATCGGCTATTGAAAGACACAGCATGGGATTGTTAGCCAGGACAGGAAGTCTATCGCAAAGGAGTATTGCCAGCCATTGCTACCATCTATGAACAGAGCGTGGAGATTTAAACGTTTAGCTTTGTGTAAGCTCATAAATCCGTGTTAGTATTACAGAAATATCATTTCAGATGCAAACCAATGTAGGTGGCGATCATTGATAGCTTGTTATTGTTTTACCCCACTTATTAACAAGGCACTTTTTTTTTATTTTTTACAATTATTAGAGTTTAATATACCGTGTATAACTGCTTATGCTTCTATTGCATTAAAAATATTGTATAAATTACGAATGTGCAATATAGTAAATAAGGAGAACGTGGAGGTCTCAAAGGTCCAGACCATGTAAGTCATTGGCAGGAGAACATTCGCAGCGGTAGAAATGGTTGCAACCTGAAAAGTTCAACTGGTATGTGGAATATGAGGCTGGAGTCACACTACCGTAGAATATGGCCGAGTACTATGCGAGAAAACATCGCATAGCACTTGACCCAGTGTTAATCTATGGGGAAGCTCACATCAGCGTTTTTTTTATCAGGCATATTCAACGTGCGTGTAAAATTGCAGCATGCTGCGATTGTCACCGAGACTCGCCAATGCAAGCCTATGGGTGTGAGAAAAATTCAGACACCACATGGACCATGCGAGTGCTGTCCGAATTTTACGCACTGATGTCCTTTGAAAAGCTGGCAGTTCATCTGGCGAATACAGAAAAATCACAGGCAGGTTAGAATAGAATAGATATATACACATAGGATAGGTAGATATATAGATGTGACACACATATATATGTATATAATTACATAGATAAATAGATATAAGAAAAGCTGGCAATTCAGCAGCTGCGTATTGTAAAATCACAGCAGGAGCCGACAGCACAGAATAGATGGATTACATACAGTAAATACACAGTGAATAGGTAGATATATAGATGTCAGTGACATATACAATTAGTACAGTGTGTGTGCAGCTTACTGTGCATGTATTTAATTAATAAAAGATTATTTTTCTTAAAAGAATGGCGTGTGCTCCCTCGTAATTTTATTAACCAGCAGAGGGAAAGACAATGGCTGGGGGCCGATGTTTATAGCCTGAGAAGGGGGAAATACCCATGGAGCTTTCCAGGCTATTAATGTCAGCTCACAGCTGTATACTTAGCTTTTACTGGCTATTAAAATGGGAGACCCTAAAAATAGCCATTGGGTTTCCCTATAATTAATAACCAGCAAAGGCTATGCAGACAGCTGCAGGCTGATATTAATAGCCTAGGAAGGAGCCATGCATACTGCCCCCCAGGCTAAAAACATCAGCACTCAGCCACCCCAGAAAAGGTGCATCTCTAAGAAGTGCTAATTCTGGCTCTTAGCCTTGCTCTTCCCGCTTGTCCTTTAGCGGTGGCAAGTGGGGTGGTAGTTGGGGGAGTGTTGATGTCAACTAGTAATAGATAGGAGTCAATAAGACGCCCCAGTTACTAACCCCAGTCATATCGTATAAAAACATACACAACCAGAAAAAAGTCCTTTAATTGAAAGAATGACAGACTCCTTTAGTAAATCTTAATTAAACCATACTTGAGACATTGCCCATTCCACCGATGCCATTGTCTTCTGCGAAAGAGATAAAAATAATTGCCTTATTTCTCACCTTTCTGCATAGATGATAATCCATCGGTTCCACGACAGGTCTAGCTCTGTTCCATCTAGATGGCAGGCTGCACAGTTGCATGATGCAACCTTACAGCCTGTCATCCAGGAGACACAGGCTGTATGGTTCTGCTTCTGCTGCCAAGTGTCTCCCTGTGAATTCCTATCGCCTATCTGACGGCACCGCGAGCGTGAGAAAGGTCTCTCACGGAGCTGTCAGACAGGTCCTAGGAGTTCACAGCCAATTAACTCACTTCAACTATCTGATGTCAGTGCAACATCAATCCCCCCAACTATCACCCCACTTGCCACCGCTACAGGGCAAGTGGGAAGAGCGAGGCTAAGTGCCAGAATTGGCACATCTTAGAGATGCACCTTTTCTGGGATGGCTGAGAGCTAATGTTTTAGCCTAGAGGGGGCAGTATCCATGGCCCCTTCCTAGGTTATTAATATCAGCCCACAGCTGTCTGCATAGATGTGACGACTCCTGGAGTGGACCCCCTGGGTCATGGCACCAACCTACCCAGGGCGAGCTGTCCTAGTAAGGACCACCCCTATACAGGGAGTGTCAGGGGCAAGCCTAAGGGGGTATGGTACCAGGACTGCTGGCACCAGGTGGCCGGCTCGCAGGAGACACGAGTGAGTGTGTCTAGGAACTGGGGGTGTGCAGAGTGCCAGAGTGTGCAAAGCGTGGGCACAGGGAGTAAACAGAATGAGTGTATGGGAGCGTATAGAGTACAGGACAATACTTGGAGTGTACACAGGCGTGTGCTGGATGCTGGATAGTGCAAGGCGAGTACACGAGAGCACGTATGGTGTGTACAGGCAAGCACGCCTGGGTGTGAGCAACGCAGGGCGCGTGCAAAGGTGCACGCCACAGTACAGAGTCAGACAGAACGTGCATGGGGAGCACACCGGAGTGCATAGTTAGACAGAATACAGAGCAGAGTGTATGCATGGAGCATGAGCTGGGAAGTACGGCTAGGCAGAGTTCAGGAATAGAGCAAATAGTATTGGGAGGAAAGAGGGAGACACAAGCGCAATATAGGGTCTTATCCCACAAATAAAGTAAGCGGTTTGACAAAAAACTGCTCACCTGGTAGTAGGTATTCAAAGCATGTATAGATAAGGGCTGCTGCAGATCCACAAGTCGGTCACTGACTATATGAAACAGAACTCTGCAAAGGAATACGTGGATTTCGTCCGCGCTGCCCAAATGATGAAATTCCAGAAGGTTAATAAAGTTTGACAGTGGTTTATTAACCTTCTGGAATTTCATCATTTGGGCAGCGTGGACGAAATCCACGTATTCCTTTGCAGAGTTCAGGAATAGAGCAAAAGGCAGAGGACCCGAATACAGCGCACAGCCAGGCAAGGACTAACAAGACCAAGCCAGGAAGCACAACAATAATCAGGCACCTCCCATAGGAAGAGGTAGCCTGGTATAGCACATGAGTACAAGAACTTCCGGGTCAAGTCCTCCAGTATCATAGAGAGGACAAGACCAAAGACAGAGCTGGGCAGAGCGTGCGTGCACACTAGAACATAGCGCAACCATGGAGCTAGTTGCGAGAGGTGCGCGTGCGCACCCGACAGGACCCTCGGAGCGGCCGCGGCATCGGAAGTGACAACGGACCCGGAGTCCTGCCCCCAGGTGGGAGCGGCGTGACAATACCCCTCCTTTACGTCCCCTCTTTCTAAGGCTGGAAAGAAACTTAGACAAAATCTGAGGAGCAAAGATATTCTCTCTGGTTCCCAAGACATTTCTTCAGGGCCAAAACCCTTCCAATCAATTAAGAAAAGAGTTTTCCCTTTTACCTTCTTCATGGCCAGAATATCGTTTACCTCAAACTCATCCCCTGTGCCAATTGGCTGGGGAGTGTGGCCAGTAGAAGGATGGAACCGGTTCAGTACCACAGGTTTGAGGAGGGACACATGGAAGGAATTGGGAATACGGAGCGAAGGGGGTAATTTCAGTTTGTACGCAACATCATTAATGCAACTGATAACCTCAAATGGACCAATGTAATGAGGGCCCAGTTTGTAAGATGGTACCTTAAGATGAATATGTCTGGAGGAAAGCCACACCTTGTCACCAGGAAGATACGGGGGAACGTCCAGGCACCTCTTGTCAGCGTGTGGTTTCATTCTGTCATGTGCTATCTCAAGAGCGGTTTTGGTCTCCTGCCATACCCTAGAGAACTCCACGGATAGAGAGTCGGCCGCAGGTACCCCCGAGACAGGAAGTACCGGAAGAGGCACACTGGGATGCGGTCCATAGACGATGAAGAAGGGAGACTTGGTGGACGATTCGCTGGAGTGATTATTGTAGGCAAATTCAGCCCAAGGAAGTAGACCGACCCAGTCATTTTGATGAGCATTAGTAAAGTGCCGAAGATAGGATGTAAGGATCTGGTTGGTACGTTCCACCTGCCCATTGGTTTGGGGGTGATAGGCAGAAGAAAAGTCCAATGTCACCTTCATGAGTCCACAAAGAGCTCTCCAAAACCGGGACGTGAATACGATGTGCAGCGGGAAACCGTGGATTCTGAAGACATGGGAAATGAAGATCTTCGCCAATTCCGGGGCCGAGGGTAAACCGGGAAGAGAAATGAAGAGGGCCATTTTCGAGAATCGATCTACAACCACCAGGACCACAGTACAACTGGAGGAACAAGGCAAATCGGTAATGAAATCCATGGCTATGTGCTGTCATGGAACCGAAGGTACAGGAAGCGGAAGCAGAAGACTGGAGGGTGGCTGTCTGGGTACCTTGTTCTGAACGCAGGAAGGACAAGAAGCCACAAAGTCTTTGACATCCTGAGAAAGGGATGGCCACCAATAGTAGCGTGAAATTAGGGAGAGTGTCTTCTTGACACCAACGTGGCCGGCAATCTTGGACGAATGTCCCCAGTTCAATACTCGTCTCCGGTTGTTCTCAGCCACAAAGGTTCTTCCCGGAGGTAATGTGGTCAACCTGACAGGAGCCACGGTAATCACCTTAGATGGGTCGATGATATGAGAAGGCTCTTCTTCAGCATCAGTCGACTGGAAAGACCTTGACAGCGCATCCGCTTTAACGTTTTTATCGCCGGGCTGAAAATGAAGTTCAAAGTCAATGCGGGCGAAGAACAAAGACTACCTGGCTTGCCGGGGATTGAGTCTCTGAGTGGACTGGATGTATGCCAGGTTCTTATGGTCCATATAGATCTTGAACGGATGTATGGCGCCTTCCAGTAAATATCTCAATTTATCCAGGGCCAACTTAATGGCCAATAGCTCTTTGTCGTCTATGGAGTAGTTTCGCTCAGACGGGGAGAACATTTTAGAAAAGAAGCCACAGGTGACGAGGTGTCCAGAAGATGACCTGTGTAGAAGGACTGTGCCGACTCCGGCAGAGGATGCGTCCACCTCGAGAGTAAAAGGGTTATTAACCTCAGGACGATGAAGCACTGGAGCCGAGGAGAAAGCTTGTTTCAAGGACTGGAAAGCCTCTTCTGCCTCAGGGCAAAAAGCATTCGAGTTAGCCCCTTTGCGGATTAGGGAAGAGATAGGGCAAACCAATGAAGAAAAATGGGGAACAAACTGCCGATAATAGTTCGCAAAGCCGAGGAAATGTTGGATTGCCTTCACCCCATGGGGTCGTGGCCAATCGAGAACGGCAGACACTTTTGCCGGATCCATTCGGAGACTGGAGTCAGAAATAATGTACCCCAGGAATGGCAAGGACGTCTGTTCGAAGACACATTTCTCGAGCTTGGCGTAAAGGCGATTCTTCCTCAAGTGCAAGAGGACTTGGCGCACGTTTTTTCTGTGAGCAGACAGATCAGGGGAAAACACGAGGATATCGTCCAAGTAGACTACCACGCAGGAGTACAGCATATCCCGGAAGACGTCATTCACGAACTCCTGGAATACAGCTGGAGCGTTGCAAAGACCGAAGGCCATGACCAAGTACTCATAGTGACCGTCTCGGGTGTTAAAGACGGTCTTCCACTCGTCACCGGAGCGAATACGAACTAAGTTGTAGGCCCAACATAGATCCAACTTGGTAAAAATTCATGCTCCTCTTAGTCGGTCGAAGAGCTCCGGGATCAGTGGTAGTGGGTACTTATTCTTGACTGTGATATTGTTCAGCCCTTGATAGTCTATGCAGAGACGGAGGGAGCCGTCCTTCTTTTTGACAAAGAAGAATTCCGCTCCTGCGGGTGAAGAGGACTTGCGGATGAAACCTCTGGCAAGATTCTCGTGGATATATTCTGACATAGCTTGGGTTTCAGCGGGTAAATTCTGCCCCAGGGTGGGGTAGCGCCAGGAACGAGGTCGATCGAGCCGTCGTATGGACGATGAGAAGGCAGAATCTCGGCCTCCTTTTTAGCAAAGACATTCGTGAAAGACAAATAAGCCGACGGCAGACCTACAGGTGCCGAGGACGGACAGGTAAAGTTCGTGGGATGGACGGACGACAAGCACTTCTCCTGACAAGATAGCCCCTGTTGTGAGTTCATTTTCCCCTTCATTACTGAGGCCCGAGGAACTCCCTCTTCTGGTAAAGAAAGGTAGTGAGCCTGATTATCAAACACCTGAGGCTGATGATGATGACTGGCTGAGTGGAGTTGCTGACTGGATATAAGGCTGCAGACGCCCTTCTGCCCTGCGGGTGATTTCTCTGTGGGATCCTTGGAGACCAGTCTGAATTCCTGCTCCTCTAAAGCTAAGTTTGCTGCTCGGCCTTTTGCATTGGTGCTTTGACTTTGTTTTGCTTTGTTTTTCTGGATTTCTGCCATTCCCTGCTGGGGTGTGCTGAATTCCTTTAGCTCTGTCTTCTGAAAATACCTGAGTGCTGATTTAGTTTTTGAAGCCTAGCTGCTTCAGGGTCTTTTTCATATCAGCTTGTTGGCTTATGTCTTTGATAGGGTTTTGGCAGATTGCAGACAGCAGCCTTCCTGTCCTTTCCTATCTAGGTTGTTTTGGGCCCCATCTTTGCTCAGTCTATCTTTCTGTCTGTGTTAGTGTTTTCATCTTGCTTCACCGTCATTATATGTTGGGGGCTGCCTATTGCTTTGGGGTCTGCTCTGGGGCAGTTTAGATTTCCCCTTTCTTTCTTTAGGCCTATTTAATTCTCTGGCTGTGATCGAGGGGTCTAGGGCATCGTAGGAACCCCTCACGGCTACTGCTAGTTGTGTTGATAGGTTCAGGGGTCTGAAATCTGATAGTTGCCAACTTCTCTGGTTTTCTGGACTTAGCTTGTATTTCTGCTTTTGCCTCCTACGGTGACTCATTCATAACAAGCCCCCCAGCGGAGTATGTCACTCAGCCGTCAGTCCAGGTTTGGCTCATGAGTCCGTAACCAAGGGAGACCAAGAAGAAGTCCATGGGACATAGTCGACAAGACATGGAAGGAAATCTTCTCCCAATGCAGAGCTCCAATCTGCATCTCAATCTCCTTGGTGATATGGGTAACGGTCTCCTGCAAGAGTTTACCATCGACCGAAGCAATTACAAAGGAGTCTCCGGGGATTTGACAGGAATCCGGTATTTTTTAACCGCCTCGAGCCTAATAAAGTTCCCTGCCGCTCCTGAGTCTAAGAAAGCCTCTTCAGAATAACTCTTAGAGTCCACATGCAACAGAACAGACACAATCAGGAGAGGATTCACATATACCTATGGAGGTCTCTCCTACCACTCCTAGGAGGAGAAGTTTCTTGGAACAGGAGCGAAGAAGATGAGAAGGACTCCCACAGTAAAGACAGAGTCCTTGTGTGAGCCTCTCATTGCGCCGCTGTTTGGCCATCTTGAATGGTCCACTTGCATTGGCTCAGGAGCGGTGACCGCAGAAGAAGGCACGAGTCGTGAGCGGGGAGGACGGCAAGTAGACGGAGGCAGACGAGGAGATCTTGAAAACGCAGGTCAATGCGTGTGGCAAGAGAGATCAACTCCTCCAAAGAGGTGGGAGTATCCCTACCCGCCAGTTCGTCATTAATCCGACCGGACAGGCCTCGCCAGAAGGCCCTCACAAGGGCCTCATTGTTCCAACCAAGTTCGGAGGACAAGGTGCGAAACCGGATGGCATATTGTCTTACCGATAGAGTACCCTGGTGGAGGTTAAGGAGGGGACTCTGTGGCGGAAGCCAGATGACCCGGCTCGTCGAACGCCTTGCGAAAGGTGTCCAAAAAGGTGGAAAGCTGAGAGACGAGGGGATCATCACACTCCCAGAGAGGGTTTACCAATGCCAACGTCTCTCCCTTTAAGTGGGAAACTACAAAAGCAATTTTAGCACGATCGGTGGGGTAGTGCTGTGGCAAGAGCTCAAAATGCAACCGGCATTGGTTCAAAAAACCCTGACAAAACTTGGGGTCATCACTGTATCGGGGTGGTTTGCACAAGCGCGACAGCGTGTGCGGGGACGAAGCCTGGGCAGAAACCGAGGCAGCGGACTGAAGAGAAAGAAGCCGGTACATACAGCTGAGGATTTGGGCCTGGGTGTCGCATTGCCGAGTGAGCTTTTGTTGGAGATTGGCTAGCTGGGATGCATTCCCAGGATCAGAGGATTGCAAGGAGGACAGACAGGACTCCAAGGATTTCTAAAATGACATGATCCTGGTCTGGTTTTCCCATAGGTACAGCAGCTCCTTTTGGGCGGAAGCCGTGGCACCAGCGGGGTCCATGTCCTGATTATACTGTGATGACTCCTGGAGTGGACCCTTTGGGTCATGGCACCAACATACCTAGGGCGAGCTGGCCTAGTGAGGACCACCCCCTATACAGGGAGTGTCAGGGGCAAGCCCAAGGGGGTATGGTACCATGACTGCTGGCTTCAGGTGGCCGGCGCACAGGAGACAAGTGAGTGTGTCTAGGATATTTACTGGAAGGCGCCATACATCCGTTCAAGTGTGCAGAGTGCCAGAGTGTGCAAAGCGTGGACACAGGGACACGCAAAGTAAGCAGAATGAGTGTACGGAAGCGCATAAAGTACTGGACAATACTTGGAGTGTCTGGATGCTAGATAGTGCAAGGCGAGTACACGAGGGCAGATATGGCGTGTACAGGCAAGCACGCCCGGGTGTGAGCAACACAGGGTGCATGCAAAGGTGCACGCACCTTACTGTGGTATAGAGTCAGACAGAGCGTGCACGGAGAGCACGCCGGAGTGCAAAATTGAACAGAACACAGAGCAGAGTGTATGCATGGAGCATGAGCTGGGAAGTACGGCTAGGCAGAGTTCAGGAATAGACTTTGCTGGTTATTAATTAAAAGGTGGCCGTAAGTCATTATTTTTAGGATCCCCCATTTTAACAGCCAGTAAAGGCTAAGTATATAGCTATGAGCTGATAGTAATAGCTTGGGAAGCTCCATGGGTGTTACCCTCTTCCGAGGCTATAAACATCTGCCCTCAGCTGTCGGGTTTCCCTCTGCTGGTTAAGAAAATTACGCAGGAGCCCACGCCATTGTTTTCATAAAAATTAACTTTTATTAAACCCATGTACAGTAAGCTGCGCACACACCATACTAATTTTATATGTCACTGACATCTATATGCTATGCATTCTATGTGCATATACTGTATGTAATCCATCTATGCTATCCTGTCGGCTCCTGCTGTAATTTTACAGTACACAGCCGCTTTTCCTCTATCTACAGTTATGCTCAAAAGTTTATATACATAAGTTTACTATATTTTACTCAACTTCCTGTGACCTGTATGCCCATATAGACGGCTTAGGAGGGTTGGTCCTAATGACGGATTCTCTTTAAGACACCTACTGATCCTTTGCGCCACTGGTACTTGACTATAAATCATGCTGATGTCTTTTGGAAGATTTGGGGCAAATCCTCAGTATTTCACCAATTGGTCACAAAATCCGTGTAGACTATTGAGCTCTCTTTGATCTTAGTACCCTCCTCTTAATTCCATATCTACCTGGAATTTCCCCTGATCATCAGATTAGCCCAACAATATGGCTATATATCAATGGGAACTACTAATATTTTTTTATATATAAACCCCCCCTTACAGATAAATGAATTAAAACAAACCATAAACTGTGTTATACACTGCCGTATAGAGCCTTATTCACATAACGTTAGTGCCTTGTTTGGCACACATGTACATGTATACCTCTGCATAAGCCTAGAGTTGGTTGCGTTGAGATAATAAAAACATAATCCAGAACTCAATCATATCTTTATAAAATAAATCTTGTTTATTTAGTTAATCAAGTGACAGCACAAAAAAAACAGTATAAACCAAGAAAAAAAACAACGCATTTTCAGTCCATGCGCCGAAGACTTCCGATCTAGGAGTTGATACCTTCACGTGAAACTGGTGAGCTGATTAATATATTGTGGCAGGGCTAAGGGTCGTGTAATTGATGGGAGATATGTGTCTCATAAATGGCTTATCTCCATAATGTAAGGCAGAAGTAAAGCATACCAGATATTGTTATTGTTTTTGTTTGAAGGACCTGTGGTGAGGTCACAGTCATGTGACCAGTCAGCTGCTGGGAACATGGGTGTGGCTACAGCCTTATAATGTGACCTGCTCCTGAACCAGGGAGCTGTATGTGGGGAGGACTACACCTCCCAGCATGTGCTGAGACTCGCGGTCTGAGTCTGCAACCACGAAGGTTTATGTTTTGTTTGCCTAAGCTAGAGGCTATTTTTGGTGATACGCTGTTTTATGGTTTATGACAGAAATAAACCTCATGAACTTTGGAAGAACCGGTCTCCTGATTGTCTCCCGCTGCACCTGAGCGAGTCACATCCCCACAATTGGTGGTACACGTGCGGGCAGCGGTCCCAGCAGAGACTTGAGACAGTTGCTGCATGTCCTGGGTGAAGTTTGCAGCGGGGCAACAAGCATTGCCTGGAATCATGGAGGACCTCATGAAACACCTGGTCCAGTCCCAGGCACTGCAGCAGGAAACCAACAAGCTGTTGTTACAGCAGATCCAGCAAAGCCAGCAGGAGCAGCGGCAGCAGTTCCAGCAGAGCCAGCAGGAACAACGGCAGCAGATGCAGCTTCTGGCAACCGCCATCCAGGAGGGCAGGACGAGCGCCCCAACCCCAGGTCGGGCTGATGCCACCGACGTCGAGAAGGCGGTAAGACGCGCATTACAAAAAATGACCCCTGAGGATGATGTGGAGGCCTTCCTGACGGTGTTTGAGAGGGTGGCTGAGAGGGAAAAACTTCAGCCAGAGCGGTGGGCGGAGGTACTGGCCCCTTACCTAACGGGGGAGCCCCAGAAGGCGTACTTTGACCTGACGGTACAAGATGCCAGAGAGTATCCCAAATTAAAAGCGGAAATTCTCGCACGCTTGGGGGTAACAATGACTACCAGGGCACAGCGAGTTCATCGCTGGGCCTATCACCGGGACAAACCCCCGCACTCCCAAATGTTTGACCTGTTGCACCTGGTCCAGAAATGGCTGCAGCCAGAGTCGGCTTCCCCTGCACAGATGGTAGAGCGAGTTGTGTTGGATCGGTTTGTGCATTCTCTGCCGAGACCTCTACAGACTTGGGTTGCCCAGGGTGATCCCCAAAATGCTGATGAACTGGTTGGGCTGGTCGAGAGATACCAGGGGATGGAAGGTTCCTTGGGGAAGCAGCCCATTCCATATTGGGGGTCCCAGCAGGGGGCGGAGTCACAAAAAGGGGTGGTGCGTCCAAGGTCAAAAGGGGCGGTGGCAGTGCCCAAGGTCCCCTCGGGTGTTATTTGCTGGAAGTGTCATGGGCCAGGACATATAGCGGCCCGTTGTCCCCAGACCACCGAGCAGATGGACTGCAGCATGGGACGCCGTAGTTCATACTACGCATATCCAGCTTGCAGTGTGAACTCGCTACCTAACAAGGGGCCACAAGCGTGTCCCGTGAAGGTGAACGGTCGAGCAGTAATGGCGCTTCTGGACTCCGGGAGCTTGGTGACCCTTGTGAGGGCCAGTTTTCCTCTAAACATACTCCCGGGTAAAAAGATTGGTGTTCGGTGCATACATGGCGATGCAAAGGACTACCCTATGGCTAGGGTGAAGATTGAAACGGCGCATGGCACCGAGTCGCATGAAGTTGGCGTTGTTCGAGACTTGTTGCATCCCATAATTATTGGCCGGGATTTCTGTCTGTTTTGGGATCTGTGGGGGATGGGTTCTGAGTGTGCTAGCAAGAGCAGGGAACCAATCCACCCCACTGAGGTATCGCCACCACCAGAGGCAGACGAGTTCCCTTTATGTGTCCTTGTTGGGGATGAAGAGGAAGGGTCCCCTGTACCTGACATCCCGGAGTTAGGGGTGGCCGGGGAGAATTTTGGGACTGCCCAACATAGGGACCCCACACTAAGGGAAGCCTTTAACAATGTCACCGTCATTAATGGGGTTGCACAAGAGCCGGGAGCAGACACAAGGTTTCCCCATTTTATGTTGAGTGGGGAATTGTTGTACCGGGTCACGAAAATAAGGGAGGAGGTGGCAGAGCAGTTAATAGTACCAGGCCCCTATAGACGAAAAGTGTTGGACATGGCCCATTCACACATCTTGGGGGGACACCTGGGGGTGGAAAAAACCCAGGAACGGATTGTACAGAGGTTCTATTGGCCTGGGTGTCACCGGGAAATAGTAAACTATTGCAGGTCCTGCCCGACATGTCAGTTAACTGCCCCCACATCTCATTTTCGGAACCCTCTTGTGCCACTGCCCATTATTGAGGTGCCATTTGAGAGAATTGCCATGGACTTGGTCGGTCCCTTAGTTAAATCAGCCCGGGGCCATCAGTATATATTAGTCATCCTGGACTATGCCACACGCTATCCTGAGGCCATTCCCCTGAGAAACTCCTCTGCGAAGAGTATAGCCCGTGAGCTGGTCCATGTGTTTTCCCGGACGGGTTTGCCGAAGGAGATCCTGACCGACCAGGGGACACCTTTTATGAGCAAGGTGATGAGAGAATTGTGCAGAGTCTTGCAAATTTCCCAGCTGAGGACTTCAGTGTACCATCCACAGTCAGATGGCCTTGTTGAGAGGTTTAACAAGACCCTGAAGAGCATGCTGAGAAAAGTCATAGAGGAAGATGGTAGAGACTGGGATTGTCTCTTACCGTATTTACTGTTTTCTATCCGTGAAGTTCCCCAGGACTCCACGGGGTTCTCCCCCTTCGAGCTTCTGTACGGCCGGCATCCACGAGGTCTCCTAGATATAGCCAAGGAAACCTGGGAAGCCGAAGTCACGCCCCACAGAAGCGTCATTGAGCATGTGGCACTGATGCAGCAGAGGGTTGCGAAGGTGATGCCCATTGTTAAAGAACATCTCCGCCAGGCACAAGAGGCTCAGGCCAGGGTCTACAACCGGTCAGCCAGAGTGAGGCAGTTCAATCCGGGAGACCGAGTTCTCGTGCTAATCCCGACGGTGGAAAGTAAGTTCTTGGCCAAGTGGCAAGGGCCATATGAGGTGGTGGAGAAACTGGGAGACGTAAACTACAAGATCCACCAACCCGGAAGACGGAAGCCATACCAGGTTTACCATGTTAACCTTATCAAGCCGTGGCAAGATAGAGAGCCAGCGGTAACTCCGTGCTTGCTGGGCAACCTAGAAGGGGAGGTTGGAGCCGTTACCATAGCGGAGACTCTATCGAAGGCCCAGAAGCAGCAGTGCCAGGAGTTACTCCAGAAAAACTGCAACCTGTTCTCAGAGTTGCCGGGGTGCACGAAGGTGGTGGAGCACGAAATTCTGACCGAGCCACATGTGCGGGTGAACGTGAAACCATATCGTATTCCTGAGGCCCGGCGAGAGGTAATCTCCAAGGAGGTGCAGCGTATGTTGAAGCTCGGGGTCATTGAGGAATCCAAGAGCGGCTGGTCGAGCCCGATTGTCCTGGTCCCAAAACCTGATGGTGAATGGAGGTTCTGCAACGATTACCGGAAGCTGAATGAGGTCTCCAAGTTCGACGCTTATCCCATGCCACGCGTTGATGAGCTCATCGAGAGACTTGGACCTGCCAGGTACATAACCACTTTGGATCTGACCAAGGGATATTGGCAGATCCCCATGGCACAGGAAGCCAAGGAGAAGACGGCATTCTCCACACCAGACGGGTGCTTCCAGTATGTCCGGATGCCGTTTGGCCTACAGGGAGCTCCAGCAACCTTCCAGAGGGCGATGGATAGAATCCTTGCACCTCATAAGCTATACGCTGCCGCATACCTGGATGATATCGTCATCTTTACCCCGGACTGGGAGACTCACCTGGAAAAGGTCCAAGCAGTGTTTGACGCTCTAAGAGAGGCGGGGTTTACAATAAACCCGAAGAAGTGTGCCTTGGGGAGAGAAGAAGCCAAGTACCTCGGATATGTAGTGGGGCGTGGCGAGATCAAACCCCAAATCAATAAAGTGGAGGCAATTCAAACATGGCCGAGACCTCTGTCAAAGAAGCAAGTTAAAGCCTTCCTGGGGATTGTGGGATATTACAGAAGGTTTATCCCAAACTTCGCCACAATGGCTGCACCTCTAACTGATCTGCTTAAAGGGACAAAGTCAGTGATGGTCAGCTGGTCCGAAGAAGCAGAGTCAGCCTTCCAAGAAATGAAGGGAGCTCTTTGTAAGCAGCCCGTTTTGGTGGCCCCAGACTTTAAACGTGAATTTGTCCTCCAGACAGATGCCTCAGATGTCGGGGTAGGAGCTGTCCTTTCCCAAGAGATACGTGGGGAGGAGCATCCTGTTCTCTACTTGAGTAGGAAGTTGACTTCTTGTGAGAGAAATTACTCAGTTGTAGAGAAGGAGTGTTTGGCCATAAAATGGGCAGTGGACACATTATGGTACTACCTGGTGGGACGGAAGTTTAGGTTAATATCCGACCATGCCCCACTCAGGTGGATGAGGGAAACCAAGGGCAAGAATGCTAGGGTCACCCGCTGGTTCTTAGCCCTACAAGACTTCAGTTTCCATGTAGAGCATAGGGCCGGGAAGCTACATGGGAATGCCGATGCCCTCTCCAGAATCCCTTGCCTGGTAGGTGAAAGTGCCAAGCCCCACGGCTTTAGGCAGAGGGGGGAGGTATGTGGCAGGGCTAAGGGTCGTGTAATTGATGGGAGATATGTGTCTCATAAATGGCTTATCTCCATAATGTAAGGCAGAAGTAAAGCATACCAGATATTGTTATTGTTTTTGTTTGAAGGACCTGTGGTGAGGTCACAGTCATGTGACCAGTCAGCTGCTGGGAACGTGGGTGTGGCTACAGCCTTATAATGTGACCTGCTCCTGAACCAGGGAGCTGTATGTGGGGAGGACTACACCTCCCAGCATGTGCTGAGACTCGCGGTCTGAGTCTGCAACCATGAAGGTTTATGTTTTGTTTGCCTAAGCTAGAGGCTATTTTTGGTGATACGCTGTTTTATGGTTTATGACAGAAATAAACCTCATGAACTTTGGAAGAACCGGTCTCCTGATTGTCTCCCGCTGCACCTGAGCGAGTCACATCCCCACAATATACTCTTGAACGCTGGATGTGTGGCCTCTATGGTCAGATTGTATAGAATGCATTTACATTTTTTTTCTTATATGCCCTTTTATGAAATAGGAAGCAACACTATTCTAAACCATTTTTTTCCAGTATACTAATGCGTATTGGCCTCACAGAGGCCAGTATGACATTGTTTTGTCTTCCCCTGATGGATACGCTTTGCTTGTATGATTTGAGCTGTGCAGAGACCTTTAATGGGACATGGACCTTGCCTAATGACATATTTAGATGAGGCGTTAATTGGCGAATGAGTGTTGGTAAGAACGCTTATTCCTAATTATCAGCCCTTGTAAATATGCCTTTTGTTGGGTGATCAGATTGGTTATACCGGTGTGCAAATTATTGATATCGGCAACACATGTTCTGCCATCAACCGGTTGCTGTATCAGAACAGATCGATTGCAGCGGGACAGAATAATCAGTTTTCGTAGACTCCTGTAAAAGAACCAGCAAACGAGTGCCAATCTACTTGTATGTAGTTGACGAGCACTTGTTATTGGGCTGCGATCAGTTACAAATCTCTCCATGTAAGGGCAAACTGTTATTGATCCAAATGCAATATGACAAAACATTGGAACTCACCCGGATTATTGTTATGCTATGGGACTGTGCACATATTTGATTTTTTCCTTGGACACAGCCGGTCCAGATGAAATCTGGGTGTAGTCTGATTTCCAAGGACTGACAATGGAGAAGATGGAGAAAGTTTTTTCCTTATCCAAGATAATTGGAGCACTATGATCACAAAGTGATTAGCTCATCATAGTTTGATCAGAGTGTGATTTGCATACTTGGTCCGACTCTCTTGGATGAGAGAATCTATGCTCATCTGCACCTGCCCTAATCGTACCCCTTTTACCAGTTCATACCCCATTTCCTACCTCCTGGGTGTGCAGTTGGATGTTGCCTATCAGATCGACATTCATATACAATAGCTCTATTTTCCAGGAAATTTTGATGGTGCCTGATAAATTTTCCAACTCTTCCACTCTCCTTTTTTTTCAGGAGCCTCTTGGATATTCCAGGAGAGTTGTCAATTAAGATATACGGGTGTGAGTTATCACTAAGAAATTCTTCTTTATAATTTTGCAGTTTTTAACCCCTTACCTACAATTGACGTAATATTCCGTCCATGTGACCATGGACCTAATTGCCATGGACGGAATATTACGTCATCGCGATCAGCGGCGCCCACGTGGTGAGCGCCGTTGATCGCGGCCGAGTGTCAGCTAATTATCATAGCTGACACCTGGCACAATGTGTCAGGGGCGGTCACGGACCGCCCCCGACACGTTAACCCCTTGCACACCGCGATCAAACACGATCGCGGTGTACCGGGGGTTAAAGGGAAGCATCGGCAGGGAGGGGGCTCCCTCCGTGCTTCCCTGAGCCCCCCACGGCAGCGCAATGTGCAGCGCTGCTGCGGGGGACTCCTTTCCTGCAGGTCCCCGGCTCCAATATGGCGACGGGGACCTCCGGGAGCCTGCAGGAAGCTGGCTTCCTCAGTGCCTGCAAAGCGCAGGCATGAGGAAGCCTGTGCAGTGCCTGTGACAGATCGCTGATCTGTCACAGTGATCTGTGATGTGACAGATCAGCGATCTGTCACAGGACAGTGATGTCCCCCATGGGACATTGTAATAAAGTTAAAAAAAAATAAAAAAAAAGTGTAAAAATAATTTAAAAAAAATCGCCAAATAAATTAAAAAAAAAAAAAAAATATTCCCCAATAAATTCATTTTTTGGAAATGAAAAAACCCAAAACAATAAAAGTACACATATTTGGTATCGCCGCGTCCGTAACGACCCGCCCTATAAAACTGTCCCAATAGTTAACCCCTTAAGCGAACCCCTTAAATAAAAATAAAAAACGAAGCAAAAAATAATGATTTATTATCATACCGCCGAACAAAAAGTGCAATAACGCGCGATCAAAAAGACGCATATAAATATCCATGGTACCGCTGAAAACGTCATCTTGTCCCGCAAAAAATGAGCCACCATACAGCATCATCAGTGAAAAAATAAAAAAGTTATAGCTCGCAGAATAAAGTGATGCAAAAATAATTATTTTTTATATAAAATTGTTTTCATTGCATAAAAGCGCCAAAACATAAAAAAACGACCTAAATGAGGTATCGCTGTAACCGTACTGACCCGAAGAATAAAACCGCCTTATAAATTTTACCGCACCCGGAACGGCGTAAACGCACCACCCAAAAGAAATTCATGAAACGCTGGTTTTTGTAAATTCTGCGTCCCAAAAAACGAAATAAAAAGCGATCAAAAAATGTCACATGCCCGAACATGATACCAATAAAAGCGTCAACTCGTCCCGCAAAAAATAAGACCTCACATGACTCGGTGGGTCAAAATATGGAAAAATTATAGCTCTCAATATGTGGTGATGCAAAAACTATTTTTACAATAAAAAGCGTCTTTTAGCGTGCGACAGCTGTCAAACATAAAAACCGCCATAAATAGTAAATCAAACCCCCCGTTATCACCCCCTTAGTTAGGGAAAAATAATAAAATTAAAAAAATATGTAAATAAATGTATTTATTTCCATTTTCCCATTAGGGTTAGGGCTAGGGTTAGGGCTAGGGCTAGGGTTAGGGTTAGGGTTAGGGCTAGGGCTAGAATTGGGGGTTTCCACTATTTGCGCACATCAGGTGCTCTCCAAACGCAACATGGCATCTGATCTCAATTCCAGCCAATTCTGCGTTGAAAAAGTCAAATGGTGCTCCTTCCCTTCCAAGCCCTGCCATGCACCCAAACAGTGTTTTACCCCCTCATATGGGGTATCAGCCTAATCAGGACAATTTGCAAAACAACTTTTGGGGTCCTATTTCTCCTGTTGCCCTTAGGAAAATAAAAATTTTGGGGCAAAAATATCATTTTTGTAGAAAAAAATTTTTTTGTTATTTTCACGCCTGGGCGTTATAAACTTCTGTGAAGCACTTGGGGGTTCAAAGTTCTCACCACACATCTAGATAAGTTCCTTGGGGGGTCTAGTTTCCAAAATGGGGTCATTTGTGGGGGGTTTCCACTGTTTTGGTACATCAGGGGCTTTCCAAACGCGACATGGTGTCTGATCTCAATTCCAGCCAAAAAAGTCAAATGGCGCTGCTTGCCTTCCGAGCTCTGCCATGTGCCCAAATAGTCATTTACACCCACATATGGGGTATCAGTGTACTCAGGACAAATTGCACAATAACTTTTAGGGTCCTGTTACCCTTGGGAAAATAAAAATTGGGGGTGAAAAGATCATTTTGTGGAAAAAATATGATTTTTTAATTGTACCGCTGTGCATTATAAACTTCTGTGAAGCCCTTGTGGGTTCAAAGTTCTCACCACATATCTAGATAAGTTCCTTAGGGGGTCTAGTTTCAAAAATGGGGTCACTTGTGGGGGGTTTCCACTGTTTAGGTACATCAGGGGCTCACCAAACGCGACATGGCGTCCGATCAGAATTCCAGCCAATTTTGCATTGAAAAAGTCAAACGGCGCTCCTTCCCTTCTGAGCTCTGCCATGCGCCGAAACAGTGGTTCCCCCCCACATATCAGGTATCAGCGTGCTCAGGACAAATTGCACAATAATTTTTGCAGTCCAATTTCTCCTGTTACACTTGGTAAAATAAAAAAAATTGAACCTGAAGTAATTTTTTTTGTGAAAAAAAGTTAAATGTTAATTTTTTTTAAATATTCAAAAAATTCCTGTGACGCACCTGAAGGGTTAATAAACTCCTTGAATGTGGTTTTAAGCACCTTAAGGGGTGCAGTTTTTAGAATGGTGTCACTTTTGGGTATTTTCTATCATATAGACCCCTCAAAGTGGCTTCAAATGTGATGTGGTCCGTAAAAATAAAATGGTGTTGCAAAAATGAGAGATCGCTGGTCAACTTTTAACCCTTATATCTTGCTAACAAATAAAAATTTTGGTTCCAAAATTGTGCTGATGTAAAGTAAACATGTGGCAAATGTTACTTATTAACTTTTTTGTGTGCCATATCTCTGTGATTTAAGGGCATAAAAATTCAAAGTTGGAAAATTGCGGAATTTTCAAAATTTTCGCCAAATTTCCGTTTTTCTCATAAATAAACGCAAGTTATATGAATGAAATTTTACCACTAACATGAAGTACAATATGTCACGAGAAAACAATGTCAGAATCACCGGGATTCACGGAAGCATTTCAGAGTCATGACCTCATAAAGGGACAGTGGTCAGAATTGTAAAAATTGGCCCGGTAGTTAACGTGCAAACCACCCTTGGTAGTGAAGGGGTTAAAATACTCAAAGTGGCAGAATTCCAAAAATTACCATAATTGACTAAATGTATCTACCATATATTTATATATATAAGAGCTCCGCGGGATATTGATAATGTGTTTGCACCTTCATAATTTATGGGATGAAAACAACTTGTTTAATTCCGCCCAGAAGATGGAAAAAGATGAGTAAACAGAATTTGCATTAGCATATGATTTGCATGTTATGTATGAAGGTTTTAATGTCTGGATGTATATCGTAATAGCGAGGAAAATCTTATTATTGCTTGCAATAGCTTGCCCAGAAAACCTTAAAAAAAATTTTTTTTAACTAAATTATTATTCTATTCTATAAAAATATGTAACACATCATGTTTGTTGGAAGAGATAAGACGCAGACTTCAAGGAGGATGTTTCCGGGATAATTACAAATGGACATTACCTGTAGCAGAAGAGCCTTTCCATTTGAAATGAACGATCCACGTCCTGGGATAGTCCTCTTATGTCATATACAGCTCTGGCAAAATGAAGAGACCACCACATCAAAACCCTGTCATGGGCAGCCCAATCTTAAGACCTGAACCCCATTGAAAATTTCTGGAATGTAATGAAGAGGATGATGGATAGTCACAGGCCATCAAACAAAGAAGAACTGCTTGAATTTTTGTGCCAGAAGCAGTGTGAAAGACTGGTGGCAAGCATGCCAAGACGCATGAAAGTTGTGATTAAAAATCAAGGTTATTCCACGAAATATTGATGTGTGAACTCTTCCTGAGTTAAAGCATTAGTATTGTTATTTCTAAATGATTATGAACTTGTTTTTTAAGCATTATTTGATGTCTGAAAGCACTGGTTCTTTAATTTAATTTTGACCATTTCTCATTTTTAGAAAAAAACATACAAAATTTATTGCTTGGAAATTTGGAGACATGTTGTCAATAGTTTATAGAATAAAAGAACAATTTACATTTTACTAAAAAATATACCTATGTTCAACCCCAAGGGGGTGGACACATGACATACAGTGAACTCTGGACAGGGCATTTGCATTCCCCTGTAGTCTGCCTGCACGATGTTCCACTTAAAATTTAAAATTTTGCAGGGGCAGGAACCACCTGGTGACTCGGGCATTCCTCTCCTTAGCTTGACTCATCCACATAAGAGGGGAATGATCTGTCACCAACTGAAATGTTCTCCCCAGCAAATAGTAGCGCAACGATTCCAATGCCCACTTGATGGCCAGGCACACTCTCTCCACAATACTGTATCGGGTTTCAGCTGGGGTAAGCTTCTGGCTTAGGAAGCTAACGAGATGCTCTTCCCCGTTAACTTCCTGAGACAGTACGGCACCGAGGCCTATCTCTGAGGCATCAGTCTGCATCACGAACTCTTTTTTGAAATATGGAGTGATCAGGACTGGTGCACCAAACAGTACCCCTTTTAATTTTGTAAAGGCCTCCTCTAACTGATCATTCCAGTAGACCATCACAGATTTTTTCCCTTTTAAACAATCTGTTAAAGGCGCGGACAGGGTTGCAAAGTTGGGAATGAACCGCCTGTAATATCTCACTAAACCCAAAAAGGCTTTTACCTGTTTTGTTGTAAGGGGGTGAGGCCAGTTCTGAATTGCCTCTACTTTGTTTACTTGGGACTTGAGAACTCCTCTCTCAATGACATACCCCAAGTACCGGGCTTCCTCCAACCCTATGGAACACTTCTTTGGGTTGGCAGTTAGCCCTGCTTGTCGCAGGGAGTCTACCACTGCCTGTACTTTTGCTAAGTGACTTTCCCAATCGGTGCTGAACACAATGATATCATATAGATAGGCTGAGGCATAGCGGCGATGGGGACGGAGAACAATATCCATTAACCGTTGGAACGTTGCTGGAGCGCCATGCAAACCAAAGGGTAACACCTTATACTGGAACAGCCCCTCAGGTGTTATAAAAGCCGTTTTTCCCTTTGCTGCCTCTGTTAGGGGTACCTGCCAATAACCTTTAGTGAGGTCCAGAGTTGTAAAATACCGTGCTTGCCCAAAGCGTTCTATCAACTCGTCAACCCGGGGCATGGGGTAGGCGTCAAACTTTGAAATGTCATTGAGTTTTCTAAAATCATTATAGAATCTTAGAGACCCATCAGGCTTGGGTATTAGGACTGTTGGGCTGGCCCACTCACTTTGAGACTCTTCTATGACCCCTAACTGTAGCATCATTTTTACCTCTTCTGAGATGGCTTGTCGCCGGGCCTCAGGCACCTGATATGGCATTAGTCGGACCTTGGCCTGTGGCTCTGTGACAATGTCATGTTGGATTAGGGAGGTGCGTCCAGGGAGCTCTGAAAAAACATCTGTATTTCGGCTAATGAGCTCCTGGACCTCCTGAACCTGTCTAGGGGACAAAGTATCTGCAATTTTGACCCCGGGTTGGATTTCTCCTGTCTCGCCCCGAGGTAACTGAGCCTTTTCCATCTGAAACGCTGGCAGTGGACTATCCCCACCAAGGTGCTCTCTATCTTTCCAGGGTTTAAGCAAATTAATATGGTAAACCTGTTCTGGTTTTCTCTGCCCTGGCTGGTGTACCTTGTAGTCTACTGGCCCCACCTTCTCATGACCTCGTAGGGTCCCTGCCACCTTGCAAGAAATTTGCTATCTACGGTAGGCACAAGCACCAATACCCGATCCCCAGGGCTAAAGGTTCTTACCCGAGCCTCCCGGTTATAGACCCGACTCTGTGAGCGTTGTACTGCCTCCATATGTTCCCGGACCAAGGGTAGGACTGTCTCCATTCTCTCTTGCATTTTTGCAACATGTTCTATCACACTTTTGTGGGGGGTAGGTTGATTCTCCCAGGCTTCCTTGGCTATATCTAGTAAGCCCCGCGGATGTCTGCCGTACAATAGTTCAAAGGGTGAGAACCCCGTAGATGCCTGAGGCACCTCCCGTACTGCAAACAACAAATATGGCAATAAGAGATCCCAGTCCTTCCCATCTTTGGAGACTGCCTTTTTTAACATGCTCTTCAGCGTTTTATTGAACCTTTCTACCAGACCATCTGTTTGGGGATGATAGACCGATGTGTGCAATTGTTTAACATTTAACAACCAGCAGAGCTCCTTCATAATTTTTGACATAAAGGAGGTTTCCTGGTCTGTTAGAATCTCTTGCGGAATTCCCACCCGTGAAAACATACCCATGAGTTCCTTTGCTATAAGCTTAGCTGATGTGTGGCGCAGAGGAATGGCCTCAGGATATCGGGTAGCATAGTCTGGAACTACAAGAATATGTTGGTGTCCCCTTGCCGACTTATTGAGAGGCCCCACCAGGTCCATGACCACTCTCTCGAAGGGTACCTCTATAATTGGCAAAGGCACCAAAGGGCTCCGAAAGTGAGGCTGGGGACTGGTTACCTGGCATAGTGGATAGGAGCTACAGTACAGATTAACTTTTTCATGAACCCCTGGCCAGTAAAATCGCTGCAGAATTCGGTCGAGGGTCTTCTTTTGACCCAAATGCCCCCCAAGTACATGCGCATGCGCTGAATCCATTACCAGCCTGTGATACGTCTGAGGTACCAGTAACTGTTCTACCATTTCCCCACGTATTTTCTCCACTCGGTACAACAAATCCTGGTTCAACTCAAAGCGCGGCCACACCGTATCTGCCCCAGGTTGTTGGGGTTCCCCATTGACAAACAGTACATTTTCTCTGGCCCGGGCTAAAGTAAGGTCTCGGAGTTGCACTGTACCAAAATTGTCACCTGATACATTCAAGTCTGACAACTCGGGTTCCATCTCTCCAGCCAATCCTTCTACGGGAGAATTCTCCCCTTCCTCCACCGAAGGGAAGGTTATTCTTACCGCCAGCACATCTTCCTCTGGGCCACCAGGTTCATGCCCCCCTTCTGGAGAATGTAACCTGGTTGCCTCTGGTACCGGCAGTTGCTCAGTGGATGGTACAACAGATGGCCACAGCACAGAAAACAACGGAAAGTCTCTTCCAATTGTCATTTCATAATGTAAATTAGTCACCACCCCCACCTCGTGGCACTGCCTCCCTGCTGGCGTGCTGATTACCACTAGTGCGGTGGGATAATCTTTTAAGTCTCCATGTATACACAACACCCCAATTTTCCGACCTGTATACTCGCTGGTGTGTATCCAGCTGGCTCGTACCAGGGTTACAAGACTCCCTGAGTCCAATAGGTCCACAGCTGGGGTGCCCTCCACTTCCACCCGACACAAATGTTTCATATTAGGGCCTTTCGGGGTGCCCATTGCACACATTGGTTCGGCATAGTGGGACTGGTGGTACCCAAAATTGGTGTCCATGGGCTCAGTCAGGTGGGGGCAATCAGCTCTCATATGACCTGGTTCCTGGCACCGCCAGCAGATTATGGGGCTCCTTCCCCAGATAAGTCCAGAGCGGGCTTCCTGGGCTCCGCTCGCCGAACCAGGGGCGGGGACTTAGGGAACCTTCCTGTTACCTTTCGAGGGGTCCCTCCCTGTAACTCTTTGGTAGCCCCATACCTTTCTATGAGGTCTATCATCTGAATGGCATTAGTAGGGGATGCCTGTCCGACCCAGGTCTGGAGGGAGTGGGGCAAAGCCCTCCAAAATCTATCAATCACTATGCGGTCCAGCATGGCCGTGGAGGACAACACTTCAGGCTGCAACCACTTTTGTAACAGGTGCAACAGGTCGTAATACTGGGACCGGACTGACTTGGAGGGGGTAAACTCCCACTGGTGTACCCGCTGGGCCCGCACTAACACATTTACCCCAAGGCGTACCAGTATCTCGCCCTTGACGACCGTGTAGTCTGCCCTTTGCTCTGGGGATAGGTCCTGATACGCTTTCAACGGTCCTGGGGTCAGAAACGGAGCGAGGACACCTGCCCAATGGTCCCGGGGGAGCTTCTCTCTCTCAGTGACTCCTTCGAACATCTCCAGATACACCTCCACATCGTCCGATTTCTCCATTTTAGGAATCGCTGTACGAACCGCTTTCCGAATATCATGGATTCCCCGGTCAGCTCCTTTTGCTTGCGCTGTCGTGATATGCTGTATCAACAGCTGATTGGTATCCTGCTGCTGCTGCATAGCCTGCTGCTGCATAGCCTGCTGTCGCATGGCCTCCTGTTGCTGCTGCCGCATGGCCTCCTGTTGCTGCATAGCCTGTATGAGCGCTTTTACCGTGGCCTCCATTTCTGGAAAGTTCCCCGCCTGGGTCTCTGCCACTCGTTTCACCCAGGACATAGGCTGGGGTACCAATCAAAAATCAAAACAGCCTGGCCTCACTGCTTGTGCCCGCATCCAGTCCACCAATTATAGGGATTTGCTCTGGTAGGCAATAGCCGGGCGGCAGTAACGAGGCAACACACAGGCATAAAGTCCAATTCCAGTGGTTTTAATGTCACACAGTAACCAGCAGCTTAATAAAACATAAGGAAAACCAAACACATACTCCAGCTTGGAGAACCACTGGCCGAGACTCACCCCTTGCACGGGACGGGCGTAACTAAGCGGCTGCCAGGTCCTGCCTGTGGCATCCGCCAGGTGCCATTCCCGGGGTTCTTCCGAGTCTTGCTGCGATAGTCCTGCAGCACGGGAATCCAGTATACAAGTTTCAGGCTGAGTCCACACAAGTTCCTGTAGCTTCCAGAAACACACTCACTCTGTGGCAATTACCAACCTCCATTACATAGGGCCTAACCCCTCCCACCAGTGAGGTAGACACCACATGGGCTGATCACGTGACCCTGACATCATCGCAGGTCCCGTCTTTAGGGAAAAAGCCGGCCAAACATTAATCTGCTGGGAGAAACATATCTTCCATCCAGTAAAACACCCTTTACTGTACCACAGAGGTTAGAGAAGGTGAGTCCCAGATTGGCTTCATTTAATTAAGGAGTGATCCAGATTGGACAGCCCCTTTGAGGGTTATGTGTTTTTGAAGTCTAAAATTTGAGTAATAGTTATTGTTGAAGCTCCAGTGGTGGCCATGTTTTTATTTTTCAATTTTCAAATTAAGGATCACAGAAAGAGATATCAAAAGACTCAACGACTTGAAATGATAAGTGTACACTAGGGTGACCGGATCTCATATGGAGGGGAAAAAATGTCAGAATTTTGTCCGTCTGGACCCCACAAAACGATTCCCCTTTCCAGATATTGAGAGAGCCAAAATTTGAGCTCGATCAAACGACGTTAACCCGTGCCGCTCGTCGCTCAAAGTTTAAAAAAATCCAAATTGAGATATTTTAAGATTTAGGTATTTTGCATAGTCTGTTAGACTATAAAGAATGTGACAACAACATTGCAGAAATAGCCCTGACCAAATTTTCGAACCATTTGTGGTATTTGAATGCAGAGTTGGTGGGATTATCGTTTTTTGATCCCACCATTACAGACAATGAAAAGTTGTTAATGGCTAATAAATTGCTCAGTAGCACAGATGAACCATCAGAGCACGCTAACCTACATGAGTTGATAATTTTACATAGTTATCTAATCTATTCTAGAGCTTTTGTTAAAGTAGTTTTTGAAACGTCAGAATATAATGCTCGGCATTTGCTTACAACTTGCAGGACATATTGCTTTTGTTCTTCATCTTTTGTCAGAAGGTCGTTAAAGTCGGTTACTCTCTACCTCTTTTAATTTTTCTTTCCTAACTTTTGGATTTACAACCCTAGCGTGCTCTGATGGTTCATCTGTGCTACTGAGCAATTTATTAGCCATTAACAACTTTTCATTGTCTGTAATGGTGGGATCAAAAAACGATAATCCCACCAACTCTGCATTCAAATACCACAAATGGTTCGAAAATTTGGTCAGGGCTATTTCTGCAATGTTGTTGTCACATTCTTTATAGTCTAACAGACTATGCAAAATACCTAAATCTTAAAATACCTCAATTTGGATTTTTTCAAACTTTGAGCGACGAGCGGCACGGGTTAACGTCGTTTGATCGAGCTCAAATTTTGGCTATCTCAATATCTGGAAAGGGGAATCGTTTTGTGGGGTCCAGACGGACAAAATTCCGACATCGATTTTTTGCGGTCACCCTAGTTTACATCTAGTAGAATATCTAGTGCTAGATCATACATTGTAGAGCTGCCCTGTAGCTTCTCGTGAGGATCAGGAATGCTAAAAGATAGAAAATTTCAAGATGATAGGTATTAATAATAAGTCATTGCCAAGAAGAAAACTAGCTCTGTACTATGGTGCTGCCTCAAGTATCATAAGTATGTAACTGTATTTCTGTCTGTGGAAAAAAACCTCTGCATATTTCCATATGGGATGGGCTCTTACCGATGTCTAGTTGGTCCTCTTAGATGTCTATAGGTATTGTATTAAAAGGTTTATACAGGACTATTTTTTTCGATGGGAAAGAGAACTTACAGGCAGGTAGTTGCCAATTACTTGTCTTTTGTGCCCAATGCCAATCTCCTCCTGCACAGAGTGGTTACAGACCACCCAGGCTGGCGATTCTGTGACTCGTGCTGACGTCATATTGACAGAACAGTGATTTCTCTTCCGCTCTGCTCTGTTGATGGGGCGTTGCTGCCAACATCATGCTGATTGACAGCCAGTTCCCTGCTGCCTAACTGCGGAAGCCAGCTGTCAATCAGTAAGACGTAAGCAGTCACCTCCCAATCAACAGAGCAGAGCGGAAGAGGAAGAGCTGCTGTGTTGACGTTGAGTAGCTGAATCTCTGGAACAGCGGCCGGTGACCGCTCTGGACCAACGACGGGTAGAACAAGGCAGGTAGTTAGCAACAAGCAGCCTGTTCGTTTTTAGGCCCTTTGTAAAAAAAAACCTGTCTTATTAGGAGTTATGATACGATAGTGTGTATGAGCCACTAACCTTAGTAGTTCCCTACATTTCCCAATGCCCCTTGTTTGAAAGAGTACATAATATGTCATCAAAAATGATGGACATGTCACTCTTTTTGGTGACACCACTGTGGACTGAACACCACCATGTTGTTAAGGTAACGTGATCACTATAGTTGTTATTGTACTTACACTAATTATGGCAGTAATGGCGTCTACGGTGTTTACGGTGACCTTACCTCGTGTGACTCGCACCCACAAGCGTCCAACATTTTCTCATATCACCTTAGGTCTCAGATGAAAAGAACACTCAGAAATTTCTGTATTTTTTTTCCCTTATTTTTACCATTCAAAGCATACAATAAATAACCCAGAGTACAGCAGCCCAAGAGAGTACAATAAGCATAAAGTCAAACACTCCTGTAAAAGCAGAAGTGTTTTATTATGACTCACAAAAAGAAACAACAGATGATAATAGCGGTTTACAAGTTCAATATTAGCTTATTTAACCTTCCTCTCCTCACACTGGCTTCACGTCTGACAGAAGATCTCAAGATCTCACTTTCTTTTCGCATTTTAATAAATTAAAATAATAGTAATAATAATAAAACAACTATTTATAGAGTTAATAAAGTGCGGGCTGTGATGCAGCATGGAGGGTCAGAAAGTTTAGAAGTATTAATATCAAATCAGCCACTTTCAATTATTTCCGCCTGCCGTCTTCTCTTGTACATTTCCACATCAAATAGTGACTACCAATGATTTTTTTTCTCCCCGTTCACTGTTTAATACACTCCTACTGGGTTTTGAAACTTCTTTGAAACACAGCGGGGAGTTTAACTTGTGATTTTTAAATGACTGTACTACTGAATTACTTGAAACCATATTTTCAGCATCGCCTTTTATTATGTTTTTGTGTTTAAAGGTGTAAGGAGGGTGCCCAAATTACATATGCAAGTGTAGCAAAGAGGAGGGAAATCTATGTATATTTTCCCATTATCCTCTAATGTGAAAGAGGGTTCCCCTTACTAAGAAGCCGTATATGGCTCCGCTCACTCAATATTACCGCGCATTGCTACCGTGATTCAACCGTAACACGGCGATAATTTATTTTATAGATGCTATGTATATAGAAGCTTACAGTAAAATGCCGGAAAGAAATATCTGGCGGTATATGGCACACTTGGCGAAATGTGTCATATGGCTTAGGCCTCTTTCACACATCAGGTTTTCGCCGTCAGGCGCGATCCGGCACTTTTGACAAAAACCGGATCCGGCGAAATGCAATGCCGGATCCGGTTTCCCCCCCATTGACTTGCATTTGCGCCGGATCGTGCCGGATGGCCATGCGTTTCATCCGGTTTTCGCCGGATCCGGCAATGTGTCGCAATCCGGCGTCTGGAAAAAACGGCTACTGTAACGTTTTTTGTCTCCGGCGAAAAAGCCGGACACGCCGCATCCGGCGTGTCCGCCTTTTTCACACAATGAAAGCCTATGAGCGCCGGATCCGTTTTTTTGGGTCTGAGCATGCTCAGTAGCTCTGCCCACAGCACACATATATGAAAGCATGACAGTGGGACCCTCAGCCACACCCAACATGCCACCAAAGACAGCAACCAGGCGCAGGAGAAGGCAGGAGACCACTGCAGCACCATCAGCACCACCACCACCCCAAATGGAGCAGGAAAGGGAACATGCAGAACAACGCGAGGGGAGTCCAGCAGCAGATGAGAGACGGTAATTATCAAATCCCCCATTCCTCAAAACTAGGGCCAAGGAATATCAAGATATTCATTGGCCCTTTGTTTCTCTTTATTCAACAGCCACCCAAGAGATGCAGCAGCAGCAGCACTGGCAGCAGCAACAGCAGCAGCACCACCCACAGCCATGGAGTCTGGCCAGCAACATGACAGCACATCTTCTTCTGGGAGCCCTCCCTCGCATCGTCAGCGTTTGACGGTAAGTTTTCATTTCCAAAATCCATCATCTCTGTAATATATGTCTATTCATTGGCTTTTATTTCAAAACAGGAATCACAAGCTGAAGAGGAGCTCTCAGAAGAAGAAGGAAGGGGTGGACAGACACCTGGAGTGGGCTCACAATTGGTAAGTTTTTTGCATCAAACGCAGAAACACAACATCACACTACATACAACACATAGAAAACAATGTACCGCAGACCACACACAGCAAACAAATGCCAACATCCAAACACATAAATTTTTTTCTTTTCTTCTCTAGTCTTCCCAATCTGGTGCTCGGCCAAGAGGTCCTCGCAGTTCCTCCCAGGGTCATCGGCGACAGCAACGCGGCGGTCACCAGCGTGTAAGTATAATATTTAAGTTAAATTTTGGTACACTTTTTATTTCATGTCTTAAGTGTGGAGACAATTTTGCTATTTTTCTATTTTACTTTAACAGCCTTCATAGTGTGCTCCCGACTCAGACGGTGAGGATGGAGGAATTGATGTTGACCACCTCATCGATCTCGTCAGAGAAAGGGAGCCGCTATGGAATATGGCTGACCGCCGCCATGCTGACCTGATTGTTACCCGACGACTCTGGGAGGAAATCTGTTCGCTCCTTGTGGGCCGCTGGGAGGACCTCGATGTTCGGGCCCAGATTAAAGAGCGTAAGTATATACAGTACTGGTTGCTTGATGTAAACCAGTGTTTCCCGAACTCCAGTCCTCATGGTCCCCACGGATCATGTGTTCAGGATTTCTATTTACTATGGAAATCCTGACAACATGACCCCTGGGGACCATGAGGACTGGAGTTTGGGAAACACTGATGTTGTATACTAACCACTTTGTCCTTTCTCGTTTCAGGGGACAGAATTGTGAAGCGGTGGCGGTCTGTGAGGGATCGTTTCAAGAAGGAGTTCAATAAAGAGATGCGGGCCCCGAGTGGATCTGGAGGACGCAGGAGCAAGTACAAGTACGCACGAGCCCTGACGTTCCTCCGGGATACAATGGTCACCAGAAGGTAAATATTACACACCACATATGAAAAAAAAATGTTTAGATGTAACAATTTTTTTTCAGCCAGGGCCATGCCATGTCACTATTTTAATTGTTTTTTTTTCTCTTTATTCCACAGCACGGTGAGCAGCACTCGGGAGCCTGCACGATTGGACCCATCTGAGGCGATCCCTGAGGAGACCGGCACCGAGGGACACTTCGACCGCCCCAGTACATCTGCACCTTCCCAGCCTTCCCACACATTCGACCCATCTGTCCCATCCACCAGCACAGGAGCATCGTGGCCGCCTACATTACATGAAGCTGCTGGTGAGGAGATCGCTTTCCCTTTACCCCACCCTTCTGCCCCTGCCACCTCCAGTACACCTGCGGGTACTGGGCGGCAGCGGCAGAGGGGTCAGGAAAAGACTTATGCGCCAGAGTTCTTGCATCTGAATGCATCTTTCCAGAACTGTCTAAAAGTCTTCTCAGAGCAAATCTTCGCAGGCTTTCAGCAGATCAACTCCAGCATTCTGGAGGTGAAGACACTTCTGCAAACCATGCATTCAGAAGCAAGATCTTCGCCAAACCACACCTTTTTCAGGTCTGTTGTGGAGCGCATGTAAACGCTCTCTCCTACCCAGCAGATGCATGTAATGAATTCGTGCCACGGTGCTCTACAGCACGTTACCTCCCAACCTCCTCCTCCCACCCCAGTAGTTCCTCCACCTGCACCCCCTCCAGCCACTTTCCATCCTCCCCCTCCTATTACATACCAGCCACCTCCCCAGTACCAGCAACCTCCCCAGTACCAGCAACCTCCCCAGTACCAGACATCTCCCCACTTCCAGCAACCTGCCCCGTACCAAACTCCTTCCCCGTACCAAACTCCTTCCCCATACAACTTTCCATCAACATCATCTGCTCCTACAGTCCCTGCCCAACCCTCCACTCCACCGCCCAACACCTCTTCTGCCTCCCACATGTCCACCCATTCTGTAGCTTTTTCCACACCTTCACCTCTAACTGTTCCTTCCCCACCACGATCCCAGTCCTCTCTCCACACTCCCAGTGTCGAAGTGTCCCGCAGCCCCTCCAGCAGTATTTCCACCCCACACTACACAGATTTATAATGTGTGTTTTTTAATAAAAATGCCCATTTGGTTTAAAACCTTTATTAAAAAAGTTTTTTTCACTTTAAAAATATTTTACAAAAAAAAAATATTTTAAATAAAAGTTAAATTATCGTTTTACAATGGTTGTCTGTCATTTCTTTCTGCGGCGAAATATGTTTAAAAAAAAGGTTAAATACAGGGTATTTCAAAGGTAAAAAGGTATTCAAAACCAGGTATATAACTGTGGGTAAATTTTAGCTTTTTGCCACAGTTGTGTTCCTGGCTGTGTTTGAAGCAAAGTATTTCACCTAAAAAGTTGTGTTTATTGTTGGTGATTTCCTAACAATGTACACAACTTTTGTTAAAAGGTGAAATACTTTGCATAAAACACAACCAGGTACACACCTGTGGCCTAAAGGTAAAAATAGTAAGACCATGACAAGATAGCCAACTTTGGTTGGCAAAGGTATATACTGTTGGTACAGAAGGTACACAAGTTTGGTTAAGGGCACAAATCTTTCTCACTCTGTCATCCTGCCAGTGTACTCTGCCTTGAGGTGACATAAAGTATAGTGCAAAATTGTCCCTCATTACTGAAACCGTCACAGAACTTCTAGTGGTAATGTCATGGTAATCTTGCAAGGTGGTTTCTTCAGAGGTGTCCTCAATGGAAATGGGTTCCTTGCAGATAACAAAATTGTGGAGTACCACGCAAGCTTTGATCACCTTGTCCACAGTTTCTGTATTGAGGTTGATCGCAGTCAATAGGACCCGCCATTTGGCTGTCAGAATACCAAAGGTACATTCAACCATTCTTCTTGCTCTTGTGAGGCAGTAATTAAAAATGCGTTTTGTTCTTGACAATCCTCTGCTACCGTACGGTTTCAAAAGGTGTTCTGACAGCTGGAAGGCTTCATCCCCTACACAGACAAATGGCATAGGTGGACCAGATGTTTGCAGCAGCGGTCTAGGGGATGGGAACTGGAAGGTGTTTCCATACAGTTTACGCCCCATGGCAGACAGTTTGAAAACTTGAGAGTCATTGGAGCGGCCATAGGCCCCAATATCAACAGCAATAAATTTGTATTCCGCGTCAGCGATGGCCATGAGGACAATTGAAAAATATTTCTTGTAATTGAAATATTCCGATCCCGATCCGGCTGGCTTTACAATGCGGATATGTTTCCCGTCCACAGCGCCCAAGCAGTTCGGAAACTGACATATCTGTTGAAACTTTTCTGAAATTTCAATCCACCTCTCTGTTGTGGGCTCTGGTAAAAACTCTTCAGCTAAGGAGTCCCACAGTGTACGGCATGTGTACTTCACTATTCCAGATATGGTGGAAATCCCGAGTCTGTACTGGAAATGCAGTGATGAAAGGGATTATCCAGTTGCAAGAAATCTGTGGGGAATTAAAAAACAATCAATTAGTTTAAAATCACAGCATTGCATACCAAAACTCAGCTATAACACTTGGAGATACAAACTACCACCAACAAGATTGCAGTGAAAGTGTGCTCTGATGCGAGCATATCCAATAAATGTGGCTTACCTTAAAGTCACCATCAGACGCTCTGCGGGTGAAACAGAAGCGGCAATAGGTGTCCGATTTTCTTATGAGGTGTGCAATGCGCTCCACCAAGTAATCAAAATTCTCCATTTTGATCCGAACATATCCAAAAAATTTATCCGGGTTTCGTCTAAGGTCCATGCAGAGTGTAGAATAGACCCCACGCGTCATTCTCTTGGCTGTGATGGGGTGGATCCACAAACGTCGTCTACGATGCCTGATGCGCTGCTGTCTCGCTCTCTCCTTCTCCAGAACAATCACCCTCAAACGATTCGCCTCCGCTGTAAAATCCGCCAAATTCTTCAAAATATTTCCAATCACAACATCCATCTTCGCCAATAACTTGCTCTACTCTCCAACCTGCACTTTCTCCTCTACAAGCTGTCAAAGAAGGGCTGTAGGAACACGCTATACAGTGGGGCAAAAAAGTATTTAGTCAGTCAGCAATAGTGCAAGTTACACCACTTAAAAAGATGAGAGGCGTCTGTAATTTACATCATAGGTAGACCTCAACTATGGGAGACAAACTGAGAAAAAAAAATCCAGAAAATCACATTGTCTGTTTTTTTTTCATTTTATTTGCATATTATGGTGGAAAATAAGTATTTGGTCAGAAACAAAATTTCATCTCAATACTTTGTGATATATCCTTTGTTGGCAATGACAGAGGTCAAACGTTTTCTGTACGTCTTCACAAGGTTGCCACACACTGTTGTTGGTATGTTGGCCCATTCCTCCATGCAGATCTCCTCTAGAGCAGTGATGTTTTTGGCTTTTCGCTTGGCAACACGGACTTTCAACTCCCTCCAAAGGTTTTCTATAGGGTTGAGATCTGGAGACTGGCTAGGTCACTCCAGGACCTTGAAATGCTTCTTACGAAGCCACTCCTTCGTTGCCCTGGCGGTGTGCTTTGGATCATTGTCATGTTGAAAGACCCAGCCACGTTTCATCTTCAATGCCCTTGCTGATGGAAGGAGGTTTGCACTCAAAATCTCACGATACATGGCCCCATTCATTCTTTCATGTACCCGGATCAGTCGTCCTGGCCCCTTTGCAGAGAAACAGCCCCAAAGCATGATGTTTCCACCACCATGCTTTACAGTAGGTATGGTGTTTGATGGATGCAACTCAGTATTCTTTTTCCTCCAAACACGACAAGTTGTGTTTCTACCAAACAGTTCCAGTTTGGTTTCATCAGACCATAGGACATTCTCCCAAAACTCCTCTGGACCATCCAAATGCTCTCTAGCAAACTTCAGACGGGCCCGGACATGTACAGGCTTAAGCAGTGGGACACGTCTGGCACTGCAGGATCTGAGTCCATGGTGGCGTATTGTGTTACTTATGGTAGGCCTTGTTACATTGGTCCCAGCTCTCTGCAGTTCATTCACTAGGTCCCCCCGCGTGGTTCTGGGATTTTTGCTCACCGTTCTTGTGATCATTCTGACCCCACGGGGAGGGATTTTGCGTGGAGCACCAGATCGAGGGAGATTATCAGTGGTCTTGTATGTCTTCCATTTTCTAATTATTGCTCCCACAGTTGATTTCTTCACTCCAAGCTGGTTGGCTATTGCAGATTCAGTCTTCCCAGCCTGGTGCAGGTCTACAATTTTGTTTCTGGTGTCCTTTGACTGCTCTTTGGTCTTCACCATAGTGGAGTTTGGAGTCAGACTGTTTGAGGGTGTGCACAGGTGTCTTTTTATACTGATAACAAGTTTAAACAGGTGCCATTACTACAGGTAATGAGTGGAGGAAAGAGGAGACTCTTAAAGAAGAAGTTACAGGTCTGTGAGAGCCAGAAATCTTGATTGCTTGTTTCTGACCAAATACTTATTTTCCACCATAATATGCAAATAAAATGAAAAAAAAACAGACAATGTGATTTTCTGTTTTTTTTTTCTCAGTTTGTCTCCCATAGTTGAGGTCTACCTATGATGTAAATTACAGACGCCTCTCATCTTTTTAAGTGGTGGAACTTGCACTATTGCTGACTGACTAAATACTTTTTTGCCCCACTGTATATAGTTTTTCAGTAGCCAATCCCTTTCGGAAGGTCACAAGGGGCGATTTTAAAAACCGGATCCGGCGTAATCCGTCGAAAAACGGATCGAAAACCGGATGAACCGGATGAGACGGATCCGGTTTTGGCTGTCAAGCGCAAGACGGATCCGGCAGAAAACCGGATCCGTCACATCCGGTTTTACAAAGCATTTGCCGGATCCGGCGCTCCGGCACGACGCCAGAACGCCGAAAACCTGATGTGTGAAAGTAGCCTTTACAGAGCGTAGTGTCACATTGCGGCATCACGGCTAAAACTAGGGTTGTGGTTGTGGTGGCTCTAGTTGCACAATTGCAGATCTCAGAGAAGTCATGGGACAAAAAAACATTTGTGTGACTCATTTGTAGCTTGTTTTTTAGACAAAGGCTATGTTTTTTCTGCATCCAAAACTGTAAAAACACTGTGTATAATGGGCAGCAAATAGCTGCATTTTTTGCTTGGCATTTTTGCAGAGCTTTTCAGGTGGACTATATGTGTGATTTTTTTTGTTTTTGCTGTGTACTTTTGCGGCGTTTTTCAGGCAGATTATATATTTGACTTTTTGTTTTTGTTTTTGATTTTCATTCTTTGCTGTGTATTTTTGCTACATTTTTCTGGCGGCTTGCAATTGTGATTTTTTGGTTTTGCTTTGCATTTTTCTGCATTTTTCAGGCTGATTACATGTGTGATTTGTCTACTTTACATGATTATAAAGTTAGTTTTATTCACCAAAACAGTGCAGAAACACAGCACAAACGTTATGTTGTCTTAATTTGTAGCATTTTTGCACTTTCCCATTGCTTTCTATAGGTGAAAAAAAGATGCCAAAGCACTGACGAAAGAATTGACATTCTGCAGATTTTGAAAAATGCTGCAATGCTTAAATTTAGTCCAGAAAAAAAAGAGCTTTCTGTGCATGAGATTTCTGAAATCTTATAGGTTTGGCTTGTATTCTAAGAGACAACTTCTTTTCTGCAGAAAAAAAATGTAGCAAAAAGGCGGCATGAGAACATAGCCTACGAAAGCCGGATCTTAAAAAAAGACAAAAAAACCCCAACACTTCAATATTTCTATTTTCGTAATGAGGTTTTTTGTTGACAATGTGATTGGACTACAGTCCCTTCCTTGAGCACTTCACTGCTAAGGCAGAGCTGCGAGGTTCACCTGACTTGTAAGCATCAAAGACAGGTTGAGTGCGAGATGCAAATTGCACACGATTTACACTGAAGCCTAAAGGTACTGTCACACTAAGCGATGCACCAGCGATCCCGACCAGCGATATGACGCGGTCAGGATCGCTGGTGCATCGCTAGTGAGCTGCCACACAGGCAGATCTCACCAGGGACATAGCAGAGGTCGGAGGTCGCTACTTACCTGTCAGACGAGGCGATCCTGCGTCCTCCCGCCCGCGTCCACACGTCACTCGTCGTCACAGCAGGAAGCTGACGACGAGAAACGGTCCTGGACGTTCTCGCGCGATCAGCGATAACCAGCGGGGGAGCGGTCGGAGGTAAGTATCAGACATAGCGATATCGCTATAACTTCACAAAAACCAGTGACGTTATAGTGATATTGCTAGCGATATCGCTTAGTGTGACAGGCCCTTAACATGCAACTTGCAACCAGAGACCAAAAATCCAAAAGTCTTGAAATTTATCTCTATATCATATTGCTGTCAAGGTAGGTTATGGGTTGCAACGTGATCCCCATCAACAATCATTCGTTGCACTGTCACAATACGATACCACAACCTTCATGGCGCGCGACACTGGTCTCCGTGTAACCTCAGCCTAATGATTGTCACAATGACATGACTGCAGTGACCTTCAAAAAAAAAATAAAAAATTCAATGCAACTTAGCCCCATACACCTAAATGTAAGTTACATATGATATGTTTGCGATTTGGCTTCATAAGATTTGTTGAAAAATATTTATTAATATTTTTACTGGTAGATTTATATTGTTTTTTGTTTTTCAGTATTTTTTGTTAGATTAAAATCAACAATGAAACTTGCCCGTATTCTGTCAAACAAACCAAAGCCTAATATGGCTTGTCATGAAAAATCAGGACCCTCCATCTAAAGATGGGATAGCTGAGGGGTATGCTATTACTATTAATATGCCATGGCCAAGGAGAAAACATGCAACGTGCTCACTTCCCATAGTCATGTTAATCATTTGACCCATCTGGCCAGTCATGTGAAGTGCATCAGATGAACAGGGCTTAGAGCATCTGTTCTCCACCTGTTAAGATGGAGAGGATGGTGGCTTGCCTTCACTCACTTATTGCGATGAGGTATGAAAAGTTGTGTATTATTAGTGTTTGATAATCAAAACAACGAATGAAAATCTAAAAAATTGTTCATAAAACTCTAGTGGAAGGAGAAACAAGATGGCTGGACCTCAATGTGATCAGGACTGTATCATCAATGCAGCCCAATCTTGAAAAATCAACATTTTAAAAAACATTTTCAACTTTTTTAAAAGACCAAAAAATAGAAATTAAATTTCCAGTACTGTAGGGAAGTTCTACCTATCCAGTACATCGGAACATGTTTCTTAACCAGGATTTTTTAAAAACTTGTTATGTGTCTCATAGAGGAGAGCAACAAGAGTAGATGTCACCTTTACAGTAGGGACAGAGATCACTGACATAGTATGTAAGATATTATTTTTTTTTACAAAATCAAAAACATTTTTATATCTTTTTTGAAGATTTTCATTGTCTTGGTGCTCCTCCAATTGTTGTACAAACCCAGGTATATGATATAATGAAAATTTATCAGTGGGAGTTAATATTTCTTCAACAAACTCATTAAGTACATTAAGTACCCTCCCAACTTGCCATGTATCTCCTTGTGTAACAGAGAAGTTTTCGGGCTTAGGACTTTGTGTCCAGCTTAGGGCCACAGGTTTTAGTTAAAGGGGCTGTCCACAACTTTAAAACATGTTGTAAATAAATCTGTGGTGGTGGGAAAATAAAATAAAAAAAAAATCAAAACCCACCTGACGGGCTGGCACTACTTTTCTGTAGTTCTGTACTTTGCACTGTGGGTTGCATCAGTCCCTTGACGTTTTCTGTATGGGATCATCACATGACAGCTGCAACCAATCAGCTTCACATTACATTCAAGCCAGGAAAAAAAACACTCATTCTTCTGGCTCAGATGGAATGTGAAGGCTGCAGCCACTCAGCAGCTGCTGATTGGCTGCAGTGGTCATAATATCTCCATGCCCGAAGATGAAGGAAACATGTGTATTGATTTTTTTTGTATTTCCTTATTTATTATTTTATTTAGCGGTCTTCGACTCAATCTCGATCCATGGCGACTTGATGGATGAACGCTCTCGATCCATGGCGACTTGATGGATGAACGCTCTGTAGGAAGATCAATCTTGCGCAAGTCTAGATAGGTCCACCAGGGGCTTCTCTGCCGTTATCCTGACAGTATCAAGCCATTGGGTTGCTGGTCTTCCTCTTCGCCTTGTTTCTTCTAGTCTTCTGACCATGATGTCTTTCTTCAGTGATTGCTTACTTCGTATGATGTGTCCAAAGTAAACAAGTCATAGCTTGGAGATCCTTGATTCGATTCACATGTTTGGCTTGATTTGATCCCAAATTAATTTGATTGTTCTTCTTACAATCCATTCTATTGATAACATCCTTCTTCAGCACCACATTTTGAAGATGTCGATTCCTCTTCTGTCTTGTTTCTTTTTTATCCAGGTTTCGAATATGTATGTTGCCACAGAAAAGACCATACTATGTATAAGTCGTGTCTTTGCACCAGTGAAATGTTTCTCGAATTGAAGACCTTGCCTAGTGACTTAATTATTTATTTATGTATTCTTCTATTGACTTCCGGTGTCATTGCTGCATCTTGAATGATCATTTATCAGGATCCTGTCAGCGCCGGTGAACTGCCACGGCTGAGCAGGGTGACTCACCCACACTTCGGGAGGGACCGGGGTCCGATACTGCAGGGAAAGTTCAGGCAGATGGGACCTGCGACGCTGAAGGTAGTAAGAAGACAAGGACCTACGATCATGTGACCACAGGGGGCGGGGCTTAGCGTCCTACTGCTGGAGATGATTGTAGGATACTTACTACAGGGATTCTGTAGTAGAGGAGAGGGAAACTCAAGTCAGACAAGCAGAGGTCATACACATAGAGGGCTGCGCGGTACCAGAGGGGCGAGCAGAGAATAGTCAGAACGTAAGCACTGAGTCATACACGGAGATAGCAGCACAGTACAAGAGGGACAGGATGAACTCGTAACAGGGAGAACCAAAATCAAAACCAAACAAGCATAAAGTAGCACAGGCACAAAGCACACCAGGGTCACACACACACGGCCAAGGATCTGAGTATAAGCGACGAGGAATGAGCCCACAATGAGGCTATAAAAAGCCTCCCAGAATCTCAGAGTGAGGCCATCCAGATTAACCTCTGAACTACCTAATCCCACGAACTAAGCAGATCATGACATCATTGATCCAAGTAGGTTGAAGTCTTTTACAACTTCCATTTTGTTGCCATCAATTTGAAATGTGTCCCGGATGCACCTGGCAGTAGTCAATATCTTTGTCTTCTTTGTGTTGAGTTGCAGTCCCATGTTGGGGCTTTCCATCTTGACACTTTGTAATACGTCTTTCATTCCATTTATGCTTGTTGCTATCAATGTTGTATCATCTGTGTATTTTCCTACCACCCTAGAATATGTTTTAGAGTAGTGGTGGACCCCATTAAGGTCCCTTTACATGGACAGTTTTATTGACGCTTACAAGTGCTAGTTCAAGTTAATTTTCAACTATTGTGTTTTATTTTAGCTAGTTTAGTTTTATTTTTGGGTCCTGCTCACAAAATCTCCCATCTTTACGTTGGTCCATCCTGTCATATCCTTGACTCAACCTGACTCTCCTCACCTCACATTTTTATCTCATTAAAGCCCTTCTCCCCTCCACTTGATGCCTCTAACATCTACCAGTCATGTCAACTTTATAGAAGCCACAGATTTATTTCCAATGGTTTTGGGCCGTTAATTTCATATAATCATTACTTAGTAAACGGAAGGTTTTACTCTGCCGTACAGCAAGTATAACAATGTGCACTTCTGGTAGAAATCAGTAATAATACCACTAACTGGCCATTTCAGGCATGTCGATTATATCTCATTATCGCAAATACCCTATATAGAGTCTCGTAAACCGACGCTAAAAACTGACATCATCAGAGCCAGTGCTTTATTAGGAAAAAACAGGACCTGATTTTTTTTTTTTTAATATTCTTCACATTAGCCGTGTTCCTGCAGGAAGTTGTGTTTATTCCCAATGTGCTTAATACTAAGAAAAAAAAAGAAAAGCGCTTTCCAGATCTTAACCTTTTTAGTCAGGTGGGAGGGGGGCATGCTCTTTATTGGCCTTATGTTCTCCCAAGGAATGTTTTTTCTTTATTTTGGGGAGGGGAGGGGGCAACTGCAAAATGATCGGATCAAACGTAACATGTGTAGGTATTAAGAAGGTTCTGCTCTATAAGGGAATAAGAAGGGTTACTCCTTGTATCGACTGATCAAAAGGCTTCACAGCTGTTTTTAACATCTGTGCCCCCTTCTTAATACATTTAATAGTGATCTTTGTACCTCTGCACAGAAGTGTATTTGGGCTTCTATATGTTGACATTTTTCTCATTACAATTTCTTATGACTTACAGATGGCCTGGAATTAATTTGCTCCGTTCTTTCCCCTTCACTGGGGCTCCAGCATTTTGCACATTAAGATTTTTGACTCTTGAATATGCTTTTTTTTATATTTATATATATATATATGTTTATTATGTGGGATTTATTGATCCTCAAGAGGAAGTCCACTATTTTGTAATAAATGCAACACACGCCCGACATTACTTGGGAATATGTGCTCCATCAAGCTGCGATAAAATGTGGAAACACAGATGCCGCTCGCCTCTCGTCTAACAGCGAGTACACGTCGAAATTTGCTTAAATCGAAGATATAACGATGAGTAGCATCGTATATTGCGAAACCTCAATCAGTCGGAACAAAGCCGCTTCATTCATTTTCTACTGCCTGTATATTTGTCTTTTTCTCTTTTTTTTTTTTTGAGGATCCTTCTCAGCAGTGGAGCCCACGTGTCTTTCTCGTACCCTCCCTCCCACCTTTTTTAGCTTTTCAGTTCTTAGAGGAGAAATGACACAAATGAAACGCCTCTCAGAAAACTGCCATTAAAATATATATTAGACACTGTGCTGAATCTATTCTCCAGTTCTGCAGGCTCTTAGAAATCCTGTTTGATCTCCCCTACGGAAACACAGGGCAGAGGAGTTCTTACAGACTGATGTCTTAAAGCAGAGAGAGAGAGGGGGGGAAAAAAAAAGAAACGAGAGAAATAAACAGGCTTGCACAGTGAATAGCTTCTGCTCGCGTGGTGCATCATCACATTGCCAGTCTTAACTAGCCACAACCTTTTGTTGTTCAAAACACTTTGACCAAACAATGGAAACTCCAGTTTTCTCTCTAAACAAACCTCATTATTCTCCAGTTAGAAATGTCCTTACGATCAATAGATAGATGCGATGCAAAAAATGCAAGGGACCTTTTGTGGCTAATACCAACATGCACTGGTAAACAGAATGAGTCCCTCCGATCCGTTTCATCGAACAGCCTGCCGCATTTCATCAAGAAAGAAGCACCTAGTCTGGTGTAATTTTTTTTTTTTGCTTCCTTTCATGCAGATTGGTGCAAGATTGAGTTAGGCTACGGTGCAGAGGTCACAAGCGCACCCTGTCTTTGTCGGGCATGGCTGTCAGTGTCCACATGACAGGTCTAAGGCCAAAGCCCAGTCTGTAGACTCTAGTTTATCGTCCACTCTATCAAAGAGTCTAATGGTCAGCAGAGGAGGCACAAACTGTCCCCTGTGGCTTGACATTAACAGAGCGAACTTGTTTAAGTGTTACCGGCGATGTCTGAGGATGATGTGGACGCCAATAACAGTTTTCTTCAATGAGCACTCGCTCAGATCACAACTCAATACGACTCGACGGCGACACAAGCCGAGCTGCAAAACGCTCCCAGGAGGCATGCCCTCACCTCCGAATCCAAAATAGAGAAGGGCTGATCAATGCCCTCTGACAACAAGTGAGGCAGTCACCTCTCGGCCCTTCCTTGCCTCCTCCATGAGGAAAATAGCGATAAATGGGACAATAACTACACAGTACAAATGCCCACAGATCTTCTCACGCCATGGTCAACATCATCGAGTGGCGCTACTACAGAGATTAAGAGCTGTCGGCACATATTTATATCCCATTCACTAATATCTATGTGAGGTATAGTCACCAGACTGACACTTCATGAAGATGAATTATTACAATTTTCATTTTCTATTTTTAAGATAATTTTCTCTGTTTTTTGTTTTTTTATTTTAATTTATTAGATATGTCTTAAAACATGCATTTTCATATACGGTAAATATATGAAGCAAGAAACATACTATTGTGGAAATTTTATTTTGCTATTGTACTTTTTTTTACTTTCAAATTATCCGTAATATAAAAAAAATGATGTATTACTCAGGCTGACAGTGAAAAATATCTATATATTGAATAGTAATAATATAAATCCCTCAGTGGAGGAAACTAATCACTCGACCCTCCTCCCACCACCAATACCGCATGTCTTTAGCCTCTTATGCACTTTCTTTTATGCACCGTGCATTGGTGTATTTATATAACAAAAAAATGCAGTCAGTCACTACTTCAGCCTCAATGGCAGATTACCAACTTCTTTTCTAGCAGCACAAACATTTACTATACCGACAAGGATATAAGCCTCTGCTGGGTCAGAAGTCAAGATAACCAGGAGATTGGAAATTCCAGGGCAAAAGGAGAGAAATACATGTACATGTGTATGTATGTACTGTATATATACTGTATACACATATATATATATATATATATATATATATATACACAAATATGTACAAAAATATTCTAGGGTAAAATGAGAGAAATGTCTACACACATACTTATATATACATTGAGAAAGGCTGGATAGAGAGCGCTGACACGTAACACAGCTGCTGTCGGTGAATAAAGTATTTTGGATTTTTATATCTTTCATAGGAAGCTTTGCCAGTTTCCTTGGGGGCGATTTGCACCCACTCAGTCAGCGCTGATGTTTTCTGGATATGTATTTATTTATTTAGAGAGGAATATTGCCATCCATGTGCATTTAGAATGTTTTATTCTGTAGCAATTTGGTGTTTTTTAATGTTTTATTTTTAACATATACTAAGGATTAAATGGTGTTTCTCTAATATAGGTAGAAAAGAGATCAGATAAATACAGAGCTAGCTAGATAGATAGATAATAGATAGATAGATAGATAGATACATAGATAGATAGATAATAGAGAAAGATAGATAAATAAATAGATAATTGATAGCTAGATAGTTAAAGATAGATAAATAGATAAATAGATAGATAGATAATAGAGAAAGATAGATAAATAGATAATTGATCGATAGATGATAGATAGATAGATAAATAGATAATGGATTGCTAATATATAGATAGATAATAGATAGATAATAGATGATAGATAGATTGATAATATATATAGATAATAGATAGATAATAGATAGATAGATAATAGATAGATAAATAGATAATAGATAGATAAATGATAGATAGATGATAGATAATAGATATGAGATAGATAAATAGATAATAGATAGATAGATAGATAGATGATAGATAATAGATATGAGATAGATATATAGATAGATAGATAGATGATAGATAATAGATATGAGATAGATAGATAATAGATAAATAGATTTGAATATCTTCACTTATCCCTGCAGATGTGTGGAATAATTTTGGAACTTGCAGAGAGCAGGTGAGATATCTCCAGTGACATTTCATAGCTGCTAGGATACAGATGATGATAAAACACAGATATATATCGCATGAACCAAATGGAGAACAGCAAAACCATTTATTAATTCAGATGTCCAGAGTTCTAATTCCCTGGCCCTATGTCTTTGCCGGGAAGTGTATGCGTATAAATCCATAAATCTATATGTATAATGTGTGTGTATATATATCTACATACTGTATATATGTATGTAAACAAGTCGTCTCTGTATGCCGTCAGTACGTCTGATTCCGTTTGCAGTTGCAGCATGGGTTCATTCCAATAGCGATTTGTGTATTGTATAATTTTTAGCCTTTTACAAATGGAGACATGTGCAGGAGACAGGCTGCGTCGTGGGGTCTGGAGTTCTTATTTAGCACTATGATTTTTCTTGGCTGTCACCCCTAAACAAAGGCAGTGAGTGGTAAATGTAGGAAGAGGGGGCACGAGTGGCCGGGCCAAGGTCTGATCCAGCAGACAAGAGAGATTGGCCAAACAATAGAATGACCCTGACATTGAAGAAATAAATAAAACATGCAAATAGTTGTCCCTGATGGCTGCCTTATCCCCCCACCTCCCACCCCCAACTGTGATTACATTTTCTGTGGTCATTTCCCAAATGTCTACCCAACAGAAGAAAAAAAAAAAAATCACCCACAGCCTTCTCTCACACCATTGCTTAAAGCAAAGCCCCTTCCTGTGGCTTGCAATCTGCAGGCCTGCCAATCACACACACTTCCAGCGTCAGGCACTCTGCTTTCATTAGGCCACAATGCATCACATCTGATTACGGCACAACCCCAAAAAACACCAACTAACAATAAGATACAGAAGTGTGACACTGCCCCGTTAATAATCAGCTTCTTTCAGCACACTGCACCCCCAGCTTCGTGCACTGGACCTTACCAAGGGGCCTGCTTTAATAAGTCTGCTAGCTAACGCTTGTCGCTATGCAGAGCTGCTCTTTAGAGACTCAACAGTGAGGTGAGAATGCAAGAAGAATAGGAAGGGGGAGACCAATATCTACAGAGCTAATGACAAGTGCCTTAATATCCGGAATTTTCAGTTTCCCATAAGCACATTTGCTTTTCCTATTGGAGCAATTTCTAATTAAAGATTTTAATCTGGTTTCACATTGAGTTAATAAGCCCTTTGATTGATTAGGATTCATAAAATTGTCATTTTCCACTGCTGAGACTGCTGCGTGCTTCGGAGACCGGAGTAAGGTGCTACTATTGTTCAGATACCCCCCATGAAGATTAATACGAACGTCAGTCAATAATAGGCCAAAATGGAACCACAGAGGCGCAGCAAAGAAGAAAAGTTACGCACGTGCATTATTCTAATTTCATAATATTTTAATTTCTTGTCGCAGAGAAAAAAAAGAAAAAAGCAGATTTGGTAATTAAAATTGTAATGTCAGCAGTGGGGGATTTTTTTTCTGTTGCGCAGAGTTGTTATAACATGAATGGACGTACTAAGCATGATTAACTGCGGGTTACTATTCAGGATATTGTTCCGTAGGGTCATCTAGCTGAATGGGTAACAAATCGGAAATCACATACGTTTTAGGAAAAATGTTTTATTAATAATTGCTATATAAAGGCGTTTAGATTATTTAGGTATTTAGATTAGTTTTTTTATGTGCATGGGAGTTAGCGCCAGACATTCGTCTAGGTCCCACAGGTTTTGGGGATGCTGCTAATTCTTTCGATGGCAGGAAATATTACCATCACCTTGACATGTATAAGTATAGTATTCTCTAGACATTACGGCTTTGGGGAAGTATGGCACAAGACTTGTCTGATGGCACATACGAACATTGGAACAATGGACCGTGTGACAGTGGGGACCTCTTCTAATTTGGTGACTGCCAAGGTAGGAATCTTGTAAACCTGTGCTGCATTCTTCTTCCTCGTAATACCTAGTCATGTTTGGGGCATACATCAGCTTCAGTCTGTGTCATGTCCCACGACTTGGGAATCATACATTATTGTTTTGTAATCGTACTGTTGTTGTTACACTGCTATGGAATCACTTTGCCTTTTAAAAATTTGCCCTTCCTCTCTCCTTGTAGCCTGGCTGTGATGTCAGTGACCCATTCCTTCTTCGTCCTGTCCAGTGTTTGTCAGCCATATTTGTCTGAGGATCATCTTTTTACATCTCTGCTTCACAATTGTATTTTTTCCTGCAACAGTTTCATAATACACGAGTTCAGTTTGACAATAAAACTTCTGTAACCTTCATACATGACTCTGCAGTAGAGTTTAGGCTATCTGATTAAATCAGTTTGTGTGAGTACTGGTTCAATTCAGACATCCATAAAAAACCTGGCTCAAGAGCGCCACACTCCCAGCCTAGTAATGGAATAGTCTCCTTCTTACAATTGTGTGTCCAACATCTGTCGTATGTTCGCCATAGCTTTTCTGTAGAGAGGTACCTCAAAGCTCTTGAGCCCCAATGTGTAATGCAGGAAATTGGATTCAGCAACACAGATACATGGAGCAAGGGTGAACAGGGGTAAAAGTAGTATGATTTAATGATTACAGGGAGAAATCTCCTCACAGGGAGCAACAGGGGGGTAAATCATATTTAAGCTAGGAATCACAAAAGATCTGAGTAACTTAAGGAGACAGTTTATGAGTATTTCTGTTCCACGTGAGTCTGACGCTTGTCACGTGCTCAGGGGTGAAAGCTGGATGCTGGCTGAGTCTGGTGCTGAATTCTTTAGGCTTCCCCGCCCAACAGATTAGTCTTTCCTCTTCTGGTGTCAACGGATGGTCATTGGTTCGACCCGTTGAGCCCCTAGTCCATCACACTGCTCTGCAACCGTGAGCTTTTCACAACACTCTCCCGTTCGGTGCACTCTGCGGTCAGGAGTGTCGCACAACAATCTCCTGCTCAACATGCTCTGCAATCGGGAGTCTCACACGATTCTCCGCTTGATCTTCTCTGCACTCGTGTCCTCTCGCTGCCGCGTGGACTAATTCTATCCCCAGCACCACGGGTCTTCCCTCTTCTCCCTGGCAGGAGCTCTGTCTGTTTTCCTGTGAAAAACTCCTCGTCCCTGCTACACTTACCACGCCCCCTCTCTTCAGGTCAAAAGTACTCTCCGTCCTCAAGTTTCTTCCCCCCTGCAACAGTAGGCACGGCCCCAGCAGTTCCGGTCCCGGTGCTCTGTTGGCACCCGCAGCCCAGTCTTCTTCCTTACACCCCTGTTCTCCTTTTTCTCACCATTCCACGGGCAAGAGCTCTTTTATTAGACCCTGGGAGCGGTAGACGGTGAACTGCTGAGGTCTGGGGGCGAGATCGGCACCTCCTCATCAACATCAAGAACCATCGAAGTGGGCACATTAATGACTTGTAGCTATTTTTTCCCATCCTTTAGACAGGCAATGCCGCAACATGCTACGGTGAACTATCCGGGTAGGCACTCCTGTCCGTTCAGGCTGGACTTCGTACACTGGCCTGTCAGAGCTGACTCGGCATGTCACTCAATGCGGGGTCCATTCCCCTCGGCTTTCCTACTTTCCTTGGAGTCGCTGGTTCCGGATTAATACCCTATCTCCTGATTTCAGAGCTATCTTTCGAATAGGTGCCGCCTCATGATGTTTAAGTTCTTGGAACTTAGTTTGCACCAGTCAACGGAGAGTCTGCAGTCGATGTTGGTGTTCTCGAACCCAGGAAGACACCCCCATCCGTGGGTAGTCCTCTTCTGGATCCAACTCTAGCTCTGTGATCTCTCGTCCCATTCGCCCGAACAGCAAGGCATACGGCGTGAACCCCGTCGTACTGTGTTCTCAATTGTTGTACACCTACATCAATTCAGCCACGAACTCAGGCCATCGTATCTTCCGATAACCTCTAATGTTTGAAGCATCTGGATCACAAGCCCCATTCCCCTGAGGGTGATAAGGAGTGGTTCTTGACTTCTCAATCCGGTATAAACGGTACAACTCTTCTTATACTCGACCTTAGAAGCAGGTGCCCTGGTCGGAGTGGATCCTTTTTGGGCAACTGTACACCCAGATGAAATCTTGGTAAATGGCCTGTGCTGCTGATTCAGCAGTCTGGTCTCAGGTTGAAGTCACTACAGCAAACTTAGTGAAATAGTCAGTCATCACCAGACAGTGCTCATACCAAAGATGTGCTGGGCCTGCAGCCAAGTAATCGATCATCAAAACCTCCAAGGGTGCAAAAGTCACAATGGTCTGTATCAGGGTCCTCTGTTCTGGGGGTTTAGCTAGCTCACAGCTCCAACATTTTTGGCAGGCCTATATATACATGCATCACACAGAAAAAACCAAGCCAACATAAAGAGGTCTAGCTGCATCCTGCAAAAATGCTAAAAAGTGCAAAAAGATAAAAAGATATGGGGTATTAGTTACTATTTTGGCCAAGGCAGATTAGCTCGCAACCCAACGTCACGGGTCCCCAAATTTTGCGAGTCCCTAACACTAAATCTGAACAGCGCTCATAAGTAAAAAATTCCCAAAAATTCAAAAAAACACATTTGAAAGGTTGACTCACCAAACCCTGACTAATGCACTAGCAGGATGCAGCAGACCTCCACTGATAAAGGCTGGGACAGCACAGGTGCAAACCACTGATGAAAACAGCCAGTAACTCAAGAGGGTCTGTCTGCCTAGTGGAAAAAATGCACACAAATAGAGCTTGCATAGGACATCAGTCACACAGATAAGTGTGGTGAAAAGTGTCTGAACAGCCTATTAATGACGCCCATAGTATTAGCAGGCGGGCTGCTCAGCACTATATATATATATGCATCACACAGAAAGAGGTCTAGCTGCATCCTGCAAAAATGATAAAAAGTGCAAAAAGATAAAAAGATATGGGGGTATTACAGTAGTTACTATTTTAGCCAAAGCAGATTAGCTCGCAACCCAACGTCAAGGGTCCCCAAATTTTGCGAGTCCCTAACACTAAATCTGAACAGCGCACATAAGGAAACCTTTCAAATGTGTTTTTTTTAATTTTTGGGAATTTTTTCCTTATGTACGCTGTTCAGATTTAGTGTTAGGGACTCGCAAAATAGTGCTGAGCAGCCCGCCTGCTAATACTATGGGTGTCATTAATAGTCTGTCCAGACACTTTGCACCACACTTATCTGTGTGACTGATGTCCTATGCAAGCCCTATTTGTGTGCATTTTTTCTACTAGGCAGCCAGACCCTCTTGGGTTACTGGCTGTTTTCATCAGTGGTTTGCACCTGTGCTGCCCCAGCCTTTATCAGTGGAGGTCTGCTGCATCCTGCTAGTGCATTAGTCAGGTTTTGGTGAGTCAACCTTTCAAATGTGCTTTTTTGAATTTTGGGGAATTTTTTCCTTATGTGCGCTAATCTTTGGTAGTACCCAGTAACCCCAAGAAGGCCCGAACGTCTTTCACCATAGTCGGGGTGGGCCACGCCTGTACAGCCGTTATCTTCTCACATGCAGGCCTCACTTCTTCACCAGATACAACATGCCCCAGATACTCAATTTGCTTGCGGAAGAGGTGACATTTTTGTTGCCACCTTCAGGCCATGGCTCTGCAGCCGACTTAGCACTTGCTCCAGCCACCAAAGATGTCCTTCAAAGGTGGCCGCATAAGCGATGATGTCGTCGAGGTAAATAAGTGTTGCTTCGAAATTCAGGTCCCCCCAGGCATCTCTCCATCAACCACTGGAATGTCCCAGGGGCTTTGGTCAGACCAAAGGGCATCCGATTAAATTCAAACAGTCCCATGGGCAATATGAACGCCGTCTTCGGCCGGTCGTGTTCAGCGATGGGCACCTGCCAATACCCGCTGGTCAGATCCAGGGACGAAAAGTATTTTGCTTTTCCCAAGGCAGACAGGGACTTCTCAATTCTAGGCAACAGATAGGAATCCCGCACTATGCAAGCATTCAGTCTTCTGTAGTCGACGCAGAAGAGCAGTGTTCCATCCTTTTTCCTTAGTAAAACAATGGGAGCCGCCAACGGACTTTGACTTTCCCTTATTACTCCAATCTGTAGTATGTGAGCTAGCATCTCCTTCACTTCTTTGTACATCTGAGGAGGTATCTGCTAATATCTTTCTCGAACTGGTGCAGCACATTCTGTAGGAATTTCATGGGTGATAGCCTGAATGCACCCGAAGTCAGCTTCATGGCGTGCAAAGACCTCCTGGTAACACTCTAACACAGCCTCCACTTGTTGCACCTGCTGAGGTGAGAGCCCCTTCAATTCAGCCCATATGTGTTCCCAGATTCGATGACTCTCCTTCGTGCTTCTGGATGAGTATTCCGATGCCATTGTAATGGCTAGGGTCCAGGCATCTCTTGGCATTACTGCCAATTGTACAGCCTCAGGTTGCACCACTTCTTCCGGCATTCCTAGGACCTGAACCACTTCACTCTTAGGTGATCGGGTGAGGCTATCTTCTCACAGGTTGACGCACTGCACTACAACGTTTCCGTCATGAACTGTGGCTAATATCCAAGGTATGAGGAGTCCAGGGGGTACTTGATCCCCCGATGTCGGCTCTAACTGCACCTCTACCCCCTCGAGGGCCGTACAGGCTCGTACTGGCAATGCGAGCACCGTCTGCCCAGGTGGTAAAGTTTAGCAGCTGCGGGAACCATCACCTTCCCCAGGACTTTGCCTTCACTTGATGTTTCCTGAGCCTGGACAGCTCGAATTAGTTTCTAGAATACTTTTCTTTGGGGAGTTGGCGTACTCCACCAGTCCAAAATGGCCTCTTGTGGCTCACTGATCAGGAGAGATCCAATCTCTTTCAGTACATTCATTCCAAGAGTCACCACGAGCCCGTTGCCGACGTCCCCAGGGACCAACACAACCCTTTTTTGACCCAGATCCTTTCCACACACTCAGATCTCCATCCAGACCACCCCTACGACCGGGATGGGCAACTGGTTGGCTGCCGTCAGTCTGAGTACCAGCCCCAACACTTCTGGAAAGTGATGTCTAAAGTAAGCTTCAGGCATGGTGGTCACTTGCAATCCAGTATCAATTAGGCAATGAACTGCTCGCCCATTCACTTCAGCTCAGATGGTGGGGCTCATAGAGATTAGACCTCTGGGACTCCCGTCTCTTCTCCTTGGTCTTTCAGCCTTCGGGATGTGTCCCCCAGCCACTGAATCTACTATTTTAACGGCTGCCGTGGTAGAAACCATCCTGTCTTGCTCAACCTCAGGCGTAATATCCAGAGTTCCTACACCTGAAACAAGTCGGATCCCATTCTGCACTGGCTGTCTCATTCCCTGATGAGGCTCGACGGACAAGCGTGACTCTGAATCAATCCTGTCTCTTGATGAGGGGGTCGCTCTCAATGTATCTGGGCTGAGGCGGGAACTCTTCTAAGGCTGGACCACTCTTCCCACATTTCTCTTATTTCTTTCAGGATTTCCCAGGGCCTCTCTGGCACGCTAGCTTCTGCCCCTATTTCTAGAAAAGTCAAGCGTGGCAACCAGAGCCCGGTCTTCTTCCTTACAAATGCACAATATGTAATAGGGTACTTCATCAATTGTGTGTTTTTTGTAATAAAAGGGATTTCTCATGAGTAAAATTGAAAAGTACATGTAAAAGAAAATCAACTTTCCAATTTACCTTTTATTAAAAATCCTCTGAGAATGCAAGAAATTTTCACCTATAGCTTCTTACTCATTGCCTAGGTTATTGGCCACTTCCATAGTGTATCAGAAGTGGTCAGTTTCTTAGACAAGGGTCGTGCCCTTTGCTATAGAGCTTGCAAGCACTGCTCTGAAGCTTGTACAATTTCTGGATCCAGACAGCTTCAATACCCCTGTGTTCCAACAATACTGCAGAGCAATGCTATCTGCTTTAGAAACTATCCAATTCGGGCTAGCATCTCAGCCATGCTGCTGGTCGAAACTATCATTCTTCAGGAGCTTTCCCCAGAAAGTTGTAAGCCAGGAGGAAGAGGAGCTGTGTGCTCCAAAAGATAAAGATAAGAATAACCCTTTTAGTAGCAGAGAAGCTATTGCCCCCCCTTATTGCCCCCCCTTAAGGGGGTTTTACACTAAGCGATATCGCTAGCAATATCGCTAAAACGTCACTGGTTTTGTGACGTTATAGCGATATTGCTAGCGATATCGCTATGTGTGATACTTACCAGCGACCGGCTCCCCCGCTGTCCATCGCTGATCGCGCGAGAATGTCCGGCTCCATTTCTCGTCGGGCGCTTCCTGCTGAGACTTCCTGCTGTGACGACGAGCGACGCTGGACGCGGGCGGGAGGACGCCAGGATCGCTGTGTGTGAATGGTAAGTATCGTGCGCTGCGTCGCTGCTGCATCGCTGTGAGATCTTTCTGTATGAAAGCTCACTAGCGATCATTTAGCGATGCACCAGCGATCCTGACCGGGTCGGATCGCTGGTTGGATCGCTGGTGCATCGCTAAATGTAAAAGGGCCTTTAGACACTATTTCCTGGGTACAACTGCAGCTTCTGTCCCCTTTAGTACACCTCCTTTGTAAGATGAAGAGGAGCCAATGCCAAAGGTTTAATTTAAGGTTATTGCGATGTACAATACAAATTAATATTGTGGTACCGTGTTAGCCAGAAAAATCCATGTAAATACTTAGGTCCCCAAAAAATGAGAAAGGTATTCAAGGAGTGCTACCTTTATTGGCTAACCAGAGAAATTATATTTGCAAGCTTTCAGGGCTCAGAAGGCCCCTTCATCAGGCTAATTACAAGTGAATTACTTGTAATGAAGCCTGATGAAGGGGCCTTCTGAGCCCTGAAAGCTTGCAAATATAATTTCTCTGGTTAGCCAATAAAGGTATCACTCCTTGAATACTTTTCTCATTTTTTTGGGACCTAAGTATTTACATTGAATATAAGGTTATTATAACATGTAGTCATCAATAGAAGTGAAGCAAAAGAGAAGATGGAAAAACCCTATAAGAAAAGGACACCTTGCAGTTAATTAGTAATGGGTAAGATATTCCAATTGGTTTCATAATTCATATAGAACCAGTGATGAAATGTCCTTTTAAAATAGTGTAAATCAGTGATGGGAACATATTTATAGGTGCATATAGGGACCCTAGCTTGTAGCAACCCTGCTGGCCATAGTGATAAGATGCAAGAACTTTGCTGCCTCTCTGCACTGTGTGCAGACATAAGCGTGCATCACCAATATGGACAACCAGGTTGGAATAGTGTTCACACTACGCACTGGTGAAATATACCTGAGGATATTTCGAATTATTGCATTCATTTATACATCTAAAACTTCAGGCTGTGTCAACATTTTCCCCTCCTCTATGTGTAACCTCATTCTGCCCCTGGCGCTATGATCTAATTTCTCCACGTCAATCACGTACAGTCAGACGAGGGATATTTTCTTGGGTAGCCAGTTGACCTTCCAAAATGTTTTTTTTTTTTTTTAAGGGATTGGAGAAAGAGGTAGAGGCAACCTATGTGTGTCCATAGGGAGATAATGAAGAAGCCCTCAAGTCAAAGCCCAGTGCTAACCACCGTGCCGTATAATGTGCACTGCTCCCTATGGTATCACAAAGGTTAAGGGCTATTATAAAACAGTATTCAGCACACAATGCCACATCTCCTTAATTACTAGCCATTATATTATTATTAAAGCCCAACATGACAAGACACATTGTGTATTTTCTTTAAAGTAATGGGTGTACATATCAAGCACGACACATTGTTTCCTTGTTGTTTTGTTGTTTTTTTCTCTTTTCTGCCTTTCTTGTTATCAGCGAGAGAATTCATCTGAAGACAATGGTGATACAAGTAAATGTCTCCCATTTCCGCGGTTCCAGATGATCAGGGGTATATAAAAACGATATGGCTTTTACCCCAGCAACCTTGAAACAGTCTCTTTAATTACTGGCATTGCAGTAACGGCCTCTTCTCTTTTGTGTTCAATCTCTTCGACTCTCATTGTTCTCACTTGTGCCTATTATCTTACACGGTAGGAGATGGCTCAGGGAAATGGTCAGACAACGTGAGAGGGAGGGGGGCTCCTCTACCTATTCATTCACTAGGAGCTAGTTTTGGGGGGAACGAGGAAGGAAGGAATGGAGATTTGAAAGAGATAGAAATGAGAGAATACAAAATCTGGACTTGAGACAAGGTCAAGTCCAGAGCGCCCGCCTTAGCGTAGACACTTCTTAAAAATTGCACACACAGACTTATCTGTGAACTTAAGACTTCACAGCATCCAAGGCGGCACACTCTCTCCAGCCTCTTTCTATTCCTAAAACGCTTTCATTGTGTTAATTACCTATGACTCAAAAACAGCACACTAGGGCCTTCCAGATCCCAGGGAGATCTGTTGTGCCCTGACAATACAGCAAAATGCAGGAACCCACGATGCAATCTCAGAAATGTAACACAAAGATGGCTAGGCAGAATGCTGACCTGGAGGGAGATAATAGAGAAGGAGAGTGCTGTGCGGAGACTGACATAATTTAGGTTTTTAAAGCTCTCCATTAGACAGAACAGGCTATTGTTAATTTTAGCCGGCGTGTGAGGCCACTGCTAGCTTCACATTAGATGTTCAACTAATCGCAAATTCAACAATGTGCGGAAAGGTGCAGGGCCGGCCAATCCCCCCAGTGGGAAAACAATTTGAAATTAATGTTTTTCCTGTTAATAGTTAATGAGATATGGTTAGGAGCAGATAGGGCTTTAAAATGAAAGAATGATTTATTTAAGAAAATTAATTGCAGGCCTCTAAATTTCGAGATAAATGAACAAAAAACTTAGTAAATTTAGATTCATATTTCTGATCCACAACTTCGACAATTAGGACAGTAAATGGAGCAAAATTATTAAGACACATTTATACGAAATGATCACTCACTGTAAATATGTTCACTTGGATGTGTGTCTTTAATCTCAGCTCAGGGGTGTGTAAAGGGCGATATTGGATATTATTATCATTGGTACTATTGCATATTTACTAAATGTTCTGTAGTGATCTGCACAAATATTCCAAAAAGATTAACTCATTTACTAACTATAGATTTGTAAAATAGTATAAAATTAAAGCCCCCCATACACATTAGACTAAAGTCAGCTGAACCTGCCAATATCAACGGGTTCAGCCACTGGTTTAATGTGTATGGGGGCATAGCTATGTGCTTAGGGTCATTGTCTTGTTGGAAGGTGAACCTTCGGCCAAGTCTGAGGTCCAGAGCACTCTGGAAGAGGTTTTCATCCAGGATATCTCTGCACTTGGCCGCATTCATGTTTCTTTCAATTGCAACCAGTTGTCCTGTCCCTGCAGCTGAAAAACACCCCCATAGCAGGATGCTGCCACCACCATGTTTCACTGTTGGGATTTTATTGGGCAGGTGATGAGCAGTGCCTGGTTTTCTCCCCACATCCACACATACCGTTTAGAAGGAAATGGACAGAATGTGACTTAAATATGAGAGTCTGAGCAAAGGGTCTGAATACTTATGACCATGTGATATTTCAGTTTTTCTTTTTTAATTTGCAAAAATTTATACATTTCTGAGGGGTTTTTCAGTCAAGATGGGGGTGCAGGGAGTACATTGAGAAAAAAATGAACTTTTTTGAATTTACCAAACGGCTGCAATGAAGCAAAGTGACAAATTTAAAAGGTCTGAATTCTTTCTGTACCCACTGTAGATAGATACTACCGTTAATAGTGCTGCTTACTTTTTTATATTTTTAATCTATATCTATCTAATTATCTATGTATCTATCTATCTATCTCTCATCCATGTAATCTCTAACTGCCTGTCTCTCTTCTTTATCTATTTTTCTATCTATATAACATCTATCTGTTTACCCATACATCCTCCAACTATCTGTCTATTATCTTTCTATCTAATATCTATGAGTGGACACACCATTGGTACAACCTGTGCAGCCACACAGGGGCCCAAGAGGTAAGGGGGCCACTACCACCTCCAAAACAGCTCTTGTACTGCAAAGGGCCCATATATTATCCTTGTACAGGGGCCTCTTCTGTCTGTGTCTGTTTCTGACTTATTTAATCTATAATAGTATGCCATCACACTCATGTGTCCAGTATAATCTACTAACGACAATAGAATCCTCTCGTATCCGGAAGCTGGCAATTCAGTCCAGTGACATTGTATCTACAAAGACCTTCCCCATTGTCACCAACTCTGCTAGAATAATACCTACTGTAATTTTGATCTTTTTTTCATTTTGTGTGCACATTATTTCCTTGCATTTATAAATATATTCTGTTTTTTAACAGTCCTGATTAGAGATGAGCGAATTTGTTCGGATTCGGTTCCGAATACAATCGGAATCGAGTAATGTTTTTGCAATATTTGTCGAACACAGTCGAACGTCGTTAGAATCAGTGGGAGTAGAAATTACCGAATATATTCAGAACCGATCATAAGACATACATTCGGCATGAATATTGTTCGAATATGTCAAAATCAGATTCGCGGACAAAATCCGAACAAATTCGCTCATCTCTGGTCCTGATTTGGGACAATTTTGCTCAAATACCAGAACTGCTGTTCTGAGTTCATACATCTTAGTCCTTGATGTATCCTTAATGATAGACCATGTCTCCTGGAGAGAAGGGGGCCCAAACCAGGTCTAACAAATATCGGGTGTGATGAGAAACCCAGGAATCATGGAAAGAAGATGGTGGCAAACAAGTCCCCCTGTCTCAGTATGCTCTGGCTGGGGTGATCTAATTCCCTTTCACTCTTATTTAGGGGAGCTGAAGAATTAATGTTAAAAATTCCACCCAGCTGAGTTGTCACATTTTTTGACCCCTGGCCATTATGCAATTAGTGTGTATGTAATTGCTCTTTAATAAGAATCATTACCGTTTTTTATGCCTAAATAGCCCTAAACTATATTTTTACCTCATGTTAAATTGGAATTTTCTTTCAACCAGCAAGGAAATATCTTCTAGGTGTTCTTTTTCCGATATGATGAATCTGTTTTCTTCCAAAAAAAAAAAAGGCCCTATAAAAAGTAGAAGGATTTCTGTACCTCATATTCATAGAGAGTTTCTGCTAATGGCAGCGATCTTTATAATCACAAAAGTATTGGGGGAAAGAATAGGCTGGTGAAGGATAGAAATGTATCATCAGAGAGTGGGCACCAGGGAGAGATTTGTGCAATACTAGGAACATAAAAGGACGCGCTGGGAGTAGCTGGCATGAATCAAGTGCCTCGGAGATCGGATACACAGCTGCCTGTGAATTCCCTGAGAGTTCTTTGCTCACGTATTCTTTTAGGGTCACACTTTGTGCTACTCACTCGGCTTTATTCAGCTCAAGGCAAGTTTTCCTGAATCTGTCACTTTTTTAGACTAATTATCTCTATATCTATATTTTTAATTGATATACATTTAAATGTGCATTATATCTGCGGTCACCCCAGTCGAGCACACCAGCAGCTCGTGCCGTCTACCTCGGTACAGCCGATGAGATCAGTGATGACGCAATGTCACCACTGCAGCCAAAACACTAAGACCGGAGCAGCGGCGGAGATTAACAACTGCGACCAGGGGAGGATATGTACCAGCTTTGATGATTGCTAGGTATTTTAGAGTTTTGGGGTCCACTTTCCCTCTTTTAAGGCCTCCATACACATTAGATAGCTGTCAGCTGAAAGATTGTTCAGCCGACAGCTATCTCCCCGACTCTCGCATACATAGCAAATCTCGAATCATCCAAGCGCTAATGTGTCCTCTATGAGACTCTGCAGACAGCGGCTTATCTTGGGAGGGGGGCAAAAAGATCAGCCCATGGAAATCCAACAGGTCCATTCTTCCCCTGACATCATCTGGCGAAGGAGAGTTTGGAGGATCCCCTTACATATTAGACTGTTGCCTTAAATCAGTGTACTAAGCAAGTTCTAGTCTAATGTGTACTAGGAGCCTTAAGTTTGCACTGCCAAGAAGCGTAGGGGAAGTGACAACTACTCGCTCTGTGATTTACAAACGTGGTTGTCACTTATTAATCCCATTCAGTAATGAGCCTCATATAGCAATTACCTTTAGGCCTCATTCAGACGTCCGATTTTTGCATACGGGTGCTATCTATTGTTTTCACAGGTAGCACTCATACCTTTGATAGTCTATGGGGCCATTCACATGTCTGTGATTTCTCGCGGAACATGCAGACTGCGGGAAATTGCGTAGACATGTTCAATTTTGATCCTGCAATGCAATCAGCAATAAGAAACTAAGCCTGAGCTGAAAAAGAAAGTTAATGTGTATGCAAAATGTAAATGCATATTAACACATGACCATTACACAGAGAAAACCAAAAACAAGACACAAAAAAAAATATCCTAAAATAAATTGCAAAAAATGCATGAAGGTAGTAATAATAATAAGGGTATTTAGTAAGCATAATTTTGATCAAAAGAATGTACAAGCCATCCCGCCACGTCAAGGCAACCCTTGTGGCACAGTCCAAACTCTTGTATTAAAACCTTTCCACTTGTCAGGTGATGTAAATGTGAACAAGGACCGAGGGACTGAACCACCAGTAATAGCATAGGCCAGACAGGATGGATTTCCCAACTCAGAAACAGGGCGGTCACACCCTTATATGCACAGAATGCACATTGAACTAAATGAGAGACTAGGACTGAGCTGAAAAAGTAAGTTAATGTGTATGCAGAATGTAAATGCATCTTAACACATTACTATTACGCAGAGAAAACCAAAAACAAGACACAAAAAAAATCCTAAAATAAAAAAATAAATTGCAAAAAATGCATGAAGGAAGTAATAATAATAAGGTTATTTAGTAAACATGCAATCAGCAATGCAAATTAATGGGTCTGTGAAAAGACTTGCGAGCACTCGGATGACATCTGAGTACAGCGCAGAGTGAATCCATGTTTAAGCAATTTTTTTTCAACCAAAATTGTTGGCATCCATAACTTAATATTTGGTTGCACATCCTTTGGAGTAAATAATTGCAATCAGTCGCTTCCTATAACCATTAACAAGCTTCTTACACTTCTCAACTAGAATTTTGGGCCGCTCTTCTTTTGGAGACTGCTCCAGGTCTCTCATATTTGAAGGCGGCTTCTTCCAACAGCAATTTTAAGATCTCTCCACAGGTGTTCAATGGGAATTAGATCTGGACTCATTGCTGCCACTTCAGAATTCTCCAGTGCTTTGTTTCCATCCATTTCTGGGGGCTTCTTGAAGTATGTATGGGGTCATTGTCCTGCTGGAAGACCCATGACCTAGAACGCAAACCCAGCTTTCTGACACTGTGTACTACATGGCAACCCAAAATTTTTTGATAATTTTCAGATTTCATGATGACTTTCACATTGTTAAGACACCCAGTCCTGGAGGCTGCAAAACAACCCCAAAACATTTTTGAATCTCCACCATATTTGACTGTAGGTACTGTGTTCTTTGCAGGCTTCATTCCATTTTTTGGCATATAGTAGAATGATGTGAGTTTCCAAAAATCTCTATCTTGGTCTGATCTGTACACAAGATGCTTTCCTAGAAGGATTTTAGCTTACTCATTTACATTTTGGCAAACTGTAGTCTATATTTTTTATGTCAGCAGTGAGGTCCTCCTGAGTCTCCTGCCATAGGGTTTAATTTCATTCAAATGTCTACGGATAGATCACACTAACACTGATGCACCCTGAGCCTGCAGAACAGCTTGAATTTCTTTGGAACTTGATCGGGGCTGCTTATCCACCATCCGGACTATCCTGCGTTGCAACCTTTCATCAATTTTCCTCTGCCGTCCATGGCCAGGGAGATTAACTACAGTGCCATGGCTTGTAAACTTCTTGATTATGTTCCACACCATGGACAAAAGAACTTCAAGATCTCTGGAAATGGACTTGTAACATTGAGATTGTTGATATTGTTCAACAATTTTGGTTCTCAAGTCCTCAGACAGTTCTCTTCTCCTCTTTTGGTCCTCCGTGCTTAGTGTGGCATACACAGACACACAATGCAAATACTGAGTCAACTGTCCCCCTTTTTATCTGGTTTCAGGTGTGATTTTCATATTGCCCACACCTGTTATTTAGCACAGGGGAGTGTGAATGAGCATCACATGCTTGAAGCAGAGTTGTTTACCCACAATTTTGGAAAAATGACAACAATTTTATCCAGCTAATTTTGGAGGTTTTCTGTAAAGTGATGTCCAATTTGCCTTTTTTCACTTTTTTTTGTGTTGTTCTAATACACACAAAGGAAGTACACATGAGTATAACAAAACATGTGTAAATGCAATAAGTTTCTGGTAGAAATAATTTATTTTCTGAAACAATTTCAAAGGAGCCAACACTTTTGGCCATGACTGTATATCCTACATTGGCAGGGATGGTGGTGGCTCTTAAGTAGTTCAAAAAGGAACCTGAAGTTGTTTTACACCCCCATAACATTGTCCGGATGTGTTAAAATACAGCTGCACCCTTAAAAATTGTATTGTTACAAATGCTTTGGAAACTCTTTGATATATCTAAATCATGAAAATTCTAAAACAGATATAAAAAAGTAAAATAGTTTTGGGCTTAATTGGGCAATCTAATGTCTCAGGTCACAGGGGACTGAGCAATATGCTACTCAGTACCTCCAGGGACTGTGCAGTATACACTATGTTATCCTTTTATCAAATATATTTAACTTTTTTCATTATTTTCATCTAAGTTTTAGACTGTTTTTTTTAATATATTTTTTAACTTATTATATTTTTTTGCATATCTTAAAACATATATTTGTGACCTCTTCACTAGTGAATCAGTCTTATCCCAGGTGACAGCCAATTGCTTTTTTTTTTTTTTTTTTTCCAGTTTAACTCGCGGTGCTAATATTGATGCTAAAGAAACACGACAATGTCAAGATGGATCAGTATTGGCATTAGAATTACTGGATTTCAGTCCCTTAGGTTTGTCCACCTTAACGCGTCTATAACGTATCTCACTTCGCTGCACAGTCCATAAATGTGCATATTCTCAGGGCAAATTCAATAAGCGTTCCCCTTGGTCGATGTGACGGAGAACTAGATTCTGAATATTCAGTTGTAACAGAAGAGTCATTACCAGTTATATTTCTTTTTTTTTATTTGTTTATAGATGTATCCATATGTAACCTGCATAATGATGGAAATAATATAATACGTGGAGCGATGGTTGATCGCATTTCCATCTGCATAGGTTCATAAATACGGGCAACACCAAATTTGTTCCGGTAACCCTTATTTGGATGTCTTCCTTCACATATTTACTATTCGGGAAGCAGGGCCCCCGCTTTACGTTTAGCAACCCTGACTTTTTCACAATCCCTCTCTAATTAAAAGAAGGACTCTTACGCACATGAGGTCTCATTGGGTCTGTCACTCGTTAATCATGTGACCTTCCCAGCCTTGGGTAATGACCTTGAAAGAATATATCAACCATGATGGCAATGTGCTAGAAATTCAATTGTTTCTCTGAGTGCTCCTGGTCATTGCTGACAATTTCTATGGCACAGCTGGCCTGAACCGGCCAAGGCCCCGCGCCTGTTAATCACTTCTGTATCCAGAAATGATGGTAAGACTGCAGGAAGGGAGGGTGAGGGAAAGTGAGAACATATGAAGATATTTCAAGAGAGATGAACTTGAGTTATTAAAATCATAGTTACAATCGCGTGTCTCTCGCTGTCAAAACCCTAAATTTATGGATCCAATACCGTTCCGTTGATCACATTCTTCCGACTGGAGTCATGGGATCACGGTATATGGCTCCCCCCCCCCAAAAAAAAAAAACCCTGTGAAATGTATGTTTTTTTGGAAAAGGCAAAATGCAGCTGGATTTGTTCCTCAAGGCAATAAGAAGCACATGTCCTATTTTTTTGGGGGGAACTTCTTTTAAATAATTGGATCATTAACTTGAGGTATTATTCTAGCGGAACGGCAATGCACCATGCTGTAAACTAACCGTACATTTCCCTGAAACTAGGCAGACTTATCTTTATTTATATTACATTTCTGCCAAGAGGAATGGTAAAAAATAAGTCAGCGCTTTGCTCTGACAGCACATTCATTTCAGCTCTTCTTTGTCCTTCCAGAACATGGAGAGTTTTCTTGTTGTTCTCGCCTCCTATTAATTGATGCGCTTTGTTCTTTAGCTAAATTTTAACTCCTTCCGGAATTCTAAGTTCACCATGCCCGAGTGATGTGATCAAGATAAAGAGGTCTTTAAAATGGCATCTTTATGATATGAAGAAGAGATCTTAGACCCAACTGATTACAAGGGATAAAATACAACTTTACCGCATCTTTAGAGCAAAATCCACATCATCCAGAATCCTCCCTCGTTGTCACTCTTCTAGTAGCGAGGTGTTTCATCCAATAATGTTGCTGTCAGTCCTGTCAAGACCAGTAGTTCCACCAGCAATCACTGCCCGCAATACTGTCGAGTGTTTGCACTAAGGTTGGGGTCAAACAACCCTTTTTCTCTCATTGCTCCGATTATGCTAATCACACTGATCAGTTGGTGATCAGACTCTGATAAAAGTTTGATCAGAGCATGACAACATTTTCTCAGAGGTGGTTAGAAAAAAAAGGTTTCTTTTCCATTCAGTCTGTCTGTGAAAATCGGACCACACTTGGATGTCATCCGAGTGCAGTCCAATGTTGTACATGGACCCATAGACGTGAATGGCTGAGTGCGATACTAATATCAGAGGCAAATCGTGCATGCTACATCTTTTTTCATTAGACCACTTGGTCAGAGGAAAAAAACAAACGTGCATGTCCTCATTGAATAACATGGGGATGAGCACTATTCACTAAAATGACAGATGGTATTTTTCCAGTTTTTACGCTTGTGTGCACAAGTCTTTAAAAGACAATTGGATATACAGTCGCCTTGAAAAGCAATTTGTTTTCAATTGAAATCTATTAAAATCACACGAATAAATTTACTAAAAACATATAAATAATATTTCAAATATGCAGTACATTAGTTTCTGCGAGACCCTGGGTTTCGCCAGCCAGCTTCTTCATGGGACAAGCAAGATTGCAGGGGTTTTATATAGTAAGGACTAGTAACCATTAAAATGGCAAAAACAAGGCCGATGCCATTTTTTAAAAGTAATTCTTTATCATTAGTTTTGCAATTCTGAATTTTGTGCCAAATTCATCAAACGTTTGAGGAACTGGTTCATATTCACATATGCTTATTTTTTAGGATATTTTTGCATCTTTTTAGATTAAAATTTTTCTTACACCTTTCAATAGGCTTTAAATTGCTGCTTATTAAGGTATGTATGTATATACAATATCTTTTAAACTCTGGCGTACCCCCCAAGTTTTTCAAGCAGAAGATTCCTTAGGAAAATGCCAGCGTTGTTTCGCCAGAAGCGTCTTTTATTTGGTATGTTTTTCGTTCATTTTTTTGCAGTGTTTTTATTGTCTTCTTTTTTTTTCTTCTTTTTTTTTTCTTGTATGTCTACAATAAGAGGCTTTCAAGCAGAAGCCATCTGGAGAATGATTCGGTCACTTCTTTTAGCCACTATGTGGTTTTGGAAACCTACAGTGGTTATCAAAAAAAACCTCAAAAGACTGAACACCAAGTCGTTTTTACGTTGCAGTGCCTATGTTTATATTTTTTGTAAGCGTTTTCTCTGGCAGGTATCAGAGCCTACTTACTTGTGACATGACATGATGAATTGGCTAAAACATCTGGATAAGTAAAACATCGCCAATAAGGCCAAATGTTTTTTAAAAAAGAGCAGGTGAAACCAAGTAAAGTTTACTATAAAAAAGGCACAAATTTAATAACTAATAAGTGCATGTAAACAAAAAAAGTCACTGTTAGAACCCTTTTTCTAAAGAAAAAAGGCACAAATGCAAGAATGAACAGAACCCTTAATGTTTTATTGCAATTTAGAAAAAAAAAATACACACTGGGGTTTTTAAGGAAGTTCTGTTCCTATGTTATAACATTTTTTTAGAATTTGTAAATGCTTCTTATCACTGAAACCCCAGAATTTGGGTGCATAATGTTCCCCAGCCCATAACAATGGAGGCTACACAGGCTCCATAAATATATATTTTTTATTTATCAGGATTATTTCCACTACCTTCCTCTGAAAATGTTGCCTTGATTAATATTTTCTGCTGTCCGGTAACCATGGCAATGGGGTCAGCAGATATAATACTTAATTTAATCTTCTGACTGTTCTGTGTGCATCTCCACTGTCCCAAATAATACAAAAGCTTTTGCTTGCCTCTCACTGTTTCTGTTATTATTTTACCTTGAATATTATATTCTACATCGAAGTCTCTTTTACATGATCCAAAATGAGTAAACAGATTTTTGTTTTTGACCATTCTTTATAGATAAGGTTAAATAAAAAATAATTCCAGACCTGCATTTCTGCAACCAGTATTTCCTGCATCTAATGTATTCCCTCCCCTGTCCATATACAGTTTTCGCCGCCATCCTGGGATAGGCGTCCCTATAGGGTAGTCTTATAAGGACGCCTAAAAAAGCAATAACCAATAAAATGAGCATTATTCCTAATACTGCCCAGCTAGCACCCCCTGGGAACCCACAACTGCTAGAGTGGGGACGTCGGTCCTCATTTTCCCCAGGGGACCTCAGGATGGGGTTGATTGAAGCAGCTGTCAAGCATGCTCACTGATTCTCCTGTCTAAAGCTGGCAATACACATTAGACTTACAGTATGTCATCTGAACCCACCAATATCAATGGGTTTAACCGATGGTCTAATATGTATGGAGGAGTCGGCCGGCTGATGCTCGGGAGTGATTTAGATTGGACATGTCCGATTGTGGACCGCCGATCACATTGTTCTTACTGTAATAAGCCATCGACTGTCAGTTGGCGGCTTTCTCAGTCGTGTCAGTCAGCGGCTTTCTCAGACATGTCAATCTGCAGCTTTCTCAGACGTGTCAGTCGGCAGCTTTCTCAGTCGTGTCAGTCGGCGGCTTTCTCAGACATGTCAATCTGCAGCTTTCTCGGACGTGTCAGTTGGCAGCGTTCTCAGTCTTGTCAGTCGGCGGCTTTCTCAGTCGTGTCAGTCGGCGGCCTTCTCAGACATGTCAATCTGCAGCTTTCTCAGACATGTCAATCTGCAGCTTTCTCAGACGTGTCAGTCGGCAGCTTTCTCAGTCTTGTCAGTTGGCGGCTTTCTCAGACATGTCAATCTGCAGCTTTCTCAGAAGTGTCAGTCGGCAGCTTTCTCAGACATGTCAATCTGCAGCTTTCTCAGACGTGTCAGTCGGCAGCTTTCTCAGTCGTGTCAGTCGGTGGCTTTCTCAGACATGTCAATCTGCAGCTTTCTCAGACGTGTCAGTCGGCAGCTTTATCAGATGTGTTAGTTGATGGGTTTCTCAGGTGTGTCAGTTGGCAACTTTCTCAGACGTGTCAGACAGCGGCTTTCTCAAACGTATCAGTCGGCAGCTTCCTCAGACGTGTCAGTCGGCAGCTTTCTCATGGAGAACAGAGGAGCGCTCGGCCAAACGAGTGCTCCTGTGTTCAAAGGAGTTGGCTGAAATAGCTGTTGGCCACACGATCTTTCGGCCAACAGCCATCTAATGGTCATCTAGTGTGTATGTCCAGCTTAAAGAAGCACTCCTCCTCCCATCAAAGTTTCTTAATATAATACAGTCATATTATATACCACTGTGTACTTACAATTGCTCATTTTGCCTTTCTACCCAGTTATTTCTTCTCTTTTTCTTTTCTCTGCTCTATGTAGAAACAGTCTTTTTCCCTACATGAGTCATCCCGCTCCTCAACTACTGACTCCCCTGCTCCCTCCTCCCCCCTGCCAGGGACTTTTACAGTGATGGCTCATGCAAGGAAAAGAGACTTTCTGCTTTTACATAGAGCTTAGAAGGATTCAGCTAGTCAGTTTTTAATCATGTGATATCATAGACCTACTGGAAAAGAGAAGAATTAACTGGGTTTAAAAGCAAAATGAATAATTCTAAGTAGAGAGTACTGTATATTATGATGATTGAAATATATTAAGAGGATACACGTTTTAATGGGAGGAGTGCTTCTTTAAGTATTTGTCATTGACTTTGAATAGATTAGCATTCATTGAGGGTCCCAGCAGTTGGAACCCCCCAATATAACACGTCTCACCTATCTAGTTTCTAGGAGATACTGTAGATGTTTTGGAGAAGAATAGTCCCTTTATGCACATAGAGGTTGATGATCTTTAATCTGAGGGTCTCCAACTCCTGCAAATACCAACAGATTGTAGTTGTAGATTTGCTCCAACTGCGATCTACAAGTTGGAGATACTAATTTGAGAATTCAAATACATTGGTTTCCTTTGACAAAGTAAGAATGGAACTTGATTCATTAGAGCAAGATAATATATCTAGATCCAAGTGTACTAATGGCTGAGACAGTCTTATCCATTCCCTTTGGAAGGACATCCGCTAGCTGGTTAACACTGGTGTAAAGAAATGTGTCTGGATAGTGCACTCTTATTGATTTTTCATGTGGATCAATAGCATAGCATGGTGCACTATTGATCCGTCTGCAGAATCAATCAAAGTAAGGGTCTATAGGCTTCTGTTCTGTATCTTTTCAACTCCATCATCATGCATACTCTTCTTATATGTCACAGAGGTAATCTCAGGTTAGAAAATGCTTTTTCTGTTGTTTTTTTTCTCTTCCAGAAACAGCGCCACCATTGTTTATGGGGCTATCAACAGAATTGCAGCCAATCCCCATTTAAGTGACACACGTTTCATGCTTTACCGCTATTGCCAATGCAGCAGGCTTTGTGCGCTCTATGGTAGATATAGTGAATGGGAGAAAGTAGACAGAGGTCTGTCTATAGCAGGGGTGGGCAATTAATTTTGCCATAGGGCCGCATTAGAAATTGGGATGATGTCAGAGGGCCGGACTAATATAATGCCGGTGCCCGCTCTGCCTCTGTCAAGTTCTTGTATGTCTCCGCATGTTTAGTCTCGTGATGGTGACTCAAATTGTAATCTTTAAACACAGCTATGTGCTCTCCACAAACTAAGCACACAGCTTTACCTTTGGCTTCAGCAAATAAATATTTAGAAGTCCATTCCTTGTTAAAAACTCTGCATTCTGCATCAATCTTTCTTTTTTTAGCCGACATATTTAAGGGCTATAACAGCTAACCTTGCCTAATTCTTCCAATGGGAGTCTCTGCCCAAGTTTCAGAAGAACGTGGCTGCTGCAGGGGATAGGGGAGGAAGCAAGTGGTATCTGTGTACCACTCCTGTACTGCTCACAGGGGCTTTATTAGGCACTGACCACTCTACCCAGAGTCGCAGACCCTGGCCTGACGTAAACACCCAGTCCAGACCCAAACACCCAGTCTAAAGTAATTGATGCTAGCCTTACGTTGCACCACAGTGTCACTGGTCTGCTTGCAGCAGTATAGATCACACCACGCCTCCACGCCCGCACGCTTTAGCACACAGTTGGAGGCGTGGTGTGATGTATACTGGTGCAAGCAGACGCCACCAACGGCATCTACGCAGCCCTCTCTCAGACCACGCCCCCCTCCAGCTTCGACCTGTCAGCGCCGCAGGTCTGGTGTGTGGGCGGTGCGCTGGAGGCAATGTTTCTGTGCCGCTCTATTGAGGTCGGGGTCCGCTCCGCTCACCGCCGCATCTGCCGGGACTCCTCTGCTTTCTGCTTTCCTTATGAATGATTCATGAGGAAAGCAGGAACCGGAGAAGTCCCGGACCCCTCCGCGGGCCGGTCACAGGCAGTGGGCGGGCCGGGCCGCCCCTTGCCCAGGTCTGGCCTATAGGCTGCATGTGGGTTTTATATCTGCCATCCAGAGGCATTAAACGACCAACATCTGGTAAATATTTACCATTTGCGGGTCGTTTAATAGCCTATCTACACAGGCAGACTGAGCTGAACAATCCACCCTGAACTATCTGTAATAGATAGTCTGACATTGTTCTCGGCAGCACGAGTCCTGTTTACATAGCAGGATGTGCTGCCGAGAATGTTGATCTTTTATGAATCGCAAAAGATAATTTCACGCATTGGACGAGTACTTTGCTTTCGTCAGAGGATCGTCAGCCTGTTAAGACTGCAAGATTCTAGTGAAGCAGCCGTCCCTGGGAGAGTTCCTATAATATAGCAGTGTAAATAGACCTTAATGGTAAAGTGGAGTATAATCTCTTCATTAGGTATCATTGCTGCAATGCCTTGCTTTACAATAGAAATGTCATCTCTTGTGTAAATCTGCCATTCTCCAAGAATGACGAGATAACTCTGCTAATGCTGTCCCAGTCTGAATGGCAAAGCCTGAACAACAATCTGCAGAAATGATGTTGGCTTAGTGTGGGTGCTCCAGTGTACAGTGTAAAAACTAGGGTATTTCAATAATTTTTTTATATGTAAGGTTACATTTACAAAAAAAAATTGTAAAATCTGCTTTTAATAATAACAAGAACAACGTTATTTCGATGTCGTTTTATGATTATATAAGCTAATCATGGGAGCACATGGAACAACTGGGCCATTCATGTATCCCTCAAATGAGGGTTAGGGCTCATTCAGATGTCCGTTTTTCACTTATTAATTTTATCCATGTTTTGTCACAGATAGAGCTCACATCTTCAAGCCTGTGTCCCATCTCTTGGTGATGCCTCTAACGCGGTGAAACATGTTGGGGGGACTAGTGTGCTCAATACACTGTCCTATTCTGCCAGTTAAGTGATAGCATCCCGGGGTGCTACACACTATACCAATACAGAGAGCAATAAGCACTTTAATATAAAAAAAATTTAGGCAGATTAGGGACTGAATTTTATACCCTAAATTGTTCACATTTTAAGATGATTGAAAGTAAAATTTTAAAGCCTTCTAATGAGGGTTTATTTGGGGTTCTCCTCAATTTGTTGAACATGTATATATCCCTCCAAAGGTTTTTTGTTATCCTCAAACTTGAAAAAAAATTTTTGGGGGACTGGGTTGAAAAAAAAAAGTACAACTCTGGCCCAAAAACTAAGAAATAGGATTGAAACACATACAGCCTATGGTCAAAAGTGTTGACATCCTTGAAATTGTTCCAGAAAATATAGTATTTCTCCCAGAAAATTATTGCTTTAACACATGTTTTGTTATATACATGTTTATTTTCTTTGTGTGTATTGAAACAACACAAAAAGATAAAGAAAAAAAGACAAATTGGACATAAATTCACCCAAAGCCCCAAAAATGGGCTGGACAAAATTGTTGGCACCTTCATCTTAATATTTAGTTGCACACCCTTTGGAATAAATACCTGCAATCAATAACTTCCCATAACCATCAACACGCTTCTTACACCTCTCAACTGGAATATCGTGGCACTCTTCTTTTACAGACTGCTCCAGGTCTCTCATTTGAAGTGCCTTCTCCCAACAGCAATTTTCATATCTCTCCACAGATGTTCAATGGGATTTAGATCTGAACTCATTGCTGGCCACTTGAGAACACTCCATCACTTTGTTTCCATCCATTTCTGGGGGCTTTGTGAAGTATGTTTGGGGTCATTGTCCTGCTGGAAGACCCATGACCTAGGACACAAACCCAGCTTTCTGGCAATGGGCATTACATTGCGACCCAAAATCTTTTGGTAATCTTCAGATTTCATGATGTCTTGCATACAATTAAGCCACCCAGTGCTAAAGGTAGCAAAACAACCCCAAAACATCTTTGAGCCTGCACCATATTTGACTGTAGGTACTGTGTTCTTTTCTTTGTAGGTATGATTCCATTTTCGGTAAACAGTAGAATAATGTGCTTTACCAAAAAGCTCTGTTTTGATCTCATCTGTCCAAAATGCTTTCTCAGAAGGATTTTGGCATACTCACTTACATTTTGGCAAACTGCAGTCTATTTTTTTATGTCTCTGTGTCAGGAATTGGGTCCTCCTGAGTTTCCTGCCATAGCGTTTCACTCAAAACTTGATAGATATTTCGCCTGACACTGATGCACCCTGAGGCTGCAGGACAGCTTGAATTTTTTTGGGACTTTATTGAGGCCACTTATCCACCATCAGCACTGTACTTCATTGCAAATTTTCATCAGTTTTTCTCTGCTATACATGTCCAGGGAGATTAGCTACAAAGCCATTGGTTGTAAACTTCTTGATTAATTTGTGCACCGTGGACACAGGAACATCAGTCTACATGCCCACAATCAGGAATAGTAGCGTTTTGTAAGCAGCTTATTGTCACTGTGTCAAAAAACTCTGCATTCTACATAACTCACTTGTCTTTTAGAACTATGGGGATTTACTTAATCTAATGACAGTCTATAAAGGGAAAGTATGCAAAGTAGACAAGTGTCTCGGCTACAAAAATAACATGCAGCAGATCGGGAACCCACACCACAGGTCAGTTTATACAGTGTTAAAAAGAAGCACAGTGGGCATGGGATTTCTATAAATCCCATCCATTGTGCTTGTAATGTAAAACGCATCCAAAACGCTACTATTCCTGATCATAGGAACGCAAGCCTTAACATCTCTGGAGATGGTCTTGTAATCTTGAATTTGTTGATATTGTTAAACAGTTTTAGTTCTCAAGTCCTCAAACAGTTCTCTTCTCCTGTTACGGTTCTCCATGCTTAGTGTGGGACACACAGACACACAATGCAAAAGATTGAATGAATTTCTCCCATTTTTTTTCTGGTTTCAGGTGCGATTTTCATATTTCCCACACCTGTTACTTACCACTGATGAGTTTGAACGAGCATCACATGCTTGAAGCAAAGTTGTTTACCCACAAATTTGGGAAGGTGCCAACAATTTTGTCTGGCCCATTTTTTTTTTTTTTTTTTTGTGAAATTATGTCCAATTTGCCTTTTTTCAGTTTTTTTTGTGTTCAAATACACATAAAGGAAATAAATATGTGTATAACAAAACAAGTGTAATTGCAGTAATTTTCTGGGAGAAATACTTCATTTTCTGGAACAATTTCAAGGGTGCCAACGCTTTGGTCATCACTGTATATAGATCAGTATCTTTCCTCGTATGGTTTATCAGCTGCAGAAGAAAGTGATATCATGCCCTGTGAAAAAAGCCTCAGTTGCACTAAAACATCCCAATATTCATATTCTTTATTACACTACCCTTTAAGAACCTATTTAGCAACATTGCAGAGCGCAGACAAAAGTAATATCCAGCAGCCAACCAGATATCTGTCATTTCTAAGAACGTGCTACAATTTTTGAAAACAGTAATATAATTAGTTGCTATGGATTGCAAAAAATGTGATCATTCTATATAATTATATGTAATATAAACGCCCAAGGCCTCATACAACCTCTGAATACTTCTAGAAAACTGCAGGCTGTTACTGTACCTATCAGTGTACTTTAGATTGCAGACAGAGATGTTTTCTTTTTTATGCTGAACTTCATATAAATATGAAAGAAAGAAAAGCAGTGGTATACTCCATCAGACACAGGCACAAAAAACAGTGGCGTAGAATTAATGGCCTATTTTTTTTATTCATGTACCTTTTTCTATAGAGAAGTCTATTAAAAAATGCCACATCTAGAGCATGCTACATTTGGAAAAAAACAAAGAATAAATAAAACTAAAAAAAAATAAAAGAAGAAGCAATGTCACGGAGTAACTATCACTGTGTGACACGACCCAACGGGTGGTCGGTCAACGGACGGCACAACTCTCATACAACGGGGATGGAATAAGGGGGAGGAAGGCCATACCCACAGAGAATGAGGGATGGTCACCAACTGAGCCCAAACCAGAGCCTGTCCCTGCACTCCCCTAACACCCTATGTGGATCTTTCCCCCCCACCGCCGTCAGGATACCTCATCCATAGTTGTCACCTATAACTGCCCTGGCTAGTGCAAGGAGCACTAGCCTCACCTCTGCAAGTAATAAACACATGAGGAAGTGGCAGACACCAAAGGGGCAAGGTAACAAAAATACAACACTTAACTCTCTCTGCTGCAAAGCACCGCACAGCAGCATAAAGGCACCAGATAAGCAAACTCAGCAGAAGCACCACTGCACCCAGAGCGCTCCTTACTCCAGCTTGGTCACTGCAGATTGCGCTAACACCGACAATCAGCTGATGTATCAGGTGACCTTTTAAAGGATCGTGGGAGTGATCACCGCCCACATCAGCTGACCCAGCAGCAATGCAATTACACCAGTTTGTCAGCAGGGAAAAGCTGACGTTTAACCCCCAATGGCCTGAAAGGAAAAAAAGTTTTAACTTAGTGGAGCCAGAACTGCCATAAATCCAAAAATGGATCATGACAGGTATATCCACAAGACATCATTTTGAGTGGGATTCCACTGTACAAAAACCGCAGTGTCTTACAGTTCCAGAAAATGGATGAGATTTAAAGAAATCCGCAACAAGTTAATTTCTCTTGCAGCTACGCTGAGTTTTATATGGAGACTTTCCCCATAGAATTACATTACATGTCAAAAATCCGCAGGTAAAAAACACACAACTGTATCCTTAAAGTTTTGTCAAACCCAAATACCAGGATGAATCAAAATCAAAGTGGCTTTATTTAATATATTTAATATGTATTTTATATCATACACTGACTGCATGATTCCAGCTACACCAGTGGCTAAAATTGTGGATACACGTCAAACTTTTTTCATTTTTTAACCCCTTTCTGACATCAGACGTACTATCCCGTCCATAGGACCCGGGCCCCTATGCCCATGGACGGGATAGTACGTCTACCGCGATCAGCGGCGCCCACGTGGTGAGCGCCGCTAATCGCGGCCGGGTGTCAGCTGATTATCACAGCTGACACCCGGCACAATGTGTCAGGGGCCGTCACGGACCGCCCCCGATACGTTAACCCCTTGCACACCGCGATCAAACACGATCGCGGTGTACCGGGGGTTAAAGGGAAGCATTGGCAGGGAGGGGGCTCCCTCCGTGCTTCCCTGAGCCCCCCACGGTGGCGCAATGTGCAGCGCTGCTGCGGGGGGCTCCTTTCCTGCAGGCCCCCGAATCCAAGATGGCGACGGGGGCCTTCGGGGGCCTGCAGGAAGCTGGCTTCCTCAGTGCCTGCAAAGCGCAGGCAAGAGGAAGTCTTCTTCAATGCCTGTGACAGATTGCTGATCTGTCACAGTGATCTGTGATGTGACAGATCAGCGATCTGTCACAGGACAGTGATGTCCCACCTGGGACTATTTAATAAAGTTAAAAAAAAAATTAAAAAAAGTGTTAAAATAATTTTAAAAAATCGTCAAATAAATTAGAAAAAAAAAAAAATATTCCCCCAAATAAATCCATTTTTTGGAAATAAAAAAAAAACAATAAAAGTAAACATATAAAACTGTCCCATTAGTTAACCCCTTTAGCGGACCCCTTAAAAAATAAAAATAAAAAATGAAGCAAAAAATAATGATTTATTATCATACCGCCAAACAAAAAGTGTAATAACGCGCGATCAAAAAGACGCATATAAATATCCATGGTACCGCTGAAAACGTCATCTTGTTCCGCAAAAAACGAGCCACCACACAGCATCATCAGCGAAAAAATAAAAAAGTTATAGCTCGCAGAATAAAGCGATGCAAAAATAATTATTTTTTATATAAAATAGTTTTCATTGCATAAAACTGACAAAACATAAAAAACGACCTAAATGAGGTATCGCTGTAACCATACTGACCCGAAGAATAAAACAGCTTTATCAATTTTACCGCACACGGAACGGTGTAAACGCACTCCCCCAAAAGAAATTCATGAAACGCTGGTTTTTGTTCATTCTGCGTCACAAAAATCGGAATAAAAAGCGATCAAAAAATGTCACACGCCCGAATATGGTACCAATAAAAACGTCAACTCGTCCCGCAAAAAATAAGACCTCACATGACTCGGTGGGTCAAAATACGGAAAAATTATAGCTCTCAATATGTGGTGATGCAAAAACTATTTTTACAATAAAAAGCGTCTTTTAGCGTGCGACAGCTGCCAAACATAAAAACCGCCATAAATAGTAAATCAAACCCCCCGTTATCACCCCCTTAGTTAGGGAAAAATAATAAAATAAAAAAATGTATTTATTTCCATTTTTCCATTAGGGCTAGGGTTAGGGCTAGGGTTAGGGGTAGGGTTAGGGTTAGGGCTAGGGTTAGGGTTAGGGCTGAGATTAGGGTTAGGGGTGTGTTGGGGTTCGGGTTGGAGTTAGAATTGGGGGTTTCCACTGCTTGGACACATCAGGGGCTCTCCAAATGCAACATTGCTTCTGATCTCAATTCCAGGCAATTCTGAGTTGAAAAAGTCAAAAGGTGCTCCTTCCCTTTCAAGCTCTGCCATGCACCCAAACAGTGTTTTACCCCCACATGTAGGGTATCAGCCTACTCAGGACAAATTGCAAAACAATTTTTGGGGTCCAATTTCTCCTGTTACCCTTAGGAAAATAAAAAATTGGGGGCAAAAATATCATTTTTGTGGAAAAAAATGATTTTTTTATTTTCACGTCCGAGCGTTATAAACTTCTGTGAAGCACTTGGGAGTTCAAAGTGCTCACCACACATCTAGATAAGTTCCATGGGGGGTCTAGTGTCCAAAATGGGGTCACTTGTGGGGAGTTTCAATAGTTTAGGTACATCAGGGGCTCTCCAAACGCACATGACACCCACAGACCATTCCATCAGAGTCTGCATTCCAAAACGTCACTGCTTCCCTTCCGAGCCCCGACGTGTGTCCATACAGTAGTTTTCTCCCACATATGGGGTGTCAGCGTACTCATGACAAATTGGACAACAACTTTTGGGGTCCAATTTCTCCTGTTACCCTTGGGAAAATGAAAAAATTGGGGACTAATTGATCATGTTTGTGGAAAAAATACGATTTTTTTATTTTCATGCCCGGGCATTATAAACTTCTGTGAAGCCCTTGGGGGTTCAAAGTGCTCACCACACATCTAGATAAGTTCTTTAGGGGTTCTTGTTTCCAAAATGGGGTCATTTGTGGGGGGGTTTCCACTGTTTAGGTACATTAGGGGCTCTCCAAAGGCAACATGACACCCGCAGAACATTCCCTCAAAGTCTGCATTCCAAAACGTCACTGCTTCCCTTCCGAGCCCCGATGTGTGTCCATACAGTAGTTTTCTCCCACATGTGGGGCGTCAGCGTACTCAGGATAAATTGGACAACAACTTTTGGGGTTCAATTTCTCCTGTTACCCTTGGGAAAATAAAAAAATTGGGGACTAATTGATCATGTTTGTGGAAAAAATACGATTTTTTTATTTTCATGCCCTGGCATTATAAACTTCTGTGAAGCCCTTGGGGGTTCAAAGTGCTCACCTCACATCTAGATAAGTTCCTTAGGGGGTCTAGTTTTCAAAATGGGGTCATTTGTGGGGGGTTTCCACTGTTTAGGTACATTAGGGGCTCTCCAAAGGCAACCTGACACCCGCAGTCCATTCCATCAATGTCTGCATTCCAAAACGTCACTACTTCCCTTCCGAGCCCTGACGTGTGTCCATACAGTAGTTTTCTCCCACATATGGGGTGTCAGCGTACTCAGGACAAATTGGACAACAACTTTTGGGGTTCAATTTCTCCTGTTACCCTTGGGAAAATAAAAAAATTGGGGACTAATTGATCATGTTTGTGGAAAAAATACGATTTTTTTATTTTCATGCCCTGGCATTATAAACTTCTGTGAAGCCCTTGGGGGTTCAAAGTGCTCACCTCACATCTAGATAAGTTCCTTAGGGGGTCTAGTTTTCAAAATGGGGTCATTTGTGGGGGGTTTCCACTGTTTAGGTACATTAGGGGCTCTCCAAAGGCAACATGTCACCCGCAGACCATTCCATCAATGTCTGCATTCCAAAACGTCACTACTTCCCTTCCGAGCCCTGACGTGTGCCCATACAGTAGTTTTCTCCCACATATGGGGTATCAGCATACTCAGGACAAATTGGACAACAACTTTTGGGGTCCAATTTCTCCTGTTACCCTTGGGAAAATAAAAAAATGGTGACTAAAAGATCATGTTTGTGGAAAAAATACGAATTTTTTCTTTTCACGCCCGGGCGTTATAAACTTCTGTGAAGCACTGGGGGGTTCAAAGTGCTCACCACACATCTAGATAAGTTTCTTGGGGGGTCTAGTTTACAAAATGGTGTCATTTGTGGGGGGTTTCCACTGTTTAGGTACATCAGGGGTTTTCCAATCGCGACATGGTGTCCGATCTCAATTCCAGCCAAAAACGTCAAATGGCGCTGCTTCCCTTCCGAGCTCTGCCATGCGCCCAAATAGTGGTTTACCCCCACATGTGGGGTATCAGCATACTCAGGACAAATTGCACAATAACTTTTAGGGTGCTGTTACCCTTGGAAAAATAAGAATTGAGGGTGAAAAGATCATTTTTGTGGAAAAAATATGATTTTTTAATTGTACGGCTTTATGTTATAAACTTCTGTGAAGCCCTTGGGGGTTCAAAGTTCTCACCACACATCTAGATAAGTTCCTTAGGGGGTCTAGTTTCCAAAATGGTGTCATTTGTGGGGGTTTCCACTGTTTTGGTACATCAGGGGTTTTCCAATCGCGACATGGTGTCCGATCTCAATTCCAGCCAAAAACGTCAAATGGCGCTGCTTCCCTTCCGAGCTCTGCCATGCTCCCAAATAGTGGTTTACCCCCACATGTGGGGTATCAGCGTACTCAGGACAAATTGCACAATAACTTTTAGGGTCCTGTTACCCTTGGGAAAATAAAAATTGGGGTGAAAAGATAATTTTTGTGGAAAAAATATGATTTTTTAATTGTACCGCTGTACGTTATAAACTTCTGTAAAGCCCTTGTGGGTTCAAAGTTCTCACCACATATCTAGATAAGTTCCTTGGGGGGTCTAGTTTCCAAAATGGGGTCACTTGTAGGGGGTTTCCACTGTTTAGGTACATCAGGGACTCTCCAAACGTGACATGGCGTCTGATCTGAATTCCAGCCAATTTTGCATTGAAAAAGTCAAACGGCGCTCCTTCCATTCTGAGCTCTGCCATGCGCCGAAACAGTCGTTCCCCCCCACATATCAGGTATCAGCGTACTCAGGACAAATTGCACAATAACTTTTCCAGTCCAATTTCTCCTGTTACCCTTGGTAAAATAAAAAAAATTGAACCTGAAGTATTTTTTTTGTGAAAAAAAGTTAGATGTTCATTTTTTTTTAAATATTCAAAAAAATTCCTGTGACGCACCTAAAGGGTTAATAAACTTCTTGAATGTGGTTTTGAGCACCTTAAGGGGTGCAGTTTTTAGAATGGTGTCACTTTTGGGTATTTTCTATCATATAGACCCCTCAAAGTGGCTTCAAATGTGATGTGGTCCTAAAAATAAAATGGTGCTGTAAAAATGAGAAATCGCTGGTCAACTTTTAACCCTTATAACTTCCTAACAAAAAAAAATTTTGGTTCCAAAATTGTGCTGATGTAAAGTAAACATGTGGGAAATGTTAGTTATCAAGTTTTTTGTGTGCTGTATCTCTGTGATTTAAGGGCATAAAAATTCAAAGTTGGAAAATTGCGAAATTTTCTAAATTTTTGCCAAATTTCCATTTTTTTCACAAATAAACGCAAGTTATTTGAATGAAATTTTACCACTAACATGAAGTACAATATGTCACGAGAAAACAATGTCAGAATCACCGGGATCCATGGAAGCGTTCCAGAGTTATGACCTCATAAAGGTACAGTGGTCAGAATTGTAAAAATTGGCCCGGTCATGAACGTGCAAACCACCCTTGGGGGTGAAGGGGTTAAAGTTTTTAGCATGCAGTCATACAAAGTGTTTATAACAATAATGCCACAAGTAGTCTAAGGTAGATTAGAACACCTTTACATAGAAGAAAAGGTTACCATAATAAGAAATATCTCATTACTTCTAGAAGAACAGTGGAATGGCCGAATCAAAATATCACGTCCCATCTAGTATGTTAATTTCATGCCAGCCCTATGTGTTCTTTCTTTAGTAGTGTGTAGGGTACCCTTTAGCATCGATAACAGCTTTGCATCTCCTTGGCATTGATTCAACAAGACTTCTCAGGTTCTTTGTGGTTATAACATAGTATCAGGAACTGATAACAGCTGCAATCAATGCCTGTTTGTTGCTCGGTCGCTTACTAGAAACCAATTGCTTTAATCTTGACCACAGATTTTCAATATGGCTCAGATCAGGACTGTTTCAAGGCCATGCAAGCACAGAAATTTGTTTGCTTTCAAACCACTTTAGACATTGCCTTGCAGTGTGACCTGGTGCTCCATTTACTTACACAGTTAGTGCGCCCTATTTTTTCCATTAGTACTGGTGCTCCATCCTGTTGAAAAATGTTTTCAGTCTGTTCCTTGCCAAGGTCACGAATTGGTGGGATGAGCTTTGTTTCAAGGACATCATGAATATATTTCAAGCATTTATGGTTCCCTAAAGGACCTGTATTCTCCCAATTTCATGCCAGGACATACAGCCCCATATCATAACACTCTCAGGATGTTTCATTGTAGCTGTCATACACTCTGGAAGACAGTCTTCTTTTGGTCTTCTCCGAACATAATGCACTCCATCACTTCCAAAAATTGATATTCTTGTTTCATCGCTCCAGATTATTTTCTTCCAATCTTCAGTTGTCCAGTTAAGATGTTCTTTGGCACAGGAAATTATCTTACTTCTCTGTTTAAGATTTAGGAATGGCTTTTTCCTTGGTGCTCGTGCTTTCAGTCCAACATCAAGTAATCGGCGACGTACTGTTCTATCTGACACCAAAACTCCTCCATCGTGCAAGATCTGGTTGAGTTCCTTGACTGAAGCTCTTCTACTTTACAAGGCTAACCTAGCAATTCTTGTGTCTATTTTTTGGAGTTGTTCCCTTTTTCCTTCCTCTTCCAATCTTGGTTTTGATGCTGCAACTATCTGCAAAACGTGAACACAGCTTTTGCACTCCAGAAGCAGTGACTCCACCACTCATCTTCCTAGAAATTTCTCTGAAACTGTATCCCTACTTCCTCAAAGCAATAGCCATAGCTGTCTTTTTTGCAGACCAATCAGATATCTTTGTGGCTGGCATGATTAAAATCTAAAAAAAAAAACATTCGGGAGTTTTTAAGCTCAAAATAGACATTTATAATTATTCAGTTAAAAAATTTCATTTAAATATTAATAAAATACAAGAAATAAAAATTCTCAATAGTTTGTAAAGAAATTAAAGCCTGTAGGACCTATATTGAAAGGATCAAATGACAGCTGTAGCTTTAACCCCTTAACGTCCGCTGATACACCTTTTAATGGTGGCAGTTAAGGGTACTTAAACCACCACACCACTTTTTAACGGCATTGAGGAATAAGGGTATAGATCCCCCCAGAGTTGGAATTTTTCCGGAGTCTCGGCTACCGAGGGTAGCTGAGATGCCAGAGAACATGATTCGGGTAAGTTTTTACCGACCCCGGTGTTGCGATTGCCTTTTTTAAGGGTATAGCAGCGACCACAAAAAAAGTCAGATTTTCCATTTAATTTCCCCCCCCCGGTACCTCCGTTGTCCCTGCAACCCCCTGTGAAGTCCCCTGGGCCACCTGCGTCTTCTTCTGGGAGAGAATGGTGGGCGCATGCGCAGTATGCCCGCCGAGATCTGCCGGCCGGCACCCAGCAACAATAGGAAGTTTTTCCTATTGGTTCATTTTGGTCACTGTGATAGACTTTATCACAGTGATCAAAATAAAAAAGTTATACAAACTCCCCTTTTTCACCCCCTTAGTTATGTAAAAATAATAAAATAAAAAAGGGTTAGGGTTGGGGCTAAAAGTTAGGGTTAGGCTTGGTGATAAAGTTAGGGTTAGGGTTGGGGCGTAAAGTAAGGGTTAGGGTTGGGGCTAGGGTTAGGGTTGATCTAAGGTTGGGATTATGGTTAGGGTTAGCATTACGGTTAGGGGTGTGTTAGGGTTAGGTTTATGGTTAGGGTTATGGTTTGGGTTGGGATTAGGGTTATGGGTGTGTTGGGGTTAGGGCACAGCCAAAAGTTTTACCATAACCAGGTTCCCCGCATCATGTTCCCACATGCTTTATGCATCCATTAGCCCTCTGTGTCTGTACTGATACACACTTAACATTATGGCTGGTCCATACAATCAGGGCAACTGTTACCACCCACCTTTCTTGTCTCCCTTTTTTCCTCATAGATTGTAAGCTTGGTATTTGTTATAATCTATGTGATTATTGTTATGCTGTAATGTCTATTGTCTGTACAAATCCCCTCCGAAATGTAAAGTGCTGCAGAATATGTCAGCGCTATAGAAATAAAATTTATTATTATTATTATTAGGGTTGTGGTTAGGGTTATGGTTAGGGTTGGGATTAGGGTTAGGGGTGTGTTGGGGTTAGGGTTGGAGTTAGAATTGGGGGATTTCCACTGTTTAGGTACATCAGGGGGTCTCCAAACGCGACATAGCGCCACCATTGATTCCATCCAATTTTGCGTTCAAAAAGTCAAACGGTGCTCCCTTCCTTCTGAGCCCTGCCATGCACCCAAACAGTGGCTTTTCCCCACATCTGAGGTATGGGCGTACTCATGAGGAATGGTACAACACATTTAGTGGTCTATTTTCTTCTGATACCCTTGTGAAAATAAAAAAATTGGTTCCAAAGTAAATTTTTTGTGAAAAAAGTAAAATGTTCATTTTTTCCTTCCACATTGCCTTAGTTTTCGTGAAGCATCTGAAGGGTTAATAAACTTCTTGAATGTGTTTTTGCGCACCTTGAGGGGTTCAGTTTTTAAAATGGAGTCAAGTTTGGGTATTTTCTGTTATATTGACCCCCCAAACTCACTTCAAATGTGAGATGGTCCCTAAAAAAATGGTTTTGTAAATTTTGTTGGAAAAATAAGAAATGGCTGGGCAACTTTTAACCCTTATAACTTCCTAACAGAAAAAAATTGTGTTTCCAAAATTGTGCTGATGTAAAGTAGACATGTGAGAAATTTTACTTATTAACTTTTTTTGTGTGATATCACTCTCTGATTTAAGGGTACAAAAATTAAAAGTTTGAAAATTGTCAAATTTTCTAATTTTTTGCCAAATTTCCATTTTTTTCATAAATATACGCAAGTCATATCGAAGAAATTTTACCAGTAACATGAAGTACAATATGTCACGAAAAAACATTCTCAGAATCAGTGGGATATGTTGAAGCGTTCCAGAGCTATAACCTCATAAACTGACAGTGGTTAGAATTGTAAATACTGGCTTGGTCATTAAGTACCAAATTGGCTGTCACTAAGGGGTTAAAACACTATGTTTAATTTAATGCAGACATAAAGAAAAGTTAAAATATATCTAAAAATTTATGAATTTTACTCACAGAGAACACAGTCCAGTATTTCTTGTCAAATGTATAAAAACTACTGGCAAAATATCAAAAACAAGTCTGCCGACATCTTTAGCAACAGATTGCGTGCCTGGGATATAAATATAATTACGTAATTAAGCAAGATCGCCGAAAGTTCCAAAAACCTCAAAAATTATTAAAAACTTCGAGTGTATCCACAATTTCGGTCACTAGTGTAGTTATGTCTGACTCTGTGGCATTTAAGAGGAAAAACATACATTAAAAGCCACCAATTAAACCGCCACACGGAAGACTAGTTAGAGAGGCTGTTTCCCGGTGGGTTCTCTCCGCCCGCTCAGCTAGCTTTACAGGTCTTTCCCTATACAGACATACAGGGAGAGACCTGTCACTCAAGGGCAGTGGGTAGGGAGAAGCCACTCGGGACCCGCAAGTCCGACTAGTCTCCTGTGCAGCTCTATCCCCAGCGGCTTTTAAAGAATGTTATTTCCTGAAACGCCGCAATGTTTCAGAGTCAAACATACACGGCTGAGATTATACAGCCAGTGTCTGATACATGCAGGCCCATTTTTTTGATTGACCCATTAATTTGAATGGATGAGTTTCATCCACAAATCAGATAAAAAACGGACAAATCCCTTTTTCTTTTTTCTGGATAATTTTTCTTAAAAAAATAAAATTGTGACTATAATGGCTACATCTTCTATAACACAGATAAAACACATAAATAAAAAACGGACTTGTGAATAGGTTTTTACATGGTGCCCTTCAGCTGCGTAGTAAGGAGCAACAGAAACTTTAGGTGCCACTTTACTGGATGTGCCATGTGATGGAGGCCTAATGCTGCTTACCGGTAGCTGTGAATGATGGCGGTATGGTTTGTCATGAGCCTGAGCCCTGGTGTCCAAATGCACATGCAGAAAGTAAAAATGGGTGTGGAAGGGCATGGTCTAGAAAAGAAGCAGAGAAAAGCAAAAAAAAATTCAATTCTCCTACAGCAATATTTAATAAATTTGGCAAGAATGGATTAGTGGGATTTAAAAAAAAAATCATTTTTATGCCATGGTATACCAAATAGACCTCAATTTTTTTTTTTCAGTAATACTCTGGACTACAAGAGATAATGATTTGTAACCATAAAGCCATTCTCGGAAACATAATGAGAATTTATAATTTCTTCAATCTTGCAATATCCATGTAAAGAGTTTTTATTTGCCCTGGCCATTACTGATGTTCGTCGTTCTGTGGTCATTTAGTGGAAGCCCCCAGCCTTCTCCGAGTCCTCATATTCGACTGTGACTTGAGTACTGATTGCAGGTGAGCTTGGTTAACAGCTCTGCAGAGCCAGAAGAAAAGGTCACTCTTTTTTTTTGTTGCACTATTATTATTCGTAACAAAGCCCTTGCTCCATTATTCTTCCTAATTTGCTGGACTCCTAATGGGAGCTGTTCCTCCCAATTACTATGGCTGCCAACGGCTAATTTGGTTACCCTCAGTGTCCGCAGTAAAAAAACAAAAAAGAAAGTGTGATGTTTCTATGGGGGACATTAACATACTATACATCCCAGGAATGGCAAACAGCTGCCTGCAACTTCTTCCTGGATAATTAGGGGTGATTAGCCTCTCCCATTATTTCTGTTTTCACCTCCCAGACTTTGGACTACGAACGGAGCAGCTGATAGTAAACTACGAGTCTTGTGGGCTATAGAGCCTCTTTGTTGAAGTATTGAGGAAGGAATGGGATTGTAAACCTTTCACCTCTGTTCTCATGAAGCTGAGGATCGCTTAGTTATTCTGGGTCTGTGGCAAGTAGATGTGTTTAAATATACTGTGGATGAAATCACTAGAGTACCCTTGAATGGGGTCTACGCATGGTGGAGAAGAGGTTGAGTTGCTTTTGAGTCATCCATTTGTCAAAGGTGCTCAGGGACTTTAAAGAAAACCTCATACTCTTCAATTACAGAATCAAAGGTTTCTCGGAAGCCTTTTTAAGTGTTGGACAGAAATTTAATGGTGGATTTTTGCTTAAAACATGTGGTCGTGAACCCCATAACTGTAGGAGCCTACACAAAAATTGTAAAAATTATTTATTTACAAATGTACTTTGCCTTTCCCAACAATATGCCCCTTTCTGTTTGATCACAGTCTTGTTCTTATAGTGATGGGTTATTAAACGTTCTCCTTAACAGAAACTGCAAAATGTGAACGATATACAGCGAGGAGCAAAAGGGTAACAATGTTTTGAACTTTTGACTTTCAGGCTCCATACTGCTTTGAATGTGAGACTACCATAATTTTATAGACTATCATCTTGTCTATGTCATACATAAATTTGACTTGTAACTATTTAGCATATGATTAGTTATAGAGAATGCCACTTCATTGTTACTGTTTTGCTCCTAGTGGTGGAAAAATCTTTTTCTTTCTGTATACTACAAAACACAACCTGTTCTCACTTTCCCTAGTAGATCATTGTGTTAACGGAAAATACTCTATACTCCTCCTTCTAGACCTGTCCTCTATCTTCGACACAGTTGACCACTGCCTTCTACTACAGATCCTCTCTTCCTTTGGCATCAAAAGCCTCACCCTATCCTGGATCTCCTCATACCTCTCCAACCGCACATTCAGCGTCTCCCAATCCCACACTACCTCCTCATCCCACCCTCTCTCACTTGGAATCCCCCAAGGCTCTGTTCTAGGACCCCTACTCTTCTCAATTTATACACTTGGCCTGGGGCAACTTATAAAGTCCCATGGATTCCAGTACCACATTTATGCCGATGATACTCAGATCTACCTCTCTGGCCCAGATGTCACCTCTCTGCTCCCCAAAATCCCTGAGTGTCTATCAGCCATATCCTCCTTCTTCTCCTCCCGCTTCCTCAAACTGAATGTTGGCAAATCTGAACTGATAATCTTTCCCCCATCCCACAGATCTTCCTTACCTGACCTATCTATAATCTATAACAAATGACGACATCACGCTTTCCCCCGTACCGGAAGTCCGCTGCCTCGGAGTAACCCTTGACTCTGCCCTGTCCTTCAAACCGCACATCCAAGCTCTCTCCACCTCTTGCCGCCTCCAGCTCAAAAATATTTCCAGAATCCGTCCCTTCCTCAACCCTCACTCTAGTAAAATGCTTATGCATGCCCTCATCATCTCCCGTCTCGACTACTGCAACATCCTTTTCTGTGGCCTCCCTGCTAACACCCTCGCACCTCTCCAGTCCATCCTTAACTCTGCTGCCTGACTAATTCATCTCTCTCCTCGCTACTCCTCCGCTTTTCCCATCTGCAAATCTCTTCACTAGCTCCCACTTCCTCAGCGTATCCAATTCAAATTACTAATACTGACCTACAAGGCCATCTATAACCTGTCTCCTCCATATATTTCTGAACTAATCTCCCGATATCTTCCCTCACGTAATCTCCGATCCTCCCAAGACCTCCTTCTCTCCTCCACAATTATTCACTCCTCATCCAACCACCTCCAAGACTTCTCCCGAATATCCCCCATCCTCTGGAATTCTTTGCCCCAGCACATCCCACTATCAACAACATTCGGATCCTTCAGATGGAACCTGAAAACCCACCTCTTCAAGAAAGCTTACAGCCTGCAATGACCCCGCTACCTCCTCACCACTACCGGAGCTACCGCCTCACCAACACTGAAACTGCTGCAACCCACCAACCTACTGTCTCCTTCCCCACAATCCCGTAGAATGTAAGCCCGAAAGGGCAGGGTCCTCTCCCCTCTGTATCAGTCTGTGTTTGCTACTTTGTTTACTGTAATTGATATCTATAATTTGTATGTAACCCCTCCTCATGTACAGCACCATGGAATCAATGGCGCTATATAAAAGCGCTATATAAATAAATATTAATAAATAATAATAATTCCCAAGTGAAAGGTCAATGGTTCGAATGGAGAAGCAGCCATGGAAATTTCCCAAGAAAAGAAAAATAGCATTATCCAGCTCATCGATAGCGGTCTCTCAGCGAAGAAAATTGCCAAACTGCATCATGTGAGTGCCATGACAATTGGAAAAATATGAATTGAAATCCATACATCCTTTCAAAAAGCCAAGAGGTGGACGTCCAGGCAATATATACAAGGGAAAAAGAGGCTAATGGATCGAGAAATTGAAGGAACGGTCAAGTTCATTGGAGGAAGCCTGATGATATGGGGTTGTTTTACAGCCAAAGGCATTGGATACTTGACCAGGATCAATGGTGATCTCAATGCAGAGCTATATACCTTTCAGGTTATCCCTCAAGTACCCTCACTTGTCTTCCCTTCTTTTGAGGTCCATGCCGTCAGACTCTACACCCCCTTCTCCATGCGAGTGGTGGTGGTGTATCGTCCTCCTGGCCCCTCCCATCAGTTCCTGGATCATTTTGCCACTTGGCTTCCACATTTTCTCTCTTGTGACATCCCTACCCTCATCATGGGAGATTTCAACATCCCCATTGCTCTTCCCCTCTCCCCATCTGCTACTCACCTTTTATCTCTAACCTCCTCATTTGGCCTTTCGCAGCTTACTAATTCTCCAACGCATGAAGACGGAAACTCCCTCGACTTGGTCTTCTCTCGGCTTTGTGCAGTGGATGATTTTGCAAACTCCCCTCTCCCGCTCTCTGACCACAATCTTCTTTCATTCTCTATAAAGAACTGCCAGGCTGCTCAGGTCACCCCCACTGTCCATACTTATAGAAACATACAGGCCATTAACACCCAGAAACTTATGAAGAACTTGCAGTCTTCATTGGCCCCTATCTCCTCCCTCTCATGTCCTGATTCTGCATTGAAGCATTACAATGAAATACTTCAAAGTGCCCTGGATGAGTTTGCACCCCCTATAAATAGAACACCACAACGCAGACGGCGACAACCCTGGCACACGGTGCAAACACGTTTCCTGCAGCGGTGCTCCAGGTGCGCCGAACGTCTGTGGAGAAAATCCAATCTACACGAAGATTTCATCCATTTTAAGTTTATGCTTAGAACATACAACACTGCCCTTCACCTATCCAAACAAGCCTATTTCAACACCCTCATCACCTCACTGTCAAATAACCCGAAACGTCTCTTTGACACTTTTCATTCTCTACTCAATCCAAGAGTACAGGCCCCAACCACGGAGCTCAGAGCTGATGATCTGGCCAATTACTTCAAAGAAAAAATTGACCAGATTCGACAGGAAATTATCTCCCAATCACCTCATACCATGCACTGTCCTCCCTCCCCCACCACATCTAGCTCACTCTCTGATTTTGAACCAGTCACAGAAGAAGTAAGCAGGCTCCTTGCATCTTCTCGCCCAACTACTTGCACCAGTGACCCATTGACGTCACATCTCCTCCAGTCCCTTTCCCCTGCTGTCACCCCTCACCTAACTAAAATATTTAACCTCTCTCTCTCTTCTGGTATTTTTCCCTCCTCATTTAAGCATGCCATCATACATCCACTACTTAAAAAACCATCCCTCGACCAAAACTGTGCCGCTAACTATAGACCTGTCTCTAATCTTCCCTTCATCTCTAAATTCCTGGAACGCCTGGTCCACTCCCGTCTTATCCGCTATCTCTCAGAAAACTCTGTTCTCGACCCTCTCCAATCCGGTTTCCGCTCTTTACACTCCACTGAAACTGCCCTCACTAAAGTCTCTAATGATCTGCTAACAGCTAAATCTAATTGTCATTACTCCATGCTAATTCTCTTGGATCTCTCTGCAGCATTCGACACTGTGGATCATCAGCTCCTCCTCACTATGCTCCGTTCCATTGGCCTCAAGGACACCGTTCTCTCCTGGTTCTCCTCCTATCTCTCTGACCGCTCCTTTACTGTATCTTTTGCCGGTTCCTCCTCCTCTCACCTTCCCCTTACTGTTGGGGTCCCCCAAGGATCGGTTCTAGGCCCCCTCCTCTTCTCCTTGTACACTGCCCCTTTTGGTCAAACAATCAGTAGATTTGGGTTCCAGTACCATCTCTATGCTGATGACACCCAATTATACGCTTCTTCTCCTGACATCACGCCAGCCTTTCTAGAAAACACCGGCGATTGTCTAAACGCTGTGTCTAATATCATGTCCTCACAATATCTGAAACTGAACCTGTCAAAAACTGAACTCCTTGTGTTTCCTCCCTCTACTAATGTACCTATACCCGACATTGCTATTTCTGTGTGTGGCTCCACTATTACTCCCCAGCAACAGGCCCGCTGTCATGGGGTCATACTTGATTCCGAGCTTTCCTTTGCCCCCCACATTCGATCACTGGCTCGCTCTTGTCATCTGCACCTCAAAAACATTTCCAGAATTCGACCTTTTCTTACTTTTGACTCTGCAAAAACTCTTACTGTTTCTCTTATTCATTCTCGTCTCGACTATTGTATCTCTCTTCTAATCGGTCTCCCTCTTACCAAACTCTCCCCTCTCCAATCTGTCTTGAATGCTGCAGCCAGGATCATATTCCTCACCAATCGTTACACCGATGCCTCTACCTTGTGCCAGGCATTACACTGGCTACCCATCCACTCCAGAATTCAGTATAAACTTATTACCCTCACCCACAAAGCCCTCCATGGCTCAGCACCACCCTACATCTCCTCCCTTGTTTCAGTATACCACCCTACCCGCGCCCTCCGTTCTGCTGATGACCTGAGGTTGGTATCCTCAATAGTCAGAACCTCCCACTCCCGTCTCCAAGACTTTACACGTGCCACACCAATTCTTTGGAATGCACTTCCCAGATCAATACGATTAGTCCCCAATCCCCACAATTTTAAGCGTGCCCTGAAAACACATTTATTCAGACTGGCCTATCGCCTCAACACATTAACCTAATCTATCCCTGTGTGGCACAGCCAAAAGTTTTACCATAACCAGGTTCCCCGCATCATGTTCCCACATGCTTTATGCATCCATTAGCCCTCTGTGTCTGTACTGTCACACACTTAACATTATGGCTGGTCCATACAATCAGGGCAACTGTTACCTCCCACCTTTCGTGCCTACCTCTTTCCTCATAGACTGTAAGCTTGCGAGCAGGGCCCTCTTTCCTCTTCGTACTTGTTATAATCTACTGTATGTGATTATTGTTATGCTGTAATGTTTATTGTCTGTACAAATCCCCTCTGAAATGTAAAGTGCTGCGGAATATGTCGGCGCTATAAAAATACAATTTATTATTATTATTATTATTATATATGAGTATCCTACAACATGAGTTACTTTGAACACTCGAGTGTGTATTGGTGTAAAAGGATGACATAGAGTTCTAGCAGGAAAATGACTGGAAGCATACGTCGAGAATGGCAAAGAATTGGGTCAATGACAATGAAGTAGAGGTGCTGGATTGGCCCCCACAGTTCCCAGACCTCAACCCAATCAAACACTTGTGGGTAGAGTTGAAGAAAAACTGTATGAACCAACTTTGGGAATGTGTATGAGAGCCCTGGGATCAGATTTCGGTGGAGACATGCTTGAATCTAATAAAGAGAATGCCCAGAAGGATTCAGGCAGTGTTGAAAGCCAAAGGGGGATTTACAAAATACTGACAAAATAATAAAAATTCAAATTTTGATTTTTAGGAGCAAAACAGTAACAATGCAGTGACATGACACGAATCTGCATAAACAATCTGATGCTAAATAGTCAAATGTATGTATGAGATAGCCAAGATGGTTGTCTATACAATGATGGTAGTTTCACATTCAAAGGTGAGATATGGAGCCTGAAAGTCAAAAGTTCAAAACATTAGTACCCTTTTGCTTGTCACTGTATACTGTAGATAAAAGTTCAGAATTGACATGGATGAGAGGTAGATGCCATTGCCATGTAATTTGTACTACAAAGTGGTTGAAAAGGGTCTACCAGTACCTCCCGAGAACTGTTTTGAACTAGCCCAGAGAGTGTAGCTAAAGGGTCAGCAGATGTTGTAGTTGCATTTGGGGCATTCAAAGACCCCTCTGCTACATAAAATGATAGTGATATTATAAATGTTAAATGCTTTGTAGCGAGGGCCTATTACAGACTTTGAAGAGGATCTGGAGATTCAGTTGACGCATATGACCAGCCCTTTATGGTGCGATGTTACACCAACACGGTTAATCACTTTCATCCATGAGTAATACTGACTATCTTACCATATGCAGACAGATTCTTGGCTCATTTATTGAGCTGAATGGTAAAGGCCCCCATACACATGCCACTATCGACAGGTTTGGCTGACATTGTAGTGAATATGGGGGTATCTGAGATGATTGTTGGGGGAGTTAAATATCAAGCATATCCAATTTTGAACTGCCGATACTTTTGTTCTCTAGAGATATGCTGTCTCCAAAGACTTCCGGCATCGGCTCTCTCATGGAGAGCAAAGGAGCACTTGTTCAAGCGAGTGTTCCTGTGTATTGGAGGGTCGGGCGAGATAGCTGTCAGCCACACGATCGCTTTGTCTCATGAAGATCAAATGATCGCTTTGTCTCATGAAGATATCCCCTGTCCATATTGACATATGCCCTATTGGCACTGCCCTATGAGCCTCAATGGAGACTTGCTGTATGAGAGTCCTCTCCACTAAAGAAAACATGACTACAACCAGATATCACTATAAAACATAATAAACTTTATTAGTACACGTTAATAAATACATATAATATATATACAGTATATATATGTATATATATACATACACACACTGTATATATATATCACGACATTCAAGCCACACAATGTAAAGCAGAAAGAGGGCTGAGTTAGCAGGGAAAATAAAAATAACCCAGAGTAAACCAATGTTCACAATGACTTATGTATGTTACTGCATATGAGAAAATAGGAGAAACCGCGGAGTACCAGGCGATGATAATAAAATTAAATATAATTTTTATTGCATATCAAAAAGATAAAACCAGTAACAGTACAACTTTATAACAAAGACTTCAAGACGATACAAAAAATGGGTGGGAGTCACCGCTCAAAAGTAAAGGGATAAAGTACCCATACTAGATCAGAAACAGATTAGACCCCCCCACAAAAGTCAATACAAGTTAATTTGCAAATAAAGGAGTAAATCACAGTGTTGTTACACATAATTACAAGAGGGGATAGCTTACCGAGACTGATAGGACAGTATGGTGGTGACCCCCGGCCGGATGTAGAGCACCGACACGCGTTTTGCTGACTAGAATGCAGCATTCTCAAGGGGATAGTGAAGTACCTCATTGGGACCTTCAAATAGCCCCAGTATTTGGTCACATGGTCAAAAATTGACCAATTGCGGTGGCGCAAGCGGCACTTACGCAGTGTGTGTCACAGGTCCTGAAGCGCGTGTGCAGGAGACATAAAGACACCCGACGTGCTCATGACATGGTCGACAACAGCGCGCATGCGCACAGCCAGGCGATACTTCATAAGTAATAGATATATTGGGCATAAAGGCAAAAGTATGATATGGACAAAACGGACTCTCAGAAGTAAAAATATTTACCAATATGGGTAAGAAATGATTCAAAAGTACTGTAACCCTCATATACAGTGGGGCAAAAAAGTATTTAGTCAGTCAGCAATAGTGCAAGTTCCACCACTTAAAAAGATGAGAGGCGTCTGTAATTTACATCATAGGTAGACCTCAACTATGGGAGACAAACTGAGAAAAAAAAATCCAGAAAATCACATTGTCTGTTTTTTTTTCATTTTATTTGCATATTATGGTGGAAAATAAGTATTTGGTCAGAAACAAAATTTCATCTCAATACTTTGTGATATATCCTTTGTTGGCAATGACAGAGGTCAATCGTTTTCTGTAAGTCTTCACAAGGTTGCCACACACTGTTGTTGGTATGTTGGCCCATTCCTCCATGCAGATCTCCTCTAGAGCAGTGATGTTTTTGGCTTTTCGCTTGGCAACACTGACTTTCAACTCCAAAGGTTTTCTATAGGGTTGAGATCTGGAGACTGGCTAGGCCACTCCAGGACCTTGAAATGCTTCTTACGAAGCCACTCCTTCGTTGCCCTGGCGGTGTGCTTTGGATCATTGTCATGTTGAAAGACCCAGCCACGTTTCATCTTCAATGCCCTTGCTGATGGAAGGAGGTTTGCACTCAAAATCTCACGATACATGGCCCCATTCATTCTTTCATGTACCCGGATCAGTCGTCCTGGCCCCTTTGCAGAGAAACAGCCCCAAAGCATGATGTTTTCACCACCATGCTTTACAGTAGGTATGGTGTTTGATGGATGCAACTCAGTATTCTTTTTCCTCCAAACACGACAAGTTGTGTTTCTACCAAACAGTTCCAGTTTGGTTTCATCAGACCATAGGACATTCTCCCAAAACTCCTCTGGATCATCCAAATGCTCTCTAGCAAACTTCAGACGGGCCCGGACATGTACAGGCTTAAGCAGTGGGACACGTCTGGCACTGCAGGATCTGAGTCCATGGTGGCGTAGTGTGTTACTTATGGTAGGCCTTGTTACATTGGTCCCAACTCTCTGCAGTTCATTCACTGTGTCCCCCCGCGTGGTTCTGGGATTTTTGCTCACCGTTCTTGTGATCATTCTGACCCCACGGGGTGGGATTTTGCGTGGAGCACCAGATTGAGGGAGATTATCAGTGGTCTTGTATGTCTTCCATTTTCTAATTATTGCTCCCACAGTTGATTTCTTCACTCCAAGCTGGTTGGCTATTGCAGATTCAGTCTTCCCAGCCTGGTGCAGGGCTACAATTTTGTTTCTGGTGTCCTTTGACAGCTCTTTGGTCTTCACCATAGTGGAGTTTGGAGTCAGACTGTTTGAGGGTGTGCACAGGTGTCTTTTTATACTGATAACAAGTTTAAACAGGTGCCATTACTACAGGTAATGAGTGGAGGAAAGAGGAGACTCTTAAAGAAGAAGTTACAGGTCTGTGAGAGCCAGAAATCTTGATTGCTTGTTTCTGACCAAATACTTATTTTCCACCATAATATGCAAATAAAATGAAAAAAAAACAGACAATGTGATTTTCTGGATTTTTTTTTCTCAGTTTGTCTCCCATAGTTGAGGTCTACCTATGATGTAAATTACAGACGCCTCTCATCTTTTTAAGTGGTGGAACTTGCACTATTGCTGACTGACTAAATACTTTTTTGCCCCACTGTATAATAACACATATAATGAAACATAAACATACAGAAACAGGAAGAAATATATTAATAAATAGCATCACAATCAACATATATGAGGTAAATATGGAGCAGCACATTATAATATTACAAGAAGACCTAAGGTAATAGTTGCTTCATGGAAGTGACTCATCAGCATACTTGTTCCTAATGCCAAGGGGATGGAGAATAGTGATCGAAGTGAAGGTCAAAGTACACACCAGAAGTCAAAAGATAATAAAGTCAAAGAAGTCAAACATAATAAAAACAATATCCGGAAGAAAGGTATCCAAGGAATTAGGAATCCATTACAGAAATGAGGCAAAACTTAAGGACTCATTCAAACCCTTAGGGACCATCATATGTTAATGCATATGGTATGATATATATATATATATATATATCGTATATATATATATATATATATATATATATATATACATATATTTGTTTATATTTGTTTATATTTAAAAAGCAGAGTCAGATATAATAATTTCAACCAGACAGGTAAGGGGGAAGTGAAAATGGCCAGCCAGGCAACGTGCGTTTCGCACAGTGTGCTTCATCAGGGATTGTAATGCTCAAGGAATATTGCCCTGTATACATTGTGAATAATTATAGTTTTTTTTTTTTTACAATGAACTCTTATTAACCTTATGAATTAGGCTACATATTCTTTTATATTACTCATTCATTTCACATTGACACAATTTTTCCAGGGTTCACTAAAAGATGTATGCTTACACTTTGTGATGAAGACAATCCCTGTCTATATGCCCTGTTAGGACCCCTTCTCTGGGCCTCATTGGAGAGTTGCTCTATGACTTAGTGGACTTCTTTGCATCTTTAGAAACATCATATGCACTACGCGAATAATGTTAATATATATACACAGTATATATATATATATATATATATATTTACAATTGCCTTTTATTACCTTTGGGCAGTAAGTTATATGATCCTTTATATCGCTCATACATATCTACTTAACTACGTTTTTTCCATAGGTCACTACGAGATACAAGCTTACACTTTCAGGCATTAAGGGGCGATACATGGCAGGGGCTTTCCACCTCTGTCGTGGCTGTGGTATTGTTTTCCAATCTTTGCTGGAATTAGCAGAATCTGCTTTCACAAGCACAAACTATGTGACATCATAGTCTGATTAATGCTATTAATGCAAAATATAATAGCTGGATGAAATTGAGGAGTGTAACATCAGCCTAGTCACTTCTTAATGCTGGCAAGGGTACGTGGTCAGAATCTCAGATGCTGAGTTTTTTTTTACTTCTCTGTGCTGTAATTTTGAATATTCACTAAGTGGATGATTTTTTTTAACTGTACAAGATGAGGATTTCTCATACACATACATATATACTATACAAACACTGATCACGATCCCCATATTTCTGATTTTAAGAGTTACCCTCTTAAAAATTCTATACAGGGGGAGTCCAGAATTAGAAAAAAAAAGGTCTGATTTATTTTTGGGTCCCAGAGACAGCTCTACGTCCGTCCACAGGATCTGTATGGTATTGCAGCTCAGCTGAGCTAAACAAAAATTAGAATGTGACTCGCATTTTTCATTTCAGCCTACAAAATATTGTTGATGCTGTTCCACCCGAATCAATTAATGACATGATTCATACTGTTGTTTGTGTGCCAAACATGTCTAACATATCCCAGTAAACAATCGACTGCCACATTTGTTTGCTCCAAAGGAATCAGAGGTTAATATGGGAGTCACTGCAATAAGTAATTTTATGCGAAAGTTTCCGAAAAAAAAAAAAATAAATTAAAATGATCGTACATTTAATTATACTAAATGTTAAGGGGCAGGTAGAGAGCTAGAAAACTGTTTAATCTCTGAAGATATCGGTACAGTAGAAAATGCTAATTTTGTATCAGTGTGGCCATCACTTCTCTCTGCTTAAAAGGATTGCCTGGATCTAAAAAAAAAAGAAAAGAAAATTAACAAATTTAAAACCCTACCAGGGGATTCTGGCCTGGTCCCTCACTTGTTATTCAGAGCTGAGATAAGCTACGAAGAGCGTTACTCATTTTACAGGACCAGTCTCATCCATGCATTACACAAACAGCCCATTGATTTTAAATGGCACCTTGTAATGATTAATTTCTCCTGTGATGGCGCTGCATGTCATTTGAAAACTTCTGGGGTGGTTTATAGACCTGTGGCTCATGTCACAGTTCCTAGCTTGAGGTCTTGTCATAACACAGGCGGACTTGGTTCTAGTGTAAGACAACTTATACTTTACTCTAGATCAGGCACATGTATCAAAGGGGTTGGTTATAGCTGTCATGTCGATGTCACGGGTGTGTCAGATGCTACAGACAGTCTCTCTGCATCTGGCTGCAGACGATCTCTCCGTTTGGCATTGCAGACACCTTCTTAATCCTTCTGACTTTTGGACCCAGTGGCAATCTCCCTCTGGTGCTAATTGACACACCTGGACCTGGTGTTTATAGACTCTCAGTCTGCTTCAGGGAGTCACTGGTGATATTCACTTTTTCCCTTGTGAAGGTTTGGAGATATAGCAGTCAGCTTACTTCCTTTCTGGTACTGTTGGAGGGTGTTTGGTGTTACCTCTCTGAGTCTGCTCTGTAACGCTAGTCAGGACTTAGGTTACTGCTCGGCGATTGGTGTGGAACCAATATTGGGACGGTAGGGGAGGCAGGGTGCTATTAGATCTGCCAAGAGGTCTCCATTCCCCCTTTCCCTAGCGTTCGGGATTCCTTCCCCGCTTTCCCCCATGTTGCACTTAGTTTCCCACACTGTGAGTGACAGTCAATGACCTATCCATAGGATAGGTGCTCAGTATCAGATCAGTGAAGGTCCAACACCCAACTCTTCAAACTAATCAGCTGTTTCCTTTTCCAGGCAGTGTGCAGAGCTGAACAGCATGGCTCCGTTCACTGTGTGCTGGCCACTACCAAGAACTACAGCTCAGCCTCTTATTAACTGAATAATAGCTGATGTTCAGTTCTAAACAGTGTCCTCTACATGTGTGAACAGAGATGTGCTGGTTATATCTTTTGAAGCCACTGATTAAAACAATTGAGTGGTAGAGGGAGCCGCTGTCAGACTTCCACTGATCCAATATTGGTGACCTATGCAGAAGATAGGTCATTTAAATCACAAAGCCAGGCAATCCCTTTAATTGTTAAAAATTTTGGTACAAATCTTTGGTGTTTATAGTCTTTGCAGAAAGCTTAGTTATTATAGTCTATTGGCAATGATGCTTAGCGTTTACAATCTATTGGCAATGATGCTTAGCGTTTACAATCTATTGGCTATGGTGCTTGGTGGTTACAATCTTTTGGCAATGATGCTTGGTGGTTACAATCTATTGGCAATGATGCTTCATGGTTACAGTCTATCTTGGCAGTTACAAACTATTAGCAATGATTTTTGGCGGTTACAATCTATTGCCAATGATGCTTGGTGGTTTCAATCTATTGGCATTGATGCTTGGTTGGTGGTTACAATCTATTGGCATTGATGCTTGGTCATTACAATCTATTGGTATTGATGCTTGGTGGTTACAATCTATTGTTAATAATGCTTGGTGGTTACAATCTATTGGAATTGATGCTTAGTGGTTGCAATCTATTGGCAATGATTCTTGGTGGTTACAATCTATTGGCAATGATGCTTAGTGGTTGCAGTCTATTGGCAATGATTCTTGGTGGTTACAATCTATTGGCAATTATGCTTTCTGGTTGTAATCTATTGGCAATTACGTTTGGTGGTTACAATCTATTGTTAATGATACTTGGTATATACAATTTATTGCTAATGATGCTTGGTGGTTACAATCTATTGGCAATGATTCTTGGTGGTTACAATCTATTGGCAATTATGCTTGGCGATTATAATCTATTAGCAATGATTGTCACGATCCATTTTTGGATCTGTGTCAGTGTGGGCTTCTCATATATAAACTTTTTTGCTTTCTGGCCATCGGGGGTTAATGTCAGTTTTTGCCCCCTGTGGCCGCTGGTGTTACTACATGTTTTGTGAGTCTGTTATTGCTGGTGGTGACCACTCCCTCCTTCCTATATAAGGTCACCTGGTACATCAGCTGACTGTTGGTAATACAGGTCCTTTGGAAACCAACCGTTCTAAAGAGAGGATTTATCTGGAGCATTGGTGTTAGCAGCTTATCTAGTGCAGTGGCCATACAGCTGAAAGCGGTGTTCGGGTGCCTTACTCTGCTGTCTGGTGCATGACAGTAGAGGAAGCTAAGTGTTGTTTGTTTTTGCCTGTCTGTTATTTTTCCTTGGTGTTTTATTAGTACAGAGGTGGGACCAGTGTCCGCACTTGCCAGTTCCCTAATAAGGGATAGGTGCAGGGCAAGTGAGGGACCACGGTACCCTGGTCGGCGACAGGTTGAAAAAACCTGTATAGAGAACGTCAGGTGAGTTCAGGGCACTTCCTTAGGAGAGTGCAGGAGGTGTCCATTTCCCCAGTCCCAATTGCAGGGCCCACCGTTGTAATTGTGTCCCCGGTGTCCCCTTGTTTTGTCTTGTGGTTTTGTGACCGACCGATCGTCGGGTCGCATCACGCAGGGCCAGTCACATCGTGACAATGATGCTTGGTGGTTACAATCTATTGGTAATGATGCTTGGTGTTACAATCTATTGGTAATGATGCTTGGTGGTTACAATCTATTAGCATTGATGCTTGTAGGTTACAATCTATTGGTAATGATGCTTGGTGGTTACAATATATTGGCAATTATGTTTGGTGATTATAATCTATTGGCAATGATGCTTGGCGGTTGTAATCTATTGGCAATGATGCTTGGCAGTTTCAGTCTATTGGCAGTGATGCTAATCAATTGGCAATGATGCTTAGTGGTTGCAATCAATTGGCAATGATACTTGGTGGTTACAGTCTATTGCTAATGATGCTTGGTGGTTACAGTCTATTGGCAATGATGCTTGGTGGTTACAGTCTATTGGCAATGATGCTTGGCGGTTGTAATCTATTGGCAATGATGCTTGGCAGTTGCAGTCTATTGGCAGTGATGCTAATCAATTGGCAATGATGCTTAGTGGTTGCAATCAATTGGCAATGATACTTGGTGGTTACAGTCTATTGCTAATGATGCTTGGTGGTTACAGTCTATTGGCAATGATGCTTGGTGGTTACAGTCTATTGGCAATGATGCTTGGCGGTTGTAATCTATTGGCAATGATGCTTGGCAGTTGCAGTCTATTGGCAGTGATGCTAATCAATTGGCAATGATGCTTAGTGGTTGCAATCAATTGGCAATGATACTTGGTGGTTACAGTCTTTTGCTAATGATGCTTGGTGGTTACAGTCTATTGGCAATGATGCTTGGTGGTTACAGTCTTTTGGCAATGATGCTTGGTGGTTACAAGCTATTGGCATTGATGCTTGGTGGTTGCAATCTTTTGGCAATGATTCTTGGTGGTTACAATCTATTGGCAATTATGCTTGGTGGTTACAATCAATTGGCAATGATACTTGGTGGTTACAGTCTATTGCTAATGATGCTTGGTGGTTACAGTCTATTAGCAATGATGCTTGGTGGTTACAATCTATTGCTAATGATGCTTGGTGGTTACAAGCTATTGGCATTGATGCTTGGTGGTTGCAATCTTTTGGCAATGATTCTTGGTGGTTACAATCTATTGGCAATTATGCTTGGTGGTTACAATCTATTGGCAATGATTCTTGGCGGTTACAACTATTGGAAATGATGCTTGGTGGTTACAATCTATTGGAAATGATGCTTGTTGGTTGTAGTTCATTGGCATAGATATTTGGTAGCTACTGTCCTTTTACTCAGAAACTTCATGGTTATACGCCATCTTACAGTTACATAACTGACAAGCACTGAGCATAGTGATGCAGGTCAGGCTCAATCTATGATCACATCTGCTGGTGAGGGTGATAAGGCTTTTACTCACTGTCAATCTATTTGCACTCAGACCTGCTGCACAGCAAGAAGCTGGAGGTGGTCCACACGAGGAGACACTCTCCAGAGGAAACTGCTCCTTTAGATGGTGCTGGGTGCTATCTATCCCACACGTGACATCACCCTCAGTACGCCCATTCCCTGGAATATATAACCAAGTAGTTGTCCATATTGAATAATCTAAAGAGTCTCCAGGTTCCGATGTTTGATGGTCTAGACACCTTAGTACTAATGTCCTACTGTCTTGTACCTCTTGGTGTTGTGTTTGATTATTCTTGAGCACCATCATCAGTGGTATGTTATATCCAAGTGCCAGGGCTCCATTAACTGGAATTTTTAATAGCTCAGTATGCAATTCTTCTGAAATCCCATGTTTCTGAAAAGGTTTGTATTGGAATGTCCCCGTGTCCATGTGTCTTGGGATCAGAAGCGCCATGTGTAATTGTTTTGGGACTCCAAGTGCCATTGTGCATTGCTCTTTGACTCCAAATGTCAGTATGTCATTTTTGTACGACCCCAAGTGTCATTGCTCTGCATCTCATGGTGATGTAGAAAAAAAAATGTCACGCAGTTGTAGTCACGATGCATCATTACAAAGAAATTCAGAACAGTTTAACCCCTTGTAGGAAAGCAGTACTGCAATCCTTGGGGCACTTTTCCAAAACCGCACAGATGCAGAGAATAGACCTTCACCTACATAATGTTCCTGCGTAAAAAATGACCAATGGGGAAAAAGGCTTAGAGTATTAATGGACTTGTTAATTATTAGATACAGTACGTGTTTAGGATCAGAGCCAGGTAAGTCTGTTAATCCTGAATTCCATTTTAGGATTTAATTCACAAAATGACATACTAATGCTTGTGACATCGCCATCTTATTCGTGAACCCGTCGCGCAATTGGGACCGGGGAGACGCTCATCTCTGCAAAGCGCGCCTTGAAGTGTGTGCACCAGGGGGACAAGAAATCTACATATTCACCCAGACCTCGTTGTCTTTCAATCACCTCATTGCTGAAATGGCAGAGAAATCTGAAATCTCATTTTCTCCATTTGTACAAATTGCTAATAAATCATTTTGAGTGAGGGACATTGGCAGGCAGGCTCACTCCTTGTGAGATTGCATTTCTAATTAGTGGGTAGAGAGAAGGGGCCATGCATATCACCAAGTGAAGGTGGGCTGCTTGCCCTGTGACCTCATCTCCGCAATGACCTCCTAAAGAAATGAACGTCTGATCAAGACAAAGAGAGGCCCAGCTATCATTTTTTCATGCAATAAAAATATACAGATTTGACTCAGTCGGGTGCGGGATCAATGCACAAAGTGCTGGCAGCCGCCGCAGCCCGCCCCACAATGCAGACATAAGTATTTTTGTGTCATCTTGGAATGTTTTTTTGAGGGTCCTGCAGCTGTGAAAGGGTTAAGTGTAATTGCCTGGAGTCTGTGCAAGCTTGCGTGAAAACAGGGGTGAAAGGACACCACCTTCCAATATTTGATGGTCCATTCTATCACCTTAAGCAGCAGCAGAGAGTCGGCTGAGATCAGAGAAGAGAAAGATGAAACAATGCAATTCGTGATGAGGGCTTTGATATCAATAATACAGGTTTCATATAAAAATATCATTTATTAGAACAGACGAAGTCGAGTTGAGTTTCTTGTGCAGTTGTGCAGAGCTGCATCCTCTGACCATAAGTCGCAAGTTTTGCCTGCAGTTCTATGAAAAATTCCAATTCCTTAGATATCTAATGTAATTTTATGGCGAATCCCACGCAGCTCTGCTACATCCGTAATTGTATAATGCGTTAAATGGATTACAATATAACCACTAATTATAAAATCATTACAGAATAACCGCTAGGTTCATATACGTCTTACAAAACACAGTTTATATCACTCAAGTCGTTAATCGTTCTTGTTAATTAACAGACCTAAAAAGTTAATTTTGAGGGTTATTTAAATGAAATTCTATTCCCTTGTAGTAATCGTGTTAAAAGCGTTAATAAAAGTATTTAATAGCAAAAACAAGTGCATTAATTTATAGATTAAGGAACCCAATAAGGGAATATCTAATATTCAAGAGAAGGTCCAGGGCTTTAAAAGGAACCTGTCATCTTGGAGAATGCTATTTACCTGCAGGTAAATGGCATTACAATGCTGTACTGAAAGTGTGGCTACCAGGAGAAAATGAACTGCCGGCTTTCAGTCATGGCGGAGCGCACAGCAACTACTGTCTTGTGAGCGGCGGCTGTGAGGACACCCCGCCACTTTGACTGACAGCTCGCTGTGCTCAGATGTGTCTGCAGAGACAGCTGTCAATCAAAGTTCCAGAACGTGTTTACAGCTGCAGCTCACAGTATAATGAGTGACTAGCTGATCCGTGCTCGCACCCATGACTGAAAGCTGGTGGCTCCTATAAGGATACAGTATAAGTTAATTTTCTCCCAGTAGCTAGACTTTCAGTAAAGTGGCCAGACGGCATTGAAACGCTGTTTATCTTGCAGCAAAACTGCTGTTTCATCTGCAAAACCAGGCACCTGATCACAATGTAGCAAAGTTTTTTCTTTGCGATTGTGCATTGAAACAGTAAAAAGACCGAAGCAGCATAGGGATGCTGTGGTTAAAAGCTGCAGCTTGACCGCTGTGTGTGAATGCATCCTAAGGTGGCCATATACTTTTGATGGTTGTTAAGATTGTTTGTCTGAGCGAGTATGCATGAGATTTCAATGGGGGGAGTGGAGAAAGCAAATATCGGTCATCACTGGCAACAGTCTATATGCTGCAGAAGCAAAATGATCAGTCATAGAAATTCAGTATGTCCAACCCTTTTAAGGTGGCCCTCCATAAACATTAGTTGGTTGGTCAGTCCCTCATAAATTGATCGGGTTAAGCTGGCATTATTTTAAGATATATGGTCCCATTAGGAAGTTATGGTCCCATTAAGGGTTAAAGAGGGGGCACAGGTTTGGGTGTTCCTTTACTACTGGGTGGCAAGAACCTGTGCAGGACTCCACTCCACAATAGTACTGTTGTTAGCAAACAAAAGGGTGAGTAATAAGTCCTAAAATAATGAGAAGAGCAAGAAAGGAGGCGAGCAAACAATGGTCCCTTTGGTTCTTGGTGGCAAAACCCAGCACCATAACGGGTTCATTTTGGACTTTGGTATTCTTGCATGAGCACCAGTCCTAGGGACTTTATGCCTCCTGCTTTTTTACAATCACGAAAAGGACCACAAATCTTTACTTTACCTGAACCAGCTATTTCAGCTGTCACAACTGTTTGCATGGTTAAATGTTGGTTACATTGCATTATTATCTATATTGGGCCACGAGTAAAGAGCCCAATGAACTTCTTCCGAGCCACCAATGTAACCATGATTATGATGGTGCATGGACTTGTTTAAGAGTCTGATGGATAGCTATCATTCCCTCCGTCATGTATTTCTCAAACTCCCCTCCTCCGATAATCCCCATTCTCTCTTTTCTATCGAGCATATGTTTATGGAAATCTATTTTTATTGTGTTGCTATTACTGTTATAGGAAAAGCAGTCCAGCAAATCTAAATGCCAATTTCTCGGGTCTAAAATTGCTCCATGTAGACAGCCATTCTTTCATCGGATCCATTCTGCTTCTTTAAGCGATAACACGTTAGATGAAGCAATCCAGCTACCGCCACTACTTTTTTTTGCTTTTATTTTAATTTACTTTTCTGCTTTCTCAGCGATGTATCTTAAAGTAACACTCCACATTATTTAAAAAATATATATAATTTTCCAAGACATTTTACTTCTAAAAACTGGAAGCACAATGCACTATAGTGCTGCCATTATCATCCTCAGATAATGGCTTATACATGGACTGAATTTACCTCCATGCCTTGAGTTGCACCAAGAGTGCTCTTTTCTTTTCCGTTTTTCCATTTTTGCAAGATCCAAAGGATCCTAAGATATCCTGACAGGCTACAGTGACTTTTAAGTTCCACAAGTTTTCCATCAGAATAATTACTTTTTTGACAGCAAGTGTTTTGTTAAAGACTGTTCTGTTCACCCGCTCAAAAATACCTGAACCTATGACAAAAATCAATAGTGTGACCACAGCCTAACTGATGGCCTTCCTCCCTAAGGCAACCAAGTCCAACAGTACTAGGATGTATTAAGATAAGCATGGAGTCTAGATCACATGAAGTTATTATTCCACTCTACTCATACTTGGTGACACCACATCTGGAATACTGTGCCCAGTTGTGGGCACCACATTTTAAAAAATACATTGAAAAACTGGAGCAAGTTCAGAGAAGAGCTAACATGATGGTGAGCACACTGCAAAGTATGTCCTACGAGGAACGCTTACAGGATTTGGGAATGTTTTGCATGCAAATAGAAGGTTAAGAGGAGATTTAATAGCTGTCTATAAATATCTGAAAGGCTGTCACAGTGTGGAGAGATCATCATTATTCTCATTTGCACATGGAAGCGATGGAATGAAACTGAAAGGGAGAAGATACAGGTTAGATATTAGAAAAAACTTTTTGACAGGGTGATCAATGAGGGGAGCAGGCTGCCTCGAGAGGTGGTGAGTTCTCCTTCAATAGAAGTCTTCAAACAGAGGCTGTCTGAGACGGTTTAATGAATCCTGCGCTGCATAGAGCAAAGGGTAGGACATGGTGACCCTTGATGTCCCTTACAACTCTAACATTCCATGATTCTGGTAAGACCCTTGTTGGAAATGTTTGAGAAATGCTTTCGTAATGCCCTACAGCCCTACAGTGGTGCTACATGAGGGCACATGACTTTGTAGTTGTAAACTAAATTTTCTCCTTGTGCCACCATACAGGCTGCTCCTGCTGAAATCTACCGTAAGAACAACACCTCAAAAGTTCACAATTAGTGATGAGCGATTGTGCTCAGATAAGGTGTTATCCGAGCATGCTTTGGTACTAAGCGAGTGGCTTCGGCGTGCTCAAAAAATATGTTCAAATCCTTGTGCCTGCATGTCTTGTGTCTGTTCGACAGCTGCAACACATGCAGGGATTACCTGTTTGTTAGGCAATCTCTGCATATTTTGTGGCGGCTGCCGAACAGTCACGAGACATGCAGGCACGGGGACTTGAACATATTTTTTCAAGCACGCTGAAGTCATTCAGTTAGCACTCATCACTATTCACCAGGGCTGGCTCCAGGTTTTTGTGGGCCCCGGGCGAAAGAGTCTCAGTGGCCCCTTTATCACATACCATGATTCATGATGCACAGATAGGTCATAGAAATATAAGTATAGTAGAATGCCAAAGATTTCAATCACTTCTTACATTACATGAGTGATTTCTATTGTAAATTCTAGAATAGCTCAGAAACCAGACAGTATAGTCCTCCATACAATATTATGGGCATCACTCGGTCCACCATACAGAATAATGAGCCCCATATATATCTCCATATAGTATAATGGACCCCATATATTGCTCCATACAGTATAATGGACCCCATATATTGCTCCTTAAAGTATAATGAGCCCCATATATTGCTCCTTACAGTATAATGAGCCCTATATATTGCTTCATACAGAATAATGAACCCCATATAATGCTCCAAACATAATGGGCTCCATATAATGCTCCAGTATATGATAATGAAATACTCACCTCTCCTTACTGGCCTCTGCTCTGCTCTGGACTCCTCAGCGTTGCCGTCTTCCAGCTCTCTGCACTGTGACTCTTCAGAGCAGAGAGCGCACTGAATCAGAAGACAAGGAGAGATAAGTATTGCAAGTACCGGTGCCCTGAGCAAGTGGGGGGGCTCACCCACGGTCACTGGCACCGGGCCCTCATAGCGTGGTGGTCAGGGCCAGCTTCAGCACCCGATGCACCTGGGCAAGTGGCGGGGCCCTGAGCAGGGGGGACCCATTTGTGTCAGGGACACCGGCGCGCTATGGGGGCCTGGTGCTTGCACATTTTTTATTTTTTTTTATGTTTGGAGCATTATGGGGCCCATCATACACTGGAGCATTATATAGGCCCATTATATACTGGAACATTATATGAGGCCCATCATACACTGGAGAATTATATGGGGCCCATAATGCTTGGAGCATTATATGGGGCCCTCCGCCTGCTCGGGGCCACTGTACTTGCCCGGGTGAGCCGGGTGCTATTGCCATCCCTGCTATTCACAATCTAAAGTGATATTGGTAATAAAAAAAAACAGAATGTAAAAAAATATATATGTCAATTATATATATATGTGTCTGGAGGAATTAAAAATAAATTGAAAAATAATACGTAAACTTTTGTATCAAAAGGTTTCATAGATGAATTGACCTCATGGACCTCTCTATAATGTGCAATTACCCGCACTACTGCCTGGGTAACACATGGGATACATTTAAGGTGCCATTTTCCCAAATACCGCCTTGATGTATTTCTCCTATACCCCTAAGATGTGATATCCATAGTCCGACATTAGTAACCATAATCACAATAATTCCTCACATCAAAGCTGTCCTCTGCCTGACAATTACAGTGTGATTGCTGGAAAAAAAATCTCCAAAAGAAACATGCCCTACACTGTGTATATGTGTGTGTGTGTGTGTTTTGCTTTTTTATGAGGCAAATTGGTTTTTCAGAGGCCAGGGAAGGAGCGGACGAGAAGTTTAAATCCTACTCACTCGCCGGAGGGTTTCATTCAGCCGGGGTTGAAAATGTAAAGATTTATTTATTTATTTTTAAATTGATAGCCAAGAATAAAAGAGAATGGCAGGAGAAGCTGATCAGGAATGAATAAAGTCTCCTTTTAAGCTGAAATAATGCACCCTTCCTCCCAGAAAAGCTGGCCTGTAATTGCTTGCAATCACTCGGCACAAATTGTCCGCTTGAATTTGCTTTTTAATTTTGTATAATCTGGTCCATTTCTCTCTCTCTCTCTCTCTGTGTCTTTGAGCTTAACCTGACTCTCTCACTCTCCCTTTTGCTCCTGGTTTAATTCTTTAGTGCAGTTACAAAAATAGTAATATTTCCCAATGATATTTGATGGCTTTTATTAAGCAGAGGTACTTAAAAGATAGAATGAAAGTGAAGGGGTTTCAACCGCACAAATTCTGAGGTTCTGCCTTTAGAAGACTATTACCGGTATATTTGTCCGGCTTAAAACCTTGACCTGACTTTGTGGGGTTTTGCATATTCAGAGAGATACCCTTTTTTTTATTTTTTATTAAAATAACTATTGATACGCTACTGATTATTAGTAGGGTGCATGTGAAGGGAACACCTTAGGTATTTTTAATATGGATGCTGTATGCCAGTTTGCAACTTTTACTTTGTGTGGCCATAAATACATAGCCCGCTAAAACTTCATGCACATATTAGAAAAGGTAGTATGGCAAAGTATGGAGTACTGGCAGGTCCATATGAAGGAACAGTAGACCTGTTTTATACCCCAGAGCTGCACTCACTTGTCTGCAGGTGCAGTCACTGTGTACATACATTACTGATCCTGTACTGATCCTGAGTTACATCCTGTATTATACCCCAGAGCAGCACTCACTATTCTGCTGGTGCAGTCACTGTGTACATACATTACTGATCCTGAGTTACATCCTGTATTATACTCCAGAGCTGCACTCACTATTCTGCTGGTGCAGTCACTGTGTACATACATTACATTACTGATCCTGAGTTACATCCTGTATTATACCCCAGAGCTGCACTCACTATTCTGCTGGTGCAATCACTGTGTACATACATTACATTACTGATCCTGAGTTACATCCTGTATTATACCCCAGAGCTGCCCTCACTATTCTGCTGGTGTGGTCACTGTGTACATACATTACATTACTGATCCTGAGTCAGTCCTGTATTATACTCCAGAGCTGCGCTCACTATTCATAGAATCAGAATCATAGAATCGTAGAGTTGGAAGGGACCTCCTGGGCCATCTGGTCCAACCCCCTGCTCAAAGCAGGATTCGCTAAATCATCCCAGAAAGATGTCTGTCCAGTCTCTGTTTGAAGACTTCCATTGAAGGAGAACTCACCACTTCTCGTGGCAGCTTGTTCCACTCATTGATCACTCTAACTGTCAAAAAGTTTTTTCTAATATCTAATCTGTGTCTCCTCCCATTCAGTTTCATCCCATTGCTTCTAGTCTTTCCTTGTGCAAATGAGAATAAAGTTGATCCTTCTACAATGTGACATCCCTTTAGATATTTGTAGACTGCTATTAAGTCTCATCTCAGCCTTCTCTTTTGCAAACTAAACAATCCCAAATCCTGCAACCTTTCCTCATAAGACAGGGTTTGCAGACCGGTCACCATTCTGGTCGCTCTTTTCTGAACTTGTTCCAGTTTGTTGATGTCTTTTTTAAAATGTGGTGCCCAAAACTGGACACAATATTCCAGATGAGGTCTGACCAAAGAGGAGTAGAGGAAAATAATGACTTCACATGATCTAGACTGCATGCTTCTGTTAATACATCCTATAATTGCATTTGCCTTTTTTGCTGCTGCATCACATTGTTGACTCATATTCAGTCTGTGATCTATTAGTATAACCAAGTCTTTTTCACATGTGCTGTTGCTTAGGCCTATTCCTCCCATTCTGTATATGCTTTTTTCATTTTTATTGCCCAGATGTAGTACTTTGCATTTTTCCCTGTTAAAAACCATTCTGTTAGTTGCTGCCCACTTCTCCAGTTTATTTATATCTTTTTGAATCCTCTCTCTCTCTTCTCTAGTATTAGCTATCCCTCCTAGCTTTGTGTCATCAGCAAATTTAATCAGTTTACCCTCAATTCCTTCATCTAAATCATTGATAAAGATGTTGAACAATACAGGGCCCAGGACAGAGCCCTGTGGTACCCCACTTGAGACATTCTTCCAACTGGATGTGCAGCCATTTACGACCACTCTTTGGGTCTGATCACTAAGCCAGTTATGAATCCACCTAACAGTTGCCTTGTCCATTCCATACTTAGTCATTTTTTTCAATAAGAATTGTATGAGATACTTGTCATGTCGGATGCTATTCACACCACAGCGTCCGGCAGGCAGAGGTAGTTTCACCTCCGTCCACTTGTCATGTCGGACGCTATTCACACCACAGCGTCCGGCAGGCAGAGGTAGTTCCACCTCCGTCCACTATAGCCTCAGTGGCGCCGGCTTGATTTTCTCAGGCTATCGGGGGTTAATCTAGCTGGAGATCAGGTTGGATGTTTGGTCACGCCCACGGTCTTTAAATAGTCGTGCTGGCCTATGGGCGTCGCCGATTATAGCTTGTGTTTCATACCAAGTGGTTCCGGTCTGGAGTGGAGGTGTTGGAGAGAGAGAGAGATTCGTATCTGGTGGCGTATGATCCGTTGTTACCTTTTCACCTTCCCATATTTGTGTTTTGTTGTGCCCTGTTCACATTACTGTATAGTCCTGTGTGTATGCGGCGCGGTGCAGTTTAAGTTCTCCCTGTCTGTCATTATTGTGTGGGGCTTTGGTGGTTTGTCTCCTCACTGGGTGGAGGGTGGAGGGTTAAGCTTAGGGCTGAGCAGGAGATAAGGAAAGGTTGGAGGCTCAGGCATTTGCACCATCAGCAAAAACCCTGGGTTGAGGGTCAGACAGGGTTTCACCTAGTTAAAGGGACACCACAGGGGCCCGGGTATTTCAGCCTTAGTTGACCTAAGCCCCGCGTGACATTATAATCTGCCTACATTTTTCAGGAGTCCATGGATCCCATGGATTCCATAACCCGCCAGTTGGCGGCGCTGTCCTTACAGGTCTCCGAGTTGAAAGGGGCAGTTCAGCAGCAGGGCCTGGTAGTAGCGAAGGTGCAAACGGCATCTGCAGGTATCGGTGCAGAGCCGAAGATCCCGCTGCCAGAACGATTCTCATGGGAACGCAGCAAATTTGTCATATTTCGGGAGTTATATGCAAGTTATACTTCCGCATGCGCCCTATCTCCTCAGGTAATGAGGCTCAGCGGGTGGGTCTGGTGTTATCATCACTGAGTGGTGACCCCCAAGCATGGGCATTTTCCTTACCAGCTGACTCTGCTACATTTCATTCTGTCGATAATGTTTTTTCTGCACTCGGGCTCATTTATGATGATCCTGACAGATTGGCTCTAGCGGAATCTAAAATCCGCGCCCTCCGCCAGGGGGAGCGCTTGGCGGAGGACTATTGTTCGGAATTTCGGCGTTGGGCAGTAGACACTCAGTGGAACGACCCAGCTCTGCGGAGCCAGTTTATTCATGGGGTATCAGGGAACGTTAAACAGGCCCTCCTGATGTATGAGACTCCTGCATCGTTGGAGTCTGCCATGAGTTTGGTTATACGTATTGATCGCCGTTTGCGTCAGGGGGCACAGGAGACGCTACCCCTGGGGGAAAGCAGAGGTGCAAGTGTGGTTGCTGCAGGTGAGCCCACTTAACCTATGCAAATTGCGGGGGTGTCACAAGTTAAGCGTCGCGTTCCTGGGTTCAGGAAGCCCAGAGCATGTTTTTACTGTGGTAAAAGAAATCATTATGTTAACGTTTGTCCTGTGCTACCGAAGAAGGTCACACCGGCGGAAAACTGTTAAGCTCAGAGGGTATGGAGGAGGCCCAACTGAGCGTATGCATATCCTCCATGATGGTATCTCAATGTATGCTCCCTGCCAAGGTTATTATCGCGGGCAGAGAGCTACCAATATCAGTGTTTGTGGATAGCGGTTCCGCCACCAATCTCATGGATGAGGAGTTTGCACGCATGGCAGGTTTTAAGATCGAAAAACTCCCTCATCCTATTCGCGTGGTTACCATTAATGCCGCTCCCCTCCCACAGGGGGAGATTACAGAGTTTGTGGCTGAGGTGAAACTCCACATTGGGGTCCTACATTCTGAGTGGGTTACATGTAGGGTCCTCCGTAATCTCCCAGCACAAATGGTCCTGGGTTTTCCATGGTTGTCCAGGCACAACCCGGTGATTGATTGGAAAACTCAGGACATAGTCCAATGGAGTGGTTTCTGCCAGGACAATTGCTTGGCCACATGTGTGTCCGCCATGACGCCCAGCCTTCCGGAGGCTTTGCAGGATTTCGCGGATGTATTCTCTGAGAGGGGTTGCTCAAAACTGCCTCCACATCGAGCCTGATTTGTTCAACCAGGTGGCAGGGGCGAAGTGGTTTTCCGAGCTTGACCTCAGGGGGGCGTATAACCTCATAAGGGTCCGTCAGGGGATGAGTGGAAAATGGCGTTTAACACTCCTGAGGGTCATTTTGAGAGCCTGGTTATGCCATTTGGGTTGACAACCGCGCCTGCTGTTTTCCAACATTTTATTAATGATGTATTTGCTCATGTCCTGGGGAAATTTGTGATTATATACCTGGATGATATCCTCATTTATTCGAGTGACCGGGACACTCATTTAGAGCATGTCAGGCAGGTGTTACAGTTGCTCCGGGAGAATAAGCTCTATGCTAGCTGGAAAAATGCTTATTTTTTGTTCAGGAGTTGCCTTTTTTGGGATATATTGTGTCCGCTGCAGGGTTTAAAATGGACACCGCGAAGGTGCAAGCGGTGCTGCAATGGGAAAGGCCTGATAATCTGAAAGCGCTCCAGCGGTTCTTTGGGTTTGCTAATTATTATAGGAAATTTATAAAACACTTTTCTACTATAGCCAAAACGCTCACGGACATGACAAAAAAAGGTACCGATCTGGCTAGCTGGTCTGAGGTGACGATACGTGCATTTGAGCGTCTGAAGAACAGTTTTGCTTCAGCCCCCATTCTGGTGCAACCGGACGTGTCTAAACCTTTTGTGGTGGAGGTTGATGCGTCTGAGGTGGGAGTGGGGGCAGTACTGTCACAAGGCTCGTCCTTGAGCGATATGCATCCATGCGCCTACTTCTCCAAGAAGCTGTCGCCGGCCGAACGGAATTATGATATCGGCAACAGGGAGTTGTTGGCCATCAAATTGGCTTTTGAGGAATGGCGACACTTCTTGGAGGGGGCGGCTCACCAGGTCACAGTCATCACCGACCATAAGAACCTGCTCTATCTGGAGTCGGCCAAGCGTCTGTCTCCTAGGCAGGGTCGCTGGGCATTGTTTTTTACACGTTTCAATTTTCTGGTGACTTACCGTCCCGGGGCTAAAAACACCAAGGCGGATGCCTTGTCTAGGTGTTTTCCGGGGGGAGAACCTCGGGAAGAGCCGGTACCCATCCTCCAGGAAGGTGTAGTGGTCTCGGCTCTCACGACTGAGGTAGAAGCGGAGATTGCCGAGGCCCAAGAGGAGGTACCGCCAGGACTTCCTGCCAACAAATCATTTGTACCCCTTCATCTTCGTCTTAAGGTGTTGAGGGAACACCACGACTCAGTACTGGCTGGTCATCCAGGGGTTAAGGGCACCTTAGAGCTGGTATCGCGTCGTTTCTGGTGGCCCAAAATCCGGCAGGACGTGGTCTCGTACGTGGCAGCTTGCATCACGTGCGCTAGGGCCAAGTCGCCCCGAGCCCGTCTTGCTGGCACGCTACAGCCTCTGGGGGTACCTAATAGGCCATGGACAGAAATCTCCATGGATTTTATCACTGACTTGCCAGCCTCGGCGGGGAACACGGTCATCCTGGTGGTGGTTGACCGATTTTCAAAGATGGCGCATTTTGTGTCGTTGCCTTCCTTGCCCAATGCAAAGACGTTGGCTCAGGTGTTTGTTCAGGAGGTGGTCAGACTCCACGGAGTTCCGTCGGACATAGTATGTGATAGGGGAACTCAATTTGTGGCGAGGTTTTGGAAAGCTTTTTGCTCACGTTTGGGGATCAAGTTGTCACATTCATCGGCGTTTCATCCACAGTCAAATGGTCAAACTGAGCACATGAACCAAAATCTGGAGTAGTATTTACGATGCTTTGTGTCCGACAACCAAGAGGAGTGGTCTACTTTCCTTCCTCTGGCCGAGTTCGCGTTAAATAATCACCGCCAAGAGTCATCGGGAGAGTCTCCGTTCTTTTGTGTTTACGGTCAACATCCTCAATTTTGTACCTTACGTCAGGGTGACTCGGGGGGCGTCCCGGAGGAGGACCAGCTAGGAGCTCAATTATCATTGGTCTGGAGGAGGGTGAAACAGCGATTGTTGAGCATGAGTGCGAGGTACAAACGCGTGGCTGACAGTAGACGCGTGCCAGGTCCGGACCTGTGTGTGGGTGAATGGGTGTGGTTAGCGACTAAAAACATAAAACTCAAAATTCCATCTTTAAAATTGGGTCCAAGGTTTATTGGGCCTTTTAAGATTGCTGCCATCATTAACCCAGTTGCTTATCGGTTGGAATTTCCTGCGGTATACAAGTTACACAACGTGTTTCACAGGGCTTAATTGAAAAAGGTGGTAGGCTCTGTGGACACGACGCCGATGCCACCTCCGGTCATGGTGGATGGCGATTTAGAGTTTGAGGTCTCCAAGGTAATGGACTCTCGAGTAGTGCGCCGTACTCTTCAGTATTTGGTACACTGGCGGGGGTATGGTCCGGAGGAGAGGTCTTGGGTACCAGCCTCGGACATACAAGCGTATCGGCTGGTCAGTTCTTTTCACCGTCGTCATTCGGACAAGCCGGGTCCTATGAGTCTTGAGGGACCTGGGGTCCCTCGTAGAAGATGGGGTACTGTCATGTCGGACGCTATTCACACCACAGCGTCCGGCAGGAAGAGGTAGTTTCACCTCCGTCCACTTGTCATGTCGGACGCTATTCACACCACAGCGTTCGGCAGGCAGAGGTAGTTCCACCTCCGTCCACTATAGCCTCAGTGGCGCCGGCTTGATTTTCTCAGGCTATCTGGGGTTAATCTAGCTGGAGATCAGGTTGGATGTTTTGTCACGCCCACGGTCTTTAAATAGTCGTGCTGGCCTATGGGCATCGCCGATTATAGCTTGTGTTTCATACCAAGTGGTTCCGGTCTGGAGTGGAGGTGTTGGAGAGAGAGAGAGGTTCGTATCTGGTGGCGTATGATCCATTGTTACCTTTTCACCTTCCCATATTTGTGTTTTGTTGTGCCCTGTTCACATTACTGTATAGTCCTGTGTGTATGCTGCGCGGTGCAGTTTAAGTTCTCCCTGTCTGTCATTATTGTGTGGGGCTTTGGTGGTTTTCTCCTCACTGGGTGGAGGGTTAAGCTTAGGGCTGAGCAGGAGATAAGGAAAGGTTGGAGGCTCAGGCATTTGCACCATCAGCAAAAACCCTGGGTTTCAGCCTTAGTTGACCTAAGCCCCGCGTGACAATACTGTGTCAAATGCTTTGCTGAAGTCAAGATATACTATATCTACAGCATTTCCTTGATCCACCCAATCAGTGATTCCGTCATAGAAGGAAATTAAGTTAGTCTGACATGACTTATTAGTTACAAACCCATGCTGACTCTGTTTAATCACTTCATTCTTATCCAGGTACTGACATACATGTTGTTTAATAATTTGTTCAAAGATCTTTCCTGGTATAGAAGTCAGACTCACCGGCCTATAGTTGCCTGGGTCCACCTTCTTCCCCTTTTTGAAGATAGGAACAACATTTGCTTTTCTCCAGTCTACTGGGACTTCTCCTGTTCTCCAAGAATTTTCAAAGATTATGGAGAGGGGTTCAAATATTTCTTCTGCTATCTCCTTCAGTACTCTGGGGTGTAATTCATCTGGACCTGGAGACTTGAATTCATTTAGGTTAGCTAAGTATTTCCTCACTATCTTTCTGTTTATAGATATCCTGGATTCTTCTATTCCCTTAATAGGACAGTGAAGAACAGTTGATGTTACTTTTCCTTTCTGAGAGAAAACAGATGCAAAATAGGAATTTAAAAGTTCGGCCTTCTCAACATCCTGTCTTACCATTTCATCATTTTCATCCTGTAAAAATCCTATAGCATCTTTGACTTTTCTTTTACTTTTGACATATCCCCAAAATCCTTTATTATTGCTTTTGACATCTCTTGCAAGCCTCAATTCATTGTCAGCTTTAGATAATCTGATTTGTGCCCTGCAGGTTCTGCAGACAGCATTATATTCTTCTTTAGATATGCCTCCCTCTTTCCATTTTATAAACATTTTTTTCTTCCTTTTTAGCATGTGCTTAAGTTCTGTGTTCATCCATCCTGGCTTCCTTAAATGCTTCCTATTCTTCCCTCTTTTCGGAATTGTTAACAACTGTGCTTTGAGAATTTCATTTTTCAAGATTTCCCATCCTTCCTGGACATTTTTGTCTTTAAGGATATCCAGCCATTGGATCCCTCCAATTCTCTTTCTGAATCCCTTAAAATCTGCCTTTCTGAAATCTAACCCTGAAGTCTGAGTCTTCACAGGTCTTCCTCCTCTAGTTATCCAAAATTCTAAAATAGCATGGTCGCTACCTCCTCAACCATTTCCTCCCTGTTTATAAGGATTAGATCCAAGGTAGCAGTTCCCCTTGTTTTCTCCCCTACCTTTTGGAAGATAAAGTTGTCAGCAAGAGAGGATAAGAATTTCCTTGACCTGTTAGTTTTGCCTGAGAGAGATTCCCAACAAATGTCTGGATAGTTGAAATCTCCCATGACAACTATGTCATATTTTTTGGAGAACTTGGCCATTTGATGCATAAAGAGTTCATCCATATCTTCAGCTTGCACAGGCGGCCTGTAGTAAATGCCTACAATGGTGTCCTTTCCATTGTTCTGTCCTTGTATTCTTACCCAAACAGTTTCCACAGAACTCCCAGTCTCTGAAGCTTCAATCTCTGTGCAGATATACGCGTTTCTAACATACAATGCGACACCTCCTCCTCGTTTATCAAGTCTGTTTCTTGCAAATAAGTTGTATCCTTCTAGTCTTGTATTCCAATCATGTGTATCATCCCACCAAGTTTCAGTGATTCCAATGACATCATATTTCTTTTCCTGTGTTAGTAGTTCCAGTTCTCCTTGTTTGTTGCCCATGCTTTGTGCATTAGTATAGAAACATTTTAGTTTGTGATTGGTTTCTCTTTCTCCAATATTTTTATTAATTAGATTCTTTTGTCTTTGTTCTTCCTTTCCACTTCTAATAGCAGAGTTCTCAATAGCATTTGTCAGGTGTATGGCTTTTTCTGGTCTTTTGCTTCCCTTCCCATGTTGTTCTAGTTTAAAGCTCTTCTTACAAGTGTAGCAAGGCGACTTCCAAATACATGTTTTCCAGTCTTCGTAAGGTGCACCCCATCTCTAGCAAGTAGTCCATTGTAAAGGTAATTCACTCCGTGATCCATAAATCCAAATCGTTGCTGACGGCACCATCGACGTAGCCAGTTGTTCACCTGCAGAATCTTATTCCACCTCCTTGTTCCATGGCCATCCACTGGGAGGACGGAAGAGAAGGCCACCTGCGCGCCCAGTTCTTTCACTTTCTTGCCTAAGTCTTCAAAGTCTCTGCGGATGGTTTCCAGGTCGTTTCTTGCGGTGTCATTTGTCCCCATATGTAGTAGCAGGAATGGGTAGTCATCTGTAGGTCTGAAGAGTCCTGATATCCTGTCAGACACATCTTTAATTTTTGCACCTGGAAGACAGCACATTTCTCTTGAAGTTATATCCGGTCTGCAGATAGCGGCCTCTGTTCCTCTCAACAGGGAATCCCCCATGACCACCACTCTCCGTTTCTTCTTCACAACATTTTTCTTTCTCCATCCAGGAGGACTCTGAAGGCGTACAAGGTTGCTGTTTGTGGGCAAAGTCTTATCCTGATGTATTTCTTCATCATTTTCCTGCGTGAGAGCCTGTTACTGGTTTCTGAGAAGTATGGGTGCTGACTGCCTCCTGATCCTCCTGCTTCACTGGGTCACATGTCTCCATTCCTCTGTTTCTTCAGGTGCACTTCGAATTTCTTCTCTTTCTGTAACATGAAGAGATAATTCTGCTCTGTCTAAGAACTCTTCACCTTCCTTAATGATCTTCAACGTAGCTAACCTCTCTTCGAGATTTTCTGCTGGTGCAGTCACTGTTTACATACATTACATCACTGATCCTGAGTTACATCCTGTATTATACCCCAGAGCTGTACTCACTATTCTGCTGGTGCAGTCACTGTGTACATACATTACATTACTGATCCTGAGTTACATCCTGTATTATACTCCAGAGCTGCACTCACTATTAATAATAATAATAATAATAATCTTTATTTATATAGCGCCAACATATTCCGCAGCGCTTTACAGTTGAACAGTTTCAAACACAACAGTCATAAGTAATGACGTTAACAATACAATAATTAAAGCGAAATAAGACAACCCTGCTCGTGGGAGCTTACAATCTACAATGAGGTGGGGGCGATACAAAGCACAGGTTTTTGGCTTTTTGTCCCTCACTAGTTCGGTCTCTTTTTGCTCTGTCTCAGAATATTTCAGAGTGCTGATATAGTGGGAGAAGTCTAGTGACTTCAGGGTTAATTTTGCTATCAGAAGTGTTGGACATGATTTTTGTAGGGTTTTTTGCAGGTTGCAGACAGTGTCTTTCCTTTCCTGTCTAGTTAGTTTGGGCCCCATCATTTGCTCAGCCTTTTTTCCTGCCTGTGATTGTGCCTTCATCTTGTTTCACCGTCAATACATGTGTGGGGGCTATCTATTCCTTTGGGGTCTGCTTTGGGGCAGTTAGTTTTCCCTTTTCTTGCTTTAGGCTTATTTAGTCCTCCGGCCGTGACGAGGCGTCTAGGAACATCATAGGCACGCTCCACGGCTACTGATAGTTGTGTGGTAAGATCAGGGATCTGCAATCTGCATAGTTACCAACCTCTCTGGTTTTCTGTGACTTAGCTTGTTTTGCTTTTTTCTCCTCGGTGACCCATTCATAACATATACCCCAGAGCTGCACTCACTATTCTGCTGGTGCAGTCACTGTGCACATACATTACATTACTGATCCTGTACTGATCGTGAGTTACATCCTGTATTGTACCCCAGAGCTGCACTCACTATTCTGCTGGTGCAGTCACTGTGCACATACATTACATTACTGATCCTGTACTGATCGTGAGTTACATCCTGTATTGTACTCCAGAGCTGCACTCACTATTCTGCTGGTGCAGTCACTGTGCACATGCATTACATTACTGATCCTGTACTGATCGTGAGTTACATCCTGTATTGTACTCCAGAGCTGTGCTCACTATTCTGCTGGTGCAGTCACTGTGTACATACATTACATTACTGATCCTGAGTTACATCCTGTATTATACTCCAGAGCTGCACTCACTATTCTGCTGGTGCAGTCACTGTGTACATACATTACATTACTGATCCTGAGTTACATCCTGTATTATACTCCAGAGCTGCACTCACTATTCTGCTGGTCCATTCACTGTGTACATACATTACATTACTGATCCTGAGTTACATCCTGTATTATACTCCAGAGCTGCACTCACTATTCTGCTGGTGCAGTCACTGTGTACATACATTACATTACTGATCCCGAGTTACATCCTGTATTATACCCCAGAGCTGCACTCACTATTCTGCTGGTACAATCACTGTGTACATACATTACATTACTGATCCTGCACTGATCCTGAGTTGCATCCTGTATTATACTCCAGAGCTGCACTCACTATTCTGCTGGTGCAGACACAGTGTACATATGTAAGAGGGTGAGCAGTAGCTCAAGAACATGTTGTGGCAAGTGGGTTGAATTTAATAAAGATGTTTTGTTTATATATGATATATATATATATATAGTCCTTCAAAGATGAAAGCAGCACACCATGGTAACTTCAATTAAAGTGCAGTTTATTTGCCCATCTGGCGACGTTTCGGTCCCAAGGGTATGGACCTTTTTCATACCCTTTCATACCCTTGGGACCGAAACATCACCAGATGGGCAAATAAACTGCACTTTAATTGAAGTTACCATGGTGTGCTGCTTTCATCTTTGAAGGACTATTTTGAGGTGTGGTACATGCCTGGAAGGCTTGCACCCGATGATTGTTTTCTGTTCTGCTTTTTCACTTTTTGTGTGTGTGTGTGTATATGTGTATATATATATATATATATAGAGAGAGAGAGAGAGAGAGAGTACAGACCAAAAGTTTGGAAACACCTCAATCAAAGAGTTTTCTTTATTTTCATGACTATGAAATTTGTAGATTCACTCTGAAGGCATCAAAACTATGAATTAACACATGTGGAATTATATAATTAACAAAAAAGTGTGAAACAACTGAAAATATGTCTTATATTCTAAGTTCTTCAAAGTAGCCACCTTTTGCTTTGATTACTGCTTTGCACACTCTTGGCATTCTCTTGATGAGCTTCAAGACGTAGTCACCGGAAATGGTTTTCACTTCACAGGTGTGCCCTGTCAGGTTTAGTAAGTGGGATTTCTTGCCTTAAAAATGGGGTTGGGACCATCAGTTGTGTTGTGCAGAAGTCTGGTGGGTACACAGGTGACAGTCCTACTGAATAGACTGTTAGAATATCAAGCGCTACAAAGAAACTGGCTCACATGAGGACCGCCCCAGGAAAGGAAGACCAAGAGTCACCTCTGCTGCGGAGGATAAGTTAATCCGAGCCACCAGCCTCAGAAATCACAGGTTAACAGCAGCTCAGATTAGAGACCAGGTCAATGCCACACAGAGTTCTAGCAGCAGACACATCTCTACAACAACTGTTAAGAGGAGAATTTGTGCAGCAGGCCTTCATGGTAAAATAGCCGCTAGGAAACCACTACTAAGGACAGGCAACAAGTTGCGTTGAGCTGGATCGCAGAGTGAAGGCAAAAGGGCCAACAAGTACTAAGCATCTCTGAGAACTCCTTCAGGACTGTTGGAAGACCATTTCCAGTGACTACCTCTTGAAGCTCATCAAGAGAATACCAAGAGTGTGCAAATCAGTAATGAAAGCAAAAGGTGGCTACTTTGAAGAACTGAGAATATAAGACATATTTTCAGTTGTTTCACACTTTTTTTGTTAATTCATGGTTTTGATGCCTTCAGAGTGAATCTACAATTTTCATAGTCATGAAAATAAAGAAAACTCTTTGAATGAGAAGGTGTGTCCAAACTTTGGGTCTGTACTGTATATATATATATATATATATATATATATATATTGTAGAATACTTGCTTAGGTGTGACGGGAGACAGTCAGGAGGCAGGTCCCCTTAAAGTTCATGCGGTTTATTACATCATAAACCAAACAGCGCGTCACCAAAATAAACAGCCTTCAGTTCAGGAGACAAAGTAACATCGAATGTCCTTTCCTTCAGGCTCAGTCCGCGAGCCTCAGCACACACAGTAGGTGTATACCCCCCTCACACACAGCTGCCTGGTTCAAGAGCAGGCCACATTATAAGGGTGTAGCCACACTCACGAACCCAGCAGCTGACTGGTCACATGACTGTGGCCTCACCACAGGTCCTTCATAACAATAATAATACAGCAATATTTCTTACGCCTTACATTATGGAGACAAGCCATTTATGAGACACATATCTCCCATCGATTACACGACCCTTAGCCCTGCCACTATATATATATATATATATAATATAGTATCCTTTTGACCTGTTTGTGTTTCGGTTTCCTGGAGGTTTGACCTCAAGACCTTCCCCAGGGATTGAGGAGGACTGTCCAATAAGGGAACCAGTGGAAGGCTGTGCTGATATACTGTAATTAGTACACACTGGGTAGGATGCAATTAAATAGTTTTTTTGGGAATAGCTCACATACTGGGAGGGGTTATAACAAACAAAAAGGGGACGCACTTCCTGATAGGGAGTCTCAGACAGAGTTAGTGAAAGGTTCAAGTTCAGTTCACGTACAATCTGCGATGGGCCCTACTAATACTAAGCTGACAAACTGCAGGAGGGCGCTCCGGAAGACTAGCGCAGACCCCTGGTTGGTACAGGGCCTATGGCTCGGAGTAGGCATTGGAGTCCATGTCTCATTGTCTCACAAGGGGAAGAGTGAGAGGGAATGGTGACGGGCCTCAGGAAAGCTGTGCAAGGAAGTAGTGTGAGGGAGATTTCAGCTTTGAAGCCTGCACTATTGTAAGTGTACATGTAAATAGAATAAAGTCTGTAACTCCAGATCAGAAAATGCGAGTTATTGTCATTTCCAGTATGTACAGTAGAGTTGCTCTACTTTTTATTTCTTGTGATCACCCTGAACAGAAAAGCTTGCATTCTAACATTGATGATGAAGGAGAACAGGTGGACATGTTAAGATGACATTTCAAGAGTTTTTTTTATATACGTTATTAACAAAAAGATCAACAGCATCATATTTTTTGTCTTTTCCAGGAATTGTCCCTTGTGTCTTCTGCCGACAATTCATCTGACCACTGACGTCTGTAAGAGAAAAAAAAACAAATAGATGTTCTCAGTGAGACTTTCTTCAACTTGCGTCAGCATCTTGTGTACGGCCCGAAGAATCGACAGACTTTCATTAAAGGTAATGTAAGAAACCTTTTCTACTTGTGCGGTTTACTGTGAAGTGACCAGGCAGGAGACCTCAACTGGATATGTATTTTTATGTTATTGCTTTGGGGAGTAGATACATTTACACATTGCAATTATACTTCTCACATTATAAGGTTTACTGACATTTGCAGGTAAGGGTCTTTCGCCACTGCTTTTTTTTCAGGTCTGTAGGAGGTACACGTTGAGAGGATCTCCTGATGTGTAGATTGAATGTAGGTATGCAGTGGCATCCGTACACCATAGTCTCCCTATGTAGCTAAAAAATAAATTTAGAAGTTATACACATATTTATGTAGGGAATACTACAGTCTTCTCGCCCTTACATTGAACCAGGGCTATGACCTTTGATCCTACGTGTCCCATTAGCCATTTTTCAACACCACAACTCTAGACCGCATATTGCTGGTGCCACTGTGAGCAGCCTGCAGACTAAACATGCAACCATAGCCTGCAGAGTCTCCAGACATGTCCCCCATCATGAACATCTGTGACATCACTGGTCAGCATTTGCAAAGTGAGCTGCCTTCTGTGGATCTTGATGATTTGTCCAAGTGTATTCAGCGTAGCAGAACATTGCTCAGACAACTATTAACTGGAATCTGTTGCCGCGTTTTTACTCCCCCATCTGAGAGCAGGATGATGTAAGGGTAGAGACCTTGATCCCAGTAATATATCACTTATTGGACCGCTTAGTACAGTTTTGATAAAATCGTAGTTTTACCTGCTTCAGGTCTACAAGTTCTCTGAATTCTGAGATCTGTATAACCCCCACACACCACTAATTAGCAGCTTTCTGCCTATGCACGATGTCCACAGAAAGCTGCCATTCAGTGGTGGGGGTGGGATTATACAAAGCTCATGAATACAAAGGACTACATGGTAGTAGGTTTACTAGTCCCATGAAATAATCTCCTGCTGGGAAATTAGTGATTTTATTAAAACTACAGGTGGTTTTTGCTCATGAGCTGCACGCTTCAGGTCCTTCCACAAAATCTCTATATCATTAAGATCAAGACTTTGGCATTGCAATTCCAAAACTTTAATTCTATTCTTCTTTAACCTTTTTTTTTAATAGAACAACTTGTGTGCTTTGGGTCATTGTCTTGCTTCATGACCCACATACTCTTGAGATTCACCTCATGGATAGAGGTCCTGAACTTTTACTTTAGAATTTGCTGATAAAATTCAGAATTCATTGTTCCATTAATGATGGCAGCCGTCCTTGCCTAGATGCAGAAAACAGGCCCAAACCATGATATTGCCACCATTGTGTGTTAAAGAAGTTTTGAGGTTTTTGCTGTAATTCAAGGTTTGTAGCTTGTCTTTCTCCAAACATAATACTTTTCATTTAAACCAAAAGTCTCTAATTTAGTCTCATTCGTCGACAAAATATTTTTCCAATAGACTTCTGGCTTGTCCAATTGATCGTTGTTCTTTTTGGAGAGCAATAGCTTTAACATTAACATTAGCTAACGTGAGAGAAGCCTTTAGTTGCTTAGAGGTGACCTTGGGTTCCTATATGACCCATGTAGACAATTATATAATTTGCTCTTGGATTGATCTTTGTTAGTGGACAACTCCTGGGGATGTGGAGAGGGGTAATAATGGCGTTGAATTTTCCACCATTTGTGTAGTCTGTCTGACTGTAGCCTTTCCCAGTCTGATGAGCATCGACAGCTCTTCTTCTGAGGTCATCAGAAATCTCCTGCCATAATACGCTTCCACAAACTTGTGGTTTGAAGATCAGACTTTGATAGATCTCTGTTACCCACTCACACTTGATTGTCATACTATTGTTTGAAAAGACCAGACTCTAATTTCCCCTTGAAATCACCTGCTAAACCTAAAAGTTCACATACTTTTGCCACTCACAGACTTACAATATTGGATCATTTTTCACATTAAAAGAAAAAACCCAAAGTATAATATTATTTACTCATTTATTTGATTTGGTTTTCTCTTTCTACTTTTAGGACTTGTGTGAATATCTGATGTAATTTTAGGTAAAATCTAATGCAAAAATATGGAAAATTCAAAAGGGTTCACAAATGTTAATACATCACTGTATTTCCATATATTGTATTTATGTGCTTATTGTACAGTAAAGTTCATCTATTCAGTTTAATATGAAGTTTTTCCTTGGACCACGGCTGATTAAGACACAATCACAGCTGGTTACAGCGCCCATGGCTGAGCTGTGTTCAGGCATCACTACCTCTGTCTGTATGCCACGCTCATCACAATTCAGCAGTGTAGATACGTACCGTCTGATCTATGCGTCAAACATTTCATCAGTCGGCATCTCGCAGGAAAAAAAGGGACAACAGATTCCTTCC